>NC_090374.1:204705299-205332441 GCF_036365525.1 Heterodontus francisci | reverse complement strand
GTAACTGACTGCCCTGTTTCCAGTGTATCCGACTGCCCAGTTTCCTGGGTAACTGATCACCCTGTTTCCGGGATAACTGACTGCCCTGTTTCCGGGGTAACTGACTCCCCTGTTTCCAGGGTAACTGATCACCCTGTTTCCGGGATAACTGACTGCCCTGTTTCCGGGATAACTGACTGCCCTGTTTCCAGGGTAACTGACTGCCCTGTTTCCGAGGTAACTGACTGCCCTGTTTATAGGCTTACTGACTGCCCTGTTTCCAGGATAACTGATCACCCTGTTTCCGGGGTAACTGACTGCCCTGTTTCCGGGGTAACTGACCGCCCTGTTTCCGTGATAACTGACCGCCCTGTTTCCGGGGTAACAGACTGCCCTGTTTCCAGGGTAACTGACTGCCCAGTTTCCAGGGTAACTGATAACCCTGTTTCCGGGATAACTGACTGCCCTGTTTCCGGGATAACTGACTGTCCTTTTTCCGGGGTATCTGACTGCCCTGTTTCCGGGGTAACTGACTGCCCTGTTTCTGGGGTAACTGACTGCCCTGTTTCCAGGCTAACTGACTGCCCTGTTTCCAGAATAACTGATCACCTTGTTTCCGGGGTAACTGACTGCCCTGTTTCCGGGGTGACTGACCGCCCTGTTACCAGGATAACTGATCACCCTGTTTCCGGGGTAACAGACCACCCTGTTTCCAGGGTCATTGACCACCCTGTTTCCAGGATAACTGACCGCCCTGTTACCAGGATAACTGATCACTCTGTTTCCGGGGTAACTGACTAACCTGTTTCCAGGGTGACTGACTGCCCTGTTTCCAGGGTAACTGACTGCCCTGCTTCCGGAGTAACAGACTGACCTGTTTCCAATGTAACTGACTGCCCAGTTTCCAGGGTAACTGATCACCCTTTTTCCGGGATAACTGACTGCTCTGTTTCCGGGATTACTGACTGCCCTGTTTCCAGGGTAACTGATGACCCTTGTTTCCGGGATAACTGACTGCCCTGTTTGCAGGGTAACTGACTGCCCAGTTTCCAGGGTAACTGATTACCCTGTTTCCGGGATAACTGACTGCCCTGTTTCCGGGATAACTGACTGCCCTGTTTCCAGGGTAACTGATCACCCAGTTTCCGGGATTACTGACTGCCCTTTTTCCAGGATAACTGACTGCCCTGTTTCCAGGATAACTGATCACCCTGTTTCCGGGGTAACTGACTGCCCTGTTTCCAGGGTAACTGACTGCCCAGTTTCCAGGATAACTGATCATCCTTTTTCCGGGATAACTGACTGCCCTCTTTCCGGGATCACTGACTGCCCTGTTTCCAGGGGAACTAATCATCCTGTTTCCGGGATAACTGACTGCCCTGTTTCCAGGGTAACTGACTGCCCAGTTTCCAGGGTAACTGACTGCCCTGTTTCCGGGGTAACTGACTGCCCTGTTTCCAGTGTATCCGACTGCCCAGTTTCCTGGGTAACTGATCACCCTGTTTCCGGGATAACTGACTGCCCTGTTTCCGGGGTCACTGATCTCCCTGTTTCCGGGGTAACTGACCGCCCTGTTTCCAGGACATCTGACCGCCCTATTTCCGGGATAACTGACCGCCCTATTTCCAGGATAACTGTCTGCCCTGTTTCCAGGATAACTGACTGCCCTGTTTCCAGGCTAACTGACTGCCCACTTTCCAGGGTAACTGATCACCCTGTTTCCAGGATAAGTGACTGCCCTGTTTCCAGGGTAACTGACCGCCCTGTTTCCAGGGTAACTGACTGCCCAGTGTCCAGGGTAACTGATCACCCTGTTTCCAGGGGAACTGACTGCCCTGTTTCCGGGGTAACTAATCACCCTGTTTCCAGGGTAACTGACTATCCTGTTTCCACGGTGACTGACTGCCCTTTTTCCAGGGTAACTGACTGCCCAGTTTCCGGTGTAACTGACTGCCCTTTTTCCAGGGTAACTGACTGCCCTGCTTCCGGGGTAACTGACTGCCCTGTTTACAGGGTAAATGACTGCCCCGTTTCCAGGTTTACTGATCACCCTTTTTCTGGGATAACTGACTGCCCTTTTTCCGGGATTACTTACTGCCCTGTTTCCAGGGTAACTGATCACCCTGTATCCGGCATAACTGACTGCCCTGTTTCCAGGGTAACTGACTGCCCAGTTTCCAGGGTAACTGACTGCCCTGTTTCCGGGATAACTGACTGCCCTGTTTCCGGGATAACTGACTGCCCTGCTTCCAGGGTAACTGACTGCCCATTTTCCACGGTAACTGATCACCCTGTTTCCGGGATAACTGACTGCCCTGTTTCCGAGATAACTGACTGCCCTGTTTCCAGGGTAACTGACTGCCCTGTTTCCGGGGTGACTGACTGCCCTGTTTCCAGGCTAAATGACTGCCCTGTTTCCAGGATAACTGATCACCCATTTTCCGGGCTAAATGACTGCCCTGTTTCCGGGGTAACTGACCGCCCTGTTTCCGTGATAACTGACTGCCCTGTTTCCGGGATAACTGACTGCCCTGTTTCCAGGATAAATGACTGCCCAGTTTCCAGGGGATCTGACTGCCCTGTTTCCGGGGTAACTGATCACCCTGTTTCCGGGGTAACTGACTAACCTGTTTCCAGGGTGACTGACTGCCCTGTTTCCAGGGTAACTGACTGCCCTGCTTCCGGAGTAACAGACTGACCTGTTTCCAATGTAACTGACTGCCCAGTTTCCAGGGTAACTGATCACCCTTTTTCCGGGATAACTGACTGCCCTGTTTCCGGGATTACTGACTGCCCTGTTTCCAGGGTAACTGATGACCCTTGTTTCCGGGATAACTGACTGCCCTGTTTGCAGGGTAACTGACTGCCCAGTTTCCAGGGTAACTGATTACCCTGTTTCCGGGATAACTGACTGCCCTGTTTCCGGGATAACGGACTGCCCTGTTTCCAGGGTAACTGATCACCCAGTTTCCGGGATTACTGACTGCCCTTTTTCCGGGATAACTGACTGCCCTGTTTCCAGGATAACTGATCACCCTGTTTCCGGGGTAACTGACTGCCCTGTTTCCAGGGTAACTGACTGCCCAGTTTCCAGGATAACTGATCATCCTTTTTCCGGGATAACTGACTGCCCTCTTTCCGGGATCACTGACTGCCCTGTTTCCAGGGGAACTAATCATCCTGTTTCCGGGATAACTGACTGCCCTGTTTCCAGGGTAACTGACTGCCCAGTTTCCAGGGTAACTGACTGCCCTGTTTCCGGGGTAACTGACTGCCCTGTTTCCAGTGTATCCGACTGCCCAGTTTCCTGGGTAACTGATCACCCTGTTTCCGGGATAACTGACTGCCCTGTTTCCGGGGTAACTGACTCCCCTGTTTCCAGGGTAACTGATCACCCTGTTTCCGGGATAACTGACTGCCCTGTTTCCGGGATAACTGACTGCCCTGTTTCCAGGATAACTGATCACCCTGTTTCCGGGGTAACGGACTGCCCTGTTTCCAGTGTAACTGACTGCCCAGTTTCCAGGATAACTGATCATCCTTTTTCCGGGATAACTGACTGCCCTCTTTCCGGGATCACTGACTGCCCTGTTTCCAGGGGAACTAATCATCCTGTTTCCGGGATAACTGACTGCCCTGTTTCCAGGGTAACTGACTGCCCAGTTTCCAGGGTAACTGACTGCCCTGTTTCCGGGGTAACTGACTGCCCTGTTTCCAGTGTATCCGACTGCCCAGTTTCCTGGGTAACTGATCACCCTGTTTCCGGGATAACTGACTGCCCTGTTTCCGGGGTCACTGATCTCCCTGTTTCCGGGGTAACTGACCGCCCTGTTTCCAGGACATCTGACCGCCCTATTTCCGGGATAACTGACCGCCCTATTTCCAGGATAACTGTCTGCCCTGTTTCCAGGATAACTGACTGCCCTGTTTCCAGGCTAACTGACTGCCCACTTTCCAGGGTAACTGATCACCCTGTTTCCAGGATAAGTGACTGCCCTGTTTCCAGGGTAACTGACCGCCCTGTTTCCAGGGTAACTGACTGCCCAGTGTCCAGGGTAACTGATCACCCTGTTTCCAGGGGAACTGACTGCCCTGTTTCCGGGGTAACTAATCACCCTGTTTCCAGGGTAACTGACTATCCTGTTTCCACGGTGACTGACTGCCCTTTTTCCAGGGTAACTGACTGCCCAGTTTCCGGTGTAACTGACTGCCCTTTTTCCAGGGTAACTGACTGCCCTGCTTCCGGGGTAACTGACTGCCCTGTTTACAGGGTAAATGACTGCCCCGTTTCCAGGTTTACTGATCACCCTTTTTCTGGGATAACTGACTGCCCTTTTTCCGGGATTACTTACTGCCCTGTTTCCAGGGTAACTGATCACCCTGTATCCGGCATAACTGACTGCCCTGTTTCCAGGGTAACTGACTGCCCAGTTTCCAGGGTAACTGACTGCCCTGTTTCCGGGATAACTGACTGCCCTGTTTCCGGGATAACTGACTGCCCTGCTTCCAGGGTAACTGACTGCCCATTTTCCACGGTAACTGATCACCCTGTTTCCGGGATAACTGACTGCCCTGTTTCCGAGATAACTGACTGCCCTGTTTCCAGGGTAACTGACTGCCCTGTTTCCGGGGTGACTGACTGCCCTGTTTCCAGGCTAAATGACTGCCCTGTTTCCAGGATAACTGATCACCCATTTTCCGGGCTAAATGACTGCCCTGTTTCCGGGGTAACTGACCGCCCTGTTTCCGTGATAACTGACTGCCCTGTTTCCGGGATAACTGACTGCCCTGTTTCCAGGGTAAATGACTGCCCAGTTTCCAGGGGATCTGACTGCCCTGTTTCCGGGGTAACTGATCACCCTGTTTCCGGGGTAACTGACTAACCTGTTTCCAGGGTGCCTGACTGCCCTGTTTCCAGGGTAACTGATGGCCCTGTTTACAGGGTAACTGACCGCACAGTTTTCGGGGTAACTGACCGCCCTATTTCCAGGATAACTGACTGCCCTGTTTCCAGGGTAAATGATCACCCTGTTTCCGGGATAACTGTGTGCCCTGTTTCCAGGATAAAAAACTGCCCTGTTTCCGGGGTAACTGACCGCCCTGTTTCCAGGATAACTGATTATCCTGTTTTCGGGGTAACTGAGTAATCTGTTTCCAGGGATAGTGACCGCCCTGTTTCCGGGGGAACTGACTGCCCAGTTTCCAGGGTAACTGATCATCCTGTTTCTGGGGTAACTGACTGCCCTGTTCAGAGGGAAACTGACTGCCCAGTTTCCAGGGTAACTGATCACCCTGTTTGCGGGATAACTGACTCCCCTGTTTCCAGGGTAACTGACTGCCCAGTTTCCAGGGTAACTGACTGCCCTGTTTCCAGGGTAACTGACTGCCCAGTTTCCAGGGGATCTGACTGCCCTGTTTCCGGGGTAACTGATCACCCTGTTTCCGGGGTAACTGACTAACCTGTTTCCAGGGTGACTGACTGCCCTGTTTCCAGGGTAACTGACTGCCCTGCTTCCGGAGTAACAGACTGACCTGTTTCCAATGTAACTGACTGCCCAGTTTCCAGGGTAACTGATCACCCTTTTTCCGGGATAACTGACTGCCCTGTTTCCGGGATTACTGACTGCCCTGTTTCCAGGGTAACTGATGACCCTTGTTTCCGGGATAACTGACTGCCCTGTTTGCAGGGTAACTGACTGCCCAGTTTCCAGGGTAACTGATTACCCTGTTTCCGGGATAACTGACTGCCCTGTTTCCGGGATAACTGACTGCCCTGTTTCCAGGGTAACTGATCACCCAGTTTCCGGGATTACTGACTGCCCTTTTTCCGGGATAACTGACTGCCCTGTTTCCAGGATAACTGATCACCCTGTTTCCGGGGTAACTGACTGCCCTGTTTCCAGGGTAACTGACTGCCCAGTTTCCAGGATAACTGATCATCCTTTTTCCGGGATAACTGACTGCCCTCTTTCCGGGATCACTGACTGCCCTGTTTCCAGGGGAACTAATCATCCTGTTTCCGGGATAACTGACTGCCCTGTTTCCAGGGTAACTGACTGCCCAGTTTCCAGGGTAACTGACTGCCCTGTTTCCGGGGTAACTGACTGCCCTGTTTCCAGTGTATCCGACTGCCCAGTTTCCTGGGTAACTGATCACCCTGTTTCCGGGATAACTGACTGCCCTGTTTCCGGGGTAACTGACTCCCCTGTTTCCAGGGTAACTGATCACCCTGTTTCCGGGATAACTGACTGCCCTGTTTCCGGGATAACTGACTGCCCTGTTTCCAGGATAACTGATCACCCTGTTTCCGGGGTAACGGACTGCCCTGTTTCCAGTGTAACTGACTGCCCAGTTTCCAGGATAACTGATCATCCTTTTTCCGGGATAACTGACTGCCCTCTTTCCGGGATCACTGACTGCCCTGTTTCCAGGGGAACTAATCATCCTGTTTCCGGGATAACTGACTGCCCTGTTTCCAGGGTAACTGACTGCCCAGTTTCCAGGGTAACTGACTGCCCTGTTTCCGGGGTAACTGACTGCCCTGTTTCCAGTGTATCCGACTGCCCAGTTTCCTGGGTAACTGATCACCCTGTTTCCGGGATAACTGACTGCCCTGTTTCCGGGGTCACTGATCTCCCTGTTTCCGGGGTAACTGACCGCCCTGTTTCCAGGACATCTGACCGCCCTATTTCCGGGATAACTGACCGCCCTATTTCCAGGATAACTGTCTGCCCTGTTTCCGGGATAACTGACTGCCCTGTTTGCAGAGTAACTGACTGCGCAGTTTCCAGGGTAAGTGACCGCCCTGTTTCCGGGGTAACTGACTGCCCTGTTTCCAGTGTAACTGACTGCCCAGTTTCCAGGGTAACTGATCACCCTTTTTCCGGGATAACTGACTGCCCTGTTTCCGGGATTACTGACTGCCCTGTTTCCAGGGTAACTGATGACCCTTGTTTCCGGGATAACTGACTGCCCTGTTTGCAGGGTAACTGACTGCCCAGTTTCCAGGGTAACTGATTACCCTGTTTCCGGGATAACTGACTGCCCTGTTTCCGGGATAACTGACTGCCCTGTTTCCAGGGTAACTGATCACCCAGTTTCCGGGATTACTGACTGCCCTTTTTCCGGGATAACTGACTGCCCTGTTTCCAGGATAACTGATCACCCTGTTTCCGGGGTAACTGACTGCCCTGTTTCCAGGGTAACTGACTGCCCAGTTTCCAGGATAACTGATCATCCTTTTTCCGGGATAACTGACTGCCCTCTTTCCGGGATCACTGACTGCCCTGTTTCCAGGGGAACTAATCATCCTGTTTCCGGGATAACTGACTGCCCTGTTTCCAGGGTAACTGACTGCCCAGTTTCCAGGGTAACTGACTGCCCTGTTTCCGGGGTAACTGACTGCCCTGTTTCCAGTGTATCCGACTGCCCAGTTTCCTGGGTAACTGATCACCCTGTTTCCGGGATAACTGACTGCCCTGTTTCCGGGGTAACTGACTCCCCTGTTTCCAGGGTAACTGATCACCCTGTTTCCGGGATAACTGACTGCCCTGTTTCCGGGATAACTGACTGCCCTGTTTCCAGGGTAACTGACTGCCCTGTTTCCGAGGTAACTGACTGCCCTGTTTATAGGCTTACTGACTGCCCTGTTTCCAGGATAACTGATCACCCTGTTTCCGGGGTAACTGACTGCCCTGTTTCCGGGGTAACTGACCGCCCTGTTTCCGTGATAACTGACCGCCCTGTTTCCGGGGTAACAGACTGCCCTGTTTCCAGGGTAACTGACTGCCCAGTTTCCAGGGTAACTGATAACCCTGTTTCCGGGATAACTGACTGCCCTGTTTCCGGGATAACTGACTGTCCTTTTTCCGGGGTATCTGACTGCCCTGTTTCCGGGGTAACTGACTGCCCTGTTTCCGGGGTAACTGACTGCCCTGTTTCCAGGCTAACTGACTGCCCTGTTTCCAGAATAACTGATCACCTTGTTTCCGGGGTAACTGACTGCCCTGTTTCCGGGGTGACTGACCGCCCTGTTACCAGGATAACTGATCACCCTGTTTCCGGGGTAACAGACCACCCTGTTTCCAGGGTCATTGACCACCCTGTTTCCAGGATAACTGACTGCCCTGTTTCCAGGGTAACTGATCTCCCTGTTTCCGCGGTAACTGATCACCCTGTTTCCGGGATAACTGACTGCCCTGTTTCCAGGGTAATTGACTGCCCAGTTTCCAGGGTAACTGACAGCCCTGTTTCCGGGGAAACAGACTGCCCTGTTTCCAGGGTATCTGACTGCCCAGTTTCCAGGGTAACTGATCACCCTGTTTCCGGGATAACTGACTGCCCTGTTTCCGGGATAACTGACTGTCCTTTTTCCAGGGTCTCTGACTGCCCTGTTTCCGGGGTAACTGACTTCCCTGTTTCCGGTGTAGCTGACTGCCCTGTTTCCAGGCTAACTGACTGCCCTGTTTCCGGGGTGACTGACCGCCCTGTTTCCAGGATAACTGATCACTCTGTTTCCGGGGTAACTGACCACCCTGTTTCCAGGGTCACTGACCACTCTGTTTCCAGGATAACTGACTGCCCTTTTTCCAGGGTAACTGATCTCCCTGTTTCCGCGATAACTGATCACCCTGTTTCCGGGTAACTGACTGCCCTGTTTCCAGGGTAACTGATCTCCCTGTTTCCAGTGTAACTGATCACCCTGTTTCCGGGGTAACTGACTGCCCTGTTTCCAGGGCAACTGACCGCCCTGTTTCCGGGGTACCTGACTGCCCAGTTTCCAGGGTAACTGTTCACCCTGTTTCCGGGGGAACTGATCACCCTGTTTCCGGGGTAAATGACTGCCCTGTTTCCAGGGTAACTGAACGCCCTGTTTCCGGGGCAACTGATGGCCCTGTTTACAGGGTAACTGACCGCACAGTTTTCGGGGTAACTGACCGCCCTATTTCAAGGATAACTGACTGCCCTGTTTCCAGGGTAAATGATCACCCTGTTTCCGGGATAACTGTGTGCCCTGTTTCCAGGATAAAAAACTGCCCTGTTTCCGGGGTAACTGACCGCCCTGTTTCCAGGATAACTGATTATCCTGTTTTCGGGGTAACTGAGTAATCTGTTTCCAGGGATAGTGACCGCCCTGTTTCCGGGGGAACTGACTGCCCAGTTTCCAGGGTAACTGATCACCCTGTTTCCGGGATAACTGATCACCCTGTTTGCGGGATAACTGACTCCCCTGTTTCCAGGGTAACTGACTGCCCAGTTTCCAGGGTAACTGACTGCCCTGTTTCCAGGGTAACTGACTGCCCAGTTTCCAGGGTAACTGATCACCCTGTTTCCGGGATGACTGACTGCCCTGTTTCCGGGATAACTGACTGCCCTGTTTCCAGGGTAACTGACTGCCCTGTTTCCGGGGTAACTGACGGCCCTGTTTCCAGGGTAACTGATCACCCTGTTTCCGGGATAACTGACTGCCCTGTTTCCGGGATAACTGACTGCCCTGTTTCCAGGGTAACTGACTGCCCTGTTTCCGGGGTAACTGACTGCCCTGTTTCCAGGCTAACTGACTGCCCTGTTTCCAGAATAACTGATCACCTTGTTTCCGGGGTAACTGACTGCCCTGTTTCCGGGGTGACTGACCGCCCTGTTACCAGGATAACTGATCACCCTGTTTCCGGGGTAACAGACCACCCTGTTTCCAGGGTCATTGACCACCCTGTTTCCAGGATAACTGACTGCCCTGTTTCCAGGGTAACTGATCTCCCTGTTTCCGCGGTAACTGATCACCCTGTTTCCGGGTTAACTGACTGCCCTGTTTCCAGGGTAATTGACTGCCCAGTTTCCAGGGTAACTGACAGCCCTGTTTCCGGGGAAACAGACTGCCCTGTTTCCAGGGTATCTGACTGCCCAGTTTCCAGGGTAACTGATCACCCTGTTTCCGGGATAACTGACTGCCCTGTTTCCGGGATAACTGACTGTCCTTTTTCCAGGGTCTCTGACTGCCCTGTTTCCGGGGTAACTGACTTCCCTGTTTCCGGTGTAGCTGACTGCCCTGTTTCCAGGCTAACTGACTGCCCTGTTTCCGGGGTGACTGACCGCCCTGTTTCCAGGATAACTGATCACTCTGTTTCCGGGGTAACTGACCACCCTGTTTCCAGGGTCACTGACCACTCTGTTTCCAGGATAACTGACTGCCCTTTTTCCAGGGTAACTGATCTCCCTGTTTCCGCGATAACTGATCACCCTGTTTCCGGGTAACTGACTGCCCTGTTTCCAGGGTAACTGATCTCCCTGTTTCCAGTGTAACTGATCACCCTGTTTCCGGGGTAACTGACTGCCCTGTTTCCAGGGCAACTGACCGCCCTGTTTCCGGGGTACCTGACTGCCCAGTTTCCAGGGTAACTGTTCACCCTGTTTCCGGGGGAACTGATCACCCTGTTTCCGGGGTAAATGACTGCCCTGTTTCCAGGGTAACTGAACGCCCTGTTTCCGGGGCAACTGATGGCCCTGTTTACAGGGTAACTGACCGCACAGTTTTCGGGGTAACTGACCGCCCTATTTCCAGGATAACTGACTGCCCTGTTTCCAGGGTAAATGATCACCCTGTTTCCGGGATAACTGTGTGCCCTGTTTCCAGGATAAAAAACTGCCCTGTTTCCGGGGTAACTGACCGCCCTGTTTCCAGGATAACTGATTATCCTGTTTTCGGGGTAACTGAGTAATCTGTTTCCAGGGATAGTGACCGCCCTGTTTCCGGGGGAACTGACTGCCCAGTTTCCAGGGTAACTGATCACCCTGTTTCCGGGATAACTGATCACCCTGTTTGCGGGATAACTGACTCCCCTGTTTCCAGGGTAACTGACTGCCCAGTTTCCAGGGTAACTGACTGCCCTGTTTCCAGGGTAACTGACTGCCCAGTTTCCAGGGTAACTGATCACCCTGTTTCCGGGATGACTGACTGCCCTGTTTCCGGGATAACTGACTGCCCTGTTTCCGGGATAACTGACTGTCCTTTTTCCGGGGTATCTGACTGCCCTGTTTCCGGGGTAACTGACTGCCCTGTTTCCGGGGTAACTGACTGCCCTGTTTCCAGGCTAACTGACTGCCCTGTTTCCAGAATAACTGATCACCTTGTTTCCGGGGTAACTGACTGCCCTGTTTCCGGGGTGACTGACCGCCCTGTTACCAGGATAACTGATCACCCTGTTTCCGGGGTAACAGACCACCCTGTTTCCAGGGTCATTGACCACCCTGTTTCCAGGATAACTGACTGCCCTGTTTCCAGGGTAACTGATCTCCCTGTTTCCGCGGTAACTGATCACCCTGTTTCCGGGATAACTGACTGCCCTGTTTCCAGGGTAATTGACTGCCCAGTTTCCAGGGTAACTGACAGCCCTGTTTCCGGGGAAACAGACTGCCCTGTTTCCAGGGTATCTGACTGCCCAGTTTCCAGGGTAACTGATCACCCTGTTTCCGGGATAACTGACTGCCCTGTTTCCGGGATAACTGACTGTCCTTTTTCCAGGGTCTCTGACTGCCCTGTTTCCGGGGTAACTGACTTCCCTGTTTCCGGTGTAGCTGACTGCCCTGTTTCCAGGCTAACTGACTGCCCTGTTTCCGGGGTGACTGACCGCCCTGTTTCCAGGATAACTGATCACTCTGTTTCCGGGGTAACTGACCACCCTGTTTCCAGGGTCACTGACCACTCTGTTTCCAGGATAACTGACTGCCCTTTTTCCAGGGTAACTGATCTCCCTGTTTCCGCGATAACTGATCACCCTGTTTCCGGGTAACTGACTGCCCTGTTTCCAGGGTAACTGATCTCCCTGTTTCCAGTGTAACTGATCACCCTGTTTCCGGGGTAACTGACTGCCCTGTTTCCAGGGCAACTGACCGCCCTGTTTCCGGGGTACCTGACTGCCCAGTTTCCAGGGTAACTGTTCACCCTGTTTCCGGGGGAACTGATCACCCTGTTTCCGGGGTAAATGACTGCCCTGTTTCCAGGGTAACTGAACGCCCTGTTTCCGGGGCAACTGATGGCCCTGTTTACAGGGTAACTGACCGCACAGTTTTCGGGGTAACTGACCGCCCTATTTCAAGGATAACTGACTGCCCTGTTTCCAGGGTAAATGATCACCCTGTTTCCGGGATAACTGTGTGCCCTGTTTCCAGGATAAAAAACTGCCCTGTTTCCGGGGTAACTGACCGCCCTGTTTCCAGGATAACTGATTATCCTGTTTTCGGGGTAACTGAGTAATCTGTTTCCAGGGATAGTGACCGCCCTGTTTCCGGGGGAACTGACTGCCCAGTTTCCAGGGTAACTGATCACCCTGTTTCCGGGATAACTGATCACCCTGTTTGCGGGATAACTGACTCCCCTGTTTCCAGGGTAACTGACTGCCCAGTTTCCAGGGTAACTGACTGCCCTGTTTCCAGGGTAACTGACTGCCCAGTTTCCAGGGTAACTGATCACCCTGTTTCCGGGATGACTGACTGCCCTGTTTCCGGGATAACTGACTGCCCTGTTTCCAGGGTAACTGACTGCCCTGTTTCCGGGGTAACTGACGGCCCTGTTTCCAGGGTAACTGATCACCCTGTTTCCGGGATAACTGACTGCCCTGTTTCCGGGATAACTGACTGCCCTGTTTCCAGGGTAACTGACTGCCCTGTTTCCGGGGTAACTGACTGCCCTGTTTCCAGGCTAACTGACTGCCCTGTTTCCAGAATAACTGATCACCTTGTTTCCGGGGTAACTGACTGCCCTGTTTCCGGGGTGACTGACCGCCCTGTTACCAGGATAACTGATCACCCTGTTTCCGGGGTAACAGACCACCCTGTTTCCAGGGTCATTGACCACCCTGTTTCCAGGATAACTGACTGCCCTGTTTCCAGGGTAACTGATCTCCCTGTTTCCGCGGTAACTGATCACCCTGTTTCCGGGTTAACTGACTGCCCTGTTTCCAGGGTAATTGACTGCCCAGTTTCCAGGGTAACTGACAGCCCTGTTTCCGGGGAAACAGACTGCCCTGTTTCCAGGGTATCTGACTGCCCAGTTTCCAGGGTAACTGATCACCCTGTTTCCGGGATAACTGACTGCCCTGTTTCCGGGATAACTGACTGTCCTTTTTCCAGGGTCTCTGACTGCCCTGTTTCCGGGGTAACTGACTTCCCTGTTTCCGGTGTAGCTGACTGCCCTGTTTCCAGGCTAACTGACTGCCCTGTTTCCGGGGTGACTGACCGCCCTGTTTCCAGGATAACTGATCACTCTGTTTCCGGGGTAACTGACCACCCTGTTTCCAGGGTCACTGACCACTCTGTTTCCAGGATAACTGACTGCCCTTTTTCCAGGGTAACTGATCTCCCTGTTTCCGCGATAACTGATCACCCTGTTTCCGGGTAACTGACTGCCCTGTTTCCAGGGTAACTGATCTCCCTGTTTCCAGTGTAACTGATCACCCTGTTTCCGGGGTAACTGACTGCCCTGTTTCCAGGGCAACTGACCGCCCTGTTTCCGGGGTACCTGACTGCCCAGTTTCCAGGGTAACTGTTCACCCTGTTTCCGGGGGAACTGATCACCCTGTTTCCGGGGTAAATGACTGCCCTGTTTCCAGGGTAACTGAACGCCCTGTTTCCGGGGCAACTGATGGCCCTGTTTACAGGGTAACTGACCGCACAGTTTTCGGGGTAACTGACCGCCCTATTTCCAGGATAACTGACTGCCCTGTTTCCAGGGTAAATGATCACCCTGTTTCCGGGATAACTGTGTGCCCTGTTTCCAGGATAAAAAACTGCCCTGTTTCCGGGGTAACTGACCGCCCTGTTTCCAGGATAACTGATTATCCTGTTTTCGGGGTAACTGAGTAATCTGTTTCCAGGGATAGTGACCGCCCTGTTTCCGGGGGAACTGACTGCCCAGTTTCCAGGGTAACTGATCACCCTGTTTCCGGGATAACTGATCACCCTGTTTGCGGGATAACTGACTCCCCTGTTTCCAGGGTAACTGACTGCCCAGTTTCCAGGGTAACTGACTGCCCTGTTTCCAGGGTAACTGACTGCCCAGTTTCCAGGGTAACTGATCACCCTGTTTCCGGGATGACTGACTGCCCTGTTTCCGGGATAACTGACTGCCCTGTTTCCAGGGTAACTGACTGCCCTGTTTCCGGGGTAACTGACGGCCCTGTTTCCAGGGTAACTGATCACCCTGTTTCCGGGATAACTGACTGCCCTGTTTCCGGGATAACTGACTGCCCTGTTTCCAGGGTAACTGACTGCCCTGTTTCCGGGGTAACTGACTGCCCTGTTTCCAGGCTAACTGACTGCCCTCTTCCCAGGATAACTGACTGCCCTGCTTCTGGAGTAACAGACTGCCCTGTTTCCAATGTAACTGACTGCCCTGTTTCCAGGGTAACTGACTGCCCTGTTTCCGGGATTACTGACTGCCCTGTTTCCAGGGTAACTGATGACCCTTGTTTCCGGGATAACTGACTGCCCTGTTTGCAGGGTAACTGACTGCGCAGTTTCCAGGGTAAGTGACCGCCCTGTTTCCGGGGTAACTGACTGCCCTGTTTCCAGTGTAACTGACTGCCCAGTTTCCAGGGTAACTGATTACCCTGTTTCCGGGATAACTGACTGCCCTGTTTCCGGGATAACTGACTGCCCTGTTTCCAGGGTAACTGATCACCCAGTTTCCGGGATTACTGACTGCCCTTTTTCCGGGATAACTGACTGCCCTGTTTCCAGGATAACTGATCACCCTGTTTCCGGGGTAACTGACTGCCCTGTTTCCAGGGTAACTGACAGTCCAGTTTCCAGGATAACTGATCATCCTTTTTCCGGGATAACTGACTGCCCTGTTTCCAGGGTAACTGACTGCCCAGTTTCCAGGGTAACTGACTGCCCTGTTTCCGGGGTAACTGACTGCCCTGTTTCCAGTGTAACCGACTGCCCAGTTTCCTGGGTAACTGATCACCCTGTTTCCGGGATAACTGACTGCCCTGTTTCCGGGATAACTGACTGCCATGTTTCCAGGGTAACTGACTGCCCTGTTTCCGGGGTAACTGACTCCCCTGTTTCCAGGGTAACTGATCACCCTGTTTCCGGGATAACTGACTGCCCTGTTTCCGGGATAACTGACTGCCCTGTTTCCAGGGTAACTGACTGCCCTATTTCCGAGGTAACTGACTGCCCTGTTTATAGGCTAACTGACTGCCCTGTTTCCAGGATAACTGATCACCCTGTTTCCGAGGTAACTGACTGCCCTGTTTCCGGGGTAACTGACCGCCCTGTTTCCGTGATAACTGACTGCCCTGTTTCCGGGATAACTGACTGCCCTGTTTCCAGGGTAACTGACTGCCCAGTTTCCAGGGTAACTGACAGCCCTGTTTCCGGGGTAACAGGCTGCCCTGTTTCCGGGATAACTGACTGCCCTGTTTCCGGGATAACTGACTGTCCTTTTTCCAGGGTATCTGACTGCCCTGTTTCCGGGGTAACTGACTGCCCTGTTTCCGGGGTAACTGACTGCCCTGTTTCCAGGCTAACTGACTGCCCTGTATCCAGAATAACTGATCACCTTGTTTCCGGGGTAACTGACTGCCCTGTTTCCGGGGTGACTGACCGCCCTGTTTCCAGGATAACTGATCACCCTGTTTCCGGGGTAACTGACCACCCTGTTTCCAGGATAACTGGCTGCCCTGTTTCCAGGGTAACTGATCTCCCTGTTTCCGCGGTAACTGATCACCCTGTTTCCGGGATAACTGACTGCCCTGTTTCCAGGGTAACTGATCATCCTGTTTCTGGGGTAACTGACTGCCCTGTTCAGAGGGAAACTGACTGCCCAGTTTCCAGGGTAACTGATCACCCTGTTTGCGGGATAACTGACTCCCCTGTTTCCAGGGTAACTGACTGCCCAGTTTCCAGGGTAACTGACTGCCCTGTTTCCAGGGTAACTGACTGCCCAGTTTCCAGGGTAACTGATCACCCTGTTTCCGGAATAACTGACTGCCCTGTTTCCGGGATAACTGACTGCCCTGTTTCCAGGGTAACTGACTGCCCTGTTTACGGGGTATCTGACTGCCCTGTTTCCAGGGTAACTGATCACCCTGTTTCCGGGATAACTGACTGCCCTGTTTCCGGGATAACTGACTGCCCTGTTTCCAGGGTAACTGACTGCCCTGTTTCCGGGGTAACTGACTGCCCTGTTTCCAGGCTAACTGACTGCCCTGTTTCCAGGATAACTGACTGCCCTGCTTCCGGAGTAACAGACTGCCCTGTTTCCAATGTAACTGACTGCCCAGTTTCCAGGGTAACTGATCACCCTTTTACCGGGATAACTGACTGCCCTGTTTCCGGGATTACTGACTGCCCTGTTTCCAGGGTAACTGATGACCGTTGTTTCTGGGATAACTGACTGCCCTGTTTGCAGGGTAACTGACTGCGCAGTTTCCAGGGTAAGTGACCGCCCTGTTTCCGGGGTAACTGACTGCCCAGTTTCCAGGGTAACTGACTGCCCAGTTTCCGGGATTTCTGACTGCCCTGTTTCCAGGGTAACTGATCACCCAGTTTCCGGGATTACTGACTGCCCTTTTTCCGGGATAACTGACTGCCCTGTTTCCAGGATAACTGATCACCCTGTTTCCGGGGTAACTGACTGCCCTGTTTCCAGGGTAACTGACTGCCCAGTTTCCAGGATAACTGATCATCCTTTTTCCGGGATAACTGACTGCCCTCTTTCCGGGATTACTGACTGCCCTGTTTCCAGGGGAACTAATCACCCTGTTTCCGGGATAACTGACTGCCCTTTTTCCAGGGTAACTGACTGCCCAGTTTCCAGGGTAACTGACTGCCCTGTTTCCGGGGTAACTGACTGCCCTGTTTCCAGTGTAACCGACTGCCCAGTTTCCTGGGTAACTGATCACCCTGTTTCCGGGATAACTGATGCCCTGTTTCCGGGATAACTGACTGCCATGTTTCCAGGGTAACTGACTGCCCTGTTTCCGGGGTAACTGACTCCCCAGTTTCCAGGGTAACTGATCACCCTGTTTCCGGGATAACTGACTGCCCTGTTTCCGGGATAACTGACTGCCCTGTTTCCAGGGTAACTGACTGCCCTGTTTCAGAGGTAACTGACTGCCCTGTTTATAGGCTAACTGACTGCCCTGTTTCCAGGATAACTGATCACCCTGTTTCCGGGGTAACTGACTGCCATGTTTCCAGGGTAACTGACTGCGCTGTTTCCGGGGTAACTGACTCCCCAGTTTCCAGGGTAACTGATCACCCTGTTTCCGGGATAACTGACTGCCCTGTTTCCAGGGTAACTGACTGCCCTGTTTCCGAGGTAACTGACTGCCCTGTTTATAGGCTAACTGACTGCCCTGTTTCCAGGATAACTGATCACCCTGTTTCCGGGGTAACTGACTGCCCTGCTTCCGGGGTAACTGACCGCCCTGTATCCGTGATAACTGACTGCCCTTTTTCCGGGATAACTGACTGCCCTGTTTCCAGGGTAACTGACTGCCCAGTTTCCAGGGTAACTGACAGCCCTGTTTCCGGGGTAACAGACTGCCCTGTTTCCAGGGTAACTGACTGCCCTGTTTCCGGGATAACTGACTGTCCTTTTTCCAGGGTATCTGACTGCCCTGTTTCCGGGGTAACTGACTGCCCTGTTTCCAGGCTAACTGACTGCCCTGTTTCCAGAATAACTGATCACCTTGTTTCCGGGGTAACTGGCTGCCCTGTTTCCGGGGTGACTGACCGCCCTGTTTCCAGGATAACTGATCACCCTGTTTCCGGGGTAACTGACCACCCTGTTTCCAGGGTCATTGACCACCCTGTTTCCAGGATAACTGACTGCCCTGTTTCCAGGGTAACTGATCTCCCTGTTTCCGCGGTAACTGATCACCCTGTTTCCGGGATAACTGACTGCCCTGTTTCCAGGGTAACTGACTGCCCAGTTTCCAGGGTAACTGACAGCCCTGTTTCCGGGGTAACAGACTGCCCTGTTTCCAGGGTAACTGACTGCCCAGTTTCCAGGGTAACTGATCACCCTGTTTCCGGGATAACTGACTGCCCTGTTTCCGGGATAACTGACTGTCCTTTTTCCAGGGTCTCTGACTGCCCTGTTTCCGGGGTAACTGACTGCCCTGTTTCCGGGGTAACTGACTGCCCTGTTTCCAGGCTAACTGACTGCCCTGTTTCCAGAATAACTGATCACCTTGTTTCCGGGGTAACTGACTGCCCTGTTTCCGGGGTGAATGACCGCCCTGTTTCCAGGATAACTGATCACTCTGTTTCCGGGGTAACTGACCACCCTGTTTCCAGGGTCACTGACCACCCTGTTTCCAGGATAACTGACTGCCCTGTTTCCAGGGTAACTGATCTCCCTGTTTCCGCGATAACTGATCAACCTGTTTCCGTGTAACTGACTGCCCTGTTTCCAGGGTAACTGATCTCCCTGTTTCCAGTGTAACTGATCACCCTGTTTCCGGGGTAACTGACTGCCCTGTTTCCAGGGCAACTGACCGCCCTGTTTCCGGGGTACCTGACTGCCCAGTTTCCAGGGTAACTGTTCACCCTGTTTCCGGGGGAACTGATCACCCTGTTTCCGGGGTAAATGACTGCCCTGTTTCCAGGGTAACTGACCGCCCTGTTTCCGGGGCAACTGATGGCCCTGTTTACAGGGTAACTGACCGCACAGTTTTCGGGGTAACTGACCGCCCTATTTCCAGGATAACTGACTGCCCTGTTTCCAGGGTAAATGATCACCCTATTTCCGGGATAACTGTGTGCCCTGTTTCCAGGATAAAAAACTGCCCTATTTCCGGGGTAACTGACCGCCCTGTTTCCAGGATAACTGATCACCCTGTTTTCGGGGTAACTGAGTAATCTGTTTCCAGGGATACTGACCGCCCTGTTTCCGGGGGAACTGACTGCCCAGTTTCCAGGGTAACTGATCATCCTGTTTCTGGGGTAACTGACTGCCCTGTTCAGAGGGAAACTGACTGCCCAGTTTCCAGGGTAACTGATCACCCTGTTTGCGGGATAACTGACTCCCCTGTTTCCAGGGTAACTGACTGCCCAGTTTACAGGGTAACTGACTGCCCTGTTTCCAGGGTAACTGACTGCCCAGTTTCCAGGGTAACTGATCACCCTGTTTCCGGGATAACTGACTGCCCTGTTTCCGGGATAACTGACTGCCCTGTTTCCAGGGTAACTGACTGCCCTGTTTCCGGGGTAACTGACTGCCCTGTTTCCAGGGTAACTGATCACCCTGTTTCCGGGATAACTTACTGCCCTGTTTCCGGGATAACTGACTGCCCTGTTTCCAGGGTAACTGACTGCCCTGTTTCCGGGGTAACTGACTGCCCTGTTTCCAGGCTAACTGACTGCCCTGTTTCCAGGATAACTGATCACCCTGTTACCGGGGTAACTGACTAATCTGTTTCCAGGGTTACTGACCGCCCTGTTCCTGGGGTAACTGACTGCCCTGTTTCCGGGGTAACTGATCACCCTGTTTCCGGGGTAACTGACCATCCTGTTTCCAGGGTAACTGACCACCCTGTTTCCAGGATAACTGACTGCCCTGTTTCCAGGGTAACTGATGCCCTGTTTCCGGGGTAACTGATCCCCCTGTTTCCGGGGTTACTGACCGCCCTGTTTCCAGGACAATTGACCGCCCTATTTCCGGGGTAACTGACCGCCCTGTTTCCAGGATAACTGACGGCCCTGTTTCCAGGATATCTGACTGCCCTGTTTCCTGGATAACTGACCGCCCTGTTTCCAGGTTAACTGACTGCCCTGTTTCCAGGGAAAGAGACTGCCCTGTTTCCTGGGTAACTGACCGCCCTGTTTCCGGGGTAACTGATCTCCCTTTTTCCGGGGTAAATGACTGCCCTGTTTCCAGGATAACTGACTGCACTGTTTCCAGGTTAACTGACTGCCCTGTTTCCAGAATAACTGACTGCCCTGTTTCCAGGGTAACTGACCGCCCTGTTTCCGGGGTAACTGATCACCCTGTTTCCGAGATAACTGACTGCCCACTTTCCAGTTTAACTGATCACCCTGTTTCCAGGGTAACTGTCTGCCCAGTTTCCAGGGTAACTGATCACCCTGTTTCCGGGATAACTGACCTCCCTGTTTCCGGGATAACTGACTGCCCTGTTTCCAGGGTAACTGACTGCCCTGTTACCGGTGGAACTGACTGCTCTGTTTCCGGGGTAACTGATCACCCTTTTTCCGGGGAAACTGACTAACCTGTTTCCAGGGTGACTGACTGCCCTGTTTCCAGGGTAACTGATCACCCTGCTTCCGGGAGAACTGACTGCCCTGTTTCCAGGGTAACTGAATGCCCAGTTTCCAGGGTAACTGATCACCCTGTTTCCGGGATAACTGACTGCCCTGTTACCGGGATAACTGACTGTCCTGTTTCCATGGTAACTGACTGCCCTGTTTCCGGGGTAACTGACTGCCCTGTTTACAGGGTAACAGATCACCCTGTTTCCGGGATAACTAACTGCCCTGTTTCCGAGATAACTGACTGCCCTGTTTCCAGGGTAACTGACTGCCCTGTTTACGGGGTAACTGACTGCCCTGTTCCCAGGCTAACTGACTGCCCTGTTTCCAGGATAACTGATCACAGTGTTTCCGGGGTAACTGATTGCCCTGTTTACAGGGTAACTGACCACACAGTTTTCGGGGTATCTGACCGCCCTATTTCCAGGATAACTGACTGCCCTGTTTCCAGGGTAAATGATCACCCTGTTTCCGGGATAACTGTGTGCCCTGTTTCCAGGATAAAAAACTGGCCTGTTTCCGGGGTAACTGACCGCCCTGTTTCCAGGATAACTGATCACCCTGTTTCCGGGGTAACTGAGTAATCTGTTTCCAGGGATACTGACCGCCCTGTTTCCGGGGTATCTGACTGCCCAGTTTCCAGGGTAACTGATCACCCTGCTTCCAGGGTAACTGACTGCCCTGCTTCCAGGGTAACTGACTGCCCAGTTTCCAGGGTAACTGATCACCCTGTTTCCGGGATAACTGACTCCCCTGTTTCCAGGGTAACTGACTGCCCACTTTCCAGGGTAACTGACTGCCCTGTTTCCAGGGTAACTGACTGCCCAGTTTCCAGGGTAACTGATCACCCTGTTTCCGGGATAACTGACTGCCCTGTTTCCGGGATAACTGACTGCCCTGTTTCCAGGGTAACTGACTGCCCTGTATCCAGGGTAACTGACTGCCCAGTTTCCAGGGTAACTGATCACCCTGTTTCCGGGATAACTGACTGCCCTGTTTCCGGGATAACTGACTGCCCTGTTTGCAGGTTAACTGACTGCCCTGTTTCCGGGGTAACTGACTGCCCTGTTTCCAGGGTAACTGATCACCCTGTTTCCGGGATAACTGACTGCCCTGTTTCCAGGCTAACTGACTGCCCTGTTTCCAGGATAACTGATCACCCTGTTACCGGGGTAACTGACTAATCTGTTTCCAGGGTTACTGACCGCCCTGTTCCTGGGGTAACTGACTGCCCTGTTTCCGGGGTAACTGACCGCCCTTTTTCCAGGATAACTGACCGCCCTGTTTCCAGGATAACTGATCACCCTGTTTCCGGGGTAACTGACCATCCTGTTTCCAGGGTAACTGACCACCCTGTTTCCAGGATAACTGACTGCCCTGTTTCCAGGGTAACTGATGCCCTGTTTCCGGGGTAACTGATCCCCCTGTTTCCGGGGTTACTGACCGCCCTGTTTCCAGGACAATTGACCGCCCTATTTCCGGGGTAACTGACCGCCCTGTTTCCAGGATAACTGACCGCCCTGTTTCCAGGATATCTGACTGCCCTGTTTCCTGGATAACTGACCGCCCTGTTTCCAGGTTAACTGACTGCCCTGTTTCCAGGGAAAGTGACTGCCCTGTTCCCTGGGTAACTGACCGCCCTGTTTCCGGGGTAACTGATCTCCCTTTTTCCGGGGTAAATGACTGCCCTGTTTCCAGGATAACTGACTGCACTGTTTCCAGGTTAACTGACTGCCATGTTTCCAGAATAACTGACTGCCCTGTTTCCAGGGTAACTGACCGCCCTGTTTCCGGGGTAACTGATCACCCTGTTTCCGAGATAACTGACTGCCCACTTTCCAGTTTAACTGATCACTCTGTTTCCAGGATAACTGACTGCCCTGTTTCCAGTGTAACTGACCGCCCTGTTTCCAGGGTAACTGTCTGCCCAGTTTCCAGGGTAACTGATCACCCTGTTTCCGGGATAACTGACCTCCCTGTTTCCGGGATAACTGACTGCCCTGTTTCCAGGGTAACTGACTGCCCTGTTACCGGTGGAACTGACTGCTCTGTTTCCAGGGTAACTGATCACCCTTTTTCCGGGGAAACTGACTAACCTGTTTCCAGGGTGACTGACTGCCCTGTTTCCAGGGTAACTGACTGCCCTGTTTCCGGGGTAACTGACAGCCCTGTTTCCAGGGTAACTGACTGCCCTGTTTCCGGGGGAACTGACTGCCCTGTTTCCACGATAATTGACTGCCCAGTTTCCAGGGTAACTGATCACCCTGCTTCCGGGAGAACTGACTGCCCTGTTTCCAGGGTAACTGAATGCCCAGTTTCCAGGGTAACTGATCACCCTGTTTCCGGGATAACTGACTGCCCTGTTACCGGGATAACTGACTGTCCTGTTTCCATGGTAACTGACTGCCCTGTTTCCGGGGTAACTGACTGCCCTGTTTACAGGGTAACAGATCACCCTGTTTCCGGGATAACTAACTGCCCTGTTTCCGAGATAACTGACTGCCCTGTTTCCAGGGTAACTGACTGCCCTGTTTACGGGGTAACTGACTGCCCTGTTCCCAGGCTAACTGACTGCCCTGTTTCCAGGATAACTGATCACAGTGTTTCCGGGGTAACTGATTGCCCTGTTTACAGGGTAACTGACCACACAGTTTTCGGGGTATCTGACCGCCCTATTTCCAGGATAACTGACTGCCCTGTTTCCAGGGTAAATGATCACCCTGTTTCCGGGATAACTGTGTGCCCTGTTTCCAGGATAAAAAACTGGCCTGTTTCCGGGGTAACTGACCGCCCTGTTTCCAGGATAACTGATCACCCTGTTTCCGGGGTAACTGAGTAATCTGTTTCCAGGGATACTGACCGCCCTGTTTCCGGGGTATCTGACTGCCCAGTTTCCAGGGTAACTGATCACCCTGCTTCCAGGGTAACTGACTGCCCTGCTTCCAGGGTAACTGACTGCCCAGTTTCCAGGGTAACTGATCACCCTGTTTCCGGGATAACTGACTCCCCTGTTTCCAGGGTAACTGACTGCCCACTTTCCAGGGTAACTGACTGCCCTGTTTCCAGGGTAACTGACTGCCCAGTTTCCAGGGTAACTGATCACCCTGTTTCCGGGATAACTGACTGCCCTGTTTCCGGGATAACTGACTGCCCTGTTTCCAGGGTAACTGACTGCCCTGTATCCAGGGTAACTGACTGCCCAGTTTCCAGGGTAACTGATCACCCTGTTTCCGGGATAACTGACTGCCCTGTTTCCGGGATAACTGACTGCCCTGTTTCCAGGGTAACTGACTGCCCTGTTTCCGGGGTAACTGACTGCCCTGTTTCCAGGGGAACTGATCACCCTGTTTCCGGGATAACTGACTGCCCTGTTTCCGGGATAACTGACTGCCCTGTTTCCAGGGTAACTGACTGCCCTGTTTCCGGGGTAACTGACTGCCCTGTTTCCAGGCTAACTGACTGCCCTGTTTCCAGGATAACTGATCACCCTGTTACCGGGGTAACTGACTAATCTGTTTCCAGGGTTACTGACCGCCTTGTTTCCACGATAATTGACTGCCCAGTTTCCAGGGTAACTGATCACCCTGCTTCCGGGAGAACTGACTGCCCTGTTTCCAGGGTAACTGAATGCCCAGTTTCCAGGGTAACTGATCACCCTGTTTCCGGGATAACTGACTGCCCTGTTACCGGGATAACTGACTGTCCTGTTTCCATGGTAACTGACTGCCCTGTTTCCGGGGTAACTGACTGCCCTGTTTACAGGGTAACAGATCACCCTGTTTCCGGGATAACTAACTGCCCTGTTTCCGAGATAACTGACTGCCCTGTTTCCAGGGTAACTGACTGCCCTGTTTACGGGGTAACTGACTGCCCTGTTCCCAGGCTAACTGACTGCCCTGTTTCCAGGATAACTGATCACAGTGTTTCCGGGGTAACTGATTGCCCTGTTTACAGGGTAACTGACCACACAGTTTTCGGGGTATCTGACCGCCCTATTTCCAGGATAACTGACTGCCCTGTTTCCAGGGTAAATGATCACCCTGTTTCCGGGATAACTGTGTGCCCTGTTTCCAGGATAAAAAACTGGCCTGTTTCCGGGGTAACTGACCGCCCTGTTTCCAGGATAACTGATCACCCTGTTTCCGGGGTAACTGAGTAATCTGTTTCCAGGGATACTGACCGCCCTGTTTCCGGGGTATCTGACTGCCCAGTTTCCAGGGTAACTGATCACCCTGCTTCCAGGGTAACTGACTGCCCTGTTTCCAGGGTAACTGACTGCCCAGTTTCCAGGGTAACTGATCACCCTGTTTCCGGGATAACTGACTCCCCTGTTTCCAGGGTAACTGACTGCCCACTTTCCAGGGTAACTGACTGCCCTGTTTCCAGGGTAACTGACTGCCCAGTTTCCAGGGTAACTGATCACCCTGTTTCCGGGATAACTGACTGCCCTGTTTCCGGGATAACTGACTGCCCTGTTTCCAGGGTAACTGACTGCCCTGTATCCAGGGTAACTGACTGCCCAGTTTCCAGGGTAACTGATCACCCTGTTTCCGGGATAACTGACTGCCCTGTTTCCGGGATAACTGACTGCCCTGTTTGCAGGTTAACTGACTGCCCTGTTTCCGGGGTAACTGACTGCCCTGTTTCCAGGGTAACTGATCACCCTGTTTCCGGGATAACTGACTGCCCTGTTTCCGGGATAACTGACTGCCCTGTTTCCAGGGTAACTGACTGCCCTGTTTCCGGGGTAACTGACTGCCCTGTTTCCAGGCTAACTGACTGCCCTGTTTCCAGGATAACTGATCACCCTGTTACCGGGGTAACTGACTAATCTGTTTCCAGGGTTACTGACCGCCCTGTTCCTGGGGTAACTGACCGCCCTGTTTCCGGGGTAACTGACCGCCCTTTTTCCAGGATAACTGACCGCCCTGTTTCCAGGATAACTGATCACCCTGTTTCCGGGGTAACTGACCATCCTGTTTCCAGGGTAACTGACCACCCTGTTTCCAGGATAACTGACTGCCCTGTTTCCAGGGTAACTGATGCCCTGTTTCCGGGGTAACTGATCCCCCTGTTTCCGGGGTTACTGACCGCTATGTTTCCAGGACAATTGACCGCCCTATTTCCGGGGTAACTGACCGCCCTGTTTCCAGGATAACTGACCGCCCTGTTTCCAGGATATCTGACTGCCCTGTTTCCAGGATAACTGACCGCCCTGTTTCCAGGTTAACTGACTGCCCTGTTTCCAGGGAAAGTGACTGCCCTGTTCCCTGGGTAACTGACCGCCCTGTTTCCGGGGTAACTGATCTCCCTTTTTCCGGGGTAAATGACTGCCCTGTTTCCAGGATAACTGACTGCACTGTTTCCAGGTTAACTGACTGCCCTGTTTCCAGAATAACTGACTGCCCTGTTTCCAGGGTAACTGAACGCCCTGTTTCCGGGGAAAATGATCACCCTGTTTCCGAGATAACTGACTGCCCACTTTCCAGTTTAACTGATCACTCTGTTTCCAGGATAACTGACTGCCCTGTTTCCAGTGTAACTGACCGCCCTGTTTCCAGGGTAACTGTCTGCCCAGTTTCCAGGGTAACTGATCACCCTGTTTCCGGGATAACTGACCTCCCTGTTTCCGGGATAACTGACTGCCCTGTTTCCAGGGTAACTGACTGCCCTGTTACCGGTGGAACTGACTGCTCTGTTTCCGGGGTAACTGATCACCCTTTTTCCGGGGAAACTGACTAACCTGTTTCCAGGGTGACTGACTGCCCTGTTTCCAGGGTAACTGACTGCCCTGTTTCCGGGGTAACTGACAGCCCTGTTTCCAGGGTGACTGACTGCCCTGTTTCCGGGGGAACTGACTGCCCTGTTTCCACGATAATTGACTGCCCAGTTTCCAGGGTAACTGATCACCCTGCTTCCGGGAGAACTGACTGCCCTGTTTCCAGGGGAACTGAATGCCCAGTTTCCAGGGTAACTGATCACCCTGTTTCCGGGATAACTGACTGCCCTGTTACCGGGATAACTGACTGTCCTGTTTCCATGGTAACTGACTGCCCTGTTTCCGGGGTAACTGACTGCCCTGTTTACAGGGTAACAGATCACCCTGTTTCCGGGATAACTAACTGCCCTGTTTCCGAGATAACTGACTGCCCTGTTTCCAGGGTAACTGACTGCCCTGTTTACGGGGTAACTGACTGCCCTGTTCCCAGGCTAACTGACTGCCCTGTTTCCAGGGTAACTGATCACAGTGTTTCCGGGGTAACTGATTGCCCTGTTTACAGGGTAACTGACCACACAGTTTTCGGGGTATCTGACCGCCCTATTTCCAGGATAACTGACTGCCCTGTTTCCAGGGTAAATGATCACCCTGTTTCCGGGATAACTGTGTGCCCTGTTTCCAGGATAAAAAACTGGCCTGTTTCCGGGGTAACTGACCGCCCTGTTTCCAGGATAACTGATCACCCTGTTTCCGGGGTAACTGAGTAATCTGTTTCCAGGGATACTGACCGCCCTGTTTCCGGGGTATCTGACTGCCCAGTTTCCAGGGTAACTGATCACCCTGCTTCCAGGGTAACTGACTGCCCTGCTTCCAGGGTAACTGACTGCCCAGTTTCCAGGGTAACTGATCACCCTGTTTCCGGGATAACTGACTCCCCTGTTTCCAGGGTAACTGACTGCCCACTTTCCAGGGTAACTGACTGCCCTGTTTCCAGGGTAACTGACTGCCCAGTTTCCAGGGTAACTGATCACCCTGTTTCCGGGATAACTGACTGCCCTGTTTCCGGGATAACTGACTGCCCTGTTTCCAGGGTAACTGACTGCCCTGTATCCAGGGTAACTGACTGCCCAGTTTCCAGGGTAACTGATCACCCTGTTTCCGGGATAACTGACTGCCCTGTTTCCGGGATAACTGACTGCCCTGTTTGCAGGTTAACTGACTGCCCTGTTTCCGGGGTAACTGACTGCCCTGTTTCCAGGGTAACTGATCACCCTGTTTCCGGGATAACTGACTGCCCTGTTTCCGGGATAACTGACTGCCCTGTTTCCAGGGTAACTGACTGCCCTGTTTCCGGGGTAACTGACTGCCCTGTTTCCAGGCTAACTGACTGCCCTGTTTCCAGGATAACTGATCACCCTGTTACCGGGGTAACTGACTAATCTGTTTCCAGGGTTACTGACCGCCCTGTTCCTGGGGTAACTGACTGCCCTGTTTCCGGGGTAACTGACCGCCCTTTTTCCAGGATAACTGACCGCCCTGTTTCCAGGATAACTGATCACCCTGTTTCCGGGGTAACTGACCATCCTGTTTCCAGGGTAACTGACCACCCTGTTTCCAGGATAACTGACTGCCCTGTTTCCAGGGTAACTGATGCCCTGTTTCCGGGGTAACTGATCCCCCTGTTTCCGGGGTTACTGACCGGTCTGTTTCCAGGACAATTGACCGCCCTATTTCCGGGGTAACTGACCGCCCTGTTTCCAGGATAACTGACGGCCCTGTTTCCAGGATATCTGACTGCCCTGTTTCCTGGATAACTGACCGCCCTGTTTCCAGGTTAACTGACTGCCCTGTTTCCAGGGAAAGTGACTGCCCTGTTTCCTGGGTAACTGACCGCCCTGTTTCCGGGGTAACTGATCTCCCTTTTTCCGGGGTAAATGACTGCCCTGTTTCCAGGATAACTGACTGCACTGTTTCCAGGTTAACTGACTGCCCTGTTTCCAGAATAACTGACTGCCCTGTTTCCAGGGTAACTGACCGCCCTGTTTCCGGGGTAACTGATCACCCTGTTTCCGAGATAACTGACTGCCCACTTTCCAGTTTAACTGATCACCCTGTTTCCAGGATAACTGACTGCCCTGTTTCCAGTGTAACTGACCGCCCTGTTTCCAGGGTAACTGTCTGCCCAGTTTCCAGGGTAACTGATCACCCTGTTTCCGGGATAACTGACCTCCCTGTTTCCGGGATAACTGACTGCCCTGTTTCCAGGGTAACTGACTGCCCTGTTACCGGTGGAACTGACTGCTCTGTTTCCGGGGTAACTGATCACCCTTTTTCCGGGGAAACTGACTAACCTGTTTCCAGGGTGACTGACTGCCCTGTTTCCAGGGTAACTGACTGCCCTGTTTCCGGGGTAACTGACAGCCCTGTTTCCAGGGTAACTGATCACCCTGTTTCCGGGATAACTGACTGCCCTGTTTCCAGGGTAACTGACTGCCCAGTTTCCGGGGTAACTGACTGCCCTGTTTCCAGGCTAACTGACTGTCCTGTTTCCAGGATAACTGATCACCCTGTTACCGTGGTAACTGACTAATCTGTTTCCAGGGTTACTGACCGCCCTGTTCCAGTGGTAACTGACTGCCCTGTTTCCGGGGTAACTGACCGCCCTGTTTCCAGGATAACTGATCACCCTGTTTCCGGGGTAACTGATCCCCCTGTTTCCGGGGTAACTGACCGCCCTGTTTCCAGGACAATTGACCGCCCTATTTCCGGGGTAACTGACCGCCCTGTTTCCAGGATAACTGACGGCCCTGTTTCCAGGATATCTGACTGCCCTGTTTCCTGGATAACTGACCGCCCTGTTTCCAGGTTAACTGACTGCCCTGTTTCCAGGGAAAGTGACTGCCCTGTTTCCAGGGTAACTGACCGCCCTGTTTCCGGGGTAACTGATCTCCCTGTTTCCGGGGTAACTGATCCCCCTGTTTCCGGGGTAACTGACCGCCCTGTCTCCAGGACAATTGACCGCCCTATTTCCGGGGTAACTGACCGCCCTGTTTCCAGGATAACTGACGGCCCTGTTTCCAGGATATCTGACTGCCCTGTTTCCGGGATAACTGACCTCCCTGTTTCCGGGATAACTGACTGCCCTGTTTCCAGGGTAACTGACTACCCTGTTACCGGTGGAACTGACTGCTCTGTTTCCGGGGTAACTGATCACCCTTTTTCCGGGGAAACTGACTAACCTGTTTCCAGGGTGACTGACTGCCCTGTTTCCAGGGTAACTGACTGCCCTGTTTCTGGGGTAACTGACAGCCCTGTTTCCAGGGTAACTGACTGCCCTGTTTCCGGGGGAACTGACTGCCCTGTTTCCACGATAATTGACTGCCCAGTTTCCAGGGTAACTGATCACCCTGCTTCCGGGAGAACTGACTGCCCTGTTTCCAGGGTAACTGACTGCCCAGTTTCCAGGGTAACTGATCACCCTGTTTCCGGGATAACTGACTGCCCTGTTACCGGGATAACTGACTGTCCTGTTTCCATGGTAACTGACTGCCCTGTTTTCGGGGTAACTGACTGCACTGTTTCCAGGGTAACAGATCACCCTGTTTCCGGGATAACTAACTGCCCTGTTTCCGAGATAACTGACTGCCCTGTTTCCAGGGTAACTGACTGCCCTGTTTACGGGGTAACTGACTGCCCTGTTCCCAGGCTAACTGACTGCCCTGTTCCCAGGCTAACTGACTGCCCTGTTTCCAGGATAACTGATCACAGTGTTTCCGGGGTAACTGATTGCCCTGTTTACAGGGTAACTGACCACACAGTTTTCGGGGTATCTGACCGCCCTATTTCCAGGATAACTGACTGCCCTGTTTCCAGGGTAAATGATCACCCTGTTTCCGGGATAACTGTGTGCCCTGTTTCCAGGATAAAAAACTGGCCTGTTTCCGGGGTAACTGACCGCCCTGTTTCCAGGATAACTGATCACCCTGTTTCCGGGGTAACTGAGTAATCTGTTTCCAGGGATACTGACCGCCCTGTTTCCGGGGTATCTGACTGCCCAGTTTCCAGGGTAACTGATCACCCTGCTTCCAGGGTAACTGACTGCCCTGCTTCCAGGGTAACTGACTGCCCAGTTTCCAGGGTAACTGATCACCCTGTTTCCGGGATAACTGACTCCCCTGTTTCCAGGGTAACTGACTGCCCACTTTCCAGGGTAACTGACTGCCCTGTTTCCAGGGTAACTGACTGCCCAGTTTCCAGGGTAACTGATCACCCTGTTTCCGGGATAACTGACTGCCCTGTTTCCGGGATAACTGACTGCCCTGTTTCCAGGGTAACTGACTGCCCTGTTTCCGGGGTAACTGACTGCCCTGTTTCCAGGGTAACTGATCACCCTGTTTCCGGGATAGCTGACTGCCCTGTTTCCAGGCTAACTGACTGCCCTGTTTCCAGGATAACTGACTGCCCTGTTACCGTGGTAACTGACTAATCTGTTTCCAGGGTTACTGACCGCCCTGTTCCTGGGGTAACTGACTGCCCTGTTTCCAGGGTAACTGACCGCCCTGTTTCCAGGATAACTGATCACCCTGTTTCCGGGGTAACTGATCCCCCTGTTTCCGGGGTAACTGACCGCCCTGTTTCCAGGACAATTGACCGCCCTATTTCCGGGGTAACTGACCGCCCTGTTTCCAGGATAACTGACGGCCCTGTTTCCAGGATATCTGACTGCCCTGTTTCCTGGATAACTGACCGCCCTGTTTCCAGGTTAACTGACTGCCCTGTTTCCAGGGAAAGTGACTGCCCTGTTTCCAGGGTAACTGACCGCCCTGTTTCCGGGGTAACTGATCTCCCTGTTTCTGGGGTAACTGACTGCCCTGTTTCCAGAATAACTGACTGCCCTGTTTCCAGGGTAACTGACCGCCCTGTTTCCGGGGTAACTGATCACCCTGTTTCAGAGATAACTGACTGCCCACTTTCCAGTGTAACTGATCACCCTGTTTCCCGGATAACTGACTGCCCTGTTTCCAGGGAAACTGACCGCCCTGTTTCCAGGGTAACTGTCTGCCCAGTTTCCAGGGTAACTGATCACCCTGTTTCCGGGATAACTGACCTCCCTGTTTCCGGGATAACAGACTGCCCTGTTTCCAGGGTAACTGACTGCCCTGTTACCAGGGGAACTGACTGCCCTGTTTCTGGGGTCACTAATCAGACTGTTTCCGGGGTAACTGACTAACCTGTTTCCAGGGTGACTGACTGCCCTGTTTCCAGGGTAACTGACTGCCCTGTTTCCAAGAGAAACTGACAGCCCTGTTTCCAGGGTAACTGACTGCCCTGCTTCCGGGGGAACTGACTGCCCTGTTTCAACGCTAATTGACTGGCCAGTTTCCAGGGTAACTGATCACCCTGCTTCCGGGGTAACTGACTGCCCTGTTTCCGGGTAACTGATCACCCTGTTTCCGGGGTAACTTACTAACCTGTTTCCAGGGTGACTGACTGCCCTGTATCCAGGGTAAGTGACTGCCCAGTTTACGGAGTAACTGACTGCCCTGTTTCCAGGGTAACTGACTGCCCTGCTTCCGGGGTAACTGACTGCCCTTTTTCCAGGGTAACTGACTGCCCAGTTTCCAGGGTAACCGATCACCATTTTTCCAGGATAAATGACTGCCTTGTTTCCGGGATAACTGATTGCCCTGTTTCCAGGGTAACTGATCACCCAGTTTCCGGGATAACTGACTGCCCAGTTTCCAGGGTAACTGACTGCCCTGTTTCCGGGGTAACTGACTGCCCAGTTTCCAGGGTAGCTGATCTCCCTGTTTCCGGGATAACTGACTGCCCTGTTTCCGGGATAACTGACTTCCCTGTTTCCAGGGTAACTGACTGCCCTGTTTCCGGGATAACTGACTGCCCTATTTCGAGGGGAACTGACTGCCCTGTTTCCGGGGTAACTGACTGCCCTGTTTCCAGGCTAACTGACTGCCCTGTTTCCAGGATAACTGATCACACTGTTTCCGGGATAACTGACCTCCCTGTTTCCGGGGTAACTGACTGCCCTGTTTCCAGGGTAACTGACTGCCCAGTTTCCAGGGTAGCTGATCTCCCTGTTTCCGGGATAACTGACTGCCCTGTTTCCGGGATAACTGACTTCCCTGTTTCCAGGGTAACTGACTGCCCTGTTTCCGGGATAACTGACTGCCCTATTTCGAGGGGAACTGACTGCCCTGTTTCCGGGGTAACTGACTGCCCTGTTTCCAGGCTAACTGACTGCCCTGTTTCCAAGATAACTGATCACACTGTTTCCGGGATAACTGACCTCCCTGTTTCCGGGGTAACTGACTGCCCTGTTTCCAGGGTAACTGACTGCCCAGTTTCCAGGGTAGGTGATCTCCCTGTTTCCGGGATAACTGACTGCCCTGTTTCCGGGATAACTGACATCCCTGTTTCCACGGTAACTGACTGCCCTGTTTCCGGGGTAAGTGACTGCCCTATTTCCAGGTAACTGATCACCCTGTTTTACGGGATAACTGACCGCCCTGTTTCCGGGATAACTGACTGCCCTATTTCGAGGGTAACTGACTGCCCTGTATCTGGGGTAACTGACTGCCCTGTTTTCAGGCTAACTGACTGCCCTGTTTCCAGGATAACTGATCACTCTGTTTCCGGGGTAACTGTCTGCCCTGTTTCCGGGGTAAATGACCGCCCTGTTTCAAGGATAACTGATCACCCTCTTTCCGGGGTAACTGACCACCCTGTTTCCAGGGTCACTGACCACCCTGTTTCCAGGATAACTGATCACCCTCTTTCCGGGGTAACTGACCACCCTGTTTCCAGGGTAACTGACCGCCCTTTTTCCGGGATAACTGACTGCCCTGCTTCCGGGATAACTGACTGCCCTTTTTCCAGGGTAACTGATCAGCCTGTTTCACGAGATAACTGACTGCCCTGTTTCCGGGGTAACTGACTGCCCTGTTTCCAGGGTAACTGACTGCCCAGTTTCCAGGGTAACTGATCACCCTGTTTCCGGGATAACTGACTGCCCTGTTTCCGGGATAACTGACTGCCCTGTTTCCAGGGTAACTGACTGCCCTGTTTCCGGGGTAACTGACTGCCCTGTTTCCAGGGTAACTGATCACCCTGTTTCCGGGATAACTGACTGCCCTGTTTCCGGGGTAACTGACTGCCCTGTTTCCAGGATAACTGACTGCCCTGTTTCCAGGTTAACTGACTGCTCTGTTTCCAGAATAACTGACTGCCCTGTTTCCAGGGTAACTGACCGCCCTGTTTCCGGGGTAACTGATCACCCTGTTTCCAGGCTAACTGACTGCCCTGGTTCCATAATAACTGATCACCCTGTTTCCGGGGTAACTGACTGCCCTGTTTCCGGGGTGACTGACCGCCCTGTTTCCAGGATAATTGATCACCCTGTTTCGGGGGTAACTGACCACCCTGTTTCCAGGGTCACTGACCACCCTTTTTCCAGGAAAACTGACTGCCCTATTTCCAGGTTAACTGATCTCCCTGTTTCCGCAGTAACTGATCTCTCTGTTTCCGGGATAACTTACTGCCCTGTTTCCGGGGTAACTGACTGCCCTGTTTCCAGGATAACTGACTGCCCTGTTTCCAGGTTAACTGACTGCTCTGTTTCCAGAATAACTGACTGCCCAGTTTCCAGGGTAACTGACTGCCCTGTTTCCGGGGTAACTGACTGCCCTGTTTCCAGGGTAACTGACTGCCCAGTTTCCAGGGTAACTGACTGCCCTGTTTCCGGGGCAACTGACTGCCCTGTTTCCAGGGTAACTGACTGCCCAGTTTCCAGGGTAGGTGATCTCCCTGTTTCCGGGATAACTGACTGCCCTGTTTCCGGGATAACTGACTTCCCTGTTTCCAGGGTAACTGACTGCCCTGTTTCCGGGGTAAGTGACTGCCCTTTTTCCAGGTAACTCATCACCCTGTTTTACGGGATAACTGACTGCCCTGTTTCCGGGATAACTGACTGCCCTATTTCGAGGGTAACTGACTGCCCTGTTTCCGGGGTAACTGACTGCCCTGTTTCGAGGCTAACTGACTGCCCTGTTTCCAGGTAAACTGATCACACTGTTTCCGGGGTAACTGTCTGCCCTGTTTCCGGGGTAAATGGCGGCCCTGTTTCAAGGATAACTGATCACCCTCTTTCCGGGGTAACTGACCACCCTGTTTCCAGGGTCACTGACCACCCTGTTTCCAGGATAACTGATCACTCTCTTTCCGGGGTAACTGACCACCCTGTTTCCAGGGTAACTGACCGCCCTTTTTCCGGGATAACTGACTGCCCTGCTTCCGGGATAACTGACTGCCATTTTTCCAGGGTAACTGATCAGCCTGTTTCACGAGATAACTGACTGCCCTGTTTCCGGGATAACTGACTGCCCTGTTTCCAGGGTAACTGACTGCCCTGTTTCCAGGATAACTGATCACCCTCTTTCCGGGGTAACTGACCACCCTGTTTCCAGCGTAACTGACCGCCCTTTTTCCGGGATAACTGACTGCCCTGCTTCCGGGATAACTGACTGCCCTTTTTCCAGGGTAACTGATCAGACTGTTTCACGAGATAACTGACTGCCCTGTTTCCGGGGTAACTGACTGCCCAGTTTCCAGGGTAACTGACTGCCCTGTTTCCAGGGTAATTGACTGCCCAGTTTCCAGGGTAACTGATCACCCTGTTTCGGGGATAACTTACTGCCCTGTTTCCGGGATAACTGACTGCCCTGTTTCCAGGGTAACTGACTGCCCTGTTTCCGGGGTAACTGACTGCCCTGTTTCCAGGGTAACTGACTGCCCTGTTTCCAGGGTAACTGACTGCCCAGTTTCCAGGGTAGGTGATCTCCCTGTTTCCGGGATAACTGACTGCCCTGTTTCCGGGATAACTGACTTCCCTGTTTCCAGGGTAACTGACTGCCCTGTTTCCGGGGTAAGTGACTGCCCTATTTCCAGGTAACTGATCACCCTGTTTTACGGGATAACTGACCGGCCTGTTTCCGGGATAACTGACTGCCCTATTTCGAGGGTAACTGACTGCCCTGTATCTGGGGTAACTGACTGCCCTGTTTCCAGGGTAACTGACTGCCCAGTTTCCAGGGTAACTGATCACCCTGTTTCGGGGATAACTTACTGCCCTGTTTCCGGGATAACTGACTGCCCTGTTTCCAGGGTAACTGACTGCCCTGTTTCCGGGGTAACTGACTGCCCTGTTTCCAGGGTAACTGACTGCCCAGTTTCCAGGGTAGGTGATCTCCCTGTTTCCGGGATAACTGACTGCCCTGTTTCCGGGATAACTGACTTCCCTGTTTCGAGGGTAACTGACTGCCCTGTATCTGGGGTAACTGACTGCCCTGTTTTCAGGCTAACTGACTGCCCTGTTTCCAGGATAACTGAGCACTCTGTTTCCGGGGTAACTGTCTGCCCTGTTTCCGGGGTAAATGACCGCCCAGTTTCAAGGATAACTGATCACCCTCTTTCCGGGGTAACTGACCACCCTGTTTCCAGGGTCACTGACCACCCTGTTTCCAGGATAACTGATCACCCTCTTTCCGGGGTAACTGACCACCCTGTTTCCAGGGTAACTGACCGCCTTTTTTCCGGGATAACTGAATGCCCTGCTTCCGGGATAACTGACTGCCCTTTTTCCAGGGTAACTGATCAGCCTGTTTCACGAGATAACTGACTGCCCTGTTTCCGGGGTAACTGACTGCCCTGTTTCCAGGGTAACTGACTGCCCAGTTTCCAGGGTAACTGATCACCCTGTTTCCGGGATAACTGACTGCCCTGTTTCCGGGATAACTGACTGCCCAGTTTCCAGGGTAACTGACTGCCCTGTTTCCAGGGTAACTGACTGCCCAGTTTCCAGGGTAACTGATCACCCTGTTTCGGGGATAACTGACTGCCCTGTTTCCGGGATAACTGACTGCCCTGTTTCCAGGGTAACTGACTGCCCTGTTTCCAGGATAACTGATCACCCTCTTTCCGGGGTAAATGACCACCCTGTTTCCAGCGTAACTGACCGCCCTTTTTCCGGGATAACTGACTGCCCTGCTTCCGGGATAACTGACTGCCCTTTTTCCAGGGTAACTGATCAGCCTGTTTCACGAGATAACTGACTGCCCTGTTTCCGGGGTAACTGACTGCCCTGTTTCCAGGGTAACTGACTGCCCTGTTTCCGGGGTAACTGACTGCCCTGTTTCCAGGGTAACTGACTGCCCTGTTTCCAGGGTAACTGACTGCCCAGTTTCCAGGGTAGGTGATCTCCCTGTTTCCGGGATAACTGACTGCCCTGTTTCCGGGATAACTGACTTCCCTGTTTCCAGGGTAACTGACTGCCCTGTTTCCGGAGTAAGTGACTGCCCTATTTCCAGGTAACTGATCACCCTGTTTTACGGGATAACTGACCGCCCTGTTTCCGGGATAACTGACTGCCCTATTTCGAGGGTAACTGACTGCCCTGTATCTGGGGTAACTGACTGCCCTGTTTCCAGGGTAACTGACTGCCCAGTTTCCAGGGTAACTGATCACCCTGTTTCGGGGATAACTTACTGCCCTGTTTCCGGGATAACTGACTGCCCTGTTTCCAGGGTAACTGACTGCCCTGTTTCCGGGGTAACTGACTGCCCTGTTTCCAGGGTAACTGACTGCCCAGTTTCCAGGGTAGGTGATCTCCCTGTTTCCGGGATAACTGACTGCCCTGTTTCCGGGATAATTGACTTCCCTGTTTCCAGGGTAACTGACTGCCCTGTTTCCGGGGTAAGTGACTGCCCTATTTCCAGGTAACTGATCACCCTGTTTTACGGGATAACTGACCGCCCTGTTTCCGGGATAACTGACTGCCCTATTTCGAGGGTAACTGACTGCCCTGTATCTGGGGTAACTGACTGCCCTGTTTTCAGGCTAACTGACTGCCCTGTTTCCAGGATAACTGAGCACTCTGTTTCCGGGGTAACTGTCTGCCCTGTTTCCGGGGTAAATGACCGCCCAGTTTCAAGGATAACTGATCACCCTCTTTCCGGGGTAACTGACCACCCTGTTTCCAGGGTCACTGACCACCCTGTTTCCAGGATAACTGATCACCCTCTTTCCGGGGTAACTGACCACCCTGTTTCCAGGGTAACTGACCGCCTTTTTTCCGGGATAACTGAATGCCCTGCTTCCGGGATAACTGACTGCCCTTTTTCCAGGGTAACTGATCAGCCTGTTTCACGAGATAACTGACTGCCCTGTTTCCGGGGTAACTGACTGCCCTGTTTCCAGGGTAACTGACTGCCCAGTTTCCAGGGTAACTGATCACCCTGTTTCCGGGATAACTGACTGCCCTGTTTCCGGGATAACTGACTGCCCTGTTTCCAGGGTAACTGACTGCCCTGTTTCCGGGGTAACTGACTGCCCTGTTTCCAGGGTAACTGATCACCCTGTTTCCGGGATAACTGACTGCCCTGTTTCCGGGGTAACTGACTGTCCTGTTTCCAGGATAACTGACTGCCCTGTTTCCAGGTTAACTGACTGCTCTGTTTCCAGAATAACTGACTGCCCTGTTTCCAGGGTAACTGACCGCCCTGTTTCCGGGGTAACTAATCACCCTGTTTCCAGGCTAACTGACTGCCCTGTTTCCAGAATAACTGATCACCCTGTTTCCGGGGTAACTGACTGCCCTGTTTCCGAGGTGACTGACCGCCCTGTTTCCAGGATAATTGATCAGCCTGTTTCCGGGGTAACTGACCACCCTGTTTCCAGGGTCACTGACCACCCTGTTTCCAGGAAAACTGACTGCCCTATTTCCAGGTTAACTGATCTTCCTGTTTCCGCAGTAACTGATCTCTCTGTTTCCGGGATAACTGACTGCCCTGTTTCCGGGGTAACTGACTGCCCTGTTTCCAGGATAACTGACTGCCCTGTTTCCAGGTTAACTTACTGCTCTGTTTCCAGAATAACTGACTGCCCAGTTTCCAGGGTAACTGACTGCCCTGTTTCCAGGGTAACTGACTGCCCAGTTTCCAGGGTAACTGACTGCCCTGTTTCCGGGGCAACTGACTGCCCTGTTTCCAGGGTAACTGACTGCCCAGTTTCCAGGGTAGGTGATCTCCCTGTTTCCGGGATAACTGACTGCCCTGTTTCCGGGATAACTGACTTCCCTGTTTCCAGGGTAACTGACTGCCCTGTTTCCGGGGTAAGTGACTGCCCTTTTTCCAGGTAACTGATCACCCTGTTTTACGGGATAACTGACTGCCCTGTTTCCGGGATAACTGACTGCCCTATTTCGAGGGTAACTGACTGCCCTGTTTCCGGGGTAACTGACTGCCCTGTTTCCAGGCTAACTGACTGCCCTGTTTCCAGGTAAACTGATCACACTGTTTCCGGGGTAACTGTCTGCCCTGTTTCCGGGGTAAATGGCCGCCCTGTTTCAAGGATAACTGATCACCCTCTTTCCGGGGTAACTGACCACCCTGTTTCCAGGGTCACTGACCACCCTGTTTCCAGGATAACTGATCACCCTCTTTCCGGGGTAACTGACCACCCTGTTTCCAGGGTAACTGACCGCCCTTTTTCCGGGATAACTGACTGCCCTGCTTCTGGGATAACTGACTGCCCTTTTTCCAGGGTAACTGATCACCCTGTTTCACGAGATAACTGACTGCCCTGTTTCCGGGGTAACTGACTGCCCAGTTTCCAGGGTAACTGACTGCCCTGTTTCCAGGGTAACTGACTGCCCAGTTTCCAGGGTAACTGATCACCCTGTTTCGGGGATAACTGACTGCCCTGTTTCCGGGATAACTGACTGCCCTGTTTCCAGGGGAACTGACTGCCCTGTTTCCAGGATAACTGATCACCCTCTTTCCGGCGTAACTGACCACCCTGTTTCCAGCGTAACTGACCGCCCTTTTTCCGGGATAACTGACTGCCCTGCTTCCGGGATAACTGACTGCCCTTTTTACAGGGTAACTGATCAGCCTGTTTCACGAGATAACTGACTGCCCTGTTTCCGGGGTAACTGACTGCCCAGTTTCCAGGGTAACTGACTGCCCTGTTTCCAGGGTAACTGACTGCCCAGTTTCCAGGGTAACTGATCACCCTGTTTCGGGGATAACTTCCTGCCCTGTTTCCGGGATAACTGACTGCCCTGTTTCCGGGGTAACTGACTGCCCTGTTTCCAGGGTAACTGATCACCCTGTTTCCGGGATAACTGACTGCCCTGTTTCCGGGGTAACTGACTGCCCTGTTTCCAGGATAACTGACTGCCCTGTTTCCAGGTTAACTGACTGCTCTGTTTCCAGAATAACTGACTGCCCTGTTTCCAGGGTAACTGACCGCCCTGTTTCCGGGGTAACTGATCACCCTGTTTCCGAGATAACTGACTGCCAACTTTCCAGTGTAACTGATCACCCTGTTTCCAGGATAACTGACTGCCCTGTTTCCAGGGTAACTGACCGCCCTGTTTCCAGGGTAACTGTCTGCCCAGTTTCCATGGTAACTGATCACCCTGTTTCCGGGATAACTGACCTCCCTGTTTCCGGGATAACTGACTGCCCTGTTTCCAGGGTAACTGACTGCCCTGTTACCAGGGGAACTGACTGCACTGTTTCCGGGGTAACTGATCAGCCTGTTTCCGGGGTAACTGACTAACCTGTTTCCAGGGTGACTGACTGCCCTGTTTCCAGGGTAACTGACTGCCTTGTTTCCAAGGGAAACTGACTGCCCTGTTTCCAGGGTAACTGACTGCCCTGCTTCCGGGGGAACTGACTGCCCTGTTTCCACGCTAATTGACTGCCCAGTTTCCAGGGTAACTGATCACCCTGCTTCCGGGGTAACTGACTGCCCTGTTTCCGGGGTGACTGATCACCCTGTTTCCGGGGTAACTAACTAACCTGTTTCCAGGGTGACTGACTGCCCTGTTTCCAGGGTAACTGACTGCCCAGTTTAAGGAGTAACTGACTGCCCTGTTTCCAGGGTAACTGACTGCCCTGCTTCCGGGGTAACTGACTGCCCTTTTTCCAGGGTAACTGACTGCCCAGTTTCCAGGGTAACCGATCACCATTTTTCCGGGATAAATGACTGCCTTGTTTCCGGGATAACTGATTGCCCTGTTTCCAGGGTAACTGATCACCCAGTGTCCGGGATAACTGACTGCCCAGTTTCCAGGGTAACTGACTGCCCAGTTTCCAGGGTAGCTGATCTCCCTGCTTCCGGGATAACTGACTGCCCTGTTTCTGGGATAACTGACTTTCCTGTTTCCAGGGTAACTGACTGCCCTGTTTCCAGGGGAAGTGACTGCCCTATTTCCAGGTTACTGATCACCCTGTTTTACGGGATAATGACTGCCCTGTTTCCGGGATAACTGACTGCCCTATTTCGAGGGGAATTGACTGCCCTGTTTCCGGGGTAACTGACTGCCCTGTTTCCAGGCTAACTGACTGCCCTGTTTCCAGGATAACTGATCCCACTGTTTCCGGGGTAAATGACTGCCCTGTTTCCGGGATAAATGACCGCCCTGTTTCAAGGATAACTGATCACCCACTTTCCGGGGAAACTGACCACCCTATTTCCAGGGTCACTGACCACCCTGTTTCCAGGATAACTGATCACCCTCTTTCCGGGGTAACTGACCACCCTGTTTCCAGGGTAACTGGCCGCCCTTTTTCCGGGATAACTGACTGCCCTGCTTCCGGGATAACTGACTGCCCTTTTTCCAGGGTAACTGATCACCCTGTTTCCGAGATAACTGACTGCCCTGTTTCCGGGGTAACTGACTGCCCAGTTTCCAGGTAACTGACAGCCCTGTTTCCGGGGTAACTGACTGCCCTGTTTCCAGGGTAACTGACTGCCCAGTTTCCAGGGTAACTGATCACCCTGTTTCCAGGATAACTGACTGCCCTGTTTCCGGGATAACTGACTGCCCTGTTCCCAGGGTAACTGACTGCCCTGTTTCCGGGATAACTGACTGCCCTGCTTCCAGGGTTACTGATCACCCTGTTTCCGGGATAACTGACTGCCCTGTTTCCGGGATAACTGACTGCCCTGTTTCCAGGGTAACTGACTGCCCAGTTTCCGGGGTAACTGATCACCCTTTTTCCGGGGTAACTGACCGCCCTGTTTCCAGGATAACTGATCACTCTGTTTCCGGGGTAACTGACCACCCTGTTTCCAGGGTCACTGACCACCCTGTTTCCAGGATAACTGAATGCCCTGTTTCCAGGGTAACTGACTGTCCTGTTTCCGGGGTAATTGATCACCCTGTTTCCGGGGAAACTGACCGCTCTGTTTCCAGGATAACTGACCTCCCTATTTCCGGGGTAACTGACTGCCCTGTTTCCAGGATAACAGACTGCCCTGTTTCCAGGAAAACTGACTGCCCTGTTTCCAGGTTAACTGACTGCTCTGTTTCCAGAATAACTGACTGCCCTGTTTCCAGGGTAACTGACCGCCCTGTTTCCGGGGTAAGTGATCTCCCTGTTTCCGGGGTACCTGACCGCCCTGTTTCCAGGATAACTGACCGCCCTATCTCCGGGGTAACTGACCGCCCTGTTTCCAGGATAACTGACTGACCTGTTTCCAGGATAACTGACTGCCCAGTTTCCAGGGTAACGGATCACTCTGTTTCCAGGATAACTGTCTGCCCTGTTTCCAGTGTAACTGACCGCCCTGTTTCCAGGGTAACTGACTGCCCAGTTTCCGAGGTAACTGTTCACCCTGTTTCCGGGATAACTGACTGCCCTGTTTCCGGGAAAGCTCACTGCCCTTTTTCCAGGGTAACTGACTGCCCTATTTCCAGGGGAACTGACTGCCCTGTTTACGGGGTAACTGATCACCCTGTTTCCGGGATAACTGACTAACCTGTTTCCAATTTGACTGACTGCCCTGTTTCCAGGGTAACTGACTGCCCAGTTTCCGGGGTAACTGACTGCCCTGTTTCTAGGGTAACTGACTGCCCTGTTTCCGCGAAACTGACTGCCCTGTTTCCAGGGTAATTGACTGCCCAGTTTCCAGGGTAACTGATCACCCTTTTTCCGGGATAACTGACTGCCATTTTCCGGGATAACTGAATGCCCTGTTTCCAGGGTACCTGACTGCCCTGTTTCCGGGGTAACTGACTGCCCTGTTTACAGGGTAACTGACTGCCCTGTTTCCGGGGAAACTGACTGCCCAGTTTCCAGGGTAACTGACTGCCCAGTTTCCAGGGTAACTGATCACCATTTTTCCGGGATAACTGACTGCCCTGTTTCCGGGGTAACTGACCGCCCTGTTTCCAGGATAACTGATCACCCTGTTTCCAGGATAACTGACTGCCCTGTTTCCGGGGTAACTGACTGCCCTGTTTCCGGGGTAACTGACTGCCCTGTTTCCAGGGAAACTGACTGCCCTGTTTCCAGAGTAACTGACTGCCCAGTTTCCAGGGTAACTGACTGCCCTGTTTCCGGGGTAACTGACTGCCCTGTTTCCAGGGAAACTGACTGCCCAGTTTCCAGGGTAACTGATCGCCCTGTTTCCGGGATAACTGACTGCCCTGTTTCCAGGGTAACTGACTGCTCTGTTTCCAGGGTTACTGACTGCCCTGTTTCCGGAGTAACTGACTGCCCTGTTTCTGGGCTAACTGACTGCCCTGTTTCCAGGATTACAGATCAGCCTCTTTCCGGGGTAACTGACTGCCCTGTTTCCGGGATAACTGACTGCCCTGTTTCCAGGGTAACTGACTGCCCAGTTTCAGGGGTAACTCATCACCCTTTTTCCGGGATAACTGACTGCCCTGTTTCCAGGATAACTGATCACCCTGTTTCCGGGGTAACAGACTGCCCTGTTTCCGGGGTAACTGACTGCCCTGTTTCCAGGATAACTGATCACTCTCTTTCCGGGATAACTGACTGTGCTGTTTCCAGGGTCACTGACCACCCTTTTTCCAGGACAACTGACTGCCCTGTTTCCAGGGTAACTGACTGCCCTGTTTCCGGGGTAATTGATCTCCCTGTTTCCGGGGTAACTGACCGCTCTGTTTCCAGGATAACTGACCTCCCTATTTCCGGGGTAACTGACCGCCCTGTTTCCAGGATAACTGACTGCCCTGTTTCCAGGATAACTGACTGCCCTCTTTCCTGGTTAACTGACTGCTCTGTTTCCAGAATAACTGACTGCCCTGTTTCCAGGGTAACTGACCGACCTGTTTCCGGGGTAAGTGATCTCCCAGTTTACGGGGTACCTGACCGCCCTGTTTCCAGGATAACTGACTGACCTGTTTCCAGGATAACTGACTGCCCTGTTTCCAGGGTAACTGACTGCCCAGTTTCCAGGGTAACTGATCACTCTGTTTCCAGGACAACTGTCTGCCCTGTTTCCAGGGTAACTGACCGACCTGTTTCCAATGTAACCTACTGCCCAGTTTCCGGGGTAACTGTTCACCCTGTTTCCGGGATAACTGACGGCCCTGTTTCCGGGATAGCTCACTGCCCTTTTTCCAGGGTAACTGACTGCCCTGTTTCCAGGGGAACTGACTGCCCTGTTTACGGGGTAACTGATCACCCTGTTTCCGGGATAACTGACTAACCTGTTTCCAGGGTGACTGACTGCCCTGTTTCCAGGGTGACTGACTGCCCAGTTTCCGGGGCAACTGACCGCCCTGTTTCCAGGATAACTGATCACTCTGTTTCCGGGGTAACTGACCACCCTGTTTCCAGGGTCACTGACTACCCTGTTTCCAGGACAACTGACTGCCCTGTTTCCAGGGTAACTGACTGCCCTGTTTCCGGGGTAATTGATCTCCCTGTTTCCGGGGTAACTGACCGCTCTGTTTCCAGGATAACTGACCTCCCTATTTCCGGGGTAACTGACCGCCCTGTTTCCAGGGTAACTGACTGCCCAGTTTCCGGGGTAACAGTTCATCTTGTTTCCGGGATAACTGACTGTCCTGTTTCCGGGATAGCTCACTGCCCTTTTTCCACGGTAACTGACTGCCCTGTTTCCATGGTAACTGACTGCCCAGTTTCCGGAGTAACTGACAGCCCTGTTTCCAGGGTAACTGACTGCCCTGTTTCCGGGAAACTGACTGCCCTGTTTCCAGGGTAACTGATCACCCTTTTTCCGGGATAACTGACTGCCATTTTCCGGGATAACTGAATGCCCTGTTTCCAGGGTACCTGACTGCCCAGTTTCCGGGGTAACTGACTGCCCTGTTTACAGGGTAACTGATCACCCTGTTTCCGGGGTAACAGACTGCCCTATTTCCGGGGTAACTGACTGCCCTGTTTCCAGGATAACTGATCACTCTGTTTCCGGGATAACTGACCACCCTGTTTCCAGGATAACTGACTGCCCTGTTTCCAGGATAACTGACTGCCCTGTTTCCTGGTTAACTGACTGCTCTGTTTCCAGAATAACTGACTGCCCTGTTTCCAGGGTAACTGACCGCCCTGTTTCCGGGTTAAGTGATCTCCCAGTTTCCGGGGTACCTGACCGCCCTGTTTCCAGGATAACTGACTGCCCTGTTTCCAGGGTAACTGACTGCCCAGTTTCCAGGGTAACTGATCACTCTGTTTCCAGGATAACTGTCTGCCCTGTTTCCAGGGTAACTGACCGCCCTGTTTCCAGGGTAACTGACTGCCCAGTTTCCGGGGTAACTGTTCACCCTGTTTCCGGGATAACTGACGGCCCTGTTTCCGGGATAGCTCACTGCCCTTTTTCCAGGGTAACTGACTGCCCTGTTTCCAGGGGAACTGACTGCCCTGTTTACGGGGTAACTGATCACCCTGTTTCCGGGATAACTGACTAACCTGTTTCCAGGGTGACTGTCTGCCCAGTTTCCAGGGTAACTGACTGCCCAGTTTCCGGGGCAACTGACCGCCCTGTTTCCAGCATAACTGATCACTCTGTTTCCGGGGTAACTGACCACCCTGTTTCCAGGGTCACTGACCACCCTGTTTCCAGGACAACTGACTGCCCTGTTTCCAGGGTAACTGACTGCCCTGTTTCCGGGATAATTGATCTCCCTGTTTCCGGGGTAACTGACCGCTCTGTTTCCAGGATAACTGACCTCCCTATTTCCTGGGTAACTGACCGCCCTGTTTCCAGGAAAACTGACTGACCTTTTTCCAGGATAACTGACTGCCCTGTTTCCAGGGTAACTGACTGCCCTGTTTCCAGGGTAACTGATCACTCTGTTTCCAGGATAACTGTCTGCCCTGTTTCCAGGGTAACTGACCGCCCTGTTTCCAGGGTAACTGACTGCCCAGTTTCCGGGGTAACAGTTCACCCTGTTTCCGGGATAACTGACTGCCCTGTTTCCGGGATAGCTCACTGCCCCTTTTCCAGGGTAACTGACTGCCCTGTTTCCAGGGGAACTGACTGCCCTGTTTACGGGGTAACTGATGAACCCTGTTTCCGGGATAACTGACTAACCTGTTTCCAGGGTGACTGGCTGCCCTGTTTCCAGGGTAACTGACTGCCCAGTTTCCGGGGTAACTGACTGCCCTGTTTCCAGGGTAACTGACTGCCCTGTTTCCGGGAAACTGACTGCCCTGTTTCCAGGGTAACTGACTGCGCAGTTTCCAGGGTAACTGATCAGCCTTTTTCCGGGATAACTGGCTGCCATTTTCCGGGATAACTGAATGCCCTGTTTCCAGGGTACCTGACTGCCCAGTTTCCGGGGTAACTGACTGCCCTGTTTACAGGGTAACTGACTGCCCTGTTTCCGGGATAACTGACTGCCCTGTTTCCGGGATAACTGACTTCCCTGTTTCCAGGGTAACTGACTGCCCTGTTTCCAGGGTAAGTGACTGCCCTATTTCCAGGTAACTGATCACCCTGTTTTACGGGATAACTGACTGCCCTGTTTCCGGGATAACTGACTGCCCTATTTCGAGGGGAATTGACTGCCCTGTTTCCAGGATAACTGATCACACTGTTTCCGGGGTAACTGACTGCCCTGTTTCCGGGGTAAATGACCGCCCTGTTACAAGGATAACTGATCACCCTCTTTCCGGGGTCACTGACCACCCTGTTTCCAGGATAACTGATCACCCTCTTTCCGGGGTAACTGACCACCCTGTTTCCAGGGTAACTGACCGCCCTTTTTCCGGGATAACTGACTGCCCTGCTTCCGGGATAACTGACTGCCCTCTTTCCAGGGTAACTGATCACCCTGTTTCCGAGATAACTGACTGCCCTGTTTCCGGGGTAACTGACTGCCCAGTTTCCAGGGGAACTGACTGCCCTGTTTCCAGGGAAACTGACTGCCCTGCTTCCAGAGTAACTGACTGCCCAGTTTCCAGGGTAACTGACTGCCCTGTTTCCGGGGTAACTGACTGCCCTGTTTCCAGGGAAACTGACTGCCCAGTTTCCAGGGTAACTGATCGCCCTGTTTCCGGGATAACTGACTGCCCTGTTTCCAGGGTAACTGACTGCTCTGTTTCCAGGGTTACTGACTGCCCTGTTTCCGGAGTAACTGACTGCCCTGTTTCTGGGCTAACTGACTGCCCTGTTTCCAGGATTACAGATCAGCCTCTTTCCGGGGTAACTGACTGCCCTGTTTCCAGGATAACTGACTGCCCTGTTTCCAGGGTAACTGACTGCCCAGTTTCCGGGGTAACTCATCACCCTTTTTCCGGGATAACTGACTGCCCTGTTTCCAGGATAACTGATCACCCTGTTTCCGGGGTAACAGACTGCCCTGTTTCCGGGGTAACTGACTGCCCTGTTTCCAGGATAACTGATCACTCTGTTTCCGGGATAACTGACTGTGCTGTTTCCAGGGTCACTGACCACCCTTTTTCCAGGACAACTGACTGCCCTGTTTCCAGGGTAATTGATCTCCCTGTTTCCGGGGTAACTGACCGCTCTGTTTCCAGGATAACTGACCTCCCTATTTCCGGGGTAACTGACCGCCCTGTTTCCAGGGTAACTGACTGCCCAGTTTCCGGGGTAACAGTTCATCTTGTTTCCGGGATAACTGACTGTCCTGTTTCCGGGATAGCTCACTGCCCTTTTTCCACGGTAACTGACTGCCCTGTTTCCATGGTAACTGACTGCCCAGTTTCCGGAGTAACTGACAGCCCTGTTTCCAGGGTAACTGACTGCCCTGTTTCCGGGAAACTGACTGCCCTGTTTCCAGGGTAACTGATCACCCTTTTTCCGGGATAACTGACTGCCATTTTCCGGGATAACTGAATGCCCTGTTTCCAGGGTACCTGACTGCCCAGTTTCCGGGGTAACTGACTGCCCTGTTTACAGGGTAACTGATCACCATGTTTCCGGGGTAACAGACTGCCCTATTTCCGGGGTAACTGACTGCCCTGTTTCCAGGATAACTGATCACTCTGTTTCCGGGATAACTGACCACCCTGTTTCCAGGATAACTGACTGCCCTGTTTCCAGGATAACTGACTGCCCTGTTTCCTGGTTAACTGACTGCTCTGTTTCCAGAATAACTGACTGCCCTGTTTCCAGGGTAACTGACCGCCCTGTTTCCGGGTTAAGTGATCTCCCAGTTTCCGGGGTACCTGACCGCCCTGTTTCCAGGATAACTGACTGCCCTGTTTCCAGGGTAACTGACTGCCCAGTTTCCAGGGTAACTGATCACTCTGTTTCCAGGATAACTGTCTGCCCTGTTTCCAGGGTAACTGACCGCCCTGTTTCCAGGGTAACTGACTGCCCAGTTTCCGGGGTAACTGTTCACCCTGTTTCCGGGATAACTGACGGCCCTGTTTCCGGGATAGCTCACTGCCCTTTTTCCAGGGTAACTGACTGCCCTGTTTCCAGGGGAACTGACTGCCCTGTTTACGGGGTAACTGATCACCCTGTTTCCGGGATAACTGACTAACCTGTTTCCAGGGTGACTGTCTGCCCAGTTTCCAGGGTAACTGACTGCCCAGTTTCCGGGGCAACTGACCGCCCTGTTTCCAGCATAACTGATCACTCTGTTTCCGGGGTAACTGACCACCCTGTTTCCAGGGTCACTGACCACCCTGTTTCCAGGACAACTGACTGCCCTGTTTCCAGCGTAACTGACTGCCCTGTTTCCGGGATAATTGATCTCCCTGTTTCCGGGGTAACTGACCGCTCTGTTTCCAGGATAACTGACCTCCCTATTTCCTGGGTAACTGACCGCCCTGTTTCCAGGAAAACTGACTGACCTTTTTCCAGGATAACTGACTGCCCTGTTTCCAGGGTAACTGACTGCCCTGTTTCCAGGGTAACTGATCACTCTGTTTCCAGGATAACTGTCTGCCCTGTTTCCAGGGTAACTGACCGCCCTGTTTCCAGGGTAACTGACTGCCCAGTTTCCGGGGTAACAGTTCACCCTGTTTCCGGGATAACTGACTGCCCTGTTTCCGGGATAGCTCACTGCCCCTTTTCCAGGGTAACTGACTGCCCTGTTTCCAGGGGAACTGACTGCCCTGTTTACGGGGTAACTGATGAACCCTGTTTCCGGGATAACTGACTAACCTGTTTCCAGGGTGACTGGCTGCCCTGTTTCCAGGGTAACTGACTGCCCAGTTTCCGGGGTAACTGACTGCCCTGTTTCCAGGGTAACTGACTGCCCTGTTTCCGGGAAACTGACTGCCCTGTTTCCAGGGTAACTGACTGCGCAGTTTCCAGGGTAACTGATCAGCCTTTTTCCGGGATAACTGGCTGCCATTTTCCGGGATAACTGAATGCCCTGTTTCCAGGGTACCTGACTGCCCAGTTTCCGGGGTAACTGACTGCCCTGTTTACAGGGTAACTGACTGCCCTGTTTCCGGGATAACTGACTGCCCTGTTTCCGGGATAACTGACTTCCCTGTTTCCAGGGTAACTGACTGCCCTGTTTCCAGGGTAAGTGACTGCCCTATTTCCAGGTAACTGATCACCCTGTTTTACGGGATAACTGACTGCCCTGTTTCCGGGATAACTGACTGCCCTATTTCGAGGGGAATTGACTGCCCTGTTTCCAGGATAACTGATCACACTGTTTCCGGGGTAACTGACTGCCCTGTTTCCGGGGTAAATGACCGCCCTGTTACAAGGATAACTGATCACCCTCTTTCCGGGGTCACTGACCACCCTGTTTCCAGGATAACTGATCACCCTCTTTCCGGGGTAACTGACCACCCTGTTTCCAGGGTAACTGACCGCCCTTTTTCCGGGATAACTGACTGCCCTGCTTCCGGGATAACTGACTGCCCTCTTTCCAGGGTAACTGATCACCCTGTTTCCGAGATAACTGACTGCCCTGTTTCCGGGGTAACTGACTGCCCAGTTTCCAGGGGAACTGACTGCCCTGTTTCCAGGGAAACTGACTGCCCTGTTTCCAGAGTAACTGACTGCCCAGTTTCCAGGGTAACTGACTGCCCTGTTTCCGGGGTAACTGACTGCCCTGTTTCCAGGGAAACTGACTGCCCAGTTTCCAGGGTAACTGATCGCCCTGTTTCCGGGATAACTGACTGCCCTGTTTCCAGGGTAACTGACTGCTCTGTTTCCAGGGTTACTGACTGCCCTGTTTCCGGAGTAACTGACTGCCCTGTTTCTGGGCTAACTGACTGCCCTGTTTCCAGGATTACAGATCAGCCTCTTTCCGGGGTAACTGACTGCCCTGTTTCCGGGATAACTGACTGCCCTGTTTCCAGGGTAACTGACTGCCCAGTTTCCGGGGTAACTCATCACCCTTTTTCCGGGATAACTGACTGCCCTGTTTCCAGGATAACTGATCACCCTGTTTCCGGGGTAACAGACTGCCCTGTTTCCGGGGTAACTGACTGCCCTGTTTCCAGGATAACTGATCACTCTGTTTCCGGGATAACTGACTGTGCTGTTTCCAGGGTCACTGACCACCCTTTTTCCAGGACAACTGACTGCCCTGTTTCCAGGGTAACTGACTGCCCTGTTTCCGGGGTAATTGATCTCCCTGTTTCCGGGGTAACTGACCGCTCTGTTTCCAGGATAACTGACCTCCCTATTTCCGGGGTAACTGACCGCCCTGTTTCCAGGATAACTGACTGCCCTGTTTCCAGGATAACTGACTGCCCTCTTTCCTGGTTAACTGACTGCTCTGTTTCCAGAATAACTGACTGCCCTGTTTCCAGGGTAACTGACCGACCTGTTTCCGGGGTAAGTGATCTCCCAGTTTACGGGGTACCTGACCGCCCTGTTTCCAGGATAACTGACTGACCTGTTTCCAGGATAACTGACTGCCCTGTTTCCAGGGTAACTGACTGCCCAGTTTCCAGGGTAACTGATCACTCTGTTTCCAGGACAACTGTCTGCCCTGTTTCCAGGGTAACTGACCGACCTGTTTCCAATGTAACTGACTGCCCAGTTTCCGGGGTAACTGTTCACCCTGTTTCCGGGATAACTGACGGCCCTGTTTCCGGGATAGCTCACTGCCCTTTTTCCAGGGTAACTGACTGCCCTGTTTCCAGGGGAACTGACTGCCCTGTTTACGGGGTAACTGATCACCCTGTTTCCGGGATAACTGACTAACCTGTTTCCAGGGTGACTGACTGCCCTGTTTCCAGGGTGACTGACTGCCCAGTTTCCGGGGCAACTGACCGCCCTGTTTCCAGGATAACTGATCACTCTGTTTCCGGGGTAACTGACCACCCTGTTTCCAGGGTCACTGACTACCCTGTTTCCAGGACAACTGACTGCCCTGTTTCCAGGGTAACTGACTGCCCTGTTTCCGGGGTAATTGATCTCCCTGTTTCCGGGGTAACTGACCGCTCTGTTTCCAGGATAACTGACCTCCCTATTTCCGGGGTAACTGACCGCCCTGTTTCCAGGGTAACTGACTGCCCAGTTTCCGGGGTAACAGTTCATCTTGTTTCCGGGATAACTGACTGTCCTGTTTCCGGGATAGCTCACTGCCCTTTTTCCACGGTAACTGACTGCCCTGTTTCCATGGTAACTGACTGCCCAGTTTCCGGAGTAACTGACAGCCCTGTTTCCAGGGTAACTGACTGCCCTGTTTCCGGGAAACTGACTGCCCTGTTTCCAGGGTAACTGATCACCCTTTTTCCGGGATAACTGACTGCCATTTTCCGGGATAACTGAATGCCCTGTTTCCAGGGTACCTGACTGCCCAGTTTCCGGGGTAACTGACTGCCCTGTTTACAGGGTAACTGATCACCCTGTTTCCGGGGTAACAGACTGCCCTATTTCCGGGGTAACTGACTGCCCTGTTTCCAGGATAACTGATCACTCTGTTTCCGGGATAACTGACCACCCTGTTTCCAGGATAACTGACTGCCCTGTTTCCAGGATAACTGACTGCCCTGTTTCCTGGTTAACTGACTGCTCTGTTTCCAGAATAACTGACTGCCCTGTTTCCAGGGTAACTGACCGCCCTGTTTCCGGGTTAAGTGATCTCCCAGTTTCCGGGGTACCTGACCGCCCTGTTTCCAGGATAACTGACTGCCCTGTTTCCAGGGTAACTGACTGCCCAGTTTCCAGGGTAACTGATCACTCTGTTTCCAGGATAACTGTCTGCCCTGTTTCCAGGGTAACTGACCGCCCTGTTTCCAGGGTAACTGACTGCCCAGTTTCCGGGGTAACTGTTCACCCTGTTTCCGGGATAACTGACGGCCCTGTTTCCGGGATAGCTCACTGCCCTTTTTCCAGGGTAACTGACTGCCCTGTTTCCAGGGGAACTGACTGCCCTGTTTACGGGGTAACTGATCACCCTGTTTCCGGGATAACTGACTAACCTGTTTCCAGGGTGACTGTCTGCCCAGTTTCCAGGGTAACTGACTGCCCAGTTTCCGGGGCAACTGACCGCCCTGTTTCCAGCATAACTGATCACTCTGTTTCCGGGGTAACTGACCACCCTGTTTCCAGGGTCACTGACCACCCTGTTTCCAGGAAAACTGACTGCCCTGTTTCCAGGGTAACTGACTGCCCTGTTTCCGGGATAATTGATCTCCCTGCTTCCGGGGTAACTGACCGCTCTGTTTCCAGGATAACTGACCTCCCTATTTCCTGGGTAACTGACCGCCCTGTTTCCAGGATAACTGACTGACCTTTTTCCAGGATAACTGACTGCCCTGTTTCCAGGGTAACTGACTGCCCTGTTTCCAGGGTAACTGATCACTCTGTTTCCAGGATAACTGTCTGCCCTGTTTCCAGGGTAACTGACCGCCCTGTTTCCAGGGTAACTGACTGCCCAGTTTCCGGGGTAACAGTTCACCCTGTTTCCGGGATAACTGACTGCCCTGTTTCCGGGATAGCTCACTGCCCCTTTTCCAGGGTAACTGACTGCCCTGTTTCCAGGGGAACTGACTGCCCTGTTTACGGGGTAACTGATGAACCCTGTTTCCGGGATAACTGACTAACCTGTTTCCAGGGTGACTGGCTGCCCTGTTTCCAGGGTAACTGACTGCCCAGTTTCCGGGGTAACTGACTGCCCTGTTTCCAGGGTAACTGACTGCCCTGTTTCCGGGAAACTGACTGCCCTGTTTCCAGGGTAACTGACTGCGCAGTTTCCAGGGTAACTGATCAGCCTTTTTCCGGGATAACTGGCTGCCATTTTCCGGGATAACTGAATGCCCTGTTTCCAGGGTACCTGACTGCCCAGTTTCCGGGGTAACTGACTGCCCTGTTTACAGGGTAACTGACTGCCCTGTTTCCGGGATAACTGACTGCCCTGTTTCCGGGCTAACTGACTTCCCTGTTTCCAGGGTAACTGACTGCCCTGTTTCCAGGGTAAGTGACTGCCCTATTTCCAGGTAACTGATCACCCTGTTTTACGGGATAACTGACTGCCCTGTTTCCGGGATATCTGACTGCCCTATTTCGAGGGGAATTGACTGCCCTGTTTCCAGGATAACTGATCACACTGTTTCCGGGGTAACTGACTGCCCTGTTTCCGGGGTAAATGACCGCCCTGTTACAAGGATAACTGATCACCCTCTTTCCGGGGTCACTGACCACCCTGTTTCCAGGATAACTGATCACCCTCTTTCCGGGGTAACTGACCACCCTGTTTCCAGGGTAACTGACCGCCCTTTTTCCGGGATAACTGACTGCCCTGCTTCCGGGATAACTGACTGCCCTCTTTCCAGGGTAACTGATCACCCTGTTTCCGAGATAACTGACTGCCCTGTTTCCGGGGTAACTGACTGCCCAGTTTCCAGGGGAACTGACTGCCCTGTTTCCGGGGTAACTGACTGCCCTGTTTCCAGGGTAACTGATTGCCCAGTTTCCAGGTTAACTGATCACCCTGTTTCCATGATAACTGACTGCCCTGTTTCCGGGATAACTGACTGCCCTGCTTCCAGGGTAACTGACTGCCCTGTTTCCGGGGTAACTGACTGCCCTGTTTCCAGGGTAACTGACTGCCCTGTTTCCAGTGTATCCGACTGCCCAGTTTCCTGGGTAACTGACTGCCCTGTTTCCAGGGTAACTGACTGCCCAGTTTCCGGGGTAACTGATCACCCTTTTTCCGGGATAACTGACTGCCCTGTTTCCAGGATAACTGATCACCCTGTTTCCGGGGTAACTGACTGCCCAGTTTCCGGGGTAACTGATCACCCTTTTTCCGGGATAACTGACTGCCCTGTTTCCAGGATAACTGATCACCCTGTTTCCGGGGTAACAGATTGCCCTGTTTCCGGGGTAACTGACCGCCCTGTTTCCAGGATAACTGATCACTCTGTTTCCGGGGTAACTGACCACCCAGTTTCTAGGGTCACTGACCACCCTGTTTCCAGGATAACTGAATGCCCTGCTTCCAGGGTAACTGACTGCCCTGTTTCCGGGGTAATTGATCTCCCTGTTTCCGGGGTAACTGACCGCTCTGTTTCCAGGATAACTGACCTCCCTATTTCCGGGGTAACTGACTGCCCTGTTTCCAGGATAACTGACTGCCCTGTTTCCAGGATAACTGACTGCCCTGTTTCCAGGTTAACTGACTGCTCTGTTTCCAGAATAACTGACTGCGCTGTTTCCAGGGTAACTGACCGCCCTGTTTCCGGGGTAAGTGATCTCCCTGTTTCCGGGGTACCTGACCGCCCTGTTTCCAGGATAACTGACCGCCCTATCTCCGGGGTAACTGACCGCCCTCTTTCCAGGATAACTGACAGACCTGTTTCCAGGATAACTGACTGCCATGTTTCCAGGGTAACTGACTGCCAGTTTCCAGGGTAACTGATCACTCTGTTTCCATGATAACTGTCTGCCCTGTTTCCAGTGTAACTGACCGCCCTGTTTCCAGTGTAACTGACTGCCCAGTTTCCGGGGTAACTGTTCACCCAGTTTCCGGGATAACTGACTGCCCTGTTTCCGGGATAGCTCACTGCCCTTTTTCCAGGGTAACTGACTGCCCAATTTCCAGGGGAACTGACTAACCTGTTTCCAGGGTGACTGACTGCCCTGTTTCCAGGGTAACTGACTGCCCAGTTTCCGGGGTAACTGACTGCCCTGTTTCCAGGGTAACTGACTGCCCTGTTTCCGGGAAACTGACTGCCCTGTTTCCAGGGTAACTGACTGCCCAGTTTCCAGGGTAACTGATCACCCTTTTTCCGGGATAACTGACTGCCATTTTCCGGGATAACTGAATGCCCTGTTTCCAGGGTACCTGACTGCCCAGTTTCCAGGGTAACTGACTGCCCTGTTTCCAGGGTAACTGACTGCCCTGTTTCCGGGGAAACTGACAGCCCAGTTTCCAGGGTTACTGACTGCCCAGTTTCCAGGGTAACTGATCACCATTTTTCCGGGATAACTGACTGCCCTGTTTCCGGGGTAACTGACTGCCCTGTTTCTGGGCTAACTGACTGCCCAGTTTCCGGGGTAACTCATCACCCTTTTTCCGGGATAACTGACTGCCCTGTTTCCAGGATAACTGATCACCCTGTTTCCGGGGTAACAGACTGCCCTGTTTCCGGGGTAACTGACCGCCCTGTTTCCAGGATAACTGATCACTCTGTTTCCGGGGTAACTGACCACCCTGTTTCCGGGGTAACAGACTGCCCTGTTTCCGGGGTAACTGACCGCCCTGTTTCCAGGATAACTGATCACTCTGTTTCCGGGGTAACTGACCACCCTGTTTCCAGTGTCACTGACCACCCTGTTTCCAGGACAACTGACTGCCCTGTTTCCAGGGTAACTGACGGCCCTGTTTCCGGGGTAATTGATCTCCCTGTTTCCGGGGTAACTGACCGCTCTTTTTCCAGGATAACTGACCTCCCTATTTCCGGGGTAACTGACCGCCCTGTTTCCAGGATAACTGACTGCCCTGTTTCCAGGATAACTGACTGCCCTGTTTCCAGGTTAACTGACTGCTCTGTTTCCAGAATAACTGACTGCCCTGTTTCCAGGGTAACTGACCGCCCTGTTTCCGGGGTAAGTGATCTCCCCGTTTCCGGGGTACCTGACCGCCCTGTTTCCAGGATAACTGACCGCCCTATTTCCGGGGTAACTGACCGCCCTGTTTCCAGGATAACTGACTGACCTGTTTCCAGGATAACTGACTGCCATGTTTCCAGGGTAACTGACAGCCCAGTTTCCAGGGTAACTGATCACTCTGTTTCCAGGATAACTGTCTGCCCTGTTTCCAGGGTAACTGACCGCCCTGTTTCCAGGGTAACTGACTGCCCAGTTTCCGGGGTAACTGTTCACCCTGTTTCGGGGATAACTGACTGCCCTGTTTCCGGGATAGCTCACTGCCCTTTTTCCAGGGTATCTGACTGCCCTGTTTCCAGGGGAACTGACTGCCCTGTTTACGGGGTATCTGATCACCCTGTTTCCAGGATAACTGACTAACCTGTTTCCAGGGTGACTGACTGCCCTGTTTCCAGGGTAACTGACTGCCCAGTTTCCGGGGTAACTGACTGCCCTTTTTCCAGGGTAACTGATCATCCTTTTTCCGGGATAACTGACTGCCATTTTCCGGGATAACTGAATGCCCTGTTTCCAGGGTACCTGACTTCCCAGTTTCCGGGGTAACTGACTGCCCTGTTTACAGGGTAACTGACTGCCCTGTTTCCGGGGAAACCGACTGCCCAGTTTCCAGGGTAACTGACTGCCCAGTTTCCAGGGTAACTGATCACCCTTTTTCCGGGATAACTGACTGCCCTCTTTCTGGGGTAACTGACCGCCCTGTTTCCAGGATAACTGACCGCCCTATTTCCGGGCTAACTGACTGCCCTGTTTCCAGGGTAACTGATCACCCTGATTCCGGGATAACTGACTGTCCTGTTTCCAGAGTAACAGACTGCCCAGTTTCCAGGGTAACTGACTGCCCTGTTTCCGGGGTAACTGAGAGGCCTGTTTCCAGGGAAACTGACAGCCCTGTTTCCAGGGTAACCGATCACCCTGTTTCCGGGATAACTGACTGCCGTGTTTCCAGGGTAACTGACTGCTCTGTTTCCGGGGTAACTGACTGGCCTGTTTCCAGGGTAACTGATCACCCTGTTTCCGGGATAACTGACTGCCCTGTTTCCGGGATAACTGACTGCCCTGTTTCCGGGGTAACTGACTGCCCTGTTTCCGGGGTAACTGACTGCCCTGTTTCTGGGCTAACTGACTGCCCTGTTTCCAGGATAACCGATCAGCCTCTTTCCGGGGTAACTGTCTGCCCTATTTCCGGGATAACTGACTGCACTGTTACCGGGATTACTGACTGCCCTGTTTCCATGGTAACAGACTGCCCTGTTTCCGGGGTAACTGACTGCCCTGTTTCTTGGGTAACAGATCACCCTGTTTCCGGGATAACTAACTGCCCTGTTTCCGGGATAACTGACTGCCCTGTTTCCGGGGTAACTGACTGCCCTGTTTCCAGGCTAACTGACTGCCCTGTTTCCAGGATAACTGATCACCCTGTTTCCGGTATAACTGACTGCCCTGTTTCCAGGGTAACTGACTGCCCTGTTTCTGGGCTAACTGACTGCCCTGTTTCCAGGAGAACCGATCAGCCTGTTTCCGGGGTAACTGACTGCCCTGTTTCTGGGCTAACTGACTGCCCTGTTTCCAGGATAACCGATCAGCCTGTGTCCGGGGTAACTGACTGCCCTGTTTCCGCGGTAACTGACCGCCCTGTTTCCAGGATAACTGATCACCCTGTTTCCGGGGTAACTGACCACCCTGTTTCCAGGGTCACTGACCACCCTGTTTCCTGGATAACTGATCACCCTGTTTCCGGGGTAACTGACTGCCTTGTTTCCGGGGTAACTGACTGCCCTGTTTCTGGGCTAACTGACTGCCCTGTTTCCAGGGTAACCGATCAGCCTGTTTCCGGGGTAACTGTCTGCACTGTTTCCGGGGTAACTGACTGCCCTGTTTCTGGGCTAACTGACCGCCCTGTTTCCAATTTAACTGATCACCCTGTTTCCGGGTTAACTGACCACCCTGTTTCCAGGGTCACTGACCACCCTGTTTCCAGGATAACTAACTGCCCTGTTTCCAGGGTAAATGACTGCCCTGTTTCCGGGGTAACTGATCTCCCTGTTTCCGGGGTAACTGATCACCCTGTTTCCGGGATAACTGAATGCCCTGTTTCCCGGATATCTGACTGCCCTGTTTCCATGGTAACTGACTGCCCTGTTTCCGGGGTAACTGACTGCCCTGTTTCCAGGGTAACAGATCACCCTGTTTCCGGGATAACTAACTGCCCTTTTCCGGGATAACTGACTGCCCTGTTTCCGGGATAACTGACTGCCCTGTTTCCAGTGTAACTGACTGCCCTGTTTCCGGGGTAACTGACTGCCCTGTTTCCAGGGTAACTGATCAGCCTGTTTCCGGGATAACTGACTGCCCTGTTTCCGCTATAACTGACTGCCCTGTTTCCAGTGTAACTGACTGCCCAGTTTCCGGGGTAACTGATCACCCTTTTTCCTGGATAACTGACTGCCCTGTTTCCAGGATAACTGATCACCCTGTTTCCGGGGTAACAAGACTGCCCTGTTTCCGGGGTAACTGACCGCCCTGTTTCCAGGATAACTGATCACTCTGTTTCCAGGGTCACTGACCACTCTGTTTCCAGGATAACTGACTGCCCTGTTTCCAGGGTAACTGACTGCCCTGTTTCCGGGGTAATTGATCTCCCTGTTTGAGGGGTAACTGACCGCTCTGTTTCCAGGATAACTGACCTCCCTATTTCTGGGGTAACTGACCGCCCTGTTTCCAGGTTAACTGACTGCCCTGTTTCCAGGATTACAGATCAGCCTCTTTCCGGGGTAACTGACTGCCCTGTTTCCGGGATAACTGACTGCCCTGTTTCCGGGATAACTGACTGCCCTGTTTCCAGGGTAACTGACTGCCCAGTTTCCGGGGTAACTCATCACCCTTTTTCCGGGATAACTGACTGCCCTGTTTCCAGGATAACTGATCACCCTGTTTCCGGGGTAACAGACTGCCCTGTTTCCGGGGTAATTGACTGCCCTGTTTCCAGGATAACTGATCACTCTGTTTCCGGGATAACTGACTGTCCTGTCTCCAGGGTCACTGACCACCCTTTTTCCAGGACAACTGACTGCCCTGTTTCCAGGGTAACTGATGCCCTGTTTCCGGGGTAATTGATCTCCCTGTTTCCGGGGTAACTGACCGCTCTGTTTCCAGGATAACTGACCTCCCTATTTCCGGGGTAACTGACCGCCCTGTTTCCAGGATAACTGACTGCCCTGTTTCCAGGATAACTGACTGCCCTCTTTCCTGGTTAACTGACTGCTCTGTTTCCAGAATAACTGACTGCCCTGTTTCCAGGGTAACTGACCGACCTGTTTCCGGGGTAAGTGATCTCCCAGTTTCCGGGGTACCTGACCGCCCTGTTTCCAGGATAACTGACTGACCTGTTTCCAGGATAACTGACTGCCCTGTTTCCAGGGTAACTGACTGCCCAGTTTCCAGGGTAACTGATCACTCTGTTTCCAGGACAACTGTCTGCCCTGTTTCCAGGGTAACTGACCGACCTGTTTCCAGGGTAACTGACTGCCCAGTTTCCGGGGTAACTGTTCACCCTGTTTCCGGGATAACTGACGGCCCTGTTTCCGGGATAGCTCACTGCCCTTTTTCCAGGGTAACTGACTGCCCTGTTTCCAGGGGAACTGACTGCCCTGTTTACGGGGTAACTGATCACCCTGTTTCCGGGATAACTGACTAACCTGTTTCCAGGGTGACTGACTGCCCTGTTTCCAGGGTAACTGACTGCCCAGTTTCCGGGGCAACTGACCGCCCTGTTTCCAGGATAACTGATCACTCTGTTTCCGGGGTAACTGACCACCCTGTTTCCAGGGTCACTGACTACCCTGTTTCCAGGACAACTGACTGCCCTGTTTCCAGGGTAACTGACTGCCCTGTTTCCGGGGTAATTGATCTCCCTGTTTCCGGGGTAACTGACCGCTCTGTTTCCAGGATAACTGACCTCCCTATTTCCGGGGTAACTGACCGCCCTGTTTCCAGGGTAACTGACTGCCCAGTTTCCGGGGTAACAGTTCATCCTGTTTCCGGGATAACTGACTGCCCTGTTTCCGGGATAGCTCACTGCCCTTTTTCCAGGGTAACTGACTGCCCTGTTTCCAGGGTAACTGACTGCCCAGTTTCCGGAGTAACTGACAGCCCTGTTTCCAGAGTAACTGACTGCCCTGTTTCCGGGAAACTGACTGCCCTGTTTCCAGGGTAACTGAACACCCTTTTTCCGGGATAACTGACTGCCATTTTCCGGGATAACTGAATGCCCTGTTTCCAGGGTACCTGACTGCCCAGTTTCCGGGGTAACTGACTGCCGTGTTTACAGGGTAACTGATCACCCTGTTTCCGGGGTAACAGACTGCCCTATTTCCGGGGTAACTGACTGCCCTGTTTCCAGGATAACTGATCACTCTGTTTCCGGGATAACTGACCACCCTGTTTCCAGGATAACTGACTGCCCTGTTTCCAGGATAACTGACTGCCCTGTTTCCTGGTTAACTGACTGCTCTGTTTCCAGAATAACTGACTGCCCTGTTTCCAGGGTAACTGACCGCCCTGTTTCCGGGTTAAGTGATCTCCCAGTTTCCGGGGTACCTGACCGCCCTGTTTCCAGGATAACTGACCGCCCTATTTCCGGGGTAACTGACCGCCCTGTTTCCAGGATAACTGACTGACCTGTTTCCAGGATAACTGACTGCCCTGTTTCCAGGGTAACTGACTGCCCAGTTTCCAGGGTAACTGATCACTCTGTTTCCAGGATAACTGTCTGCCCTGTTTCCAGGGTAACTGACCGCCCTGTTTCCAGGGTAACTGACTGCCCAGTTTCCGGGGTAACTGTTCACCCTGTTTCCGGGATAACTGACGGCCCTGTTTCCGGGATAGCTCACTGCCCTTTTTCCAGGGTAACTGACTGCCCTGTTTCCAGGGGAACTGACTGCCCTGTTTACGGGGTAACTGATCACCCTGTTTCCGGGATAACTGACTAACCTGTTTCCAGCGTGACTGTCTGCCCTGTTTCCAGGGTAACTGACTGCCCAGTTTCCGGGGCAACTGACCGCCCTGTTTCCAGCATAACTGATCACTCTGTTTCCGGGGTAACTGACCACCCTGTTTCCAGGGTCACTGACCACCCTGTTTCCAGGACAACTGACTGCCCTGTTTCCAGGGTAACTGACTGCCCTGTTTCCGGGGTAATTGATCTCCCTGTTTCCGGGGTAACTGACCGCTCTGTTTCCAGGATAACTGACCTCCCTATTTCCGGGGTAACTGACCGCCCTGTTTCCAGGATAACTGACTGACCTTTTTCCAGGATAACTGACTGCCCTGTTTCCAGGGTAACTGACTGCCCAGTTTCCAGGGTAACTGATCACTCTGTTTCCAGGATAACTGTCTGCCCTGTTTCCAGGGTAACTGACCGCCCTGTTTCCAGGGTAACTGACTGCCCAGTTTCCGGGGTAACAGTTCACCCTGTTTCCGGGATAACTGACTGCCCTGTTTCCGGGATAGCTCACTGCCCCTTTTCCAGGGTAACTGACTGCCCTGTTTCCTGGGGAACTGACTGCCCTGTTTACGGGGTAACTGATGAACCCTGTTTCCGCGATAACTGACTAACCTGTTTCCAGGGTGACTGGCTGCCCTGTTTCCAGGGTAACTGACTGCCCAGTTTCCGGGGTAACTGACTGCCCTGTTTCCAGGGTAACTGACTGCCCTGTTTCCGGGAAACTGACTGCCCTGTTTCCAGGGTAACTGACTGCGCAGTTTCCAGGGTAACTGATCAGCCTTTTTCCGGGATAACTGACTGCCATTTTCCGGGATAACTGAATGCCCTGTTTCCAGGGTACCTGACTGCCCAGTTTCCGGGGTAACTGACTGCCCTGTTTACAGGGTAACTGACTGCCCTGTTTCCGGGATAACTGACTGCCCTGTTTCCGGGATAACTGACTTCCCTGTTTCCAGGGTAACTGACTGCCCTGTTTCCAGGGTAAGTGACTGCCCTATTTCCAGGTAACTGATCACCCTGTTTTACGGGATAACTGACTGCCCGTTTTCCGGGATAACTGACTGCCCTATTTCGAGGGGAATTGACTGCCCTGTTTCCAGGATAACTGATCACACTGTTTCCGGGGTAACTGACTGCCCTGTTTCCGGGGTAAATGACCGCCCTGTTACAAGGATAACTGATCACCCTCTTTCCGGGGTCACTGACCACCCTGTTTCCAGGATAACTGATCACCCTCTTTCCGGGGTAACTGACCACCCTGTTTCCAGGGTAACTGACCGCCCTTTTTCCGGGATAACTGACTGCCCTGCTTCCGGGATAACTGACTGCCCTCTTTCCAGGGTAACTGATCACCCTGTTTCCGAGATAACTGACTGCCCTGTTTCCGGGGTAACTGACTGCCCAGTTTCCAGGGTAACTGACAGCCCTGTTTCCGGGGTAACTGACTGCCCTGTTTCCAGGGTAACTGACTGCCCAGTTTCCAGGTTAACTGATCACTCTGTTTCCGGGGTAACTGACCACCCTGTTTCCAGTGTCACTGACCACCCTGTTTCCAGGACAACTGACTGCCCTGTTTCCAGTGTAACTGACGGCCCTGTTTCCGGGGTAATTGATCTCCCTGTTTCCGGGGTGACTGACCGCTCTTTTTCCAGGATAACTGACCTCCCTATTTCCGGGGTAACTGACCGCCCTGTTTCCAGGATAACTGACTGCCCTGTTTCCAGGATAACTGACTGCCCTGTTTCCAGGTTAACTGACTGCTCTGTTTCCAGAATAACTGACTGCCCTATTTCCAGGGTAACTGACCGCCCTGTTTCCGGGGTAAGTGATCTCCCCGTTTCCGGGATAACTGACTGCCCTGTTTCCGTGATAACTGACTGCCCTGTTTCCAGGGTAACTGACTGCCCAGTTTCCGGGGTAACTGATCACCCTTTTTCCGGGATAACTGACTGCCCTGTTTCCAGGATAACTGATCACCCTGTTTCCGGGGTAACAGATTGCCCTGTTTCCGGGGTAACTGACCGCCCTGTTTCCAGGATAACTGATCACTCTGTTTCCGGGGTAACTGACCACCCAGTTTCCAGGGTCACTGACCACCCTGTTTCCAGGATAACTGAATGCCCTGCTTCCAGGGTAACTGACTGCCCTGTTTCCGGGGTAATTGATCTCCCTGTTTCCGGGGTAACTGACCGCTCTGTTTCCAGGATAACTGACCTCCGTATTTCCGGGGTAACTGACTGCCCTGTTTCCAGGATAACTGACTGCCCTGTTTCCAGGATAACTGACTGCCCTGTTTCCAGGTTAACTGACTGCTCTGTTTCCAGAATAACTGACTGCCCTGTTTCCAGGGTAACTGACCGCCCTGTTTCCGGGGTAAGTGATCTCCCTGTTTCCGGGGTACCTGACCGCCCTGTTTCCAGGATAACTGACCGCCCTATCTCCGGGGTAACTGACCGCCCTCTTTCCAGGATAACTGACAGACCTGTTTCCAGGATAACTGACTGCCATGTTTCCAGGGTAACTGACTGCCAGTTTCCAGGGTAACTGATCACTCTGTTTCCATGATAACTGTCTGCCCTGTTTCCAGTGTAACTGACCGCCCTGTTTCCAGTGTAACTGACTGCCCAGTTTCCGGGGTAACTGTTCACCCAGTTTCCGGGATAACTAACTGCCCTGTTTCCGGGATAGCTCACTGCCCTTTTTCCAGGGTAACTGACTGCCCAATTTCCAGGGGAACTGACTAACCTGTTTCCAGGGTGACTGACTGCCCTGTTTCCAGGGTAACTGACTGCCCAGTTTCCGGGGTAACTGACTGCCCTGTTTCCAGGGTAACTGACTGCCCTGTTTCCGGGAAACTGAATGCCCTGTTTCCAGGGTAACTGACTGCCCAGTTTCCAGGGTAACTGATCACCCTTTTTCCGGGATAACTGACTGCCATTTTCCGGGATAACTGAATGCCCTGTTTCCAGGGTACCTGACTGCCCAGTTTCCAGGGTAACTGACTGCCCTGTTTCCAGGGTAACTGACTGCCCTGTTTCCGGGGAAACTGACAGCCCAGTTTCCAGGGTTACTGACTGCCCAGTTTCCAGGGTAACTGATCACCATTTTTCCGGGATAACTGACTGCCCTGTTTCCGGGGTAACTGACTGCCCTGTTTCTGGGCTAACTGACTGCCCAGTTTCCGGGGTAACTCATCACCCTTTTTCCGGGATAACTGACTGCCCTGTTTCCAGGATAACTGATCACCCTGTTTCCGGGGTAACAGACTGCCCTGTTTCCGGAGTAACTGACCGCCCTGTTTCCAGGATAACTGATCACTCTGTTTCCGGGGTAACTGACCACCCTGTTTCCAGTGTCACTGACCACCCTGTTTCCAGGACAACTGACTGCCCTGTTTCCAGGGTAACTGACGGCCCTGTTTCCGGGGTAATTGATCTCCCTGTTTCCGGGGTGACTGACCGCTCTTTTTCCAGGATAACTGACCTCCCTATTTCCGGGGTAACTGACCGCCCTGTTTCCAGGATAACTGACTGCCCTGTTTCCAGGATAACTGACTGCCCTGTTTCCAGGTTAACTGACTGCTCTGTTTCCAGAATAACTGACTGCCCTGTTTCCAGGGTAACTGACCGCCCTGTTTCCGGGGTAAGTGATCTCCCCGTTTCCGGGGTACCTGACCGCCCTGTTTCCAGGATTACTGACCGCCCTATTTCCGGGGTAACTGACCGCCCTGTTTCCAGGATAACTGACTGACCTGTTTCCAGGATAACTGACTGCCATGTTTCCAGGGTAACTGACAGCCCAGTTTCCAGGGTAACTGATCACTCTGTTTCCAGGATAACTGTCTGCCCTGTTTCCAGGGTAACTGACCGCCCTGTTTCCAGGGTAACTGACTGCCCAGTTTCCGGGGTAACTGACTGCCCTTTTTCCAGGGTAACTGATCATCCTTTTTCCGGGATAACTGACTGCCATTTTCCGGGATAACTGAATGCCCTGTTTCCAGGGTACCTGACTTCCCAGTTTCCGGGGTAACTGACTGCCCTGTTTACAGGGTAACTGACTGCCCTGTTTCCGGGGAAACCGACTGCCCAGTTTCCAGGGTAACTGACTGCCCAGTTTCCAGGGTAACTGATCACCCTTTTTCCGGGATAACTGACTAACCTGTTTCCAGGGTGACTGACTGCCCTGTTTCCAGGGTAACTGACTGCCCAGTTTCCGGGGTAACTGACTGCCCTTTTTCCAGGGTAACTGATCACCCTGATTCCGGGATAACTGACTGTCCTGTTTCCAGAGTAACAGACTGCCCAGTTTCCAGGGTAACTGACTGCCCTGTTTCCGGGGTAACTGAGAGGCCTGTTTCCAGGGAAACTGACAGCCCTGTTTCCAGGGTAACCGATCACCCTGTTTCCGGGATAACTGACTGCCGTGTTTCCAGGGTAACTGACTGCTCTGTTTCCGGGGTAACTGACTGGCCTGTTTCCAGGGTAACTGATCACCCTGTTTCCGGGATAACTGACTGCCCTGTTTCCGGGATAACTGACTGCCCTGTTTCCGGGGTAACTGACTGCCCTGTTTCCGGGGTAACTGACTGCCCTGTTTCTGGGCTAACTGACTGCCCTGTTTCCAGGATAACCGATCAGCCTCTTTCCGGGGTAACTGACTGCCCTATTTCCGGGATAACTGACTGCCCTGTTACCGGGATTACTGACTGCCCTGTTTCCATGGTAACAGACTGCCCTGTTTCCGGGGTAACTGACTGCCCTGTTTCTTGGGTAACAGATCACCCTGTTTCCGGGATAACTAACTGCCCTGTTTCCGGGATAACTGACTGCCCTGTTTCCGGGGTAACTGACTGCCCTGTTTCCAGGCTAACTGACTGCCCTGTTTCCAGGATAACTGATCACCCTGTTTCCGGTATAACTGACTGCCCTGTTTCCAGGGTAACTGACTGCCCTGTTTCTGGGCTAACTGACTGCCCTGTTTCCAGGATAACCGATCAGCCTGTGTCCGGGGTAACTGACTGCCCTGTTTCCGCGGTAACTGACCGCCCTGTTTCCAGGATAACTGATCACCCTGTTTCCGGGGTAACTGACCACCCTGTTTCCAGGGTCACTGACCGCCCTGTTTCCAGGATAACTGATCACCCTGTTTCCGGGGTAACTGACCACCCTGTTTCCAGGGTCACTGACCACCCTGTTTCCTGGATAACTGATCACCCTGTTTCCGGGGTAACTGACTGCCTTGTTTCCGGGGTAACTGACTGCCCTGTTTCTGGGCTAACTGACTGCCCTGTTTCCAGGGTAACCGATCAGCCTGTTTCCGGGGTAACTGTCTGCACTGTTTCCGGGGTAACTGACCGCCCTGTTTCCAATTTAACTGATCACCCTGTTTCCGGGTTAACTGACCACCCTGTTTCCAGGGTCACTGACCACCCTGTTTCCAGGATAACTAACTGCCCTGTTTCCAGGGTAAATGACTGCCCTGTTTCCGGGGTAACTGATCTCCCTGTTTCCGGGGTAACTGATCACCCTGTTTCCGGGATAACTGAATGCCCTGTTTCCCGGATATCTGACTGCCCTGTTTCCATGGTAACTGACTGCCCTGTTTCCGGGGTAACTGACTGCCCTGTTTCCAGGGTAACAGATCACCCTGTTTCCGGGATAACTAACTGCCCTGTTTCCGGGATAACTGACTGCCCTGTTTCCGGGATAACTGACTGCCCTGTTTCCAGTGTAACTGACTGCCCTGTTTCCGGGGTAACTGACTGCCCTGTTTCCAGGGTAACTGATCAGCCTGTTTCCGGGATAACTGACTGCCCTGTTTCCGGGATAACTGACTGCCCTGTTTCCAGTGTAACTGACTGCCCAGTTTCCGGGGTAACTGATCACCCTTTTTCCTGGATAACTGACTGCCCTGTTTCCAGGATAACTGATCACCCTGTTTCCGGGGTAACAAGACTGCCCTGTTTCCGGGGTAACTGACCGCCCTGTTTCCAGGATAACTGATCACTCTGTTTCCAGGGTCACTGACCACTCTGTTTCCAGGATAACTGACTGCCCTGTTTCCAGGGTAACTGACTGCCCTGTTTCCGGGGTAATTGATCTCCCTGTTTGAGGGGTAACTGACCGCTCTGTTTCCAGGATAACTGACCTCCCTATTTCCGGGGTAACTGACCGCCCTGTTTCCAGGTTAACTGACTGCCCTGTTTCCAGAATAACCGACTGCCCTGTTTCCAGGGTAACTGACCGTCCTGTTTCCGGGGTATATGATCTCCCTGTTTCCGGGGTACCTGACCGTCCTGTTTCCAGGATAACTGACCGCCCTATTTCCGGGGTAACTGACCGCCCTGTTTCCAGGATAACTGACTGACCTGTTTCCAGGATAACTGACTGCCCTGTTTCCAGGGTAACTGACTGCCCAGTTTCCAGGGTAACTGATCACTCTGTTTCCAGGATAACTGTCTGCCCTGCTTCCAGGGTAACTGACCGCCCTGTTTCCAGCGTAACTGACTGCCCAGTTTCCGGGGTAACTGACTGCCCTTTTTCCAGGGTAACTGATCATCCTTTTTCCGGGATAACTGACTGCCATTTTCCGGGATAACTGAATGCCCTGTTTCCAGGGTACCTGACTTCCCAGTTTCCGGGGTAACTGACTGCCCTGTTTACAGGGTAACTGACTGCCCTGTTTCCGGGGAAACCGACTGCCCAGTTTCCAGGGTAACTGACTGCCCAGTTTCCAGGGTAACTGATCACCCTTTTTCCGGGATAACTGACTAACCTGTTTCCAGGGTGACTGACTGCCCTGTTTCCAGGGTAACTGACTGCCCAGTTTCCGGGGTAACTGACTGCCCTTTTTCCAGGGTAACTGATCACCCTGATTCCGGGATAACTGACTGTCCTGTTTCCAGAGTAACAGACTGCCCAGTTTCCAGGGTAACTGACTGCCCTGTTTCCGGGGTAACTGACCGCTCTGTTTCCAGGATAACTGACCTCCGTATTTCCGGGGTAACTGACTGCCCTGTTTCCAGGATAACTGACTGCCCTGTTTCCAGGATAACTGACTGCCCTGTTTCCAGGTTAACTGACTGCTCTGTTTCCAGAATAACTGACTGCCCTGTTTCCAGGGTAACTGACCGCCCTGTTTCCGGGGTAAGTGATCTCCCTGTTTCCGGGGTACCTGACCGCCCTGTTTCCAGGATAACTGACCGCCCTATCTCCGGGGTAACTGACCGCCCTCTTTCCAGGATAACTGACAGACCTGTTTCCAGGATAACTGACTGCCATGTTTCCAGGGTAACTGACTGCCAGTTTCCAGGGTAACTGATCACTCTGTTTCCATGATAACTGTCTGCCCTGTTTCCAGTGTAACTGACCGCCCTGTTTCCAGTGTAACTGACTGCCCAGTTTCCGGGGTAACTGTTCACCCAGTTTCCGGGATAACTGACTGCCCTGTTTCCGGGATAGCTCACTGCCCTTTTTCCAGGGTAACTGACTGCCCAATTTCCAGGGGAACTGAATAACCTGTTTCCAGGGTGACTGACTGCCCTGTTTCCAGGGTAACTGACTGCCCAGTTTCCGGGGTAACTGACTGCCCTGTTTCCAGGGTAACTGACTGCCCTGTTTCCGGGAAACTGAATGCCCTGTTTCCAGGGTAACTGACTGCCCAGTTTCCAGGGTAACTGATCACCCTTTTTCCGGGATAACTGACTGCCATTTTCCGGGATAACTGAATGCCCTGTTTCCAGGGTACCTGACTGCCCAGTTTCCAGGGTAACTGACTGCCCTGTTTCCAGGGTAACTGACTGCCCTGTTTCCGGGGAAACTGACAGCCCAGTTTCCAGGGTTACTGACTGCCCAGTTTCCAGGGTAACTGATCACCATTTTTCCGGGATAACTGACTGCCCTGTTTCCGGGGTAACTGACTGCCCTGTTTCTGGGCTAACTGACTGCCCAGTTTCCGGGGTAACTCATCACCCTTTTTCCGGGATAACTGACTGCCCTGTTTCCAGGATAACTGATCACCCTGTTTCCGGGGTAACAGACTGCCCTGTTTCCGGAGTAACTGACCGCCCTGTTTCCAGGATAACTGATCACTCTGTTTCCGGGGTAACTGACCACCCTGTTTCCAGTGTCACTGACCACCCTGTTTCCAGGACAACTGACTGCCCTGTTTCCAGGGTAACTGACGGCCCTGTTTCCGGGGTAATTGATCTCCCTGTTTCCGGGGTGACTGACCGCTCTTTTTCCAGGATAACTGACCTCCCTATTTCCGGGGTAACTGACCGCCCTGTTTCCAGGATAACTGACTGCCCTGTTTCCAGGATAACTGACTGCCCTGTTTCCAGGTTAACTGACTGCTCTGTTTCCAGAATAACTGACTGCCCTGTTTCCAGGGTAACTGACCGCCCTGTTTCCGGGGTAAGTGATCTCCCCGTTTCCGGGGTACCTGACCGCCCTGTTTCCAGGATTACTGACCGCCCTATTTCCGGGGTAACTGACCGCCCTGTTTCCAGGATAACTGACTGACCTGTTTCCAGGATAACTGACTGCCATGTTTCCAGGGTAACTGACAGCCCAGTTTCCAGGGTAACTGATCACTCTGTTTCCAGGATAACTGTCTGCCCTGTTTCCAGGGTAACTGACCGCCCTGTTTCCAGGGTAACTGACTGCCCAGTTTCCGGGGTAACTGACTGCCCTTTTTCCAGGGTAACTGATCATCCTTTTTCCGGGATAACTGACTGCCATTTTCCGGGATAACTGAATGCCCTGTTTCCAGGGTACCTGACTTCCCAGTTTCCGGGGTAACTGACTGCCCTGTTTACAGGGTAACTGACTGCCCTGTTTCCGGGGAAACCGACTGCCCAGTTTCCAGGGTAACTGACTGCCCAGTTTCCAGGGTAACTGATCACCCTTTTTCCGGGATAACTGACTAACCTGTTTCCAGGGTGACTGACTGCCCTGTTTCCAGGGTAACTGACTGCCCAGTTTCCGGGGTAACTGACTGCCCTTTTTCCAGGGTAACTGATCACCCTGATTCCGGGATAACTGACTGTCCTGTTTCCAGAGTAACAGACTGCCCAGTTTCCAGGGTAACTGACTGCCCTGTTTCCGGGGTAACTGAGAGGCCTGTTTCCAGGGAAACTGACAGCCCTGTTTCCAGGGTAACCGATCACCCTGTTTCCGGGATAACTGACTGCCGTGTTTCCAGGGTAACTGACTGCTCTGTTTCCGGGGTAACTGACTGGCCTGTTTCCAGGGTAACTGATCACCCTGTTTCCGGGATAACTGACTGCCCTGTTTCCGGGATAACTGACTGCCCTGTTTCCGGGGTAACTGACTGCCCTGTTTCCGGGGTAACTGACTGCCCTGTTTCTGGGCTAACTGACTGCCCTGTTTCCAGGATAACCGATCAGCCTCTTTCCGGGGTAACTGACTGCCCTATTTCCGGGATAACTGACTGCCCTGTTACCGGGATTACTGACTGCCCTGTTTCCATGGTAACAGACTGCCCTGTTTCCGGGGTAACTGACTGCCCTGTTTCTTGGGTAACAGATCACCCTGTTTCCGGGATAACTAACTGCCCTGTTTCCGGGATAACTGACTGCCCTGTTTCCGGGGTAACTGACTGCCCTGTTTCCAGGCTAACTGACTGCCCTGTTTCCAGGATAACTGATCACCCTGTTTCCGGTATAACTGACTGCCCTGTTTCCAGGGTAACTGACTGCCCTGTTTCTGGGCTAACTGACTGCCCTGTTTCCAGGATAACCGATCAGCCTGTGTCCGGGGTAACTGACTGCCCTGTTTCCGCGGTAACTGACCGCCCTGTTTCCAGGATAACTGATCACCCTGTTTCCGGGGTAACTGACCACCCTGTTTCCAGGGTCACTGACCGCCCTGTTTCCAGGATAACTGATCACCCTGTTTCCGGGGTAACTGACCACCCTGTTTCCAGGGTCACTGACCACCCTGTTTCCTGGATAACTGATCACCCTGTTTCCGGGGTAACTGACTGCCTTGTTTCCGGGGTAACTGACTGCCCTGTTTCTGGGCTAACTGACTGCCCTGTTTCCAGGGTAACCGATCAGCCTGTTTCCGGGGTAACTGTCTGCACTGTTTCCGGGGTAACTGACCGCCCTGTTTCCAATTTAACTGATCACCCTGTTTCCGGGTTAACTGACCACCCTGTTTCCAGGGTCACTGACCACCCTGTTTCCAGGATAACTAACTGCCCTGTTTCCAGGGTAAATGACTGCCCTGTTTCCGGGGTAACTGATCTCCCTGTTTCCGGGGTAACTGATCACCCTGTTTCCGGGATAACTGAATGCCCTGTTTCCCGGATATCTGACTGCCCTGTTTCCATGGTAACTGACTGCCCTGTTTCCGGGGTAACTGACTGCCCTGTTTCCAGGGTAACAGATCACCCTGTTTCCGGGATAACTAACTGCCCTGTTTCCGGGATAACTGACTGCCCTGTTTCCGGGATAACTGACTGCCCTGTTTCCAGTGTAACTGACTGCCCTGTTTCCGGGGTAACTGACTGCCCTGTTTCCAGGGTAACTGATCAGCCTGTTTCCGGGATAACTGACTGCCCTGTTTCCGGGATAACTGACTGCCCTGTTTCCAGTGTAACTGACTGCCCAGTTTCCGGGGTAACTGATCACCCTTTTTCCTGGATAACTGACTGCCCTGTTTCCAGGATAACTGATCACCCTGTTTCCGGGGTAACAAGACTGCCCTGTTTCCGGGGTAACTGACCGCCCTGTTTCCAGGATAACTGATCACTCTGTTTCCAGGGTCACTGACCACTCTGTTTCCAGGATAACTGACTGCCCTGTTTCCAGGGTAACTGACTGCCCTGTTTCCGGGGTAATTGATCTCCCTGTTTGAGGGGTAACTGACCGCTCTGTTTCCAGGATAACTGACCTCCCTATTTCCGGGGTAACTGACCGCCCTGTTTCCAGGTTAACTGACTGCCCTGTTTCCAGAATAACCGACTGCCCTGTTTCCAGGGTAACTGACCGTCCTGTTTCCGGGGTATATGATCTCCCTGTTTCCGGGGTACCTGACCGTCCTGTTTCCAGGATAACTGACCGCCCTATTTCCGGGGTAACTGACCGCCCTGTTTCCAGGATAACTGACTGACCTGTTTCCAGGATAACTGACTGCCCTGTTTCCAGGGTAACTGACTGCCCAGTTTCCAGGGTAACTGATCACTCTGTTTCCAGGATAACTGTCTGCCCTGCTTCCAGGGTAACTGACCGCCCTGTTTCCAGCGTAACTGACTGCCCAGTTTCCGGGGTAACTGACTGCCCTTTTTCCAGGGTAACTGATCATCCTTTTTCCGGGATAACTGACTGCCATTTTCCGGGATAACTGAATGCCCTGTTTCCAGGGTACCTGACTTCCCAGTTTCCGGGGTAACTGACTGCCCTGTTTACAGGGTAACTGACTGCCCTGTTTCCGGGGAAACCGACTGCCCAGTTTCCAGGGTAACTGACTGCCCAGTTTCCAGGGTAACTGATCACCCTTTTTCCGGGATAACTGACTAACCTGTTTCCAGGGTGACTGACTGCCCTGTTTCCAGGGTAACTGACTGCCCAGTTTCCGGGGTAACTGACTGCCCTTTTTCCAGGGTAACTGATCACCCTGATTCCGGGATAACTGACTGTCCTGTTTCCAGAGTAACAGACTGCCCAGTTTCCAGGGTAACTGACTGCCCTGTTTCCGGGGTAACTGAGAGGCCTGTTTCCAGGGAAACTGACAGCCCTGTTTCCAGGGTAACCGATCACCCTGTTTCCGGGATAACTGACTGCCGTGTTTCCAGGGTAACTGACTGCTCTGTTTCCGGGGTAACTGACTGGCCTGTTTCCAGGGTAACTGATCACCCTGTTTCCGGGATAACTGACTGCCCTGTTTCCGGGATAACTGACTGCCCTGTTTCCGGGGTAACTGACTGCCCTGTTTCCGGGGTAACTGACTGCCCTGTTTCTGGGCTAACTGACTGCCCTGTTTCCAGGATAACCGATCAGCCTCTTTCCGGGGTAACTGACTGCCCTATTTCCGGGATAACTGACTGCCCTGTTACCGGGATTACTGACTGCCCTGTTTCCATGGTAACAGACTGCCCTGTTTCCGGGGTAACTGACTGCCCTGTTTCTTGGGTAACAGATCACCCTGTTTCCGGGATAACTAACTGCCCTGTTTCCGGGATAACTGACTGCCCTGTTTCCGGGGTAACTGACTGCCCTGTTTCCAGGCTAACTGACTGCCCTGTTTCCAGGATAACTGATCACCCTGTTTCCGGTATAACTGACTGCCCTGTTTCCAGGGTAACTGACTGCCCTGTTTCTGGGCTAACTGACTGCCCTGTTTCCAGGATAACCGATCAGCCTGTGTCCGGGGTAACTGACTGCCCTGTTTCCGCGGTAACTGACCGCCCTGTTTCCAGGATAACTGATCACCCTGTTTCCGGGGTAACTGACCACCCTGTTTCCAGGGTCACTGACCGCCCTGTTTCCAGGATAACTGATCACCCTGTTTCCGGGGTAACTGACCACCCTGTTTCCAGGGTCACTGACCACCCTGTTTCCTGGATAACTGATCACCCTGTTTCCGGGGTAACTGACTGCCTTGTTTCCGGGGTAACTGACTGCCCTGTTTCTGGGCTAACTGACTGCCCTGTTTCCAGGGTAACCGATCAGCCTGTTTCCGGGGTAACTGTCTGCACTGTTTCCGGGGTAACTGACCGCCCTGTTTCCAATTTAACTGATCACCCTGTTTCCGGGTTAACTGACCACCCTGTTTCCAGGGTCACTGACCACCCTGTTTCCAGGATAACTAACTGCCCTGTTTCCAGGGTAAATGACTGCCCTGTTTCCGGGGTAACTGATCTCCCTGTTTCCGGGGTAACTGATCACCCTGTTTCCGGGATAACTGAATGCCCTGTTTCCCGGATATCTGACTGCCCTGTTTCCATGGTAACTGACTGCCCTGTTTCCGGGGTAACTGACTGCCCTGTTTCCAGGGTAACAGATCACCCTGTTTCCGGGATAACTAACTGCCCTGTTTCCGGGATAACTGACTGCCCTGTTTCCGGGATAACTGACTGCCCTGTTTCCAGTGTAACTGACTGCCCTGTTTCCGGGGTAACTGACTGCCCTGTTTCCAGGGTAACTGATCAGCCTGTTTCCGGGATAACTGACTGCCCTGTTTCCGGGATAACTGACTGCCCTGTTTCCAGTGTAACTGACTGCCCAGTTTCCGGGGTAACTGATCACCCTTTTTCCTGGATAACTGACTGCCCTGTTTCCAGGATAACTGATCACCCTGTTTCCGGGGTAACAAGACTGCCCTGTTTCCGGGGTAACTGACCGCCCTGTTTCCAGGATAACTGATCACTCTGTTTCCAGGGTCACTGACCACTCTGTTTCCAGGATAACTGACTGCCCTGTTTCCAGGGTAACTGACTGCCCTGTTTCCGGGGTAATTGATCTCCCTGTTTGAGGGGTAACTGACCGCTCTGTTTCCAGGATAACTGACCTCCCTATTTCCGGGGTAACTGACCGCCCTGTTTCCAGGTTAACTGACTGCCCTGTTTCCAGAATAACCGACTGCCCTGTTTCCAGGGTAACTGACCGTCCTGTTTCCGGGGTATATGATCTCCCTGTTTCCGGGGTACCTGACCGTCCTGTTTCCAGGATAACTGACCGCCCTATTTCCGGGGTAACTGACCGCCCTGTTTCCAGGATAACTGACTGACCTGTTTCCAGGATAACTGACTGCCCTGTTTCCAGGGTAACTGACTGCCCAGTTTCCAGGGTAACTGATCACTCTGTTTCCAGGATAACTGTCTGCCCTGCTTCCAGGGTAACTGATCGCCCTGTTTCCAGCGTAACTGACTGCCCAGTTTCCGGGGTAACTGACTGCCCTTTTTCCAGGGTAACTGATCATCCTTTTTCCGGGATAACTGACTGCCATTTTCCGGGATAACTGAATGCCCTGTTTCCAGGGTACCTGACTTCCCAGTTTCCGGGGTAACTGACTGCCCTGTTTACAGGGTAACTGACTGCCCTGTTTCCGGGGAAACCGACTGCCCAGTTTCCAGGGTAACTGACTGCCCAGTTTCCAGGGTAACTGATCACCCTTTTTCCGGGATAACTGACTAACCTGTTTCCAGGGTGACTGACTGCCCTGTTTCCAGGGTAACTGACTGCCCAGTTTCCGGGGCAACTGACCGCCCTGTTTCCAGCATAACTGATCACTCTGTTTCCGGGGTAACTGACCACCCTGTTTCCAGGGTCACTGACCACCCTGTTTCCAGGACAACCGACTGCCCTGTTTCCAGGGTAACTGACTGCCCTGTTTCCGGGGTAATTGATCTCCCTGTTTCCGGGGTAACTGACCGCTCTGTTTCCAGGATAACTGACCTCCCTATTTCCGGGGTAACTGACCGCCCTGTTTCCAGGATAACTGACTGACCTTTTTCCAGGGTAACTGACTGCCCAGTTTCCAGGGTAACTGATCACTCTGTTTCCAGGATAACTGTCTGCCCTGTTTCCAGGGTAACAGTTCACCCTGTTTCCGGGATAACTGACTGCCCTGTTTCCGGGATAGCTCACTGCCCCTTTTCCAGGGTAACTGACTGCCCTGTTTCCAGGGGAACTGACTGCCCTGTTTACGGGGTAACTGATGAACCCTGTTTCCGGGATAACTGACGAACCTGTTTCCAGGGTGACTGGCTGCCCTGTTTCCAGGGTAACTGACTGCCCAGTTTCCGGGGTAACTGACTGCCCTGTTTCCAGGGTAACTGACTGCCCTGTTTCCGGGAAACTGACTGCCCTGTTTCCAGGGTAACTGACTGCGCAGTTTCCAGGGTAACTGCTCAGCCTTTTTCCGGGATAACTGACTGCCATTTTCCGGGATAACTGAATGCCCTGTTTCCAGGGTACCTGACTGCCCAGTTTCCGGGGTAACTGACTGCCCTGTTTACAGGGTAACTGACTGCCCTGTTTCCGGGATAACTGACTGCCCTGTTTCCGGGATAACTGACTTCCCTGTTTCCAGGGTAACTGACTGCCCTGTTTCCAGGGTAAGTGACTGCCCTATTTCCAGGTAACTGATCACCCTGTTTCCGGGATAACTGACTGCCCTATTTCGAGGGGAATTGACTGCCCTGTTTCCAGGATAACTGATCACACTGTTTCTGGGGTAACTGACTGCCCTGTTTCCGGGGTAAATGACCGCCCTGTTACAAGGATAACTGATCACCCTCTTTCCGGGGTCACTGACCACCCTGTTTCCAGGATAACTGATCACCCTCTTTCCGGGGTAACTGACCACCCTGTTTCCAGGGTAACTGACCGCCCTTTTTCCGGGATAACTGACTGCCCTGCTTCCGGGATAACTGACTGCCCTCTTTCCAGGGTAACTGATCACCCTGTTTCCGAGATAACTGACTGCCCTGTTTCCAGGGTAACTGACTGCCCAGTTTCCAGGGTAACTGACTGCCCAGTTTCCGGGGTAACTGACTGCCCTGTTTCCAGGGTAACTGACTGCCCAGTTTCCAGGTTAACTGATCACCCTGTTTCCGTGATAACTGACTGCCCTGTTTCCGGGATAACTGACTGCCCTGTTTCCAGGGTAACTGACTGCCCTGTTTCCGGGGTAACTGACTGCCCTGTTTCCAGGGTAACTGATCACCCTGTTTCCGGGATAACTGACTGCCCTGTTTCCGTGATAACTGACTGCCCTGTTTCCAGGGTAACTGACTGCCCAGTTTCCGGGGTAACTGATCACCCTTTTTCCGGGATAACTGACTGCCCTGTTTCCAGGATAACTGATCAACCTGTTTCCGGGGTAACAGATTGCCCTGTTTCCGGGGTAACTGACCGCCCTGTTTCCAGGATAACTGATCACTCTGTTTCCGGGGTAACTGACCGCTCTGTTTCCAGGATAACTGACCTCCCTATTTCCGGGGTAACTGACTGCCCTGTTTCCAGGATAACTGACCGCCCTGTTTCCAGGTTAACTGACTGCTCTGTTTCCAGAATAACTGACTGCCCTGTTTCCAGGGTAACTGACCGCCCTGTTTCCGGGGTAAGTGATCTCCCTGTTTCCGGGATACCTGACCGCCCTGTTTCCAGGATAACTGACCGCCCTATCTCCGGGGTAACTGACCGCCCTCTTTCCAGGATAACTGACTGACCTGTTTCCAGGATAACTGACTGCCATGTTTCCAGGGTAACTGACTGCCCAGTTTCCAGGGTAACTGATCACTCTGTTTCCATGATAACTGTCTGCCCTGTTTCCAGTGTAACTGACCGCCCTGTTTCCAGTGTAACTGACTGCCCAGTTTCCGGGGTAACTGTTCACCCAGTTTCCGGGATAACTGACTGCCCTGTTTCCGGGATAGCTCACTGCCCTTTTTCCAGGGTAACTGACTGCCCAATTTCCAGGGCAACTGACTAACCTGTTTCCAGGGTGACTGACTGCCCTGTTTCCAGGGTAACTGACTGCCCAGTTTCCGGGGTAACTGACTGCCCTGTTTCCAGGGTAACTGACTGCCCTGTTTCCGGGAAACTGACTGCCCTGTTTCCAGGGTAACTGACTGCCCAGTTTCCAGGGTAACTGATCACCCTTTTTCCGGGATAACTGACTGCCATTTTCCTGGATAACTGAATGCCCTGTTTCCAGGGTACCTGACTGCCCAGTTTCCAGGGTAACTGACTGCCCTGTTTCCAGGGTAACTGACTGCCCTGTTTCCGGGGAAACTGACAGCTCAGTTTCCAGGGTTACTGACTGCCCAGTTTCCAGGGTAACTGATCACCATTTTTCCGGGATAACTGACTGCCCTGTTTCCGGGGTAACTGACTGCCCTGTTTCTGGGCTAACTGACTGCCCAGTTTCCGGGGTAACTCATCACCCTTTTTCCGGGATAACTGACTGCCCTGTTTCCAGGATAACTGATCACCCTGTTTCCGGGGTAACAGACTGCCCTGTTTCCGGGGTAACTGACCGCCCTGTTTCCAGGATAACTGATCACTCTGTTTCCGGGGTAACTGACCACCCTGTTTCCAGGGTCACTGACCACCCTGTTTCCAGGACAACTGACTGCCCTGTTTCCAGGGTAACTGACGGCCCTGTTTCCGGGGTAATTGATCTCCCTGTTTCCGGGGTAACTGACCGCTCTTTTTCCAGGATAACTGACCTCCCTATTTCCGGGGTAACTGACCGCCCTGTTTCCAGGATAACTGACTGCCCTGTTTCCAGGATAACTGACTGCCCTGTTTCCAGGTTAACTGACTGCTCTGTTTCCAGAATAACTGACTGCCCTGTTTCCAGGGTAACTGACCGCCCTGTTTCCGGGGTAAGTGATCTCCCCGTTTCCGGGGTACCTGACCGCCCTGTTTCCAGGATAACTGACCGCCCTATTTCCGGGGTAACTGACCGCCCTGTTTCCAGGATAACTGACTGACCTGTTTCCAGGATAACTGACTGCCATGTTTCCAGGGTAACTGACAGCCCAGTTTCCAGGGTAACTGATCACTCTGTTTCCAGGATAACTGTCTGCCCTGTTTCCAGGGTAACTGACCGCCCTGTTTCCAGGGTAACTGACTGCCCAGTTTCCGGGGTAACTGTTCACCCTGTTTCGGGGATAACTGACTGCCCTGTTTCCGGGATAGCTCACTGCCCTTTTTCCAGGGTATCTGACTGCCCTGTTTCCAGGGGAACTGACTGCCCTGTTTACGGGGTATCTGATCACCCTGTTTCCGGGATAACTGACTAACCTGTTTCCAGGGTGACTGACTGCCCTGTTTCCAGGGTAACTGACTGCCCAGTTTCCGGGGTAACTGACTGCCCTTTTTCCAGGGTAACTGATCATCCTTTTTCCGGGATAACTGACTGCCATTTTCCGGGATAACTGAATGTCCTGTTTCCAGGGTACCTGACTTCCCAGTTTCCGGGGTAACTGACTGCCCTGTTTACAGGGTAACTGACTGCCCTGTTTCCAGGGTAACTGACTGCCCAGTTTCCGGGGTAACTGACTGCCCTTTTTCCAGGGTAACTGATCATCCTTTTTCCGGGATAACTGACTGCCATTTTCCGGGATAACTGAATGTCCTGTTTCCAGGGTACCTGACTTCCCAGTTTCCGGGGTAACTGACTGCCCTGTTTCCAGGGTACCTGACTGCCCTGTTTCCGGGGTAACTGATCAGCCTGTTTCCGGGATAACTAACTGCCCTGTTTCCGGGATAACTGACCGCCCTGTTTCCGGGATAACTGACTGCCCTGTTTCCAGTGTAACTGACTGCCCTGTTTCCGGGGTAACTGACTGCCCTGTTTCCAGGGTAACTGATCAGCCTGTTTCCGGGATAACTGACTGCCCTGTTTCCGGGATAACTGACTGCCCTGTTTCCAGTGTAACTGACTGCCCAGTTTCCGGGGTAACTGATCACCCTTTTTCCTGGATAACTGACTGCCCTGTTTCCAGGATAACTTATCACCCTGTTTCCGGGGTAACAAGACTGCCCTGTTTCCGGGGTAACTGACCGCCCTGTTTCCAGGATAACTGATCACTCTGTTTCCAGGGTCACTGACCACTCTGTTTCCAGGATAACTGACTGCCCTGTTTCCAGGGTAACTGACTGCCCTGTTTCCGGGGTAATTGATCTCCCTGTTTGAGGGGTAACTGACCGCTCTGTTTCCAGGATAACTGACCTCCCTATTTCCGGGGTAACTGACCGCCCTGTTTCCAGGTTAACTGACTGCCCTGTTTCCAGAATAACCGACTGCCCTGTTTCCAGGGTAACTGACCGTCCTGTTTCCGGGGTATATGATCTCCCTGTTTCCGGGGTACCTGACCGTCCTGTTTCCAGGATAACTGACCGCCCTATTTCCGGGGTAACTGACCGCCCTGTTTCCAGGATAACTGACTGACCTGTTTCCAGGATAACTGACTGCCCTGTTTCCAGGGTAACTGACTGCCCAGTTTCCAGGGTAACTGATCACTCTGTTTCCAGGATAACTGTCTGCCCTGCTTCCAGGGTAACTGACCGCCCTGTTTCCAGCGTAACTGACTGCCCAGTTTCCGGGGTAACTGACTGCCCTTTTTCCAGGGTAACTGATCATCCTTTTTCCGGGATAACTGACTGCCATTTTCCGGGATAACTGAATGCCCTGTTTCCAGGGTACCTGACTTCCCAGTTTCCGGGGTAACTGACTGCCCTGTTTACAGGGTAACTGACTGCCCTGTTTCCGGGGAAACCGACTGCCCAGTTTCCAGGGTAACTGACTGCCCAGTTTCCAGGGTAACTGATCACCCTTTTTCCGGGATAACTGACTAACCTGTTTCCAGGGTGACTGACTGCCCTGTTTCCAGGGTAACTGACTGCCCAGTTTCCGGGGTAACTGACTGCCCTTTTTCCAGGGTAACTGATCACCCTGATTCCGGGATAACTGACTGTCCTGTTTCCAGAGTAACAGACTGCCCAGTTTCCAGGGTAACTGACTGCCCTGTTTCCGGGGTAACTGAGAGGCCTGTTTCCAGGGAAACTGACAGCCCTGTTTCCAGGGTAACCGATCACCCTGTTTCCGGGATAACTGACTGCCGTGTTTCCAGGGTAACTGACTGCTCTGTTTCCGGGGTAACTGACTGGCCTGTTTCCAGGGTAACTGATCACCCTGTTTCCGGGATAACTGACTGCCCTGTTTCCGGGATAACTGACTGCCCTGTTTCCGGGGTAACTGACTGCCCTGTTTCCGGGGTAACTGACTGCCCTGTTTCTGGGCTAACTGACTGCCCTGTTTCCAGGATAACCGATCAGCCTCTTTCCGGGGTAACTGACTGCCCTATTTCCGGGATAACTGACTGCCCTGTTACCGGGATTACTGACTGCCCTGTTTCCATGGTAACAGACTGCCCTGTTTCCGGGGTAACTGACTGCCCTGTTTCTTGGGTAACAGATCACCCTGTTTCCGGGATAACTAACTGCCCTGTTTCCGGGATAACTGACTGCCCTGTTTCCGGGGTAACTGACTGCCCTGTTTCCAGGCTAACTGACTGCCCTGTTTCCAGGATAACTGATCACCCTGTTTCCGGTATAACTGACTGCCCTGTTTCCAGGGTAACTGACTGCCCTGTTTCTGGGCTAACTGACTGCCCTGTTTCCAGGATAACCGATCAGCCTGTGTCCGGGGTAACTGACTGCCCTGTTTCCGCGGTAACTGACCGCCCTGTTTCCAGGATAACTGATCACCCTGTTTCCGGGGTAACTGACCACCCTGTTTCCAGGGTCACTGACCGCCCTGTTTCCAGGATAACTGATCACCCTGTTTCCGGGGTAACTGACCACCCTGTTTCCAGGGTCACTGACCACCCTGTTTCCTGGATAACTGATCACCCTGTTTCCGGGGTAACTGACTGCCTTGTTTCCGGGGTAACTGACTGCCCTGTTTCTGGGCTAACTGACTGCCCTGTTTCCAGGGTAACCGATCAGCCTGTTTCCGGGGTAACTGTCTGCACTGTTTCCGGGGTAACTGACCGCCCTGTTTCCAATTTAACTGATCACCCTGTTTCCGGGTTAACTGACCACCCTGTTTCCAGGGTCACTGACCACCCTGTTTCCAGGATAACTAACTGCCCTGTTTCCAGGGTAAATGACTGCCCTGTTTCCGGGGTAACTGATCTCCCTGTTTCCGGGGTAACTGATCACCCTGTTTCCGGGATAACTGAATGCCCTGTTTCCCGGATATCTGACTGCCCTGTTTCCATGGTAACTGACTGCCCTGTTTCCGGGGTAACTGACTGCCCTGTTTCCAGGGTAACAGATCACCCTGTTTCCGGGATAACTAACTGCCCTGTTTCCGGGATAACTGACTGCCCTGTTTCCGGGATAACTGACTGCCCTGTTTCCAGTGTAACTGACTGCCCTGTTTCCGGGGTAACTGACTGCCCTGTTTCCAGGGTAACTGATCAGCCTGTTTCCGGGATAACTGACTGCCCTGTTTCCGGGATAACTGACTGCCCTGTTTCCAGTGTAACTGACTGCCCAGTTTCCGGGGTAACTGATCACCCTTTTTCCTGGATAACTGACTGCCCTGTTTCCAGGATAACTGATCACCCTGTTTCCGGGGTAACAAGACTGCCCTGTTTCCGGGGTAACTGACCGCCCTGTTTCCAGGATAACTGATCACTCTGTTTCCAGGGTCACTGACCACTCTGTTTCCAGGATAACTGACTGCCCTGTTTCCAGGGTAACTGACTGCCCTGTTTCCGGGGTAATTGATCTCCCTGTTTGAGGGGTAACTGACCGCTCTGTTTCCAGGATAACTGACCTCCCTATTTCCGGGGTAACTGACCGCCCTGTTTCCAGGTTAACTGACTGCCCTGTTTCCAGAATAACCGACTGCCCTGTTTCCAGGGTAACTGACCGTCCTGTTTCCGGGGTATATGATCTCCCTGTTTCCGGGGTACCTGACCGTCCTGTTTCCAGGATAACTGACCGCCCTATTTCCGGGGTAACTGACCGCCCTGTTTCCAGGATAACTGACTGACCTGTTTCCAGGATAACTGACTGCCCTGTTTCCAGGGTAACTGACTGCCCAGTTTCCAGGGTAACTGATCACTCTGTTTCCAGGATAACTGTCTGCCCTGCTTCCAGGGTAACTGACCGCCCTGTTTCCAGCGTAACTGACTGCCCAGTTTCCGGGGTAACTGACTGCCCTTTTTCCAGGGTAACTGATCATCCTTTTTCCGGGATAACTGACTGCCATTTTCCGGGATAACTGAATGCCCTGTTTCCAGGGTACCTGACTTCCCAGTTTCCGGGGTAACTGACTGCCCTGTTTACAGGGTAACTGACTGCCCTGTTTCCGGGGAAACCGACTGCCCAGTTTCCAGGGTAACTGACTGCCCAGTTTCCAGGGTAACTGATCACCCTTTTTCCGGGATAACTGACTAACCTGTTTCCAGGGTGACTGACTGCCCTGTTTCCAGGGTAACTGACTGCCCAGTTTCCGGGGCAACTGACCGCCCTGTTTCCAGCATAACTGATCACTCTGTTTCCGGGGTAACTGACCACCCTGTTTCCAGGGTCACTGACCACCCTGTTTCCAGGACAACTGACTGCCCTGTTTCCAGGGTAACTGACTGCCCTGTTTCCGGGGTAATTGATCTCCCTGTTTCCGGGGTAACTGACCGCTCTGTTTCCAGGATAACTGACCTCCCTATTTCCGGGGTAACTGACCGCCCTGTTTCCAGGATAACTGACTGACCTTTTTCCAGGATAACTGACTGCCCTGTTTCCAGGGTAACTGACTGCCCAGTTTCCAGGGTAACTGATCACTCTGTTTCCAGGATAACTGTCTGCCCTGTTTCCAGGGTAACAGTTCACCCTGTTTCCGGGATAACTGACTGCCCTGTTTCCGGGATAGCTCACTGCCCCTTTTCCAGGGTAACTGACTGCCCTGTTTCCAGGGGAACTGACTGCCCTGTTTACGGGGTAACTGATGAACCCTGTTTCCGGGATAACTGACGAACCTGTTTCCAGGGTGACTGGCTGCCCTGTTTCCAGGGTAACTGACTGCCCAGTTTCCGGGGTAACTGACTGCCCTGTTTCCAGGGTAACTGACTGCCCTGTTTCCGGGAAACTGACTGCCCTGTTTCCAGGGTAACTGACTGCGCAGTTTCCAGGGTAACTGCTCAGCCTTTTTCCGGGATAACTGACTGCCATTTTCCGGGATAACTGAATGCCCTGTTTCCAGGGTACCTGACTGCCCAGTTTCCGGGGTAACTGACTGCCCTGTTTACAGGGTAACTGACTGCCCTGTTTCCGGGATAACTGACTGCCCTGTTTCCGGGATAACTGACTTCCCTGTTTCCAGGGTAACTGACTGCCCTGTTTCCAGGGTAAGTGACTGCCCTATTTCCAGGTAACTGATCACCCTGTTTCCGGGATAACTGACTGCCCTATTTCGAGGGGAATTGACTGCCCTGTTTCCAGGATAACTGATCACCCTCTTTCCGGGGTAACTGACCACCCTGTTTCCAGGGTAACTGACCGCCCTTTTTCCGGGATAACTGACTGCCCTGCTTCCGGGATAACTGACTGCCCTCTTTCCAGGGTAACTGATCACCCTGTTTCCGAGATAACTGACTGCCCTGTTTCCGGGGTAACTGACTGCCCAGTTTCCAGGGTAACTGACTGCCCTGTTTCCGGGGTAACTGACTGCCCTGTTTCCAGGGTAACTGACTGCCCAGTTTCCAGGTTAACTGATCACCCTGTTTCCGTGATAACTGACTGCCCTGTTTCCGGGATAACTGACTGCCCTGTTTCCAGGGTAACTGACTGCCCTGTTTCCGGGGTAACTGACTGCCCTGTTTCCAGGGTAACTGATCACCCTGTTTCCGGGATAACTGACTGCCCTGTTTCCGTGATAACTGACTGCCCTGTTTCCAGGGTAACTGACTGCCCAGTTTCCGGGGTAACTGATCACCCTTTTTCCGGGATAACTGACTGCCCTGTTTCCAGGATAACTGATCACCCTGTTTCCGGGGTAACAGATTGCCCTGTTTCCGGGGTAACTGACCGCCCTGTTTCCAGGATAACTGATCACTCTGTTTCCGGGGTAACTGACCGCTCTGTTTCCAGGATAACTGACCTCCCTATTTCCGGGGTAACTGACTGCCCTGTTTCCAGGATAACTGACCGCCCTGTTTCCAGGTTAACTGACTGCTCTGTTTCCAGAATAACTGACTGCCCTGTTTCCAGGGTAACTGACCGCCCTGTTTCCGGGGTAAGTGATCTCCCTGTTTCCGGGATACCTGACCGCCCTGTTTCCAGGATAACTGACCGCCCTATCTCCGGGGTAACTGACCGCCCTCTTTCCAGGATAACTGACTGACCTGTTTCCAGGATAACTGACTGCCATGTTTCCAGGGTAACTGACTGCCCAGTTTCCAGGGTAACTGATCACTCTGTTTCCATGATAACTGTCTGCCCTGTTTCCAGTGTAACTGACCGCCCTGTTTCCAGTGTAACTGACTGCCCAGTTTCCGGGGTAACTGTTCACCCAGTTTCCGGGATAACTGACTGCCCTGTTTCCGGGATAGCTCACTGCCCTTTTTCCAGGGTAACTGACTGCCCAATTTCCAGGGCAACTGACTAACCTGTTTCCAGGGTGACTGACTGCCCTGTTTCCAGGGTAACTGACTGCCCAGTTTCCGGGGTAACTGACTGCCCTGTTTCCAGGGTAACTGACTGCCCTGTTTCCGGGAAACTGACTGCCCTGTTTCCAGGGTAACTGACTGCCCAGTTTCCAGGGTAACTGATCACCCTTTTTCCGGGATAACTGACTGCCATTTTCCTGGATAACTGAATGCCCTGTTTCCAGGGTACCTGACTGCCCAGTTTCCAGGGTAACTGACTGCCCTGTTTCCAGGGTAACTGACTGCCCTGTTTCCGGGGAAACTGACAGCCCAGTTTCCAGGGTTACTGACTGCCCAGTTTCCAGGGTAACTGATCACCATTTTTCCGGGATAACTGACTGCCCTGTTTCCGGGGTAACTGACTGCCCTGTTTCTGGGCTAACTGACTGCCCAGTTTCCGGGGTAACTCATCACCCTTTTTCCGGGATAACTGACTGCCCTGTTTCCAGGATAACTGATCACCCTGTTTCCGGGGTAACAGACTGCCCTGTTTCCGGGGTAACTGACCGCCCTGTTTCCAGGATAACTGATCACTCTGTTTCCGGGGTAACTGACCACCCTGTTTCCAGGGTCACTGACCACCCTGTTTCCAGGACAACTGACTGCCCTGTTTCCAGGGTAACTGACGGCCCTGTTTCCGGGGTAATTGATCTCCCTGTTTCCGGGGTAACTGACCGCTCTTTTTCCAGGATAACTGACCTCCCTATTTCCGGGGTAACTGACCGCCCTGTTTCCAGGATAACTGACTGCCCTGTTTCCAGGATAACTGACTGCCCTGTTTCCAGGTTAACTGACTGCTCTGTTTCCAGAATAACTGACTGCCCTGTTTCCAGGGTAACTGACCGCCCTGTTTCCGGGGTAAGTGACTGCCCTGTTTCCAGGGTAACTGATCACCCTGTTTCCGGGATAACTGACTGCCCTGTTTCCGTGATAACTGACTGCCCTGTTTCCAGGGTAACTGACTGCCCAGTTTCCGGGGTAACTGATCACCCTTTTTCCGGGATAACTGACTGCCCTGTTTCCAGGATAACTGATCACCCTGTTTCCGGGGTAACAGATTGCCCTGTTTCCGGGGTAACTGACCGCCCTGTTTCCAGGATAACTGATCACTCTGTTTCCGGGGTAACTGACCGCTCTGTTTCCAGGATAACTGACCTCCCTATTTCCGGGGTAACTGACTGCCCTGTTTCCAGGATAACTGACCGCCCTGTTTCCAGGTTAACTGACTGCTCTGTTTCCAGAATAACTGACTGCCCTGTTTCCAGGGTAACTGACCGCCCTGTTTCCGGGGTAAGTGATCTCCCTGTTTCCGGGATACCTGACCGCCCTGTTTCCAGGATAACTGACCGCCCTATCTCCGGGGTAACTGACCGCCCTCTTTCCAGGATAACTGACTGACCTGTTTCCAGGATAACTGACTGCCATGTTTCCAGGGTAACTGACTGCCCAGTTTCCAGGGTAACTGATCACTCTGTTTCCATGATAACTGTCTGCCCTGTTTCCAGTGTAACTGACCGCCCTGTTTCCAGTGTAACTGACTGCCCAGTTTCCGGGGTAACTGTTCACCCAGTTTCCGGGATAACTGACTGCCCTGTTTCCGGGATAGCTCACTGCCCTTTTTCCAGGGTAACTGACTGCCCAATTTCCAGGGCAACTGACTAACCTGTTTCCAGGGTGACTGACTGCCCTGTTTCCAGGGTAACTGACTGCCCAGTTTCCGGGGTAACTGACTGCCCTGTTTCCAGGGTAACTGACTGCCCTGTTTCCGGGAAACTGACTGCCCTGTTTCCAGGGTAACTGACTGCCCAGTTTCCAGGGTAACTGATCACCCTTTTTCCGGGATAACTGACTGCCATTTTCCTGGATAACTGAATGCCCTGTTTCCAGGGTACCTGACTGCCCAGTTTCCAGGGTAACTGACTGCCCTGTTTCCAGGGTAACTGACTGCCCTGTTTCCGGGGAAACTGACAGCCCAGTTTCCAGGGTTACTGACTGCCCAGTTTCCAGGGTAACTGATCACCATTTTTCCGGGATAACTGACTGCCCTGTTTCCGGGGTAACTGACTGCCCTGTTTCTGGGCTAACTGACTGCCCAGTTTCCGGGGTAACTGACTGCCCTGTTTCCAGGATAACTGATCACCCTGTTTCCGGGGTAACAGACTGCCCTGTTTCCGGGGTAACTGACCGCCCTGTTTCCAGGATAACTGATCACTCTGTTTCCGGGGTAACTGACCACCCTGTTTCCAGGGTCACTGACCACCCTGTTTCCAGGACAACTGACTGCCCTGTTTCCAGGGTAACTGACGGCCCTGTTTCCGGGGTAATTGATCTCCCTGTTTCCGGGGTAACTGACCGCTCTTTTTCCAGGATAACTGACCTCCCTATTTCCGGGGTAACTGACCGCCCTGTTTCCAGGATAACTGACTGCCCTGTTTCCAGGATAACTGACTGCCCTGTTTCCAGGTTAACTGACTGCTCTGTTTCCAGAATAACTGACTGCCCTGTTTCCAGGGTAACTGACCGCCCTGTTTCCGGGGTAAGTGATCTCCCCGTTTCCGGGGTACCTGACCGCCCTGTTTCCAGGATAACTGACCGCCCTATTTCCGGGGTAACTGACCGCCCTGTTTCCAGGATAACTGACTGACCTGTTTCCAGGATAACTGACTGCCATGTTTCCAGGGTAACTGACAGCCCAGTTTCCAGGGTAACTGATCACTCTGTTTCCAGGATAACTGTCTGCCCTGTTTCCAGGGTAACTGACCGCCCTGTTTCCAGGGTAACTGACTGCCCAGTTTCCGGGGTAACTGTTCACCCTGTTTCGGGGATAACTGACTGCCCTGTTTCCGGGATAGCTCACTGCCCTTTTTCCAGGGTATCTGACTGCCCTGTTTCCAGGGGAACTGACTGCCCTGTTTACGGGGTATCTGATCACCCTGTTTCCGGGATAACTGACTAACCTGTTTCCAGGGTGACTGACTGCCCTGTTTCCAGGGTAACTGACTGCCCAGTTTCCGGGGTAACTGACTGCCCTTTTTCCAGGGTAACTGATCATCCTTTTTCCGGGATAACTGACTGCCATTTTCCGGGATAACTGAATGCCCTGTTTCCAGGGTACCTGACTTCCCAGTTTCCGGGGTAACTGACTGCCCTGTTTACAGGGTAACTGACTGCCCTGTTTCCGGGGAAACCGACTGCCCAGTTTCCAGGGTAACTGACTGCCCAGTTTCCAGGGTAACTGATCACCCTTTTTCCGGGATAACTGACTGCCCTGTTTCCGGGGTAACTGACCGCCCTGTTTCCAGGATAACTGACCGCCCTATTTCCGGGCTAACTGACTGCCCTGTTTCCAGGGTAACTGATCACCCTGATTCCGGGATAACTGACTGTCCTGTTTCCAGAGTAACTGACTGCCCAGTTTCCAGGGTAACTGACTGCCCTGTTTCCGGGGTAACTGAGAGGCCTGTTTCCAGGGAAACTGACAGCCCTGTTTCCAGGGTAACCGATCACCCTGTTTCCGGGATAACTGACTGCCGTGTTTCCAGGGTAACTGACTGCTCTGTTTCCGGGGTAACTGACTGGCCTGTTTCCAGGGTAACTGATCACCCTGTTTCCGGGATAACTGACTGCCCTGTTTCCGGGATAACTGACTGCCCTGTTTCCGGGGTAACTGACTGCCCTGTTTCCGGGGTAACTGACTGCCCTGTTTCTGGGCTAACTGACTGCCCTGTTTCCAGGATAACCGATCAGCCTCTTTCCGGGGTAACTGACTGCCCTATTTCCGGGATAACTGACTGCCCTGTTACCGGGATTACTGACTGCCCTGTTTCCATGGTAACAGACTGCCCTGTCTCCGGGGTAACTGACTGCCCTGTTTCTTGGGTAACAGATCACCCTGTTTCCGGGATAACTAACTGCCCTGTTTCCGGGATAACTGACTGCCCTGTTTCCGGGGTAACTGACTGCCCTGTTTCCAGGCTAACTGACTGCCCTGTTTCCAGGATAACTGATCACCCTGTTTCCGGTATAACTGACTGCCCTGTTTCCGGGGTAACTGACTGCCCTGTTTCTGGGCTAACTGACTGCCCTGTTTCCAGGAGAACCGATCAGCCTGTTTCCGGGGTAACTGACTGCCCTGTTTCTGGGCTAACTGACTGCCCTGTTTCCAGGATAACCGATCAGCCTGTGTCCGGGGTAACTGACTGCCCTGTTTCCGCGGTAACTGACCGCCCTGTTTCCAGGATAACTGATCACCCTGTTTCCGGGGTAACTGACCACCCTGTTTCCAGGGTCACTGACCACCCTGTTTCCTGGATAACTGATCACCCTGTTTCCGGGGTAACTGACTGCCTTGTTTCCGGGGTAACTGACTGCCCTGTTTCTGGGCTAACTGACTGCCCTGTTTCCAGGGTAACTGACTGCCCTGTTTCCGGGAAACTGACTGCCCTGTTTCCAGGGTAACTGACTGCCCAGTTTCCAGGGTAACTGATCACCCTTTTTCCGGGATAACTGACTGCCATTTTCCTGGATAACTGAATGCCCTGTTTCCAGGGTACCTGACTGCCCAGTTTCCAGGGTAACTGACTGCCCTGTTTCCAGGGTAACTGACTGCCCTGTTTCCGGGGAAACTGACAGCCCAGTTTCCAGGGTTACTGACTGCCCAGTTTCCAGGGTAACTGATCACCATTTTTCCGGGATAACTGACTGCCCTGTTTCCGGGGTAACTGACTGCCCTGTTTCTGGGCTAACTGACTGCCCAGTTTCCGGGGTAACTCATCACCCTTTTTCCGGGATAACTGACTGCCCTGTTTCCAGGATAACTGATCACCCTGTTTCCGGGGTAACAGACTGCCCTGTTTCCGGGGTAACTGACCGCCCTGTTTCCAGGATAACTGATCACTCTGTTTCCGGGGTAACTGACCACCCTGTTTCCAGGGTCACTGACCACCCTGTTTCCAGGACAACTGACTGCCCTGTTTCCAGGGTAACTGACGGCCCTGTTTCCGGGGTAATTGATCTCCCTGTTTCCGGGGTAACTGACCGCTCTTTTTCCAGGATAACTGACCTCCCTATTTCCGGGGTAACTGACCGCCCTGTTTCCAGGATAACTGACTGCCCTGTTTCCAGGATAACTGACTGCCCTGTTTCCAGGTTAACTGACTGCTCTGTTTCCAGAATAACTGACTGCCCTGTTTCCAGGGTAACTGACCGCCCTGTTTCCGGGGTAAGTGATCTCCCCGTTTCCGGGGTACCTGACCGCCCTGTTTCCAGGATAACTGACCGCCCTATTTCCGGGGTAACTGACCGCCCTGTTTCCAGGATAACTGACTGACCTGTTTCCAGGATAACTGACTGCCATGTTTCCAGGGTAACTGACAGCCCAGTTTCCAGGGTAACTGATCACTCTGTTTCCAGGATAACTGTCTGCCCTGTTTCCAGGGTAACTGACCGCCCTGTTTCCAGGGTAACTGACTGCCCAGTTTCCGGGGTAACTGATCACCCTGTTTCGGGGATAACTGACTGCCCTGTTTCCGGGATAGCTCACTGCCCTTTTTCCAGGGTATCTGACTGCCCTGTTTCCAGGGGAACTGACTGCCCTGTTTACGGGGTATCTGATCACCCTGTTTCCGGGATAACTGACTAACCTGTTTCCAGGGTGACTGACTGCCCTGTTTCCAGGGTAACTGACTGCCCAGTTTCCGGGGTAACTGACTGCCCTTTTTCCAGGGTAACTGATCATCCTTTTTCCGGGATAACTGACTGCCATTTTCCGGGATAACTGAATGCCCTGTTTCCAGGGTACCTGACTTCCCAGTTTCCGGGGTAACTGACTGCCCTGTTTACAGGGTAACTGACTGCCCTGTTTCCGGGGAAACCGACTGCCCAGTTTCCAGGGTAACTGACTGCCCAGTTTCCAGGGTAACTGATCACCCTTTTTCCGGGATAACTGACTGCCCTGTTTCCGGGGTAACTGACCGCCCTGTTTCCAGGATAACTGACCGCCCTATTTCCGGGCTAACTGACTGCCCTGTTTCCAGGGTAACTGATCACCCTGATTCCGGGATAACTGACTGTCCTGTTTCCAGAGTAACTGACTGCCCAGTTTCCAGGGTAACTGACTGCCCTGTTTCCGGGGTAACTGAGAGGCCTGTTTCCAGGGAAACTGACAGCCCTGTTTCCAGGGTAACCGATCACCCTGTTTCCGGGATAACTGACTGCCGTGTTTCCAGGGTAACTGACTGCTCTGTTTCCGGGGTAACTGACTGGCCTGTTTCCAGGGTAACTGATCACCCTGTTTCCGGGATAACTGACTGCCCTGTTTCCGGGATAACTGACTGCCCTGTTTCCGGGGTAACTGACTGCCCTGTTTCCGGGGTAACTGACTGCCCTGTTTCTGGGCTAACTGACTGCCCTGTTTCCAGGATAACCGATCAGCCTCTTTCCGGGGTAACTGACTGCCCTATTTCCGGGATAACTGACTGCCCTGTTACCGGGATTACTGACTGCCCTGTTTCCATGGTAACAGACTGCCCTGTCTCCGGGGTAACTGACTGCCCTGTTTCTTGGGTAACAGATCACCCTGTTTCCGGGATAACTAACTGCCCTGTTTCCGGGGTAACTGACTGCCCTGTTTCCAGGCTAACTGACTGCCCTGTTTCCGGGATAACTGACTGCCCTGTTTCCGGGGTAACTGACTGCCCTGTTTCCAGGCTAACTGACTGCCCTGTTTCCAGGATAACTGATCACCCTGTTTCCGGTATAACTGACTGCCCTGTTTCCGGGGTAACTGACTGCCCTGTTTCTGGGCTAACTGACTGCCCTGTTTCCAGGAGAACCGATCAGCCTGTTTCCGGGGTAACTGACTGCCCTGTTTCTGGGCTAACTGACTGCCCTGTTTCCAGGATAACCGATCAGCCTGTGTCCGGGGTAACTGACTGCCCTGTTTCCGCGGTAACTGACCGCCCTGTTTCCAGGATAACTGATCACCCTGTTTCCGGGGTAACTGACTGCCTTGTTTCCGGGGTAACTGACTGCCCTGTTTCTGGGCTAACTGACTGCCCTGTTTCCAGGGTAACCGATCAGCCTGTTTCCGGGGTAACTGTCTGCACTGTTTCCGGGGTAACTGACTGCCCTGTTTCTGGGCTAACTGACCGCCCTGTTTCCAATTTAACTGATCACCCTGTTTCCGGGTTAACTGACCACCCTGTTTCCAGGGTCACTGACCACCCTGTTTCCAGGATAACTAACTGCCCTGTTTCCAGGGTAAATGACTGCCCTGTTTCCGGGGTAACTGATCTCCCTGTTTCCGGGGTAACTGATCACCCTGTTTCCGGGATAACTGAATGCCCTGTTTCCCGGATATCTGACTGCCCTGTTTCCATGGTAACTGACTGCCCTGTTTCCGGGGTAACTGACTGCCCTGTTTCCAGGGTAACAGATCACTCTGTTTCCGGGATAACTAACTGCCCTGTTTCCGGGATAACTGACTGCCCTGTTTCCGGGATAACTGACTGCCCTGTTTCCGGGATAACTGACTGCCCTGTTTCCAGTGTAACTGACTGCCCTGTTTCCGGGGTAACTGACTGCCCTGTTTCCAGGGTAACTGATCAGCCTGTTTCCGGGATAACTGACTGCCCTGTTTCCGGGATAACTGACTGCCCTGTTTCCAGTGTAACTGACTGCCCAGTTTCCGGGGTAACTGATCACCCTTTTTCCTGGATAAATGACTGCCCTGTTTCCAGGATAACTGATCACCCTGTTTCCGGGGTAACAAGACTGCCCTGTTTCCGGGGTAACTGACCGCCCTGTTTCCAGGATAACTGATCACTCTGTTTCCAGGGTCACTGACCACTCTGTTTCCAGGATAACTGACTGCCCTGTTTCCAGGGTAACTGACTGCCCTGTTTACGGGGTAATTGATCTCCCTGTTTGAGGGGTAACTGACCGCTCTGTTTCCAGGATAACTGACCTCCCTATTTCCGGGGTAACTGACCGCCCTGTTTCCAGGTTAACTGACTGCCCTGTTTCCAGAATAACCGACTGCCCTGTTTCCAGGGTAACTGACCGTCCTGTTTCCGGGGTAAGTGATCACCCTGTTTCCGGGGTCCCTGACCGTCCTGTTTCCAGGATAACTGACCGCCCTATTTCCGGGGTAACTGACCGCCCTGTTTCCAGGATAACTGACTGACCTGTTTCCAGGATAACTGACTGCCCTGTTTCCAGGGTAACTGACTGCCCAGTTTCCAGGGTAACTGATCACTCTGTTTCCAGGATAACTGTCTGCCCTGTTTCCAGGGTAACTGACCGCCCTGTTTCCAGCGTAACTGACTGCCCAGTTTCCGGGGTAACTGTTCACCCTGTTTCCGGGATAACTGACTGCCCTGTTTCCGGGATAGCTCACTGCCCTTTTTCCAGGGTAACTGACTGCCCTGTTTCCAGGGGAACTGACTGCCCTGTTTACGGGGTAACTGATCACCCTGTTTCCGGGATAACTGACTAAGCTGTTTCCAGGGTGACTGACTGCCCTGTTTCCAGGGTAACAGACTGCCCTGTTTCCGGGAAAATGACTGCCCTGTTTCCAGTGTAACTGACTGCCCAGTTTCCAGGGTAACTGATCACCCTGTTTCCGGGATAACTGACTGCCATTTTCCGGGATAACTGAATGCCCTGTTTCCAGGGTACCTGAATGCCCAGTTTCCGGGGTAACTGACTGTCCTGTTTAAGGGTAACTGACTGCCATGTTTCCGGGGAAACTGTCTGCCCAGTTTCCAGGGTAACTGACTGCCCAGTTTCCAGGGTAACTGATCACCCTTTTTCCGGGATAACTGACTGCCCAGTTTCCGGGGTAACTGACTGCCCTGTTTAAGGGTAACTGACTGCCCTGTTTCCGGGGAAACTGACTGCCCAGTTTCCATGGTAACTGACTGCCCAGTTTCCAGGGTAACCGATCACCCTGTTTCCGGGATAACTGACTGCCCTGTTTCCAGAGTAACTGACTGCCCAGTTTCCAGGGTAACTGACTGCCCTGTTTCCGGGGTAACTGACTGCCCTGTTTCCAGGGAAACTGACTGCCCAGTTTCCAGCGTAACTGATCACCCTGTTTCCGGGATAACTGACTGCCCTGTTTCCAGGGTAACTGACTGCTCTGTTTCCGGGGTAACTGACTGGCCTGTTTCCAGGGTAACTGATCACCCTGTTTCCGGGATAACTGACTGCCCTGTTTCCGGGATAACTGACTCCCCTTTTTCCAGGGTAACTGACTGCCCTGTTTCCGGGGTAACTGACCGCCCTGTTTCCGGGGTAAGTGATCTCCCCGTTTCCGGGGTACCTGACCGCCCTGTTTCCAGGATAACTGACCGCCCTATTTCCGGGTTAACTGACCGCCCTGTTTCCAGGATAACTGACTGACCTGTTTCCAGGGTAACTGACTGCCCAGTTTCCAGGGTAACTGATCACTCTGTTTCCAGGATAACTGTCTGCCCTGTTTCCAGGGTAACTGACCGCCCTTTTTCCAGGGTAACTGACTGCCCAGTTTCCGGGGTAACTGTTCACCCTGTTTCCGGGATAACTGACTGCCCTGTTTCCGGGATAGCTCACTGCCCTTTCTCCAGGGTAACTGACTGCCCTGTTTCCAGGGGAACTGACTGCCCTGTTTACTGGGTAACTGATCACCCTGTTTCCGGGATAACTGACTAACCTGTTTCCAGGGTGACTGACTGCCCTGTTTCCAGGGTAACTGACTGCCCAGTTTCCGGGGAAACTGACCGCCCTGTTTCCAGGATAACTGATCACTCTGTTTCCGGGGTAACTGACCACCCTGTTTCTAGTGTCACTGACCACCATGTTTCCAGGACAACTGACTGCCCTGTTTCCAGGGTAACTGACTGCCCTGTTTCCGGGGTAATTGATCTCCCTGTTTCCGGGGTAACTGACCGCTCTGTTTCCAGGATAACTGACCTCCCTATTTCCGGGGTAACTGACCCCCCTGTTTCCAGGATAACTGACTGCCCTGTTTCCAGGATAACTGACTGCCCTGTTTCCAGGTTAACTGACTGCTCTGTTTCCAGAATAACTGACTGCCCTGTTTCCAGGGTAACTGACCGCCCTGTTTCCGGGGTAAGTGATCTCCCCGTTTCCGGGGTACCTGACCGCCCTGTTTCCAGGGTAACTGACTGCCCAGTTTCCAGGGTAACTGATCACTCTGTTTCCAGGATAACTGTCTGCCCTGTTTCCAGGGTAACTGACCGCCATGTTTCCAGGGTAACTGACTGTCCAGTTTCCGGGGTAACTGTTCACCCTGTTTCCGGGATAACTGACTGCCCTGTTTCCGGGATAGCTCACTGCCCTTTTTCCAGGGTAACTGACTGCCCTGTTTCCAGGGGAACTGACTGCCCTGTTTACGGGGTAACTGATCACCCTGTTTCCGGGATAACTGACTAACCTGTTTCCGGGATAGCTCACTGCCCTTTTTCCAGGGTAACTGACTGCCCTGTTTCCAGGGTGACTGACTGCCCTGTTTACGGGGTAACTGATCACCCTGTTTCCGGGATAACTGACTAACCTGTTTCCGGGATAGCTCACTGCCCTTTTTCCGGGATAACTAACTGCCCTGTTTCCGGGATAACTGACTGCCCTGTTTCCGGGATAACTGACTGCCCTGTTTCCGGGATAACTGACTGCCCTGTTTCCAGTGTAACTGACTGCCCTGTTTCCGGGGTAACTGACTGCCCTGTTTCCAGGGTAACTGATCAGCCTGTTTCCGGGATAACTGACTGCCCTGTTTCCGGGATAACTGACTGCCCTGTTTCCAGTGTAACTGACTGCCCAGTTTCCGGGGTAACTGATCACCCTTTTTCCTGGATAAATGACTGCCCTGTTTCCAGGATAACTGATCACCCTGTTTCCGGGGTAACAAGACTGCCCTGTTTCCGGGGTAACTGACCGCCCTGTTTCCAGGATAACTGATCACTCTGTTTCCAGGGTCACTGACCACTCTGTTTCCAGGATAACTGACTGCCCTGTTTCCAGGGTAACTGACTGCCCTGTTTACGGGGTAATTGATCTCCCTGTTTGAGGGGTAACTGACCGCTCTGTTTCCAGGATAACTGACCTCCCTATTTCCGGGGTAACTGACCGCCCTGTTTCCAGGTTAACTGACTGCCCTGTTTCCAGAATAACCGACTGCCCTGTTTCCAGGGTAACTGACCGTCCTGTTTCCGGGGTAAGTGATCACCCTGTTTCCGGGGTCCCTGACCGTCCTGTTTCCAGGATAACTGACCGCCCTATTTCCGGGGTAACTGACCGCCCTGTTTCCAGGATAACTGACTGACCTGTTTCCAGGATAACTGACTGCCCTGTTTCCAGGGTAACTGACTGCCCAGTTTCCAGGGTAACTGATCACTCTGTTTCCAGGATAACTGTCTGCCCTGTTTCCAGGGTAACTGACCGCCCTGTTTCCAGCGTAACTGACTGCCCAGTTTCCGGGGTAACTGTTCACCCTGTTTCCGGGATAACTGACTGCCCTGTTTCCGGGATAGCTCACTGCCCTTTTTCCAGGGTAACTGACTGCCCTGTTTCCAGGGGAACTGACTGCCCTGTTTACGGGGTAACTGATCACCCTGTTTCCGGGATAACTGACTAAGCTGTTTCCAGGGTGACTGACTGCCCTGTTTCCAGGGTAACAGACTGCCCTGTTTCCGGGAAAATGACTGCCCTGTTTCCAGTGTAACTGACTGCCCAGTTTCCAGGGTAACTGATCACCCTGTTTCCGGGATAACTGACTGCCATTTTCCGGGATAACTGAATGCCCTGTTTCCAGGGTACCTGAATGCCCAGTTTCCGGGGTAACTGACTGTCCTGTTTAAGGGTAACTGACTGCCATGTTTCCGGGGAAACTGTCTGCCCAGTTTCCAGGGTAACTGACTGCCCAGTTTCCAGGGTAACTGATCACCCTTTTTCCGGGATAACTGACTGCCCAGTTTCCGGGGTAACTGACTGCCCTGTTTAAGGGTAACTGACTGCCCTGTTTCCGGGGAAACTGACTGCCCAGTTTCCATGGTAACTGACTGCCCAGTTTCCAGGGTAACCGATCACCCTGTTTCCGGGATAACTGACTGCCCTGTTTCCAGAGTAACTGACTGCCCAGTTTCCAGGGTAACTGACTGCCCTGTTTCCGGGGTAACTGACTGCCCTGTTTCCAGGGAAACTGACTGCCCAGTTTCCAGCGTAACTGATCACCCTGTTTCCGGGATAACTGACTGCCCTGTTTCCAGGGTAACTGACTGCTCTGTTTCCGGGGTAACTGACTGGCCTGTTTCCAGGGTAACTGATCACCCTGTTTCCGGGATAACTGACTGCCCTGTTTCCGGGATAACTGACTCCCCTTTTTCCAGGGTAACTGACTGCCCTGTTTCCGGGGTAACTGACCGCCCTGTTTCCGGGGTAAGTGATCTCCCCGTTTCCGGGGTACCTGACCGCCCTGTTTCCAGGATAACTGACCGCCCTATTTCCGGGTTAACTGACCGCCCTGTTTCCAGGATAACTGACTGACCTGTTTCCAGGGTAACTGACTGCCCAGTTTCCAGGGTAACTGATCACTCTGTTTCCAGGATAACTGTCTGCCCTGTTTCCAGGGTAACTGACCGCCCTTTTTCCAGGGTAACTGACTGCCCAGTTTCCGGGGTAACTGTTCACCCTGTTTCCGGGATAACTGACTGCCCTGTTTCCGGGATAGCTCACTGCCCTTTCTCCAGGGTAACTGACTGCCCTGTTTCCAGGGGAACTGACTGCCCTGTTTACTGGGTAACTGATCACCCTGTTTCCGGGATAACTGACTAACCTGTTTCCAGGGTGACTGACTGCCCTGTTTCCAGGGTAACTGACTGCCCAGTTTCCGGGGAAACTGACCGCCCTGTTTCCAGGATAACTGATCACTCTGTTTCCGGGGTAACTGACCACCCTGTTTCTAGTGTCACTGACCACCATGTTTCCAGGACAACTGACTGCCCTGTTTCCAGGGTAACTGACTGCCCTGTTTCCGGGGTAATTGATCTCCCTGTTTCCGGGGTAACTGACCGCTCTGTTTCCAGGATAACTGACCTCCCTATTTCCGGGGTAACTGACCCCCCTGTTTCCAGGATAACTGACTGCCCTGTTTCCAGGATAACTGACTGCCCTGTTTCCAGGTTAACTGACTGCTCTGTTTCCAGAATAACTGACTGCCCTGTTTCCAGGGTAACTGACCGCCCTGTTTCCGGGGTAAGTGATCTCCCCGTTTCCGGGGTACCTGACCGCCCTGTTTCCAGGGTAACTGACTGCCCAGTTTCCAGGGTAACTGATCACTCTGTTTCCAGGATAACTGTCTGCCCTGTTTCCAGGGTAACTGACCGCCATGTTTCCAGGGTAACTGACTGTCCAGTTTCCGGGGTAACTGTTCACCCTGTTTCCGGGATAACTGACTGCCCTGTTTCCGGGATAGCTCACTGCCCTTTTTCCAGGGTAACTGACTGCCCTGTTTCCAGGGGAACTGACTGCCCTGTTTACGGGGTAACTGATCACCCTGTTTCCGGGATAACTGACTAACCTGTTTCCGGGATAGCTCACTGCCCTTTTTCCAGGGTAACTGACTGCCCTGTTTCCAGGGTGACTGACTGCCCTGTTTCCAGGGTAACTGGCTGCCCAGTTTCCGGGGTAACTGACTGCCCTGTGTCCAGGGTAACTGACGGCCCTGTTTCCGGGAAACTGACTGCCCTGTTTCCAGGGTAACTGACTGCCCAGTTTCCAGGGTAACTGATCACCCTTTTTCCGGGATAACTGACTGCCATTTTCCGGGATAACTGAATGCCCTGTTTACAGGGTAACTGACTGCCCTGTTTCCAGGGAAACCGACTGCCCAGTTTCCAGGGTAACTGACTGGCCAGTTTCCAGGGTAACTGATCACACTTTTTCCGGGATAACTGACTGCCCTGTTTCCGGGGTAACTGACCGCCCTGTTTCCAGGATAACTGACCGCCCTATTTCCGTGGTAACTGACTGCCCTGTTTACAGGGTAACTGATCACCCTGATTCCGGGATAACTGACTGTCCTGTTTCCAGAGTAACTGACAGCCCAGTTTCGAGGGTAACTGAATGCCCTGTTTCCGGGTAAACTGACTGCCCTGTTTCCAGGGAAACTGACTGCCCAGTTTCCAGGGTAACTGATCACCCTGTTTCCGAGATAACTGACTGCTGTGTTTCCAGGGTAACTGACTGCTCTGTTTCCGGGGTAACTGACTGGCCTGTTTCCAGGGTAACTGATCACCCTGTTTCCGGGATAACTGACTGCCCTGTTTCCATGATAACTGACTGCCCTGTTTCCGGGGTAACTGACTGCCCTGTTTCCGGGGTAACTGACTGCCCTGTTTCTGGGCTAACTGACTGCCCTGTTTCCAGGATAACCGATCAGCCTCTTTCCGGGGTAACTGACTGCCCTATTTCCGGGATAACTGACTGCCCTGTTACCGGGATAACTGACTGCCCTGTTTCCATGGTAACTGACTGCACTGTTTCCGGGGTAACTGACTGCCCTGTTTCTTGGGTAACAGATCACCCTGTTTCCGGGATAACTAACTGCCCTGTCTCCGGGATAACTGACTGCCCTGTTTCCAAGCTAACTGACTGCCCTGTTTCCAGGATAACTGATCACCCTGTTTCCGGTCTAACTGACTGCCCTGTTTCCGGGGTAACTGACTGCCCTGTTTCTGGGCTAACTGACTGCCCTGTTTCCAGGATAACCGAACAGCCTGTTTCCGGGGTAACTGACTGCCCTGTTTCCGGGGTAACTGACTGCCCTGTTTCTGGGCTAACTGACTGCCCTGTTTCCAGGATAACCGATCAGCCTGTTTCCGGGGTAACTGACTGCCCTGTTTCCGCGGTAACTGACCGCCCTGTTTCCAGGATAACTGATCACCCTGTTTCCGGTGTAACTGACCACCCTGTTTCCAGGGTCACTGACCACCCTGTTTCCTGGATAACTGATCACCCTGTTTCCGGGGTAACTGACTGCCTTGTTTCCGGGGTAACTGACTGCCCTGTTTCTGGGCTAACTGACTGCCCTGTTTCCAGGATAACCGATCAGCCTGTTTCTGGGGTAACTGACTGCCCTGTTTCCGCGGTAACTGACCGCCCTGTTTCCAATTTAACTGATCACCCTGTTTCCGGGGTAACTGACCACCCTGTTTCCAGGGTCACTGACCACCCTGTTTCCAGGATAACTAACTGCCCTGTTTCCAGGGTAAATGACTGCCCTGTTTCCGGGGTAACTGATCACCCTGTTTCCGGGATAACTGACTGCCCTGTTTCCGGGATATCTGACTGCCCTGTTTCCATGGCAACTGACTGCCCTGTTTCCGGGGTAACTGACTGCCCTGTTTCCAGGGTAACAGATCACCCTGTTTCCGGGATAACTAACTGCCATGTTTCCGGGATAACTGACTGCCCTGTTTCCGGGATAACTGACTGCCCTGTTTCCAGGGTAACTGACTGCCCTGTTTCCGGGGTAACTGACTGCCCTGTTTCCAGGGTAACTGATCAGCCTGTTTCCGGGATAACTGACTGCCCTGTTTCCGGGATAACTGACTGCCCTGTTTCCAGTGTAACTGACTGCCCAGTTTCCGGGGTAACTGATCACCCTTTTTCCTGGATAACTGACTGCCCTGTTTCCAGGATAACTGATCACCCTGTTTCCGGGGTAACAAGACTGCCCTGTTTCCGGTGTAACTGACCGCCCTGTTTCCAGGAAAACTGATCACTCTGTTTCCAGGGTCACTGACCACCCTTTTTCCAGGATAACTGACTGCCCTGTTTCCAGGGTAACTGACTGCCCTGTTTCCGGGGTAATTGATCTCCCTGTTTGAGGGGTAACTGACCGCTCTGTTTCCAGGATAACTGACCTCCCTATTTCCGGGGTTACTGACCGCCCTGTTTCCAGGTTAACTGACTGCCCTGTTTCCAGGATAACTGACTGCCCTTTTTCCAGGTTAACTGACTGCTCTGTTTCCAGAATAACTGACCACCCTGTTTCCAGGGTAACTAACCACCCTGTTTCCAGGACAACTGACCGCCCTATTTCCGGGGTAACTGACCGCCCTATTTCCAGGATAACTGTCTGCCCTGTTTCCGGGGTAACTGACTGCCCAGTTTCCAGGGTAACTGACTGCCCAGTTTCCAGGGTAACTGATCACCGTGTTTCTGGATTAACTGACTGCCATGTTTCCAGGGTAACTGATTGCCCAGTTTCCAGGGTAACTGATCACCCTGTTTCCGGGATAACTGACTCCCCAGTTTCAAGGGTAACTGACTGCCCAGTTTCCAGGGTAACTGACTGCCCTGTTTATGGGGTAACTGACTGCCCAGTTTCCAGTGTAACTGACTGCCCTGTTTCCGGGGTAACTGAATGCCCTGTTTCCGGGATAACTGACTGCCCAGTTTCCAGGGTAACTGACTGCTCTGTTTCCGGGGTAACTGACTGCCCTGTTTCCAGGGTGACTGACTGCCCTGTTTCCAGGATAACTGATCACCCTGTTTCCAGGGTAACTGACTGCCCTGTTTCCAGGGTTACTGATCGCCCTGTTCCTGGGGTAACTGACTGCCCTGTTTCCGGGGTAACTGACCGCCCTGTTTCCAAGATAACTGATCACCCTGTTTCCGGGGCAACTGACCACCCTGTTTCCAGGGTAACTGACCACCCTGTTTCCAGGATAACAGACTGCCCAGTTTCTAGGGTAACTGACCGCCCTGTTTCTGGGGTAAATGGCTGCCATGTTTCCAGGGTAACTGACTGCCCATTTTCCAGGATAACTGATCACCTTGTTTCCGGGGTAACTGACCACCCTGTTTCCAGGGTAACTGACCACCCTGTTTCCAGTATACCTGACTGCCCTGTTTCCAGGGTAACTGACTGCCCTGTTTCCGGGTTAACTGATATCCCTGTTTCCGGGGTAACTGACCATCCTCTTTCCAGTAGAACTGACCGCCCTATTTCCGGGGTAACTGACCGCCTGTTTCCAGGATAAATGACTGCCCTGTTTCCAGGACAACTGACTGCCCTGTTTCCTGGATTACTGACCGCCCTCTTTCAAGGTTAACTGACTGCCCTGTTTCCAGGGAAACTGACTGCCCTGTTCCCAGGGTAACTGACTGCCCTGTTTCCGGGGTAACTGACTACCCTGTGTCCAGGGTAACTGATCACCCTGTTTCCGTGATAACTGACTGCCCTGTTTCCAGGGTAACTGACTGCTCTGTTTCCGGGGTAACTGACTGCCCTGTTTCCAGGGTGACTGACTGCCCTGTTTCCAGGATAACTGATCACCCTGTTTCCGGGGTAACTGACTGCCCTGTTTCCAGGGTTACTGACCGCCCTGTTTCTGGGGTAACTCACGGCCCTTTTTCCGGGGTAACTGACGGCCCTGTTTCCAGGATAACTGATCACCCTGCTTCAGGGGCAACTGACCACCCTGCTTCCAGGGTAACTGACCACCCTGTTTCCAGGATAACAGACTGCCCAGTTTCCAGGGTAACTGACCGCCCGGTTTCTGGGGTAACTGACTGCCATGTTTCCAGGGTAACTGATCACCCTGTTTCCGGGATAAATGACTCCCCAGTTTCCAGGGTAACTGACTGCCCAGTTTCCAGGGTAACTGACTGCCCTGTTACCGCGGTAACCGACTGCCCTGTTTCCAGGGTAACTGACTGCCCTGTTTCCGGGGTAACTGACTGCCCTGTTTCCAGGGTAACTGATCACCATGTTTCCGGGATAACTGACTGCCCTGTTTCCGGGATAACTGACTGCCCTGTTTCGAGGCTAACTGACTGCCCTGTTTCCGGGGTAACTGACTGCCCTGTTTCCAGGGTTACTGACCGCCCTGTTTCCGGGGTAACTGACTGCCCTGTTTCCGGGGTAACTGACCGCCTTGTTTCCAGGATAACTGACCGCCTTGTTTCCGGGGTAACTGACCACCCTGTTTCCAGTAAAACTGACTGCCCTGTTTCCAGGGTAACTGACCACCCTGTTTCCAGGATAACTGACCGCCCTATTTCCGGGGTAACTGACCGCCCTGTTTCCAGGATAACAGACTGCCCTGTTTCCAGGATAACTGACCGCCCTATTTCCGGGGTAACTGACCGCCCTGTTTCCAGGATAACAGACTGCCCTGTTTCCAGGATAACTGACTGCCCTGTTTCCTGGATAACTGACCGCCCTGTTTCCAGGTTAACTGACTGCCCTGTTTCCAGGGTGACTGACCGCCCTGTTTCCGGGGTAACTGATCTCCCTGTTTCCGGGGTAACTGACCGCCCTGTTTCCAGGACATTTGATCGCCCTATTTCCGGGGGAACTGACCGCCCTATTTCCAGGTTAACTGTCTGCCCTGTTTCCAGGATAACTGACTGCCCTGTTTCCAGGGTAACTGATCAAAATGTTTCCGGGGTAACTGACTAACCTGTTTCCAGGGTGACTAACTGCCCTGTTTCCAGCGTAACTGACTGCCCAGTTTCCGGGGTAACTGACTGCCCTGTTTCCAGGGTAACTGACTGCCCTGATTCTGGGGTAACTGACTGCCCTGTTTCCCGGGTAACTGACTGCCCAGTTTCCAGGGTAACTGATCACCCTTTTTCCGGGATAACTGACTGCCCTGTTTCCAGGGTAACTGACTGCCCTGTTTCCAGGGGAACTGACTGCCCTGTTTCCGGGGTAACTGATCACCCTGTTTCCTGGGTAACTGACTAACCTGTTTCCAGGGTAACTGACTGCCCATTTTCCGGGGTAACTGATCACCCTGTTTCCGGGATAACTGACTCCCCAGTTTCCAGGGTAATTGACTGCCCAGTTTCCAGGGGAACTGACTGCCCTGTTTATGGGGTAACTGACTGCCCAGTTTCCAGGGTAACTGATCACCCTGTTTCCGGGATAAATGACTGCCCTGTTTCCAGGGTAAGTGACTGCCCTTTTTCCGGGGTAACTGACTGCCCTGTTTCCATGGTAACTGACTGCCCTGTTTCCAGGATAACTGATCACCCTGTTTCCAGGGCAAATGACTGCCCTGTTTCCAGGGTTACTGACCGCCCTGTTTCTGGCCTAACCGAATGACCTGTTTCCGGGGTAACTGACCGCCCTGTTTCCAGGATAACTGATCACCGTGTTTCCGGGGTAACTGACCACCCTGTTTCCAGGGTAACTGACCACCCTGTTTCCAGGATAACTGACTGCCCTGTTTCCAGGGTAACTGACTGCCCTGTTTCCTGGATATCTGATCTCCCTGTTTCCGGGGTAACTGACCGCCCTGTTTCCAGGATAACTGACTGCCCTGTTTCCTGGATAACTGACCGCCCCGCTTCCATGTTAACTGACTGCCCTTTTTCCAGGGAAACTGACTGCCCTGTTTCCAGGGTAACTGACCGCCATGTTTCCAGGGTAACTGACTGTCCAGTTTCCGGGGTAACTGTTCACCCTGTTTCCGGGATAACTGACTGCCCTGTTTCCGGGATAGCTCACTGCCCTTTTTCCAGGGTAACTGACTGCCCTGTTTCCAGGGGAACTGACTGCCCTGTTTACGGGGTAACTGATCACCCTGTTTCCGGGATAACTGACTAACCTGTTTCCGGGATAGCTCACTGCCCTTTTTCCAGGGTAACTGACTGCCCTGTTTCCAGGGTGACTGACTGCCCTGTTTCCAGGGTAACTGGCTGCCCAGTTTCCGGGGTAACTGACTGCCCTGTGTCCAGGGTAACTGACGGCCCTGTTTCCGGGAAACTGACTGCCCTGTTTCCAGGGTAACTGACTGCCCAGTTTCCAGGGTAACTGATCACCCTTTTTCCGGGATAACTGACTGCCATTTTCCGGGATAACTGAATGCCCTGTTTACAGGGTAACTGACTGCCCTGTTTCCAGGGAAACCGACTGCCCAGTTTCCAGGGTAACTGACTGGCCAGTTTCCAGGGTAACTGATCACACTTTTTCCGGGATAACTGACTGCCCTGTTTCCGGGGTAACTGACCGCCCTGTTTCCAGGATAACTGACCGCCCTATTTCCGTGGTAACTGACTGCCCTGTTTACAGGGTAACTGATCACCCTGATTCCGGGATAACTGACTGTCCTGTTTCCAGAGTAACTGACTGCCCAGTTTCGAGGGTAACTGAATGCCCTGTTTCCGGGTAAACTGACTGCCCTGTTTCCAGGGAAACTGACTGCCCAGTTTCCAGGGTAACTGATCACCCTGTTTCCGAGATAACTGACTGCTGTGTTTCCAGGGTAACTGACTGCTCTGTTTCCGGGGTAACTGACTGGCCTGTTTCCAGGGTAACTGATCACCCTGTTTCCGGGATAACTGACTGCCCTGTTTCCATGATAACTGACTGCCCTGTTTCCGGGGTAACTGACTGCCCTGTTTCCGGGGTAACTGACTGCCCTGTTTCTGGGCTAACTGACTGCCCTGTTTCCAGGATAACCGATCAGCCTCTTTCCGGGGTAACTGACTGCCCTATTTCCGGGATAACTGACTGCCCTGTTACCGGGATAACTGACTGCCCTGTTTCCATGGTAACTGACTGCACTGTTTCCGGGGTAACTGACTGCCCTGTTTCTTGGGTAACAGATCACCCTGTTTCCGGGATAACTAACTGCCCTGTCTCCGGGATAACTGACTGCCCTGTTTCCAAGCTAACTGACTGCCCTGTTTCCAGGATAACTGATCACCCTGTTTCCGGTCTAACTGACTGCCCTGTTTCCGGGGTAACTGACTGCCCTGTTTCTGGGCTAACTGACTGCCCTGTTTCCAGGATAACCGAACAGCCTGTTTCCGGGGTAACTGACTGCCCTGTTTCCGGGGTAACTGACTGCCCTGTTTCTGGGCTAACTGACTGCCCTGTTTCCAGGATAACCGATCAGCCTGTTTCCGGGGTAACTGACTGCCCTGTTTCCGCGGTAACTGACCGCCCTGTTTCCAGGATAACTGATCACCCTGTTTCCGGTGTAACTGACCACCCTGTTTCCAGGGTCACTGACCACCCTGTTTCCTGGATAACTGATCACCCTGTTTCCGGGGTAACTGACTGCCTTGTTTCCGGGGTAACTGACTGCCCTGTTTCTGGGCTAACTGACTGCCCTGTTTCCAGGATAACCGATCAGCCTGTTTCTGGGGTAACTGACTGCCCTGTTTCCGCGGTAACTGACCGCCCTGTTTCCAATTTAACTGATCACCCTGTTTCCGGGGTAACTGACCACCCTGTTTCCAGGGTCACTGACCACCCTGTTTCCAGGATAACTAACTGCCCTGTTTCCAGGGTAAATGACTGCCCTGTTTCCGGGGTAACTGATCACCCTGTTTCCGGGATAACTGACTGCCCTGTTTCCGGGATATCTGACTGCCCTGTTTCCATGGCAACTGACTGCCCTGTTTCCGGGGTAACTGACTGCCCTGTTTCCAGGGTAACAGATCACCCTGTTTCCGGGATAACTAACTGCCATGTTTCCGGGATAACTGACTGCCCTGTTTCCGGGATAACTGACTGCCCTGTTTCCAGGGTAACTGACTGCCCTGTTTCCGGGGTAACTGACTGCCCTGTTTCCAGGGTAACTGATCAGCCTGTTTCCGGGATAACTGACTGCCCTGTTTCCGGGATAACTGACTGCCCTGTTTCCAGTGTAACTGACTGCCCAGTTTCCGGGGTAACTGATCACCCTTTTTCCTGGATAACTGACTGCCCTGTTTCCAGGATAACTGATCACCCTGTTTCCGGGGTAACAAGACTGCCCTGTTTCCGGTGTAACTGACCGCCCTGTTTCCAGGAAAACTGATCACTCTGTTTCCAGGGTCACTGACCACCCTTTTTCCAGGATAACTGACTGCCCTGTTTCCAGGGTAACTGACTGCCCTGTTTCCGGGGTAATTGATCTCCCTGTTTGAGGGGTAACTGACCGCTCTGTTTCCAGGATAACTGACCTCCCTATTTCCGGGGTTACTGACCGCCCTGTTTCCAGGTTAACTGACTGCCCTGTTTCCAGGATAACTGACTGCCCTTTTTCCAGGTTAACTGACTGCTCTGTTTCCAGAATAACTGACCACCCTGTTTCCAGGGTAACTAACCACCCTGTTTCCAGGACAACTGACCGCCCTATTTCCGGGGTAACTGACCGCCCTATTTCCAGGATAACTGTCTGCCCTGTTTCCGGGGTAACTGACTGCCCAGTTTCCAGGGTAACTGACTGCCCAGTTTCCAGGGTAACTGATCACCGTGTTTCTGGATTAACTGACTGCCATGTTTCCAGGGTAACTGATTGCCCAGTTTCCAGGGTAACTGATCACCCTGTTTCCGGGATAACTGACTCCCCAGTTTCAAGGGTAACTGACTGCCCAGTTTCCAGGGTAACTGACTGCCCTGTTTATGGGGTAACTGACTGCCCAGTTTCCAGTGTAACTGACTGCCCTGTTTCCGGGGTAACTGAATGCCCTGTTTCCGGGATAACTGACTGCCCAGTTTCCAGGGTAACTGACTGCTCTGTTTCCGGGGTAACTGACTGCCCTGTTTCCAGGGTGACTGACTGCCCTGTTTCCAGGATAACTGATCACCCTGTTTCCGGGGTAACTGACTGCCCTGTTTCCAGGGTTACTGATCGCCCTGTTCCTGGGGTAACTGACTGCCCTGTTTCCGGGGTAACTGACCGCCCTGTTTCCAAGATAACTGATCACCCTGTTTCCGGGGCAACTGACCACCCTGTTTCCAGGGTAACTGACCACCCTGTTTCCAGGATAACAGACTGCCCAGTTTCTAGGGTAACTGACCGCCCTGTTTCTGGGGTAAATGGCTGCCATGTTTCCAGGGTAACTGACTGCCCATTTTCCAGGATAACTGATCACCTTGTTTCCGGGGTAACTGACCACCCTGTTTCCAGGGTAACTGACCACCCTGTTTCCAGTATACCTGACTGCCCTGTTTCCAGGGTAACTGACTGCCCTGTTTCCGGGTTAACTGATATCCCTGTTTCCGGGGTAACTGACCATCCTCTTTCCAGTAGAACTGACCGCCCTATTTCCGGGGTAACTGACCGCCTGTTTCCAGGATAAATGACTGCCCTGTTTCCAGGACAACTGACTGCCCTGTTTCCTGGATTACTGACCGCCCTCTTTCAAGGTTAACTGACTGCCCTGTTTCCAGGGAAACTGACTGCCCTGTTCCCAGGGTAACTGACTGCCCTGTTTCCGGGGTAACTGACTACCCTGTGTCCAGGGTAACTGATCACCCTGTTTCCGTGATAACTGACTGCCCTGTTTCCAGGGTAACTGACTGCTCTGTTTCCGGGGTAACTGACTGCCCTGTTTCCAGGGTGACTGACTGCCCTGTTTCCAGGATAACTGATCACCCTGTTTCCGGGGTAACTGACTGCCCTGTTTCCAGGGTTACTGACCGCCCTGTTTCTGGGGTAACTCACGGCCCTTTTTCCGGGGTAACTGACGGCCCTGTTTCCAGGATAACTGATCACCCTGCTTCAGGGGCAACTGACCACCCTGCTTCCAGGGTAACTGACCACCCTGTTTCCAGGATAACAGACTGCCCAGTTTCCAGGGTAACTGACCGCCCGGTTTCTGGGGTAACTGACTGCCATGTTTCCAGGGTAACTGATCACCCTGTTTCCGGGATAAATGACTCCCCAGTTTCCAGGGTAACTGACTGCCCAGTTTCCAGGGTAACTGACTGCCCTGTTACCGCGGTAACCGACTGCCCTGTTTCCAGGGTAACTGACTGCCCTGTTTCCGGGGTAACTGACTGCCCTGTTTCCAGGGTAACTGATCACCATGTTTCCGGGATAACTGACTGCCCTGTTTCCGGGATAACTGACTGCCCTGTTTCGAGGCTAACTGACTGCCCTGTTTCCGGGGTAACTGACTGCCCTGTTTCCAGGGTTACTGACCGCCCTGTTTCCGGGGTAACTGACTGCCCTGTTTCCGGGGTAACTGACCGCCTTGTTTCCAGGATAACTGACCGCCTTGTTTCCGGGGTAACTGACCACCCTGTTTCCAGTAAAACTGACTGCCCTGTTTCCAGGGTAACTGACTGCCATGTTTCCGGGTTAACTGATCTCCCTGTTTCCAGGATAACTGACCACCCTGTTTCCAGGATAACTGACCGCCCTATTTCCGGGGTAACTGACCGCCCTGTTTCCAGGATAACAGACTGCCCTGTTTCCAGGATAACTGACTGCCCTGTTTCCTGGATAACTGACCGCCCTGTTTCCAGGTTAACTGACTGCCCTGTTTCCAGGGTGACTGACCGCCCTGTTTCCGGGGTAACTGATCTCCCTGTTTCCGGGGTAACTGACCGCCCTGTTTCCAGGACATTTGATCGCCCTATTTCCGGGGGAACTGACCGCCCTATTTCCAGGTTAACTGTCTGCCCTGTTTCCAGGATAACTGACTGCCCTGTTTCCAGGGTAACTGATCAAAATGTTTCCGGGGTAACTGACTAACCTGTTTCCAGGGTGACTGACTGCCCTGTTTCCAGCGTAACTGACTGCCCAGTTTCCGGGGTAACTGACTGCCCTGTTTCCAGGGTAACTGACTGCCCTGATTCTGGGGTAACTGACTGCCCTGTTTCCCGGGTAACTGACTGCCCAGTTTCCAGGGTAACTGATCACCCTTTTTCCGGGATAACTGACTGCCCTGTTTCCAGGGTAACTGACTGCCCTGTTTCCAGGGGAACTGACTGCCCTGTTTCCGGGGTAACTGATCACCCTGTTTCCTGGGTAACTGACTAACCTGTTTCCAGGGTAACTGACTGCCCATTTTCCGGGGTAACTGATCACCCTGTTTCCGGGATAACTGACTCCCCAGTTTCCAGGGTAATTGACTGCCCAGTTTCCAGGGGAACTGACTGCCCTGTTTATGGGGTAACTGACTGCCCAGTTTCCAGGGTAACTGATCACCCTGTTTCCGGGATAAATGACTGCCCTGTTTCCAGGGTAAGTGACTGCCCTTTTTCCGGGGTAACTGACTGCCCTGTTTCCATGGTAACTGACTGCCCTGTTTCCAGGATAACTGATCACCCTGTTTCCAGGGCAAATGACTGCCCTGTTTCCAGGGTTACTGACCGCCCTGTTTCTGGCCTAACCGAATGACCTGTTTCCGGGGTAACTGACCGCCCTGTTTCCAGGATAACTGATCACCGTGTTTCCGGGGTAACTGACCACCCTGTTTCCAGGGTAACTGACCACCCTGTTTCCAGGATAACTGACTGCCCTGTTTCCAGGGTAACTGACTGCCCTGTTTCCTGGATATCTGATCTCCCTGTTTCCGGGGTAACTGACCGCCCTGTTTCCAGGATAACTGACTGCCCTGTTTCCTGGATAACTGACCGCCCCGCTTCCATGTTAACTGACTGCCCTTTTTCCAGGGAAACTGACTGCCCTGTTTCCAGGGTAACTGACCGCCCTGTTTCCGGGGTAACTGATCTCCCTGTTTCCGGGGTAACAGACCGCCCTGTTTCCAGGACATCTGACCGCCCTATTTCCGGGGTAAGTGACCGCCCTATTTCCAGGATAACTGTCAGCCCTGTTTCCAGCATAACTGACTGCCCTGTTTCCAGGGTAACTAACTGCCCACTTTCCAGGGTAACTGATCACCCTGTTTCCAGGATAAGTGACTGCCCTGCTTCCAGGGTAACAGACCACCCTGTTTCCAGGGTAACTGACTGCCCAGTTTCCAGGGTAACTGATCACCCTGTTTCCGGGATAACTGACTCCCCAGTTTCCAGAGTAAATGACTGCCCTGTTTCCAGGGGAACTGACTGCCCTGTTTCCGGTGTAACTGACCACCCTGTTTCCAGGGTAACTGACTAACCTGTTTCCAGGGTAACTGACTGCCCAGTTTCCGGGGTAACTGATCACCCTGTTTCCGGGATAACTGACTCCCCAGTTTCCAGGGTAACTGACTGCCCAGTTTCCAGGGTAACTGACTGCCCTGTTTATGGTTTAACTGACTGCCCAGTTTCCAGGGTAACTGATCACCCTGTTTCCGGGATAAATGACTGCCCTGTTTCCGGGATAACTGACTGCCCTGTTCCCAGGGTAACTGACTGCACTGTTTCCGGGGTAACTGACTACCCTGTGTCCAGGGTAACTGATCACCCTGTTTCCGGGATAACTGAATGCCCTTTTTCCGTGATAACTGACTGCCCTGTTTCCAGGGTAACTGACTGCTCTGTTTCTGGGGTAACTGACTGCCCTGTTTCCAGGGTAACTGACTGCCCTGTTTCCAGGGTTACTGACCGCCCTGTTTCTGGGGTAACTCACTGCCCTGTTTCCGGGGTAACTGACCGCCCTGTTTTCGGGGTAACTGACCGCCCTGTTTCCAGGATAACTGATCAACGTGTTTCCGGGGTAACTGACCACCCTGTTTCCAGGGTAACTGACCACCCTGTTTCCAGGATAACTGACTGCCCTGTTTCCAGGGTAACTGACTGCCCTGTTTCCTGGATATCTGATCTCCCTGTTTCCGGGGTAACTGACCGCCCTGTTTCCAGGATAACTGACCGCCCTATTTCCGGTGTAACTGACCGCACTGTTTCCAGGATAACTGACTGCCCTGTTTCCAGGATAACTGACTGCCCTGTTTCCTGGTTAACTGACCGCCCTGTTTCCATTTTAACTGACTGCCCTGTTTCCAGGGAAACTGACTGCCCTGTTTCCAGGGTAACTGACCGCCCTGTTTCCGGGGTAACTGATCTAAATGATTCCGGGGTAACTGACTAACCTGTTTCCAGGGTGACTGACTGCCCTGTTTCCAGCGTAACTGACTGCCCTGTTTCCGGGGTAACTGACTGCCCTGTTTCCCGGGTAACTGACTGCCCAGTTTCCAGGGGAACTGATCACCCTTTTTCCGGGATAACTGACTGCCCTGTTTCCGGGATTACTGAATGCCCTGTTTCCAGGGTAACTGATCACCCTGTTTCCGGGATAACTGACCGCCCTGTTTCCGGGGTAACTGACCGCCCTGTTTCCGGGATAACTGACTGCCCTGTTTCCAGGGTAACTGATCACCCTGTTTCCGGGATAACTGACCGCTCTGTTTCCAGGGTAACTGATCACCCTGTTTCCAGGATATCTGACTGCCCTGTTTCCAGGGTAACTGACTGCCCAGTTTCCAGGGTAACTGACTGCCCTGTTTCCGGGGTAACTGACTGCCCTGTTTCCAGGGTAAATCACTGCCCAGTTTCCAGGGTAACTGATCTCCCTGTTTCCGGGATAACTGACTGCTCTGTTTCCGGGATAACTGACTGCCCTTTTTCCAGGGTAACTGACTGCCCTGTTTCCAGGATAACTGATCACCCTGTTTCCGGGGTTACTGACTGCCCTGTTTCCAGGGTTACTGACCGCCCTGTTTCTGGGGTAACTCACTGCCCTGTTTCCAGGGTAACTGACGGCCCTGTTTCCAGGATAACTGATCACCCTGCTTCAGGGGCAACTGACCACCCTGTTTCCAGGGTAACTGACCACCCTGTTTCCAGGATAACTGACTGCCATGTTTCCAGGGTAACTGACTGCCCAGTTTCCAGGGTAACTGATCACCCTGTTTCCGGGATAACTGACTCCCCAGTTTCCAGGGTAACTGACTGCCCAGTTTCCAGGGTAACTGACTGCCCTGTGTCCAGGATAACTGACTGCCCTGTTTCCTGGATAACTGACCGCCCTGTTTCCATGTTAACTGACTGCCCTGTTTCCAGGGAAACTGACTGCCCTGTTTCCAGGGTAACTGACCGCCCTGTTTCCGGGGTAACTGATCTCCCTGTTTCCGGGGTAACAGACCGCCCTGTTTCCAGGACATCTGACCGCCCTATTTCCGGGGTAACTGACCGCCCTATTTCCAGGATAACTGTCAGCCCTGTTTCCAGCATAACTGACTGCCCTGTTTCCAGGGTAACTGACTGCCCACTTTCCAGGGTAACTGATCACCCTGTTTCCAGGATAAGTGACGGCCCTGCTTCCAGGGTAACAGACCACCCTATTTCCAGGGTAACTGACTGCCCAGTTTCCAGGGTAACTGATCACCCTGTATCCGGGATAACTGACTGCCCTGTCTCCAGGGTAACTGACTGCCCTGTTTCCTGGGGAACTGACTGCCCTGTTTCCGGGGTAACTGATCACCCTGTTTCCAGGGTAACTGACTGCCCAGTTTCCGGGGTAACTGATCACCCTGTTTCCGGGATAACAGACTCCCCAGTTTCCAGGGTAACTGACTGCCCAGTTTCCAGGGTAACTGATCACCCTGTTTCCGGGATAAATGACTGCCCTGTTTCCGGGATAACTGACTGCCCTGTTCCCAGGGTAACTGACTGCACTGTTTCTGGGGTAACTGACTACCCTGTGTCCAGGGTAACTGATCACCCTGTTTCCAGGATAACTGAATGCCCTTTTTCCATGATAACTGACTGCCCTGTTTACAGGGTAACTGACTGCTCTGTTTCCGGGGTAACTGACTGCCCTGTTTCCAGGGTAACTGACTGCCCTGTTTCCAGGGTTACTGACCGCCCTGTTTCTGGGGTAACTCACTGCCCTGTTTCCGGGGTAACTGACCGCCCTGTTTTCTGGGTAACTGACCGCCCTGTTTCCAGGATAACTGATCACCGTGTTTCCGGGGTAACTGACCACCCTGTTTCCAGGGTAACTGACCACCCTGTTTCCAGGATAACTGACTGCCCTGTTTCCAGGGTAACTGACCGCCCTGTTTCCAGGATAACTGACCGCCCTATTTCCGGTGTAACTGACCGCCCTGTTTCCAGGATAACTGACTGCCCTGTTTCCAGGATAACTGACTGCCATGTTTCCTGGTTAACTGACCGCCCTGTTTCCATGTTAACTGACTGCCCTGTTTCCAGGGAAACTGACTGCCCTGTTTCCAGGGTAACTGACCGCCCTGTTTCCTGGGTAACTGATCTCCCTTTTTCCGGGGTAACTGACCGCCCTGTTTCCAGGACATCTGACCGCCCTATTTCCGGGGTAACTGACCGCCCTATTTCCAGGATAACTGTCAGCCCTGTTTCCAGCATAACTGACTGCCCTGTTTCCAGGGTAACTGACTGCCCACTTTCCAGGGTAAATGATCACCCTGTTTCCAGGATAAGTGACTGCCCTGCTTCCAGGGTAACTGACCACCCTGTTTCCAGGGTACCTGACTGCCCAGTTTCCAGGGTAACTGATCACCCTGTATCCGGGATAACTGACTGCCCTGTTTCCAGGGTAACTGACTGCCCTGTTTCCGGGGTAACTGATCACCCTGTTTCCAGGGTAACTGACTAACCTGTTTCCAGGGTAACTGACTGCCCAGTTTCCGGGGTAACTGATCACCCTGTTTCCGGGATAACTGACTCCCCAGTTTCCAGGGTAACTGACTGCCCAGATTCCAGGGTAACTGACTGCCTTGTTTATGGGGTAACTGACTGCCCAGTTTCCAGGGTAACTGATCACCCTGTTTCCGGGATAAATGACTGCCCTGTTTCCGGGATAACTGACTGCCCTGTTTCCAGGGTAACTGACTGCCCTGTTTCCGGGGTAACTGACTACCCTGTTTCCAGGGTAACTGATCACCCTGTTTCCGGGATAACTGAATGCCCTTTTTCCGTGATAACTGACTGCCCTGTTTCCAGGGTAACTGACTGCTCTGTTTCCGGGGTAACTACCTGCCCTGTTTCCAGGGTGACTGACTACCCTGTTTCCAGGATAACTGATCACCCTGTTTCCGGGGTTACTGACTGCCCTGTTTCCAGGGTTACTGACCGCCCTGTTTCTGGGGTAACTCACTGCCCTGTTTCCAGGGTAACTGACGGCCCTGTTTCCAGGATAACTGATCACCCTGCTTCAGGGGCAACTGACCACCCTGTTTCCAGGGTAACTGACCACCTTGTTTCCAGGATAACTGACTGCCATGTTTCCAGGGTAACTGACTGCCCAGTTTCCAGGGTAACTGATCACCCTGTTACCGGGATAACTGACTCCCCAGTTTCCAGGGTAACTGACTGCCCAGTTTCCAAGGTAACTGACTGCCCTGTTACCGGGGTAACTGACTGCCCTGTTTCCAGGGTAACTGAATGCCCTGTTTCCAGGATAACTGACCGCCCTATTTCCGGGGTAACTGACCGCCCTGTTTCCAGGATAACTGACTGCCCTGTGTCCAGGATAACACACTGCCCTGTTTCCTGGATAACTGACCGCCCTGTTTCCAGGTTAACTGACTGCCCTGTTACCAGGGTGACTGACCGGCCTGTTTCCGGGGTAACTGATCTCCCTGTTTCCGGGGTAACTGACCGCCCTGTTTCCAGGACATTTGACCGCCCTATTTCCGGGGGAACTGACCGCCCTATTTCCAGGTTAACTGTCTTTCCTGTTTCCAGGATAACTGACTGCCCTGTTTCCAGGGTAACTGATCACCCTGTTACCGGGATAACTGACTCCCCAGTTTCCAGGGTAACTGACTTTTCAGTTTCCAGGGTAACTGACTGCCCTGTTACCGGGGTAACTGACTGCCCTGTTTCCAGGGTAACTGAATGCCCTGTTTCCGGGGTAACTGACTGCCCTGTTTCCAGGGTAACTGATCACCCTGTTTCCGGGATAACTGACTGCCCTGTTTCCGGGATAACTGACTGCCCTGTTTCGAGGGTAACTGACTGCTCTGTTTCCGGGGTAACTGACTGCCCTGTTTCCAGGGTTACTGACCGCCCTGTTTCCGGGGTAACTGACTGCCCTGTTTCCGGGGTAACTGACCGCCCTGTTTCCAGGATAACTGATCACCTTGTTTCCGGGGTAACTGACCACCCTGTTTCCAGTATAACTGACTGCCCTGTTTCCAGGGTAACTGACTGCCCTGTTTCCGGGTTAACTGATTTCCCTGTTTCCGGGGTAACTGACCACCCTGTTTCCAGGATAACTGACCGCCCTATTTCCGGGGTAACTGACCGCCCTGTTTCCAGGATAACTGACTGCCCTGTTTCCAGGATAACTCACTGCCCTGTTTCCTGGATAACTGACCGCCCTGTTTCCAGGTTAACTGACTGCCCTGTTTCCAGGGTGACTGACCGCCCTGTTTCCGGGGTAACTGATCTCCCTGTTTCCGGGGTAACTGACCGCCCTGTTTCCAGGACATTTGACCACCCTATTTCCGGGGGAACTGACCGCCCTATTTCCAGGTTAACTGTCTTTCCTGTTTCAGGATAACTGACTGCCCTGTTTCCAGGGTAACTGATCACCCTGTTTCCGGGGTAACTGACTAACCTGTTTCCAGGGTGACTGACTGCCCTGTTTCCAGCGTAACTGACTGCCCTGTTTCCGGGGTAACTGACTGCCCTGTTTCCAGGGTAACTGACTGCCCTGATTCCGGGGTAACTGACTGCCCTGTTTCCCGGGTAACTGACTGCCCAGTTTCCAGGGTAACTGATCACCCTTTTTCCGGGATAACTGACTGCCCTGTTTCCGGGATTACTGACTGCCCTGTTTCCAGGGTAACTGATCACCATGTTTCCGGGATAACTGACTGCCCTGTTTCCAGGTTAACAGACTGCCCAGTTTCCAGGGTAACTGATTGCCCAGTTTCCAGGGTAACTGATCTCCCTGTTTCCGGTATAACTGACTGCCCTTTTTCCGGGATAACTGACTGCCCTTTTTCCAGGGTAACTGACAGCCCAGTTTCCAGGGTAACTGATCACCCTGTTTCCGGGCTAACTGACTGCCCTGTTTCCAGTGTAACTGACTGCCCTGTTTCCGGCGTAACTGACTGCCCTGTTTCCAGGGTAACTGACAGACCAGTTTCCAGGGTAACTGATCACCCTGTTTCCAGGATAACTGACTGCCCTGTTTCCAGGGTAAGTGACTGCCCTTTTTCCGGGGTAACTGACTGCCCTGTTTCCAGGGTAACTGACTGCCCTGTTTCCAGGATAACTGATCACCCTGTTTCCGGGGTAAATGACTGCCCTGTTTCCAGGGTTACTGACCGCCCTGTTTCTGGCCGAACCGAATGCCCTGTTTCCGGGGCAACTGACCGCCCTGTTTCCAGGATAACTGATCACCGTGTTTCCGGGGTAACTGACCACCCTGATTCCAGGGTAACTGACAACCCTGTTTCCAGGATAACTGACTGCCCTGTTTCCAGGGTAACTGACTGCCCTGTTTCCAGCATAACTGATCTCCCTGTTTCCAGGATAACTGATCACCGTGTTTCCGGGGTAACTGACCACCCTGATTCCAGGGTAACTGACCACCCTGTTTCCAGGATAACTGACTGCCCTGTTTCCAGGGTAACTGTCTGCCCTGTTTCCGGGGTAACTGTCTGCCCTTTTTCCAGTGTAACTGACTGCCCTGCTTCCGGGGTAACTGACTGCCCTGTTTCCAGGGTAACTGACTGCCCCGTTTCCTGGGTAACTGATCACACTTTTTCTGGGATAACTGAATGCCCTGTTTCCGGGATTACTTACTGCCCTGTTTCCAGGGTAACTGACTGCCCACTTTCCAGGGTAACTGATCACCCTGTTTCCAGGATAAGTGACTGCCGTGCTTCCAGGGTAACTGACCGCCCTGTTTCCAGGGTAACTGACTGCCCAGTTTCCAGGGTAACTGATCACCCTGTTTCCGGGATAACTCACTGCCCTGTTTCCGGGATAACTGACTGCCCTGTTTCCAGGGTAACTGACTGCCCTGTTTCCAGGGGAACTGACTGCCCTGTTTCCGGGGTAACTGATCACCCTGTTTCCAGGGTAACTGACTAACCTGTTTCCAGGGTGACTGAGTGCCCTGTTTCCAGGGTAACTGTCTGCCCAGTTTCCAGGGTAACTGTCTGCCCTTTTTCCAGTGTAACTGACTGCCCTGCTTCCGGGGTAACTGACTGCCCTGTTCCAGGGTAACTGACTGCCCAGTTTCCAGGGTAACTGATCACCCTTTTTCTGGGATAACTGACTGCCCTGTTTCCGGGATTACTGACTGCCCTGTTTCCAGGGTAACTGATCACCCTGTTTCCAGGATAACTGATCACCCTGTTTCCGGGCTAACTGACTGCCCTGTTTCCAGTGTAACTGACTGCCCTGTTTCCGGCGTAACTGACTGCCCTGTTTCCAGGGTAACTGACAGCCCAGTTTCCAGGGTAACTGATCACCCTGTTTCCAGGATAACTGACTGCCCTGTTTCCAGGGTAAGTGACTGCCCTTTTTCCGGGGTAACTGACTGCCCTGTTTCCAGGGTAACTGACTGCCCTGTTTCCAGGGTTACTGACCGCCCTGTTTCTGGCCGAACCGAATGCCCTGTTTCCGGGGTAACTGACCGCCCTGTTTCCAGGATAACTGATCACCGTGTTTCCGGGGTAACTGACCACCCTGATTCCAGGGTAACTGACCACCCTGTTTCCAGGATAACTGACTGCCCTGTTTCCAGGGTAACTGACTGCCCTGTTTCCAGCATAACTGATCTCCCTGTTTCCAGGATAACTGATCACCCTGTTTCCGGGGTAAATGACTGCCCTGTTTCCAGGGTTACTGACCGCCCTGTTTCTGGCCGAACCGAATGCCCTGTTTCCGGGGTAACTGACCGCCCTATTTCCGGGGTAACTGACTGCCCACTTTCCAGGGTAACTGACCACCCTGTTTCCAGGATAACTGACTGCCATGTTTCCAGGGTAACTGACTGCCCTGTTTCCAGCATAACTGATCTCCCTGTTTCCGGGGTAACTGACCGCCCTGTTTCCAGGATAACTGACCGCCCTATTTCCGGGGTAACTGACCGCCCTGTTTCCAGGATAACTGACTGCCCTGTTTCCAGGATAACTGACTGCCCTGTTTCCTGGATAACTGACCGCCCTGTTTCCAGGTTAACTGACTGCCCTGTTTCCAGGGAAACTGACTGCCCTGTTTCCAGGGTAACTGACCGCCCTGTTTCCGGGGTAACTGATCTCCCTGTTTCCGGGGTAACTGACCGCCCTGTTTCCAGGGGAACTGACTGCCCTGTTTCCGGGGTAACTGATCACCCTGTTTCCAGGGTAACTGACTAACCTGTTTCCAGGGTGACTGAGTGCCCTGTTTCCAGGGTAACTGTCTGCCCAGTTTCCGGGGTAACTGTCTGCCCTTTTTCCAGTGTAACTGACTGCCCTGCTTCCGGGGTAACTGACTGCCCTGTTTCCAGGGTAACTGACTGCCCCGTTTCCAGGGTAACTGATCACACTTTTTCTGGGATAACTGAATGCCCTGTTTCCGGAATTACTTACTGCCCTGTTTCCAGGGTAACTGACTGCCCACTTTCCAGGGTAACTGATCACCCTGTTTCCAGGATAAGTGACTGCCGTGCTTCCAGGGTAACTGACCGCCCTGTTTCCAGGGTAACTGACTGCCCAGTTTCCAGGGTAACTGATCACCCTGTTTCCGGGATAACTCACTGCCCTGTTTCCGGGATAACTGACTGCCCTGTTTCCAGGGTAACTGACTGCCCTGTTTCCAGGGGAACTGACTGCCCTGTTTCCGGGGTAACTGATCACCCTGTTTCCAGGGTAACTGACTAACCTGTTTCCAGGGTGACTGAGTGCCCTGTTTCCAGGGTAACTGTCTGCCCAGTTTCCGGGGTAACTGTCTGCCCTTTTTCCAGTGTAACTGACTGCCCTGCTTCCGGGGTAACTGACTGCCCTGTTTCCAGGGTAACTGACTGCGCCGTTTCCAGGGTAACTGATCACACTTTTTCTGGGATAACTGAATGCCCTGTTTCCGGGATTACTTACTGCCCTGTTTCCAGGGTAACTGATCTCCCTGTTTCCGGCATAACTGACTGCCCTGTTTCCAGGGTAACTGACTGCCCAGTTTCCAGGGTAAATGACTGCCCTGTTTCCGGGGTAACTGACTGCCCTGTTCCAGGGTAACTGACTGCCCAGTTTCCAGGGTAACTGATCACCCTTTTTCTGGGATAACTGACTGCCCTGTTTCCGGGATTACTGACTGCCCTGTTTCCAGGGTAACTGATCACCCTGTTTCCAGGGTAACTGATCACCCTGTTTCCGGGCTAACTGACTGCCCTGTTTCCAGTTTAACTGACTGCCCTGTTTCCGGCGTAACTGACTGCCCTGTTTCCAGGGTAACTGACAGCCCAGTTTCCAGGGTAACTGATCACCCTGTTTCCAGGATAACTGACTGCCCTGTTTCCAGGGTAAGTGACTGCCCTTTTTCCGGGGTAACTGACTGCCCTGTTTCCAGGGTAACTGACTGCCCTGTTTCCAGGATAACTGATCACCCTGTTTCCGGGGTAAATGACTGCCCTGTTTCCAGGGTTACTGACCGCCCTGTTTCTGGCCGAACCGAATGCCCTGTTTCCGGGGCAACTGACCGCCCTGTTTCCAGGAGAACTGATCACCGTGTTTCCGGGGTAACTGACCACCCTGATTCCAGGGTAACTGACCACCCTGTTTCCAGGATAACTGACTGCCCTGTTTCCAGGGTAACTGACTGCCCTGTTTCCAGCATAACTGATCTCCCTGTTTCCAGGATAACTGATCACCCTGTTTCCGGGGTAAATGACTGCCCTGTTTCCAGGGTTACTGACCGCCCTGTTTCCAGGATAACTGATCACCGTGTTTCCGGGGTAACTGACCACCCTGATTCCAGGGTAACTGACCACCCTGTTTCCAGGATAACTGACTGCCCTGTTTCCAGGGTAACTGACTGCCCTGTTTCCAGCATAACTGATCTCCCTGTTTCCGGGGTAACTGACCGCCCTGTTTCCAGGATAACTGACCGCCCTATTTCCGGGGTAACTGACCGCCCTGTTTCCAGGATAACTGACTGCCCTGTTTCCAGGATAACTGACTGCCCTGTTTCCTGGATAACTGACCGCCCTGTTTCCAGGTTAACTGACTGCCCTGTTTCCAGGGAAACTGACTGCCCTGTTTCCAGGGTAACTGACCGCCCTGTTTCCGGGGTAACTGATCTCCCTGTTTCCGGGGTAACTGACCGCCCTGTTTCCAGGGGAACTGACTGCCCTGTTTCCGGGGTAACTGATCACCCTGTTTCCAGGGTAACTGACTAACCTGTTTCCAGGGTGACTGAGTGCCCTGTTTCCAGGGTAACTGTCTGCCCAGTTTCCGGGGTAACTGTCTGCCCTTTTTCCAGTGTAACTGACTGCCCTGCTTCCGGGGTAACTGACTGCCCTGTTTCCAGGGTAACTGACTGCCCCGTTTCCAGGGTAACTGATCACACTTTTTCTGGGATAACTGAATGCCCTGTTTCCGGGATTACTTACTGCCCTGTTTCCAGGGTAACTGACTGCCCACTTTCCAGGGTAACTGATCACCCTGTTTCCAGGATAAGTGACTGCCGTGCTTCCAGGGTAACTGACCGCCCTGTTTCCAGGGTAACTGACTGCCCAGTTTCCAGGGTAACTGATCACCCTGTTTCCGGGATAACTCACTGCCCTGTTTCCGGGATAACTGACTGCCCTGTTTCCAGGGTAACTGACTGCCCTGTTTCAAGCATAACTGATCTCCCTGTTTCCGGGGTAACTGACCGCCCTGTTTCCAGGATAACTGACCGCCCTATTTCCGGGGTAACTGACCGCCCTGTTTCCAGGATAACTGACTGCCCTGTTTCCAGGATAACTGACTGCCCTGTTTCCTGGATAACTGACCGCCCTGTTTCCAGGTTAACTGACTGCCCTGTTTCCAGGGAAACTGACTGCCCTGTTTCCAGGGTAACTGACCGCCCTGTTTCCGGGGTAACTGATCTCCCTGTTTCCGGGGTAACTGACCGCCCTGTTTCCAGGGGAAATGACTGCCCTGTTTCCGGGGTAACTGATCACCCTGTTTCCAGGGTAACTGACTAACCTGTTTCCAGGGTGACTGAGTGCCCTGTTTCCAGGGTAACTGTCTGCCCAGTTTCCGGGGTAACTGTCTGCCCTTTTTCCAGTGTAACTGACTGCCCTGCTTCCGGGGTAACTGACTGCCCTGTTTCCAGGGTAACTGACTGCCCCGTTTCCAGGGTAACTGATCACACTTTTTCTGGGATAACTGAATGCCCTGTTTCCGGGATTACTTACTGCCCTGTTTCCAGGGTAACTGACTGCCCACTTTCCAGGGTAACTGATCACCCTGTTTCCAGGATAAGTGACTGCCGTGCTTCCAGGGTAACTGACCGCCCTGTTTCCAGGGTAACTGACTGCCCAGTTTCCAGGGTAACTGATCACCCTGTTTCCGGGATAACTCACTGCCCTGTTTCCGGGATAACTGACTGCCCTGTTTCCAGGGTAACTGACTGCCCTGTTTCCAGGGGAACTGACTGCCCTGTTTCCGGGGTAACTGATCACCCTGTTTCCAGGGTAACTGACTAACCTGTTTCCAGGGTGACTGAGTGCCCTGTTTCCAGGGTAACTGTCTGCCCAGTTTCCGGGGTAACTGTCTGCCCTTTTTCCAGTGTAACTGACTGCCCTGCTTCCGGGGTAACTGACTGCCCTGTTTCCAGGGTAACTGACTGCCCCGTTTCCAGGGTAACTGATCACACTTTTTCTGGGATAACTGAATGCCCTGTTTCCGGGATTACTTACTGCCCTGTTTCCAGGGTAACTGATCTCCCTGTTTCCGGCATAACTGACTGCCCTGTTTCCAGGGTAACTGACTGCCCAGTTTCCAGGGTAACTGACTGCCCTGTTTCCGGGGTAACTGACTGCCCTGTTCCAGGGTAACTGACTGCCCAGTTTCCAGGGTAACTGATCACCCTTTTTCTGGGATAACTGACTGCCCTGTTTCCGGGATTACTGACTGCCCTGTTTCCAGGGTAACTGATCACCCTGTTTCCAGGGTAACTGATCACCCTGTTTCCGGGCTAACTGACTGCCCTGTTTCCAGTGTAACTGACTGCCCTGTTTCCGGCGTAACTGACTGCCCTGTTTCCAGGGTAACTGACAGCCCAGATTCCAGGGTAACTGATCACCCTGTTTCCAGGATAACTGACTGCCCTGTTTCCAGGGTAAGTGACTGCCCTTTTTCCGGGGTAACTGACTGCCCTGTTTCCAGGGTAACTGACTGCCCTGTTTCCAGGATAACTGATCACCCTGTTTCCGGGGTAACTGACTGCCCTGTTTCCGGGATAACTGACTGCCCTGTTTCCAGGGTAACTGACTGCCCTGTTTCCAGGGGAACTGACTGCCCTGTTTCCGGGGTATCTGATCACCCTGTTTCCAGGGTAACTGACTAACCTGTTTCCAGGGTGACTGAGTGCCCTGTTTCCAGGGTAACTGTCTGCCCAGTTTCCAGGGTAACTGTCTGCCCTTTTTCCAGTGTAACTGACTGCCCTGCTTCCGGGGTAACTGACTGCCCTGTTCCAGGGTAACTGACTGCCCAGTTTCCAGGGTAACTGATCACCCTTTTTCTGGGATAACTGACTGCCCTGTTTCCGGGATTACTGACTGCCCTGTTTCCAGGGTAACTGATCACCCTGTTTCCAGGATAACTGATCACCCTGTTTCCGGGCTAACTGACTGGCCTGTTTCCAGTGTAACTGACTGCCCTGTTTCCGGCGTAACTGACTGCCCTGTTTCCAGGGTAACTGACAGCCCAGTTTCCAGGGTAACTGATCACCCTGTTTCCAGGATAACTGACTGCCCTGTTTCCAGGGTAAGTGACTGCCCTTTTTCCGGGGTAACTGACTGCCCTGTTTCCAGGGTAACTGACTGCCCTGTTTCCAGGGTTACTGACCGCCCTGTTTCTGGCCGAACCGAATGCCCTGTTTCCGGGGTAACTGACCGCCCTGTTTCCAGGATAACTGATCACCGTGTTTCCGGGGTAACTGACCACCCTGATTCCAGGGTAACTGACCACCCTGTTTCCAGGATAACTGACTGCCCTGTTTCCAGGGTAACTGACTGCCCTGTTTCCAGCATAACTGATCTCCCTGTTTCCAGGATAACTGATCACCCTGTTTCCGGGGTAAATGACTGCCCTGTTTCCAGGGTTACTGACCGCCCTGTTTCTGGCCGAACCGAATGCCCTGTTTCCGGGGTAACTGACCGCCCTATTTCCGGGGTAACTGACTGCCCACTTTCCAGGGTAACTGACCACCCTGTTTCCAGGATAACTGACTGCCATGTTTCCAGGGTAACTGACTGCCCTGTTTCCAGCATAACTGATCTCCCTGTTTCCGGGGTAACTGACCGCCCTGTTTCCAGGATAACTGACCGCCCTATTTCCGGGGTAACTGACCGCCCTGTTTCCAGGATAACTGACTGCCCTGTTTCCAGGATAACTGACTGCCCTGTTTCCTGGATAACTGACCGCCCTGTTTCCAGGTTAACTGACTGCCCTGTTTCCAGGGAAACTGACTGCCCTGTTTCCAGGGTAACTGACCGCCCTGTTTCCGGGGTAACTGATCTCCCTGTTTCCGGGGTAACTGACCGCCCTGTTTCCAGGGGAACTGACTGCCCTGTTTCCGGGGTAACTGATCACCCTGTTTCCAGGGTAACTGACTAACCTGTTTCCAGGGTGACTGAGTGCCCTGTTTCCAGGGTAACTGTCTGCCCAGTTTCCGGGGTAACTGTCTGCCCTTTTTCCAGTGTAACTGACTGCCCTGCTTCCGGGGTAACTGACTGCCCTGTTTCCAGGGTAACTGACTGCCCCGTTTCCAGGGTAACTGATCACACTTTTTCTGGGATAACTGAATGCCCTGTTTCCGGAATTACTTACTGCCCTGTTTCCAGGGTAACTGACTGCCCACTTTCCAGGGTAACTGATCACCCTGTTTCCAGGATAAGTGACTGCCGTGCTTCCAGGGTAACTGACCGCCCTGTTTCCAGGGTAACTGACTGCCCAGTTTCCAGGGTAACTGATCACCCTGTTTCCGGGATAACTCACTGCCCTGTTTCCGGGATAACTGACTGCCCTGTTTCCAGGGTAACTGACTGCCCTGTTTCCAGGGGAACTGACTGCCCTGTTTCCGGGGTAACTGATCACCCTGTTTCCAGGGTAACTGACTAACCTGTTTCCAGGGTGACTGAGTGCCCTGTTTCCAGGGTAACTGTCTGCCCAGTTTCCGGGGTAACTGTCTGCCCTTTTTCCAGTGTAACTGACTGCCCTGCTTCCGGGGTAACTGACTGCCCTGTTTCCAGGGTAACTGACTGCGCCGTTTCCAGGGTAACTGATCACACTTTTTCTGGGATAACTGAATGCCCTGTTTCCGGGATTACTTACTGCCCTGTTTCCAGGGTAACTGATCTCCCTGTTTCCGGCATAACTGACTGCCCTGTTTCCAGGGTAACTGACTGCCCAGTTTCCAGGGTAAATGACTGCCCTGTTTCCGGGGTAACTGACTGCCCTGTTCCAGGGTAACTGACTGCCCAGTTTCCAGGGTAACTGATCACCCTTTTTCTGGGATAACTGACTGCCCTGTTTCCGGGATTACTGACTGCCCTGTTTCCAGGGTAACTGATCACCCTGTTTCCAGGGTAACTGATCACCCTGTTTCCGGGCTAACTGACTGCCCTGTTTCCAGTGTAACTGACTGCCCTGTTTCCGGCGTAACTGACTGCCCTGTTTCCAGGGTAACTGACAGCCCAGTTTCCAGGGTAACTGATCACCCTGTTTCCAGGATAACTGACTGCCCTGTTTCCAGGGTAAGTGACTGCCCTTTTTCCGGGGTAACTGACTGCCCTGTTTCCAGGGTAACTGACTGCCCTGTTTCCAGGATAACTGATCACCCTGTTTCCGGGGTAAATGACTGCCCTGTTTCCAGGGTTACTGACCGCCCTGTTTCTGGCCGAACCGAATGCCCTGTTTCCGGGGCAACTGACCGCCCTGTTTCCAGGATAACTGATCACCGTGTTTCCGGGGTAACTGACCACCCTGATTCCAGCATAACTGATCTCCCTGTTTCCAGGATAACTGATCACCCTGTTTCCGGGGTAACTGACCGCCCTGTTTCCAGGAGAACTGATCACCGTGTTTCCGGGGTAACTGACCACCCTGATTCCAGGGTAACTGACCACCCTGTTTCCAGGATAACTGACTGCCCTGTTTCCAGGGTAACTGACTGCCCTGTTTCCAGCATAACTGATCTCCCTGTTTCCAGGATAACTTATCACCCTGTTTCCGGGGTAAATGACTGCCCTGTTTCCAGGGTTACTGACCGCCCTGTTTCCAGGATAACTGATCACCGTGTTTCCGGGGTAACTGACCACCCTGATTCCAGGGTAACTGACCACCCTGTTTCCAGGATAACTGACTGCCCTGTTTCCAGGGTAACTGACTGCCCTGTTTCCAGCATAACTGATCTCCCTGTTTCCGGGGTAACTGACCGCCCTGTTTCCAGGATAACTGACCGCCCTATTTCCGGGGTAACTGACCGCCCTGTTTCCAGGATAACTGACTGCCCTGTTTCCAGGATAACTGACTGCCCTGTTTCCTGGATAACTGACCGCCCTGTTTCCAGGTTAACTGACTGCCCTGTTTCCAGGGAAACTGACTGCCCTGTTTCCAGGGTAACTGACCGCCCTGTTTCCGGGGTAACTGATCTCCCTGTTTCCGGGGTAACTGACCGCCCTGTTTCCAGGGGAACTGACTGCCCTGTTTCCGGGGTAACTGATCACCCTGTTTCCAGGGTAACTGACTAACCTGTTTCCAGGGTGACTGAGTGCCCTGTTTCCAGGGTAACTGTCTGCCCAGTTTCCGGGGTAACTGTCTGCCCTTTTTCCAGTGTAACTGACTGCCCTGCTTCCGGGGTAACTGACTGCCCTGTTTCCAGGGTAACTGACTGCCCCGTTTCCAGGGTAACTGATCACACTTTTTCTGGGATAACTGAATGCCCTGTTTCCGGGATTACTTACTGCCCTGTTTCCAGGGTAACTGACTGCCCACTTTCCAGGGTAACTGATCACCCTGTTTCCAGGATAAGTGACTGCCGTGCTTCCAGGGTAACTGACCGCCCTGTTTCCAGGGTAACTGACTGCCCAGTTTCCAGGGTAACTGATCACCCTGTTTCCGGGATAACTCACTGCCCTGTTTCCGGGATAACTGACTGCCCTGTTTCCAGGGTAACTGACTGCCCTGTTTCAAGCATAACTGATCTCCCTGTTTCCGGGGTAACTGACCGCCCTGTTTCCAGGATAACTGACCGCCCTATTTCCGGGGTAACTGACCGCCCTGTTTCCAGGATAACTGACTGCCCTGTTTCCAGGATAACTGACTGCCCTGTTTCCTGGATAACTGACCGCCCTGTTTCCAGGTTAACTGACTGCCCTGTTTCCAGGGAAACTGACTGCCCTGTTTCCAGGGTAACTGACCGCCCTGTTTCCGGGGTAACTGATCTCCCTGTTTCCGGGGTAACTGACCGCCCTGTTTCCAGGGGAACTGACTGCCCTGTTTCCGGGGTAACTGATCACCCTGTTTCCAGGGTAACTGACTAACCTGTTTCCAGGGTGACTGAGTGCCCTGTTTCCAGGGTAACTGTCTGCCCAGTTTCCGGGGTAACTGTCTGCCCTTTTTCCAGTGTAACTGACTGCCCTGCTTCCGGGGTAACTGACTGCCCTGTTTCCAGGGTAACTGACTGCCCCGTTTCCAGGGTAACTGATCACACTTTTTCTGGGATAACTGAATGCCCTGTTTCCGGGATTACTTACTGCCCTGTTTCCAGGGTAACTGACTGCCCACTTTCCAGGGTAACTGAACACCCTGTTTCCAGGATAAGTGACTGCCGTGCTTCCAGGGTAACTGACCGCCCTGTTTCCAGGGTAACTGACTGCCCAGTTTCCAGGGTAACTGATCACCCTGTTTCCGGGATAACTCACTGCCCTGTTTCCGGGATAACTGACTGCCCTGTTTCCAGGGTAACTGACTGCCCTGTTTCCAGGGGAACTGACTGCCCTGTTTCCGGGGTAACTGATCACCCTGTTTCCAGGGTAACTGACTAACCTGTTTCCAGGGTGACTGAGTGCCCTGTTTCCAGGGTAACTGTCTGCCCAGTTTCCGGGGTAACTGTCTGCCCTTTTTCCAGTGTAACTGACTGCCCTGCTTCCGGGGTAACTGACTGCCCTGTTTCCAGGGTAACTGACTGCCCCGTTTCCAGGGTAACTGATCACACTTTTTCTGGGATAACTGAATGCCCTGTTTCCGGGATTACTTACTGCCCTGTTTCCAGGGTAACTGATCTCCCTGTTTCCGGCATAACTGACTGCCCTGTTTCCAGGGTAACTGACTGCCCAGTTTCCAGGGTAACTGACTGCCCTGTTTCCGGGGTAACTGACTGCCCTGTTCCAGGGTAACTGACTGCCCAGTTTCCAGGGTAACTGATCACCCTTTTTCTGGGATAACTGACTGCCCTGTTTCCGGGATTACTGACTGCCCTGTTTCCAGGGTAACTGATCACCCTGTTTCCAGGGTAACTGATCACCCTGTTTCCGGGCTAACTGACTGCCCTGTTTCCAGTGTAACTGACTGCCCTGTTTCCGGCGTAACTGACTGCCCTGTTTCCAGGGTAACTGACAGCCCAGTTTCCAGGGTAACTGATCACCCTGTTTCCAGGATAACTGACTGCCCTGTTTCCAGGGTAAGTGACTGCCCTTTTTCCGGGGTAACTGACTGCCCTGTTTCCAGGGTAACTGACTGCCCTGTTTCCAGGATAACTGATCACCCTGTTTCCGGGGTAAATGACTGCCCTGTTTCCAGGGTTACTGACCGCCCTGTTTCTGGCCGAACCGAATGCCCTGTTTCCGGGGCAACTGACCGCCCTGTTTCCAGGATAACTGATCACCGTGTTTCCGGGGTAACTGACCACCCTGATTCCAGCATAACTGATCTCCCTGTTTCCAGGATAACTGATCACCCTGTTTCCGGGGTAACTGACCGCCCTGTTTCCAGGATAACTGATCACCGTGTTTCCGGGGCAACTGACCACCCTGATTCCAGGGTAACTGACCACCCTGTTTCCAGGATAACTGACTGCCCTGTTTCCAGGGTAACTGACTGCCCTGTTTCCAGCATAACTGATCTCCCTGTTTCCAGGATAACTGATCACCCTGTTTCCGGGGTAAATGACTGCCCTGTTTCCAGGGTTACTGACCGCCCTGTTTCCAGGATAACTGATCACCGTGTTTCCGGGGTAACTGACCACCCTGATTCCAGGGTAACTGACCACCCTGTTTCCAGGATAACTGACTGCCCTGTTTCCAGGGTAACTGACTGCCCTGTTTCCAGCATAACTGATCTCCCTGTTTCCGGGGTAACTGACCGCCCTGTTTCCAGGATAACTGACCGCCCTATTTCCGGGGTAACTGACCGCCCTGTTTCCAGGATAACTGACTGCCCTGTTTCCAGGATAACTGACTGCCCTGTTTCCTGGATAACTGACCGCCCTGTTTCCAGGTTAACTGACTGCCCTGTTTCCAGGGAAACTGACTGCCCTGTTTCCAGGGTAACTGACCGCCCTGTTTCCAGGATAAGTGACTGCCGTGCTTCCAGGGTAACTGACCGCCCTGTTTCCAGGGTAACTGACTGCCCAGTTTCCAGGGTAACTGATCACCCTGTTTCCGGGATAACTCACTGCCCTGTTTCCGGGATAACTGACTGCCCTGTTTCCAGGGTAACTGACTGCCCTGTTTCCAGCATAACTGATCTCCCTGTTTCCGGGGTAACTGACCGCCCTGTTTCCAGGATAACTGACCGCCCTATTTCCGGGGTAACTGACCGCCCTGTTTCCAGGATAACTGACTGCCCTGTTTCCAGGATAACTGACTGCCCTGTTTCCTGGATAACTGACCGCCCTGTTTCCAGGTTAACTGACTGCCCTGTTTCCAGGGAAACTGACTGCCCTGTTTCCAGGGTAACTGACCGCCCTGTTTCCGGGGTAACTGATCTCCCTGTTTCCGGGGTAACTGACCGCCCTGTTTCCAGGGGAACTGACTGCCCTGTTTCCGGGGTAACTGATCACCCTGTTTCCAGGGTAACTGACTAACCTGTTTCCAGGGTGACTGAGTGCCCTGTTTCCAGGGTAACTGTCTGCCCAGTTTCCGGGGTAACTGTCTGCCCTTTTTCCAGTGTAACTGACTGCCCTGCTTCCGGGGTAACTGACTGCCCTGTTTCCAGGGTAACTGACTGCCCCGTTTCCAGGGTAACTGATCACACTTTTTCTGGGATAACTGAATGCCCTGTTTCCGGGATTACTTACTGCCCTGTTTCCAGGGTAACTGACTGCCCACTTTCCAGGGTAACTGATCACCCTGTTTCCAGGATAAGTGACTGCCGTGCTTCCAGGGTAACTGACCGCCCTGTTTCCAGGGTAACTGACTGCCCAGTTTCCAGGGTAACTGATCACCCTGTTTCCGGGATAACTCACTGCCCTGTTTCCGGGATAACTGACTGCCCTGTTTCCAGGGTAACTGACTGCCCTGTTTCAAGCATAACTGATCTCCCTGTTTCCGGGGTAACTGACCGCCCTGTTTCCAGGATAACTGACCGCCCTATTTCCGGGGTAACTGACCGCCCTGTTTCCAGGATAACTGACTGCCCTGTTTCCAGGATAACTGACTGCCCTGTTTCCTGGATAACTGACCGCCCTGTTTCCAGGTTAACTGACTGCCCTGTTTCCAGGGAAACTGACTGCCCTGTTTCCAGGGTAACTGACCGCCCTGTTTCCGGGGTAACTGATCTCCCTGTTTCCGGGGTAACTGACCGCCCTGTTTCCAGGGGAACTGACTGCCCTGTTTCCGGGGTAACTGATCACCCTGTTTCCAGGGTAACTGACTAACCTGTTTCCAGGGTGACTGAGTGCCCTGTTTCCAGGGTAACTGTCTGCCCAGTTTCCGGGGTAACTGTCTGCCCTTTTTCCAGTGTAACTGACTGCCCTGCTTCCGGGGTAACTGACTGCCCTGTTTCCAGGGTAACTGACTGCCCCGTTTCCAGGGTAACTGATCACACTTTTTCTGGGATAACTGAATGCCCTGTTTCCGGGATTACTTACTGCCCTGTTTCCAGGGTAACTGACTGCCCACTTTCCAGGGTAACTGATCACCCTGTTTCCAGGATAAGTGACTGCCGTGCTTCCAGGGTAACTGACCGCCCTGTTTCCAGGGTAACTGACTGCCCAGTTTCCAGGGTAACTGATCACCCTGTTTCCGGGATAACTCACTGCCCTGTTTCCGGGATAACTGACTGCCCTGTTTCCAGGGTAACTGACTGCCCTGTTTCCAGGGGAACTGACTGCCCTGTTTCCGGGGTAACTGATCACCCTGTTTCCAGGGTAACTGACTAACCTGTTTCCAGGGTGACTGAGTGCCCTGTTTCCAGGGTAACTGTCTGCCCAGTTTCCGGGGTAACTGTCTGCCCTTTTTCCAGTGTAACTGACTGCCCTGCTTCCGGGGTAACTGACTGCCCTGTTTCCAGGGTAACTGACTGCCCCGTTTCCAGGGTAACTGATCACACTTTTTCTGGGATAACTGAATGCCCTGTTTCCGGGATTACTTACTGCCCTGTTTCCAGGGTAACTGATCTCCCTGTTTCCGGCATAACTGACTGCCCTGTTTCCAGGGTAACTGACTGCCCAGTTTCCAGGGTAAATGACTGCCCTGTTTCCGGGGTAACTGACTGCCCTGCTTCCAGGGTAACTGACTGCCCATTTTCCAGGATAACTGACTGCCCTGTTTCCAGGGTAACTGACTGCCCTGTTTCCGGGGTAACTGACTGCCCTGTTTCCAGGGTAACTGACTGCCCAGTTTCCAGGGTAACTGATCACCCTTTTTCTGGGATAACTGACTGCCCTGTTTCCGGGATTACTGACTGCCCTGTTTCCAGGGTAACTGATCACCCTGTTTCCGGGATAACTGTCTGCCCTGTTTCCAGGGTAACTGACTGCCCAGTTTCCAGGGTAGCTGACCGCCCTGTTTCTGGGGTAACTGACTGCCCTGTTTCCAGGGTAACTGACTGCCCAGTTTCCAGGGTAACTGATGACCCTGTTTCCGGGACAACTGACTGCCCTGTTTCCGGGATAACTGACTGCCCTGTTTCCAGGATAACTGACTGCCCTGTTTCCGGGCTAACTGACTGCCCAGTTTCCAGGGTAACTGATCACCCTGTTTCCGGGATAACTGACTGCCCTGTTTCCGGGATAACTGACTGCCCTGTTTCCAGGGTAACTGACTGCCCTGTTTCCGGTGTGACTGACTGCCCTCTTTCCAGGCTAACTGACTGCCCTGTTTCCAGGCTAACTGATCACCCTGTTTCCGGGGTAACTGACTGCCCTGTTTCCGGGGTAACTGAACGCCCTCTTTCCAGGATAACTTACCACCCTGTTTCCAGAGTAACTGATCTCCCTGTTTCCGGGGTAACTGATCACCCTGTTTCCAGGGTAACTGACTAACCTGTTTCCAGGGTGACTGAGTGCCCTGTTTCCAGGGTAACTGACTGCCCAGTTTCCGGGGTAACTGTCTGCCCTTTTTCCAGGGTAACTGACTGCCCTGCTTCCGGGGTAACTGACTGCCCTGTTTCCAGGGTAACTGACTGCCCCGTTTCCAGGGTAACTGATCACCCTTTTTCTGGGATAACTGAATGCCCTGTTTCCGGGATTATTTACTGCCCTGTTTCCAGGGTAACTGATCTCCCTGTTTCCGGCATAACTGACTGCCCTGTTTCCAGGGTAACTGACTAACCTGTTTCCAGGGTGACTGAGTGCCCTGTTTCCAGGGTAACTGTCTGCCCAGTTTCCGGGGTAAATGTCTGCCCTTTTTCCAGTGTAACTGACTGCCCTGCTTCCGGGGTAACTGACTGCCCTGTTTCCAGGGTAACTGACTGCCCCGTTTCCAGGGTAACTGATCACACTTTTTCTGGGATAACTGAATGCCCTGTTTCCGGGATTACTTACTGCCCTGTTTCCAGGGTAACTGACCTCCCTGTTTCCGGCATAACTGACTGCCCTGTTTCCAGGGTAACTGACTGCCCAGTTTCCAGGGTAAATGACTGCCCTGTTTCCGGGGTAATGACTGCCCTGTTCCAGGGTAACTGACTGCCCAGTTTCCAGGGTAACTGATCACCCTTTTTCTGGGATAACTGACTGCCCTGTTTCCGGGATTACTGACTGCCCTGTTTCCAGGGTAACTGATCACCCTGTTTCCAGGGTAACTGATCACCCTGTTTCCGGGCTAACTGACTGCCCTGTTTCCAGTGTAACTGACTGCCCTGTTTCCGGCGTAACTGACTGCCCTGTTTCCAGGGTAACTGACAGCCCAGTTTCCAGGGTAACTGATCACCCTGTTTCCAGGATAACTGACTGCCCTGTTTCCAGGGTAAGTGACTGCCCTTTTTCCGGGGTAACTGACTGCCCTGTTTCCAGGGTAACTGACTGCCCTGTTTCCAGGATAACTGATCACCCTGTTTCCGGGGTAAATGACTGCCCTGTTTCCAGGGTTACTGACCGCCCAGTTTCTGGCCGAACAGAATGCCCTGTTTCCGGGGCAACTGACCGCCCTGTTTCCAGGATAACTGATCACCGTGTTTCCGGGGTAACTGACCACCCTGATTCCAGCATAACTGATCTCCCTGTTTCCAGCATAACTGATCACCCTGTTTCCGGGGTAACTGACCGCCCTGTTTCCAGGATAACTGATCACCGTGAATCCGGCGTAACTGACCACCCTGATTCCAGGGTAACTGACCACCCTGTTTCCAGGATAACTGACTGCCCTGTTTCCAGGGTAACTGACTGCCCTGTTTCCAGCATAACTGATCTCCCTGTTTCCAGGATAACTGATCACCCTGTTTCCGGGGTAAATGACTGCCCTGTTTCCAGGGTTACTGACCGCCCTGTTTCCAGGATAACTGATCACCGTGTTTCCGGGGTAACTGACCACCCTGATTCCAGGGTAACTGACCACCCTGTTTCCAGGATAACTGACTGCCCTGTTTCCAGGGTAACTGACTGCCCTGTTTCCTGGATAACTGATCTCCCTGTTTCCGGGGTAACTGACCGCCCTGTTTCCAGGATAACTGACCGCCCTATTTCCGGGGTAACTGACCGCCCTGTTTCCAGGATAACTGACTGCCCTGTTTCCAGGATAACTGACTGCCCTGTTTCCTGGATAACTGACCGCCCTGTTTCCAGGTTAACTGACTGCCCTGTTTCCAGGGAAACTGACTGCCCTGTTTCCAGGGTAACTGACCGCCCTGTTTCCGGGGTAACTGATCTCCCTGTTTCCGGGGTAACTGACCGCCCTGTTTCCAGGGGAACTGACTGCCCTGTTTCCGGGGTAACTGATCACCCTGTTTCCAGGGTAACTGACTAACCTGTTTCCAGGGTGACTGAGTGCCCTGTTTCCAGGGTAACTGTCTGCCCAGTTTCCGGGGTAACTGTCTGCCCTTTTTCCAGTGTAACTGACTGCCCTGCTTCCGGGGTAACTGACTGTCCTGTTTCCAGGGTAACTGACTGCCCCGTTTCCAGGGTAACTGATCACACTTTTTCTGGGATAACTGAATGCCCTGTTTCCGGGATTACTTACTGCCCTGTTTCCAGGGTAACTGACTGCCCACTTTCCAGGGTAACTGATCACCCTGTTTCCAGGATAAGTGACTGCCGTGCTTCCAGGGTAACTGACCGCCCTGTTTCCAGGGTAACTGACTGCCCAGTTTCCAGGGTAACTGATCACCCTGTTTCCGGGATAACTCACTGCCCTGTTTCCGGGATAACTGACTGCCCTGTTTCCAGGGTTACTGACCGCCCTGTTTCCAGGATAACTGATCACCGTGTTTCCGGGGTAACTGACCACCCTGATTCCAGGATAACTGATCACCGTGTTTCCGGGGTAACTGACCACCCTGATTCCAGGGTAACTGACCACCCTGTTTCCAGGATAACTGACTGCCCTGTTTCCAGGGTAACTGACTGCCCTGTTTCCAGCATAACTGATCTCCCTGTTTCCGGGGTAACTGACCGCCCTGTTTCCAGGATAACTGACTGCCCTATTTCCGGGGTAACTGACCGCCCTGTTTCCAGGATAACTGACCGCCCTGTTTCCAGGGTAACTGACTGCCCTGTTTCCAGCATAACTGATCTCCCTGTTTCCAGGATAACTGATCACCCTGTTTCCGGGGTAAATGACTGCCCTGTTTCCAGGGTTACTGACCGCCCTGTTTCCAGGATAACTGATCACCGTGTTTCCGGGGTAACTGACCACCCTGATTCCAGGGTAACTGACCACCCTGTTTCCAGGATAACTGACTGCCCTGTTTCCAGGGTAACTGACTGCCCTGTTTCCTGGATAACTGATCTCCCTGTTTCCGGGGTAACTGACCGCCCTGTTTCCAGGATAACTGACCGCCCTATTTCCGGGGTAACTGACCGCCCTGTTTCCAGGATAACTGACTGCCCTGTTTCCAGGATAACTGACTGCCCTGTTTCCTGGATAACTGACCGCCCTGTTTCCAGGTTAACTGACTGCCCTGTTTCCAGGGAAACTGACTGCCCTGTTTCCAGGGTAACTGACCGCCCTGTTTCCGGGGTAACTGATCTCCCTGTTTCCGGGGTAACTGACCGCCCTGTTTCCAGGGGAACTGACTGCCCTGTTTCCGGGGTAACTGATCACCCTGTTTCCAGGGTAACTGACTAACCTGTTTCCAGGGTGACTGAGTGCCCTGTTTCCAGGGTAACTGTCTGCCCAGTTTCCGGGGTAACTGTCTGCCCTTTTTCCAGTGTAACTGACTGCCCTGCTTCCGGGGTAACTGACTGCCCTGTTTCCAGGGTAACTGACTGCCCCGTTTCCAGGGTAACTGATCACACTTTTTCTGGGATAACTGAATGCCCTGTTTCCGGGATTACTTACTGCCCTGTTTCCAGGGTAACTGACTGCCCACTTTCCAGGGTAACTGATCACCCTGTTTCCAGGATAAGTGACTGCCGTGCTTCCAGGGTAACTGACCGCCCTGTTTCCAGGGTAACTGACTGCCCAGTTTCCAGGGTAACTGATCACCCTGTTTCCGGGATAACTCACTGCCCTGTTTCCGGGATAACTGACTGCCCTGTTTCCAGGGTTACTGACCGCCCTGTTTCCAGGATAACTGATCACCGTGTTTCCGGGGTAACTGACCACCCTGATTCCAGGATAACTGATCACCGTGTTTCCGGGGTAACTGACCACCCTGATTCCAGGGTAACTGACCACCCTGTTTCCAGGATAACTGACTGCCCTGTTTCCAGGGTAACTGACTGCCCTGTTTCCAGCATAACTGATCTCCCTGTTTCCGGGGTAACTGACCGCCCTGTTTCCAGGATAACTGACTGCCCTATTTCCGGGGTAACTGACCGCCCTGTTTCCAGGATAACTGACCGCCCTGTTTCCAGGATAACTGACTGCCCTGTTTCCTGGATAACTGACCGCCCTGTTTCCAGGTTAACTGACTGCCCTGTTTCCAGGGAAACTGACTGCCCTGTTTCCAGGGTAACTGACCGCCCTGTTTCCGGGATAAGTGACTGCCGTGCTTCCAGGGTAACTGACCGCCCTGTTTCCAGGGTAACTGACTGCCCAGTTTCCAGGGTAACTGATCACCCTGTTTCCGGGATAACTCACTGCCCTGTTTCCGGGATAACTGACTGCCCTATTTCCAGGGTAACTGACTGCCCTGTTTCCAGCATAACTGATCTCCCTGTTTCCGGGGTAACTGACCGCCCTGTTTCCAGGATAACTGACCGCCCTATTTCCGGGGTAACTGACCGCCCTGTTTCCAGGATAACTGACTGCCCTGTTTCCAGGATAACTGACTGCCCTGTTTCCTGGATAACTGACCGCCCTGTTTCCAGGTTAACTGACTGCCCTGTTTCCAGGGAAACTGACTGCCCTGTTTCCAGGGTAACTGACCGCCCTGTTTCCGGGGTAACTGATCTCCCTGTTTCCGGGGTAACTGACCGCCCTGTTTCCAGGGGAACTGACTGCCCTGTTTCCGGGGTAACTGATCACCCTGTTTCCAGGGTAACTGACTAACCTGTTTCCAGGGTGACTGAGTGCCCTGTTTCCAGGGTAACTGTCTGCCCAGTTTCCGGGGTAACTGTCTGCCCTTTTTCCAGTGTAACTGACTGCCCTGCTTCCGGGGTAACTGACTGCCCTGTTTCCAGGGTAACTGACTGCCCCGTTTCCAGGGTAACTGATCACACTTTTTCTGGGATAACTGAATGCCCTGTTTCCGGGATTACTTACTGCCCTGTTTCCAGGGTAACTGACTGCCCACTTTCCAGGGTAACTGATCACCCTGTTTCCAGGATAAGTGACTGCCGTGCTTCCAGGGTAACTGACCGCCCTGTTTCCAGGGTAACTGACTGCCCAGTTTCCAGGGTAACTGATCACCCTGTTTCCGGGATAACTCACTGCCCTGTTTCCGGGATAACTGACTGCCCTGTTTCCAGGGTAACTGACTGCCCTGTTTCCAGGGGAACTGACTGCCCTGTTTCCGGGGTAACTGATCACCCTGTTTCCAGGGTAACTGACTAACCTGTTTCCAGGGTGACTGAGTGCCCTGTTTCCAGGGTAACTGTCTGCCCAGTTTCCGGGGTAACTGTCTGCCCTTTTTCCAGTGTAACTGACTGCCCTGCTTCCGGGGTAACTGACTGCCCTGTTTCCAGGGTAACTGACTGCCCCGTTTCCAGGGTAACTGATCACACTTTTTCTGGGATAACTGAATGCCCTGTTTCCGAGATTACTTACTGCCCTGTTTCCAGGGTAACTGATCTCCCTGTTTCCGGCATAACTGACTGCCCTGTTTCCAGGGTAACTGACTGCCCAGTTTCCAGGGTAAATGACTGCCCTGTTTCCGGGGTAACTGACTGCCCTGCTTCCAGGGTAACTGACTGCCCATTTTCCAGGATAACTGACTGCCCTGTTTCCAGGGTAACTGACTGCCCTGTTTCCGGGGTAACTGACTGCCCTGTTTCCAGGGTAACTGACTGCCCAGTTTCCAGGGTAACTGATCACCCTTTTTCTGGGATAACTGACTGCCCTGTTTCCGGGATTACTGACTGCCCTGTTTCCAGGGTAACTGATCACCCTGTTTCCGGGATAACTGTCTGCCCTGTTTCCAGGGTAACTGACTGCCCAGTTTCCAGGGTAGCTGACCGCCCTGTTTCTGGGGTAACTGACTGCCCTGTTTCCAGGGTAACTGACTGCCCAGTTTCCAGGGTAACTGATGACCCTGTTTCCGGGACAACTGACTGCCCTGTTTCCGGGATAACTGACTGCCCTGTTTCCAGGATAACTGACTGCCCTGTTTCCGGGCTAACTGACTGCCCAGTTTCCAGGGTAACTGATCACCCTGTTTCCGGGATAACTGACTGCCCTGTTTCCGGGATAACTGACTGCCCTGTTTCCAGGGTAACTGACTGCCCTGTTTCCGGTGTGACTGACTGCCCTCTTTCCAGGCTAACTGACTGCCCTGTTTCCAGGCTAACTGATCACCCTGTTTCCGGGGTAACTGACTGCCCTGTTTCCGGGGTAACTGAACGCCCTCTTTCCAGGATAACTTACCACCCTGTTTCCAGAGTAACTGATCTCCCTGTTTCCGGGGTAACTGATCACCCTGTTTCCAGGGTAACTGACTAACCTGTTTCCAGGGTGACTGAGTGCCCTGTTTCCAGGGTAACTGACTGCCCAGTTTCCGGGGTAACTGTCTGCCCTTTTTCCAGGGTAACTGACTGCCCTGCTTCCGGGGTAACTGACTGCCCTGTTTCCAGGGTAACTGACTGCCCCGTTTCCAGGGTAACTGATCACCCTTTTTCTGGGATAACTGAATGCCCTGTTTCCGGGATTATTTACTGCCCTGTTTCCAGGGTAACTGATCTCCCTGTTTCCGGCATAACTGACTGCCCTGTTTCCAGGGTAACTGACTAACCTGTTTCCAGGGTGACTGAGTGCCCTGTTTCCAGGGTAACTGTCTGCCCAGTTTCCGGGGTAACTGTCTGCCCTTTTTCCAGTGTAACTGACTGCCCTGCTTCCGGGGTAACTGACTGCCCTGTTTCCAGGGTAACTGACTGCCCCGTTTCCAGGGTAACTGATCACACTTTTTCTGGGATAACTGAATGCCCTGTTTCCGGGATTACTTACTGCCCTGTTTCCAGGGTAACTGACCTCCCTGTTTCCGGCATAACTGACTGCCCTGTTTCCAGGGTAACTGACTGCCCAGTTTCCAGGGTAAATGACTGCCCTGTTTCCGGGGTAACTGACTGCCCTGTTCCAGGGTAACTGACTGCCCAGTTTCCAGGGTAACTGATCACCCTTTTTCTGGGATAACTGACTGCCCTGTTTCCGGGATTACTGACTGCCCTGTTTCCAGGGTAACTGATCACCCTGTTTCCAGGGTAACTGATCACCCTGTTTCCGGGCTAACTGACTGCCCTGTTTCCAGTGTAACTGACTGCCCTGTTTCCGGCGTAACTGACTGCCCTGTTTCCAGGGTAACTGACAGCCCAGTTTCCAGGGTAACTGATCACCCTGTTTCCAGGATAACTGACTGCCCTGTTTCCAGGGTAAGTGACTGCCCTTTTTCCGGGGTAACTGACTGCCCTGTTTCCAGGGTAACTGACTGCCCTGTTTCCAGGATAACTGATCACCCTGTTTCCGGGGTAAATGACTGCCCTGTTTCCAGGGTTACTGACCGCCCAGTTTCTGGCCGAACAGAATGCCCTGTTTCCGGGGCAACTGACCGCCCTGTTTCCAGGATAACTGATCACCGTGTTTCCGGGGTAACTGACCACCCTGATTCCAGCATAACTGATCTCCCTGTTTCCAGGATAACTGATCACCCTGTTTCCGGGGTAACTGACCGCCCTGTTTCCAGGATAACTGATCACCGTGAATCCGGCGTAACTGACCACCCTGATTCCAGGGTAACTGACCACCCTGTTTCCAGGATAACTGACTGCCCTGTTTCCAGGGTAACTGACTGCCCTGTTTCCAGCATAACTGATCTCCCTGTTTCCAGGATAACTGATCACCCTGTTTCCGGGGTAAATGACTGCCCTGTTTCCAGGGTTACTGACCGCCCTGTTTCCAGGATAACTGATCACCGTGTTTCCGGGGTAACTGACCACCCTGATTCCAGGGTAACTGACCACCCTGTTTCCAGGATAACTGAATGCCCTGTTTCCAGGGTAACTGACTGCCCTGTTTCCTGGATAACTGATCTCCCTGTTTCCGGGGTAACTGACCGCCCTGTTTCCAGGATAACTGACCGCCCTATTTCCGGGGTAACTGACCGCCCTGTTTCCAGGATAACTGACTGCCCTGTTTCCAGGATAACTGACTGCCCTGTTTCCTGGATAACTGACCGCCCTGTTTCCAGGTTAACTGACTGCCCTGTTTCCAGGGAAACTGACTGCCCTGTTTCCAGGGTAACTGACCGCCCTGTTTCCGGGGTAACTGATCTCCCTGTTTCCGGGGTAACTGACCGCCCTGTTTCCAGGGGAACTGACTGCCCTGTTTCCGGGGTAACTGATCACCCTGTTTCCAGGGTAACTGACTAACCTGTTTCCAGGGTGACTGAGTGCCCTGTTTCCAGGGTAACTGTCTGCCCAGTTTCCGGGGTAACTGTCTGCCCTTTTTCCAGTGTAACTGACTGCCCTGCTTCCGGGGTAACTGACTGCCCTGTTTCCAGGGTAACTGACTGCCCCGTTTCCAGGGTAACTGATCACACTTTTTCTGGGACAACTGAATGCCCTGTTTCCGGGATTACTTACTGCCCTGTTTCCAGGGTAACTGACTGCCCACTTTCCAGGGTAACTGATCACCCTGTTTCCAGGATAAGTGACTGCCGTGCTTCCAGGGTAACTGACCGCCCTGTTTCCAGGGTAACTGACTGCCCAGTTTCCAGGGTAACTGATCACCCTGTTTCCGGGATAACTCACTGCCCTGTTTCCGGGATAACTGACTGCCCTGTTTCCAGGGTAACTGACTGCCCTGTTTCCAGCATAACTGATCTCCCTGTTTCCGGGGTAACTGACCGCCCTGTTTCCAGGATAACTGACCGCCCTATTTCCGGGGTAACTGACCGCCCTGTTTCCAGGATAACTGACTGCCCTGTTTCCAGGATAACTGACTGCCCTGTTTCCTGGATAACTGACCGCCCTGTTTCCAGGTTAACTGACTGCCCTGTTTCCAGGGAAACTGACTGCCCTGTTTCCAGGGTAACTGACCGCCCTGTTTCCGGGGTAACTGATCTCCCTGTTTCCGGGGTAACTGACCGCCCTGTTTCCAGGGGAACTGACTGCCCTGTTTCCGGGGTAACTGATCACCCTGTTTCCAGGGTAACTGACTAACCTGTTTCCAGGGTGACTGAGTGCCCTGTTTCCAGGGTAACTGTCTGCCCAGTTTCCGGGGTAACTGACTGCCCCGTTTCCAGGGTAACTGATCACACTTTTTCTGGGATAACTGAATGCCCTGTTTCCGGGATTACTTACTGCCCTGTTTCCAGGGTAACTGACTGCCCACTTTCCAGGGTAACTGATCACCCTGTTTCCAGGATAAGTGACTGCCGTGCTTCCAGGGTAACTGACCGCCCTGTTTCCAGGGTAACTGACTGCCCAGTTTCCAGGGTAACTGATCACCCTGTTTCCGGGATAACTCACTGCCCTGTTTCCGGGATAACTGACTGCCCTGTTTCCAGGGTAACTGACTGCCCTGTTTCCAGGGGAACTGACTGCCCTGTTTCCGGGGTAACTGATCACCCTGTTTCCAGGGTAACTGACTAACCTGTTTCCAGGGTGACTGAGTGCCCTGTTTCCAGGGTAACTGTCTGCCCAGTTTCCGGGGTAACTGTCTGCCCTTTTTCCAGTGTAACTGACTGCCCTGCTTCCGGGGTAACTGACTGCCCTGTTTCCAGGGTAACTGACTGCCCTGTTTCCAGCATAACTGATCTCCCTGTTTCCAGGATAACTGATCACCCTGTTTCCAGGGTAAATGACTGCCCTGTTTCCAGGGTTACTGACCGCCCTGTTTCCAGGATAACTGATCACCGTGTTTCCGGGGTAACTGACCACCCTGATTCCAGGGTAACTGACCACCCTGTTTCCAGGATAACTGACTGCCCTGTTTCCAGGGTAACTGACTGCCCTGTTTCCTGGATAACTGATCTCCCTGTTTCCGGGGTAACTGACCGCCCTGTTTCCAGGATAACTGACCGCCCTATTTCCGGGGTAACTGACCGCCCTGTTTCCAGGATAACTGACTGCCCTGTTTCCAGGATAACTGACTGCCCTGTTTCCTGGATAACTGACAGCCCTGTTTCCAGGTTAACTGACTGCCCTGTTTCCAGGGAAACTGACTGCCCTGTTTCCAGGGTAACTGACCGCCCTGTTTCCGGGGTAACTGATCTCCCTGTTTCCGGGGTAACTGACCGCCCTGTTTCCAGGGGAACTGACTGCCCTGTTTCCGGGGTAACTGATCACCCTGTTTCCAGGGTAACTGACTAACCTGTTTCCAGGGTGACTGAGTGCCCTGTTTCCAGGGTAACTGTCTGCCCAGTTTCCGGGGTAACTGTCTGCCCTTTTTCCAGTGTAACTGACTGCCCTGCTTCCGGGGTAACTGACTGCCCTGTTTCCAGGGTAACTGACTGCCCCGTTTCCAGGGTAACTGATCACACTTTTTCTGGGATAACTGAATGCCCTGTTTCCGGGATTACTTACTGCCCTGTTTCCAGGGTAACTGACTGCCCACTTTCCAGGGTAACTGATCACCCTGTTTCCAGGATAAGTGACTGCCGTGCTTCCAGGGTAACTGACCGCCCTGTTTCCAGGGTAACTGACTGCCCAGTTTCCAGGGTAACTGATCACCCTGTTTCCGGGATAACTCACTGCCCTGTTTCCGGGATAACTGACTGCCCTGTTTCCAGGGTAACTGACTGCCCTGTTTCCAGCATAACTGATCTCCCTGTTTCCGGGGTAACTGACCGCCCTGTTTCCAGGATAACTGACCGCCCTATTTCCGGGGTAACTGACCGCCCTGTTTCCAGGATAACTGACTGCCCTGTTTCCAGGATAACTGACTGCCCTGTTTCCTGGATAACTGACCGCCCTGTTTCCAGGTTAACTGACTGCCCTGTTTCCAGGGAAACTGACTGCCCTGTTTCCAGGGTAACTGACCGCCCTGTTTCCGGGGTAACTGATCTCCCTGTTTCCGGGGTAACTGACCGCCCTGTTTCCAGGGGAACTGACTGCCCTGTTTCCGGGGTAACTGATCACCCTGTTTCCAGGGTAACTGACTAACCTGTTTCCAGGGTGACTGAGTGCCCTGTTTCCAGGGTAACTGTCTGCCCAGTTTCCGGGGTAACTGTCTGCCCTTTTTCCAGTGTAACTGACTGCCCTGCTTCCGGGGTAACTGACTGCCCTGTTTCCAGGGTAACTGACTGCCCCGTTTCCAGGGTAACTGATCACACTTTTTCTGGGATAACTGAATGCCCTGTTTCCGGGATTACTTACTGCCCTGTTTCCAGGGTAACTGACTGCCCACTTTCCAGGGTAACTGATCACCCTGTTTCCAGGATAAGTGACTGCCGTGCTTCCAGGGTAACTGACCGCCCTGTTTCCAGGGTAACTGACTGCCCAGTTTCCAGGGTAACTGATCACCCTGTTTCCGGGATAACTCACTGCCCTGTTTCCGGGATAACTGACTGCCCTGTTTCCAGGGTAACTGACTGCCCTGTTTCCAGGGGAACTGACTGCCCTGTTTCCGGGGTAACTGATCACCCTGTTTCCAGGGTAACTGACTAACCTGTTTCCAGGGTGACTGAGTGCCCTGTTTCCAGGGTAACTGTCTGCCCAGTTTCCGGGGTAACTGTCTGCCCTTTTTCCAGTGTAACTGACTGCCCTGCTTCCGGGGTAACTGACTGCCCTGTTTCCAGGGTAACTGATCACACTTTTTCTGGGATAACTGAATGCCCTGTTTCCGGCATAACTGACTGCCCTGTTTCCAGGGTAACTGACTGCCCAGTTTCCAGGGTAAATGACTGCCCTGTTTCCGGGGTAACTGACTGCCCTGCTTCCAGGGTAACTGACTGCCCATTTTCCAGGATAACTGACTGCCCTGTTTCCAGGGTAACTGACTGCCCTGTTTCCGGGGTAACTGACTGCCCTGTTTCCAGGGTAACTGACTGCCCAGTTTCCAGGGTAACTGATCACCCTTTTTCTGGGATAACTGACTGCCCTGTTTCCGGGATTACTGACTGCCCTGTTTCCAGGGTAACTGATCACCCTGTTTCCGGGATAACTGTCTGCCCTGTTTCCAGGGTAACTGACTGCCCAGTTTCCAGGGTAGCTGACCGCCCTGTTTCTGGGGTAACTGACTGCCCTGTTTCCAGGGTAACTGACTGCCCAGTTTCCAGGGTAACTGATGACACTGTTTCCGGGATAACTGACTGCCCTGTTTCCGGGATAACTGACTGCCCTGTTTCCAGGATAACTGACTGCCCTGTTTCCGGGCTAACTGACTGCCCAGTTTCCAGGGTAACTGATCACCCTGTTTCCGGGATAACTGACTGCCCTGTTTCCGGGATAACTGACTGCCCTGTTTCCAGGGTAACTGACTGCCCTGTTTCCGGTGTGACTGACTGCCCTCTTTCCAGGCTAACTGACTGCCCTGTTTCCAGGCTAACTGATCACCCTGTTTCCGGGGTAACTGACTGCCCTGTTTCCGGGGTAACTGAACGCCCTCTTTCCAGGATAACTTACCACCCTGTTTCCAGGATCACTGACCACCCTGTTTCCAGAGTAACTGATCTCCCTGTTTCCGGGGTAACTGATCACCCTGTTTGGGGTAAGTGACTGACCTGTTTCCAGGGGAACTGACTGCCCTGTTTCCGGGGTAACTGATCACCCTGTTTCCAGGGTAACTGACTAACCTGTTTCCAGGGTGACTGAGTGCCCTGTTTCCAGGGTAACTGACTGCCCAGTTTCCGGGGTAACTGTCTGCCCTTTTTCCAGGGTAACTGACTGCCCTGCTTCCGGGGTAACTGACTGCCCTGTTTCCAGGGTAACTGACTGCCCAGTTTCCGGGGTAACTGTCTGCCCTTTTTCCAGGGTAACTGACTGCCCCGTTTCCAGGGTAACTGATCTCCCTGTTTCCGGCATAACTGACTGCCCTGTTTCCAGGGTAACTGACTGCCCAGTTTCCAGGGTAACTGACTGCCCTGTTTCCGGGGTAACTGACTGCCCTGTTTCCGTGGTAACTGACTGCCCTGTTTCCAGGGTAACTGATCACCCTTTTTCCGGGATAACTGACTGCCCTGTTTCCGGGATTACTGACTGCCCTGTTTCCAGGGTAACTGATCACCCTGTTTCCGGGATAACTGTCTGCCCTGTTTCCAGGGTAACTGACTGCCCAGTTTCCAGGGTAGCTGACCGCCCTCTTTCTGGGGTAACTGACTGCCCTGTTTCCAGGGTAACTGACTGCCCAGTTTTCAGGGTAACTGATGACCCTGTTTCCGGGATAACTGACTGCCCTGTTTCCGGGATAACTGACTGCCCTGTTTCCAGGATAACTGACTGCCCTGTTTCCGGGGTAACTGACTGCCCAGTTTCCAGGATAACTGATCACCCTGTTTCCGGGATAACTGACTGCCCTGTTTCCGGGATAACTGACTGCCCTGTTTCCAGGGTAACTGACTGCCCTGTTTCCGGTGTGACTGACTGCCCTCTTTCCAGGCTAACTGACTGCCCTGTTTCCAGGCTAACTGATCACCCTGTTTCCGGGGTAACTGACTGCCCTGTTTCCGGGGTAACTGACTGCCCTGTTTCCGGGATAACTTACCACCCTGTTTCCAGAGTAACTGATCTCCCTGTTTCCGGGGTAACTGATCACCCTGTTTCCGGGTAAGTGACTGCCCTGTTTCCAGGGTAAGTGACGGCCCTGTTTCCAGGGTAACTGATCTCCCTTTTTCCAGTGTAACTGATCACCCTGTTTCCGGGGTAACTGACTGCCTTGTTTCCAGGGCAAGTGACCGCCCTGTTTCCGGGGTAACTGACTGCCCAGTTTCCAGGGTAACTGTTCACCCTGTTTCCGGAGTAACTGATCACCCTGTTTCTGGGGTAACTGACTGCCCTGTTTCCAGGGTAACAGTTCATCCTGTTTCCGGGGTAAATGACTGCCCTGTTTCCAGGGTAACTGACCGCCCTGTTTCCGGGGTAACTGACTGCCCTGTTTCCAGGGTAACTGACCGCCCTGTTTTCGGGGTAACTGACCGCCCTGTTTCCAGGATAACTGACTGCCCTGTTTCCAGGGTAACTGACTGCCCTATTTCCGGGGAAACTGATCTCCCTGTTTCCGGGGTAACTGACCGCCCTGTTTCCAGGATAACTGACCGCCCTATTTCCGGGGTAACAGACCGCCCTGTTTCCAGGATAACTGACTGCCCTGTTTCCAGGATAACTGACTGCCCTGTTTCCTGGATAACTGACCGCCCTGTTTCCAGGTGAACTGACTGCCCTGTTTCCAGGGAAACTGACTGCCCTGTTTCCAGGGTAACTGACCGCCCTGTTTCCGGGGTACCTGATCTCCCTGTTTCCGGGGTAACTGACCGCCCTGTTTCCAGGACATCTGACCGCCCCATTTCCAGGGTAACTGACCGCCCTATTTCCAGGATAACTGTCTGCCCTGTTTCCAGGATAACTGACTGCCCTGTTTCCAGGGTAACTGACTGCCCACTATCCAGGGTAAATGATCACCCTGTTTCCAGGATAAGTGACTGCCCTGTTTCCAGGGTAACTGACCGCCCTGTTTCCAGGGTAACTGACTGCCCAGTTTCCAGGGTAACTGATCGCCCTGTTTCCGGGATAACTGACTGCCCTGTTTCCAGGATAACTGACTGCCCTGTTTCCAGGGTAACTGACTGCCCTGTTTCCAGGGGAACTGACTGCCCTGTTTCCAGGGTAACTGATCGCCCTGTTTCCAGGGTAACTGACTAACCTGTTTCCAGAGTGACTGACTGCCCTGTTTCCAGGGTAACTGATCGCCCTGTTTCCGGGATAACTGACTGCCCTGTTTCCAGGATAACTGATCGCCCTGTTTCCAGGATAACTGACTGCCCTGTTTCCAGGATAACTGACTGCCCTGTTTCCAGGGGAACTGACTGCCCTGTTTCCGGGGTAACTGATCGCCCTGTTTCCAGGGTAACTGACTAACCTGTTTCCAGGGTGACTGACTGCCCTGTTTCCAGGGTAACTGACTGCCCTGCCTGCGGGGTAACTGACTGCCCTGTTTCCAGGGTAACTGACTGCCCCGTTTCCAGGGTAACTGATCACCATTTTTCCGGGATAACAGATCGCCATGTTTCCGGGATTACTTACTGCCCTGTTTCCAGGGTAACTGACTGCCCAGTTTCCGGGGTAACTGTCTGCCCTTTTTCCAGGGTAACTGACTGCCCTGCTTCCGGGGTAACTGACTGCCCTGTTTCCAGGGTAACTGACTGCCCCGTTTCCAGGGTAACTGATCACCCTTTTTCTGGGATAACTGAATGCCCTGTTTCCGGGATTATTTACTGCCCTGTTTCCAGGGTAACTGATCTCCCTGTTTCCGGCATAACTGACTGCCCTGTTTCCAGGGTAACTGACTAACCTGTTTCCAGGGTGACTGAGTGCCCTGTTTCCAGGGTAACTGTCTGCCCAGTTTCCAGGGTAACTGATCACACTTTTTCTGGGATAACTGAATGCCCTGTTTCCGGGATTACTTACTGCCCTGTTTCCAGGGTAACTGATCTCCCTGTTTCCGGCATAACTGACTGCCCTGTTTCCAGGGTAACTGACTGCCCAGTTTCCAGGGTAAATGACTGCCCTGTTTCCGGGGTAACTGACTGCCCTGTTCCAGGGTAACTGACTGCCCAGTTTCCAGGGTAACTGATCACCCTTTTTCTGGGATAACTGACTGCCCTGTTTCCGGGATTACTGACTGCCCTGTTTCCAGGGTAACTGATCACCCTGTTTCCAGGGTAACTGATCACCCTGTTTCCGGGCTAACTGACTGCCCTGTTTCCAGTGTAACTGACTGCCCTGTTTCCGGCGTAACTGACTGCCCTGTTTCCAGGGTAACTGACAGCCCAGTTTCCAGGGTAACTGATCACCCTGTTTCCAGGATAACTGATTGCCCTGTTTCCAGGGTAAGTGACTGCCCTTTTTCCGGGGTAACTGACTGCCCTGTTTCCAGGGTAACTGACTGCCCTGTTTCCAGGATAACTGATCACCCTGTTTCCGGGGTAAATGACTGCCCTGTTTCCAGGGTTACTGACCGCCCAGTTTCTGGCCGAACAGAATGCCATGTTTCCGGGGCAACTGACCGCCCTGTTTCCAGGATAACTGATCACCGTGTTTCCGGGGTAACTGACCACCTTGATTCCAGCATAACTGATCTCCCTGTTTCCAGGATAACTGATCACCCTGTTTCCGGGGTAACTGACCGCCCTGTTTCCAGGATAACTGATCACCGTGTTTCCGGGGTAACTGACCACCCTGATTCCAGGGTAACTGACCACCCTGTTTCCAGGATAACTGACTGCCCTGTTTCCAGGGTAACTGACTGCCCTGTTTCCAGCATAACTGATCTCCCTGTTTCCAGGATAACTGATCACCCTGTTTCCGGGGTAAATGACTGCCCTGTTTCCAGGGTTACTGACCGCCCTGTTTCCAGGATAACTGATCACCGTGTTTCCGGGGTAACTGACCACCCTGATTCCAGGGTAACTGACCACCCTGTTTCCAGGATAACTGACTGCCCTGTTTCCAGGGGAACTGACTGCCCTGTTTCCTGGATAACTGATCTCCCTGTTTCCGGGGTAACTGACCGCCCTGTTTCCAGGATAACTGACCGCCCTAATTCCGGGGTAACTGACCGCCCTGTTTCCAGGATAACTGACTGCCCTGTTTCCAGGATAACTGACTGCCCTGTTTCCTGGATAACTGACCGCCCTGTTTCCAGGTTAACTGACTGCCCTGTTTCCAGGGAAACTGACTGCCCTGTTTCCAGGGTAACTGACCGCCCTGTTTCCGGGGTAACTGATCTCCCTGTTTCCGGGGTAACTGACCGCCCTGTTTCCAGGGGAACTGACTGCCCTGTTTCCGGGGTAACTGATCACCCTGTTTCCAGGGTAACTGACTAACCTGTTTCCAGGGTGACTGAGTGCCCTGTTTCCAGGGTAACTGTCTGCCCAGTTTCCGGGGTAACTGTCTGCCCTTTTTCCAGTGTAACTGACTGCCCTGCTTCCGGGGTAACTGACTGCCCTGTTTCCAGGGTAACTGACTGCCCCGTTTCCAGGGTAACTGATCACACTTTTTCTGGGATAACTGAATGCCCTGTTTCCGGGATTACTTACTGCCCTGTTTCCAGGGTAACTGACTGCCCACTTTCCAGGGTAACTGATCACCCTGTTTCCAGGATAAGTGACTGCCGTGCTTCCAGGGTAACTGACCGCCCTGTTTCCAGGGTAACTGACTGCCCAGTTTCCAGGGTAACTGATCACCCTGTTTCCGGGATAACTCACTGCCCTGTTTCCGGGATAACTGACTGCCCTGTTTCCAGGGTAACTGACTGCCCTGTTTCCAGCATAACTGATCTCCCTGTTTCCGGGGTAACTGACCGCCCTGTTTCCAGGATAACTGACCGCCCTATTTCCGGGGTAACTGACCGCCCTGTTTCCAGGATAACTGACTGCCCTGTTTCCAGGATAACTGACTGCCCTGTTTCCTGGATAACTGACCGCCCTGTTTCCAGGTTAACTGACTGCCCTGTTTCCAGGGAAACTGACTGCCCTGTTTCCAGGGTAACTGACCGCCCTGTTTCCGGGGTAACTGATCTCCCTGTTTCCGGGGTAACTGACCGCCCTGTTTCCAGGGGAACTGACTGCCCTTTTTCCGGGGTAACTGATCACCCTGTTTCCAGGGTAACTGACTAACCTGTTTCCAGGGTGACTGAGTGCCCTGTTTCCAGGGTAACTGTCTGCCCAGTTTCCGGGGTAACTGTCTGCCCTTTTTCCAGTGTAACTGACTGCCCTGCTTCCGGGGTAACTGACTGCCCTGTTTCCAGGGTAACTGACTGCCCCGTTTCCTGGGTAACTGATCACACTTTTTCTGGGATAACTGAATGCCCTGTTTCCGGGATTACTTACTGCCCTGTTTCCAGGGTAACTGACTGCCCACTTTCCAGGGTAACTGATCACCCTGTTTCCAGGATAAGTGACTGCCGTGCTTCCAGGGTAACTGACCGCCCTGTTTCCAGGGTAACTGACTGCCCAGTTTCCAGGGTAACTGATCACCCTGTTTCCGGGATAACTCACTGCCCTGTTTCCGGGATAACTGACTGCCCTGTTTCCAGGGTAACTGACTGCCCTGTTTCCAGGGGAACTGACTGCCCTGTTTCCGGGGTAACTGATCACCCTGTTTCCAGGGTAACTGACTAACCTGTTTCCAGGGTGACTGAGTGCCCTGTTTCCAGGGTAACTGACTGCCCTGTTTCCAGGGTAACTGACTGCCCTGTTTCCAGGGGAACTGACTGCCCTGTTTCCAGGGTAACTGATCGCCCTGTTTCCAGGGTAACTGACTAACCTGTTTCCAGAGTGACTGACTGCCCTGTTTCCAGGGTAACTGATCGCCCTGTTTCCGGGATAACTGACTGCCCTGTTTCCAGGATAACTGATCGCCCTGTTTCCGGGATAACTGACTGCCCTGTTTCCAGGATAACTGACTGCCCTGTTTCCAGGGGAACTGACTGCCCTGTTTCCGGGGTAACTGATCGCCCTGTTTCCAGGGTAACTGACTAACCTGTTTCCAGGGTGACTGACTGCCCTGTTTCCAGGGTAACTGACTGCCCTGCCTGCGGGGTAACTGACTGCCCTGTTTCCAGGGTAACTGACTGCCCCGTTTCCAGGGTAACTGATCACCTTTTTTCCGGGATAACAGATCGCCATGTTTCCGGGATTACTTACTGCCCTGTTTCCAGGGTAACTGACTGCCCAGTTTCCGGGGTAACTGTCTGCCCTTTTTCCAGGGTAACTGACTGCCCTGCTTCCGGGGTAACTGACTGCCCTGTTTCCAGGGTAACTGACTGCCCCGTTTCCAGGGTAACTGATCACCCTTTTTCTGGGATAACTGAATGCCCTGTTTCCGGGATTATTTACTGCCCTGTTTCCAGGGTAACTGATCTCCCTGTTTCCGGCATAACTGACTGCCCTGTTTCCAGGGTAACTGACTAACCTGTTTCCAGGGTGACTGAGTGCCCTGTTTCCAGGGTAACTGTCTGCCCAGTTTCCGGGGTAACTGTCTGCCCTTTTTCCAGTGTAACTGACTGCCCTGCTTCCGGGGTAACTGACTGCCCTGTTTCCAGGGTAACTGACTGCCCCGTTTCCAGGGTAAGTGACTGCCCCGTTTCCAGGGTAACTGATCACACTTTTTCTGGGATAACTGAATGCCCTGTTTCCGGGATTACTTACTGCCCTGTTTCCAGGGTAACTGATCTCCCTGTTTCCGGCATAACTGACTGCCCTGTTTCCAGGGTAACTGACTGCCCAGTTTCCAGGGTAAATGACTGCCCTGTTTCCGGGGTAACTGACTGCCCTGTTCCAGGGTAACTGACTGCCCAGTTTCCAGGGTAACTGATCACCCTTTTTCTGGGATAACTGACTGCCCTGTTTCCGGGATTACTGACTGCCCTGTTTCCAGGGTAACTGATCACCCTGTTTCCAGGGTAACTGATCACCCTGTTTCCGGGCTAACTGACTGCCCTGTTTCCAGTGTAACTGACTGCCCTGTTTCCGGCGTAACTGACTGCCCTGTTTCCAGGGTAACTGACAGCCCAGTTTCCAGGGTAACTGATCACCCTGTTTCCAGGATAACTGACTGCCCTGTTTCCAGGGTAAGTGACTGCCCTTTTTCCGGGGTAACTGACTGCCCTGTTTCCAGGGTAACTGACTGCCCTGTTTCCAGGATAACTGATCACCCTGTTTCCGGGGTAAATGACTGCCCTGTTTCCAGCGTTACTGACCGCCCAGTTTCTGGCCGAACAGAATGCCCTGTTTCCGGGGCAACTGACCGCCCTGTTTCCAGGATAACTGATCACCGTGTTTCCGGGGTAACTGACCACCCTGATTCCAGCATAACTGATCTCCCTGTTTCCAGGATAACTGATCACCCTGTTTCCGGGGTAACTGACCGCCCTGTTTCCAGGATAACTGATCACCGTGTTTCCGGGGTAACTGACCACCCTGATTCCAGGGTAACTGACCACCCTGTTTCCAGGATAACTGACTGCCCTGTTTCCAGGGTAACTGACTGCCCTGTTTCCAGCATAACTGATCTCCCTGTTTCCAGGATAACTGATCACCCTGTTTCCGGGGTAAATGACTGCCCTGTTTCCAGGGTTACTGACCGCCCTGTTTCCAGGATAACTGATCACCGTGTTTCCGGGGTAACTGACCACCCTGATTCCAGGGTAACTGACCACCCTGTTTCCGGGATAACTGACTGCCCTGTTTCCAGGGTAACTGACTGCCCTGTTTCCAGCATAACTGATCTCCCTGTTTCCGGGGTAACTGACCGCCCTGTTTCCAGGATAACTGACCGCCCTATTTCCGGGGTAACTGTCCGCCCTGTTTCCAGGATAACTGACTGCCCTGTTTCCAGGATAACTGACTGCCCTGTTTCCTGGATAACTGACCGCCCTGTTTCCAGGTTAACTGACTGCCCTGTTTCCAGGGAAACTGACTGCCCTGTTTCCAGGGTAACTGACCGCCCTGTTTCCGGGGTAACTGATCTCCCTGTTTCCGGGGTAACTGACCGCCCTGTTTCCAGGGGAACTGACTGCCCTGTTTCCGGGGTAACTGATCACCCTGTTTCCAGGGTAACTGACTAACCTGTTTCCAGGGTGACTGAGTGCCCTGTTTCCAGGGTAACTGTCTGCCCAGTTTCCGGGGTAACTGTCTGCCCTTTTTCCAGTGTAACTGACTGCCCTGCTTCCGGGGTAACTGACTGCCCTGTTTCCAGGGTAACTGACTGCCCCGTTTCCAGGGTAACTGATCACACTTTTTCTGGGATAACTGAATGCCCTGTTTCCGGGATTACTTACTGCCCTGTTTCCAGGGTAACTGACTGCCCACTTTCCAGGGTAACTGATCACCCTGTTTCCAGGATAAGTGACTGCCGTGCTTCCAGGGTAACTGACCGCCCTGTTTCCAGGGTAACTGACTGCCCAGTTTCCAGGGTAACTGATCACCCTGTTTCCGGGATAACTCACTGCCCTGTTTCCGGGATAACTGACTGCCCTGTTTCCAGGGTAACTGACTGCCCTGTTTCCAGCATAACTGATCTCCCTGTTTCCGGGGTAACTGACCGCCCTGTTTCCAGGATAACTGACCGCCCTATTTCCGGGGTAACTGACCGCCCTGTTTCCAGGATAACTGACTGCCCTGTTTCCAGGATAACTGACTGCCCTGTTTCCTGGATAACTGACCGCCCTGTTTCCAGGTTAACTGACTGCCCTGTTTCCAGGGAAACTGACTGCCCTGTTTCCAGGGTAACTGACCGCCCTGTTTCCGGGGTAACTGATCTCCCTGTTTCCGGGGTAACTGACCGCCCTGTTTCCAGGGGAACTGACTGCCCTGTTTCCGGGGTAACTGATCACCCTGTTTCCAGGGTAACTGACTAACCTGTTTCCAGGGTGACTGAGTGCCCTGTTTCCAGGGTAACTGTCTGCCCAGTTTCCGGGGTAACTGTCTGCCCTTTTTCCAGTGTAACTGACTGCCCTGCTTCCGGGGTAACTGACTGCCCTGTTTCCAGGGTAACTGACTGCCCCATTTCCAGGGTAACTGATCACACTTTTTCTGGGATAACTGAATGCCCTGTTTCCGGGATTACTTACTGCCCTGTTTCCAGGGTAACTGACTGCCCACTTTCCAGGGTAACTGATCACCCTGTTTCCAGGATAAGTGACTGCCGTGCTTCCAGGGTAACTGACCGCCCTGTTTCCAGGGTAACTGACTGCCCAGTTTCCAGGGTAACTGATCACCCTGTTTCCGGGATAACTCACTGCCCTGTTTCCGGGATAACTGACTGCCCTGTTTCCAGGGTAACTGACTGCCCTGTTTCCAGGGGAACTGACTGCCCTGTTTCCGGGGTAACTGATCACCCTGTTTCCAGGGTAACTGACTAACCTGTTTCCAGGGTGACTGAGTGCCCTGTTTCCAGGGTAACTGTCTGCCCAGTTTCCGGGGTAACTGTCTGCCCTTTTTCCAGTGTAACTGACTGCCCTGCTTCCTGGGTAACTGACTGCCCTGTTTCCAGGGTAACTGACTGCCCCGTTTCCAGGGTAACTGATCACACTTTTTCTGGGATAACTGAATGCCCTGTTTCCGGGATTACTTACTGCCCTGTTTCCAGGGTAACTGATCTCCCTGTTTCCGGCATAACTGACTGCCCTGTTTCCAGGGTAACTGACTGCCCAGTTTCCAGGGTAAATGACTGCCCTGTTTCCGGGGTAACTGACTGCCCTGCTTCCAGGGTAACTGACTGCCCATTTTCCAGGATAACTGACTGCCCTGTTTCCAGGGTAACTGACTGCCCTGATTCCGGGGTAACTGACTGCCCTGTTTCCAGGGTAACTGACTGCCCAGTTTCCAGGGTAACTGATCACCCTTTTTCTGGGATAACTGACTGCCCTGTTTCCGGGATTACTGACTGCCCTGTTTCCAGGGTAACTGATCACCCTGTTTCCGGGATAACTGTCTGCCCTGTTTCCAGGGTAACTGACTGCCCAGTTTCCAGGGTAGCTGACCGCCCTGTTTCTGGGGTAACTGACTGCCCTGTTTCCAGGGTAACTGACTGCCCAGTTTCCAGGGTAACTGATGACACTGTTTCCGGGATAACTGACTGCCCTGTTTCCGGGATAACTGACTGCCCTGTTTCCAGGATAACTGACTGCCCTGTTTCCGGGCTAACTGACTGCCCAGTTTCCAGGGTAACTGATCACCCTGTTTCCGGGATAACTGACTGCCCTGTTTCCGGGATAACTGACTGCCCTGTTTCCAGGGTAACTGACTGCCCTGTTTCCGGTGTGACTGACTGCCCTCTTTCCAGGCTAACTGACTGCCCTGTTTCCAGGCTAACTGATCACCCTGTTTCCGGGGTAACTGACTGCCCTGTTTCCGGGGTAACTGAACGCCCTCTTTCCAGGATAACTGACCACCCTGTTTCCAGAGTAACTGATCTCCCTGTTTCCGGGGTAACTGATCACCCTGTTTGGGGTAAGTGACTGACCTGTTTCCAGGGGAACTGACTGCCCTGTTTCCGGGGTAACTGATCACCCTGTTTCCAGGGTAACTGACTAACCTGTTTCCAGGGTGACTGAGTGCCCTGTTTCCAGGGTAACTGACTGCCCAGTTTCCGGGGTAACTGTCTGCCCTTTTTCCAGGGTAACTGACTGCCCTGCTTCCGGGGTAACTGACTGCCCTGTTTCCAGGGTAACTGACTGCCCAGTTTCCGGGGTAACTGTCTGCCCTTTTTCCAGGGTGACTGACTGCCCCGTTTCCAGGGTAACTGATCTCCCTGTTTCCGGCATAACTGACTGCCCTGTTTCCAGGGTAACTGACTGCCCAGTTTCCAGGGTAACTGACTGCCCTGTTTCCGGGGTAACTGACTGCCCTGCTTCCAGGGTAACTGACTGCCCATTTTCCAGGATAACTGACTGCCCTGTTTCCAGGGTAACTGACTGCCCTGTTTCCGTGGTAACTGACTGCCCTGTTTCCTGGGTAACTGACTGCCCAGTTTCCAGGGTAACTGATCACCCTTTTTCCGGGATAACTGACTGCCCTGTTTCCGGGATTACTGACTGCCCTGTTTCCAGGGTAACTGATCACCCTGTTTCCGGGATAACTGTCTGCCCTGTTTCCAGGGTAACTGACTGCCCAGTTTCCAGGGTAGCTGACCGCCCTCTTTCTGGGGTAACTGACTGCCCTGTTTCCAGGGTAACTGACTGCCCAGTTTTCAGGGTAACTGATGACCCTGTTTCCGGGATAACTGACTGCCCTGTTTCCGGGATAACTGACTGCCCTGTTTCCAGGATAACTGACTGCCCTGTTTCCGGGGTAACTGACTGCCCAGTTTCCAGGATAACTGATCACCCTGTTTCCGGGATAACTGACTGCCCTGTTTCCGGGATAACTGACTGCCCTGTTTCCAGGGTAACTGACTGCCCTGTTTCCGGTGTGACTGACTGCCCTCTTTCCAGGCTAACTGACTGCCCTGTTTCCAGGCTAACTGATCACCCTGTTTCCGGGGTAACTGACTGCCCTGTTTCCAGGATAACTGATCACCGTGTTTCCGGGGTAACTGACCACCCTGATTCCAGGGTAACTGACCACCCTGTTTCCAGGATAACTGACTGCCCTGTTTCCAGGGTAACTGACTGCCCTGTTTCCTGGATAACTGATCTCCCTGTTTCCGGGGTAACTGACCGCCCTGTTTCCAGGATAACTGACCGCCCTATTTCCGGGGTAACTGACCGCCCTGTTTCCAGGATAACTGACTGCCCTGTTTCCAGGATAACTGACTGCCCTGTTTCCTGGATAACTGACCGCCCTGTTTCCAGGTTAACTGACTGCCCTGTTTCCAGGGAAACTGACTGCCCTGTTTCCAGGGTAACTGACCGCCCTGTTTCCGGGGTAACTGATCTCCCTGTTTCCGGGGTAACTGACCGCCCTGTTTCCAGGGGAACTGACTGCCCTGTTTCCGGGGTAACTGATCACCCTGTTTCCAGGGTAACTGACTAACCTGTTTCCAGGGTGACTGAGTGCCCTGTTTCCAGGGTAACTGTCTGCCCAGTTTCCGGGGTAACTGTCTGCCCTTTTTCCAGTGTAACTGACTGCCCTGCTTCCGGGGTAACTGACTGCCCTGTTTCCAGGGTAACTGACTGCCCCGTTTCCAGGGTAACTGATCACACTTTTTCTGGGATAACTGAATGCCCTGTTTCCGGGATTACTTACTGCCCTGTTTCCAGGGTAACTGACTGCCCACTTTCCAGGGTAACTGATCACCCTGTTTCCAGGATAAGTGACTGCCGTGCTTCCAGGGTAACTGACCGCCCTGTTTCCAGGGTAACTGACTGCCCAGTTTCCAGGGTAACTGATCACCCTGTTTCCGGGATAACTCACTGCCCTGTTTCCGGGATAACTGACTGCCCTGTTTCCAGGGTAACTGACTGCCCTGTTTCCAGCATAACTGATCTCCCTGTTTCCGGGGTAACTGACCGCCCTGTTTCCAGGATAACTGACCGCCCTATTTCCGGGGTAACTGACCGCCCTGTTTCCAGGATAACTGACTGCCCTGTTTCCAGGATAACTGACTGCCCTGTTTCCTGGATAACTGACCGCCCTGTTTCCAGGTTAACTGACTGCCCTGTTTCCAGGGAAACTGACTGCCCTGTTTCCAGGGTAACTGACCGCCCTGTTTCCGGGGTAACTGATCTCCCTGTTTCCGGGGTAACTGACCGCCCTGTTTCCAGGGGAACTGACTGCCCTGTTTCCGGGGTAACTGATCACCCTGTTTCCAGGGTAACTGACTAACCTGTTTCCAGGGTGACTGAGTGCCCTGTTTCCAGGGTAACTGTCTGCCCAGTTTCCGGGGTAACTGTCTGCCCTTTTTCCAGTGTAACTGACTGCCCTGCTTCCGGGGTAACTGACTGCCCTGTTTCCAGGGTAACTGACTGCCCCGTTTCCAGGGTAACTGATCACACTTTTTCTGGGATAACTGAATGCCCTGTTTCCGGGATTACTTACTGCCCTGTTTCCAGGGTAACTGACTGCCCACTTTCCAGGGTAACTGATCACCCTGTTTCCAGGATAAGTGACTGCCGTGCTTCCAGGGTAACTGACCGCCCTGTTTCCAGGGTAACTGACTGCCCAGTTTCCAGGGTAACTGATCACCCTGTTTCCGGGATAACTCACTGCCCTGTTTCCGGGATAACTGACTGCCCTGTTTCCAGGGTAACTGACTGCCCTGTTTCCAGGGGAACTGACTGCCCTGTTTCCGGGGTAACTGATCACCCTGTTTCCAGGGTAACTGACTAACCTGTTTCCAGGGTGACTGAGTGCCCTGTTTCCAGGGTAACTGTCTGCCCAGTTTCCGGGGTAACTGTCTGCCCTTTTTCCAGTGTAACTGACTGCCCTGCTTCCTGGGTAACTGACTGCCCTGTTTCCAGGGTAACTGACTGCCCCGTTTCCAGGGTAACTGATCACACTTTTTCTGGGATAACTGAATGCCCTGTTTCCGGGATTACTTACTGCCCTGTTTCCAGGGTAACTGATCTCCCTGTTTCCGGCATAACTGACTGCCCTGTTTCCAGGGTAACTGACTGCCCAGTTTCCAGGGTAAATGACTGCCCTGTTTCCGGGGTAACTGACTGCCCTGCTTCCAGGGTAACTGACTGCCCATTTTCCAGGATAACTGACTGCCCTGTTTCCAGGGTAACTGACTGCCCTGTTTCCGGGGTAACTGACTGCCCTGTTTCCAGGGTAACTGACTGCCCAGTTTCCAGGGTAACTGATCACCCTTTTTCTGGGATAACTGACTGCCCTGTTTCCGGGATTACTGACTGCCCTGTTTCCAGGGTAACTGATCACCCTGTTTCCGGGATAACTGTCTGCCCTGTTTCCAGGGTAACTGACTGCCCAGTTTCCAGGGTAGCTGACCGCCCTGTTTCTGGGGTAACTGACTGCCCTGTTTCCAGGGTAACTGACTGCCCAGTTTCCAGGGTAACTGATGACACTGTTTCCGGGATAACTGACTGCCCTGTTTCCGGGATAACTGACTGCCCTGTTTCCAGGATAACTGACTGCCCTGTTTCCGGGCTAACTGACTGCTCAGTTTCCAGGGTAACTGATCACCCTGTTTCCGGGATAACTGACTGCCCTGTTTCCGGGATAACTGACTGCCCTGTTTCCAGGGTAACTGACTGCCCTGTTTCCGGTGTGACTGACTGCCCTCTTTCCAGGCTAACTGACTGCCCTGTTTCCAGGCTAACTGATCACCCTGTTTCCGGGGTAACTGACTGCCCTGTTTCCGGGGTAACTGAACGCCCTCTTTCCAGGATAACTTACCACCCTGTTTCCAGGATCACTGACCACCCTGTTTCCAGAGTAACTGATCTCCCTGTTTCCGGGGTAACTGATCACCCTGTTTGGGGTAAGTGACTGACCTGTTTCCAGGGGAACTGACTGCCCTGTTTCCGGGGTAACTGATCACCCTGTTTCCAGGGTAACTGACTAACCTGTTTCCAGGGTGACTGAGTGCCCTGTTTCCAGGGTAACTGACTGCCCAGTTTCCGGGGTAACTGTCTGCCCTTTTTCCAGGGTAACTGACTGCCCTGCTTCCGGGGTAACTGACTGCCCTGTTTCCAGGGTAACTGACTGCCCAGTTTCCGGGGTAACTGTCTGCCCTTTTTCCAGGGTAACTGACTGCCCCGTTTCCAGGGTAACTGATCTCCCTGTTTCCGGCATAACTGACTGCCCTGTTTCCAGGGTAACTGACTGCCCAGTTTCCAGGGTAACTGACTGCCCTGTTTCCGGGGTAACTGACTGCCCTGCTTCCAGGGTAACTGACTGCCCATTTTCCAGGATAACTGACTGCCCTGTTTCCAGGGTAACTGACTGCCCTGTTTCCGTGGTAACTGACTGCCCTGTTTCCTGGGTAACTGACTGCCCAGTTTCCAGGGTAACTGATCACCCTTTTTCCGGGATAACTGACTGCCCTGTTTCCGGGATTACTGACTGCCCTGTTTCCAGGGTAACTGATCACCCTGTTTCCGGGATAACTGTCTGCCCTGTTTCCAGGGTAACTGACTGCCCAGTTTCCAGGGTAGCTGACCGCCCTCTTTCTGGGGTAACTGACTGCCCTGTTTCCAGGGTAACTGACTGCCCAGTTTTCAGGGTAACTGATGACCCTGTTTCCGGGATAACTGACTGCCCTGTTTCCGGGATAACTGACTGCCCTGTTTCCAGGATAACTGACTGCCCTGTTTCCGGGGTAACTGACTGCCCAGTTTCCAGGATAACTGATCACCCTGTTTCCGGGATAACTGACTGCCCTGTTTCCGGGATAACTGACTGCCCTGTTTCCAGGGTAACTGACTGCCCTGTTTCCGGTGTGACTGACTGCCCTCTTTCCAGGCTAACTGACTGCCCTGTTTCCAGGCTAACTGATCACCCTGTTTCCGGGGTAACTGACTGCCCTGTTTCCGGGGTAACTGACTGCCCTGTTTCCAGGATAATTTACCACCCTGTTTCCAGAGTAACTGATCTCCCTGTTTCCGGGGTAACTGATCACCCTGTTTCCGGGTAAGTGACTGCCCTGTTTCCAGGGTAAATGACGGCCCTGTTTCCAGGGTAACTGATCTCCCTTTTTCCAGTGTAACTGATCACCCTGTTTCCGGGGTAACTGACTGCCTTGTTTCCAGGGCAAGTGACCGCCCTGTTTCCGGGGTAACTGACTGCCCAGTTTCCAGGGTAACTGTTCACCCTGTTTCCGGAGTAACTGATCACCCTGTTTCTGGGGTAACTGACTGCCCTGTTTCCAGGGTAAATGACCGCTCTGTTTCCTTGGTAAATGACCGCCCTGTTTCCAGGGTAACAGTTCATCCTGTTTCCGGGGTAAATGACTGCCCTGTTTCCAGGGTAACTGACCGCCCTGTTTCCGGGGTAACTGACTGCCCTGTTTCCAGGGTAACTGACCGCCCTGTTTTCGGGGTAACTGACCGCCCTGTTTCCAGGATAACTGACTGCCCTGTTTCCAGGGTAACTGACTGCCCTATTTCCGGGGAAACTGATCTCCCTTTTTCCGGGGTAACTGACCGCCCTGTTTCCAGGATAACTGACCGCCCTATTTCCGGGGTAACAGACCGCCCTGTTTCCAGGATAACTGACTGCCCTGTTTCCAGGATAACTGACTGCCCTGTTTCCTGGATAACTGACCGCCCTGTTTCCAGGTGAACTGACTGCCCTGTTTCCAGGGAAACTGACTGCCCTGTTTCCAGGGGAACTGACCGCCCTGTTTCCGGGGTACCTGATCTCCCTGTTTCCGGGGTAACTGACCGCCCTGTTTCCAGGACATCTGACCGCCCCATTTCCAGGGTAACTGACCGCCCTATTTCCAGGATAACTGTCTGCCCTGTTTCCAGGATAACTGACTGCCCTGTTTCCAGGGTAACTGACTGCCCACTATCCAGGGTAAATGATCACCCTGTTTCGAGGATAAGTGACTGCCCTGTTTCCAGGGTAACTGACCGCCCTGTTTCCAGGGTAACTGACTGCCCAGTTTCCAGGGTAACTGATCGCCCTGTTTCCGGGATAACTGACTGCCCTGTTTCCAGGATAACTGACTGCCCTGTTTCCAGGGTAACTGACTGCCCTGTTTCCAGGGGAACTGACTGCCCTGTTTCCAGGGTAACTGATCGCCCTGTTTCCAGGGTAACTGACTAACCTGTTTCCAGAGTGACTGACTGCCCTGTTTCCAGGGTAACTGATCGCCCTGTTTCCGGGATAACTGACTGCCCTGTTTCCAGGATAACTGATCGCCCTGTTTCCGGGATAACTGACTGCCCTGTTTCCAGGATAACTGACTGCCCTGTTTCCAGGGGAACTGACTGCCCTGTTTCCGGGGTAACTGATCGCCCTGTTTCCAGGGTAACTGACTAACCTGTTTCCAGGGTGACTGACTGCCCTGTTTCCAGGGTAACTGACTGCCCTGCCTGCGGGGTAACTGACTGCCCTGTTTCCAGGGTAACTGTCTGCCCCGTTTCCAGGGTAACTGATCACCTTTTTTCCGGGATAACAGATCGCCATGTTTCCGGGATTACTTACTGCCCTGTTTCCAGGGTAACTGATCACCCTGTTTCCGGCATAACTGACTGCCCTGTTTCCAGGGTAACTGACTGCCCAGTTTCCAGGGTAACTGATTACCCTTTTTCCGGGATAACTGACTGCCCTGCTTCCGGGGTAACTGACTGCCCTGTTTCCAGGGTAACTGACTGCCCCGATCCAGGGTAACTGATCACCCTTTTTCTGGGATAACTGAATGCCCTGTTTCCGGGATTACTTACTGCCCTGTTTCCAGGGTAACTGATCTCCCTGTTTCCGGCATAACTGACTGCCCTGTTTCCAGGTTAACTGACTGCCCTGTTTTCAGGGTAACTGACTGCCCTGTTTCCGTGGTAACTGACTGCCCTGCTTCCAGGGTAACTGACTGCCCATTTTCCAGGGTAACTGACTGCCCTGTTTCCGGGGTAACTGACTGCCCTGTTTCCAGGGTAACTGACTGCCCTGTTTCCAGGGTAACTGATCACCCTGTTTCCGGGATAACTGTCTGCCCTGTTTCCAGGGTAACTGACTGCCCATTTTCCAGGGTAACTGACCGCCCTGTTTCCGGGGTAACTGACTGCCCTGTTTCCAGGGTAACTGACTGCCCAGTTTCCAGGGTAACTGATGACCCTGTTTCCGGGATATCTGACTACCCTGTTTCCGGGATAACTGACTGCCCTGTTTCCGGGGTAACTAACTGCCCTGTTTCCAGGGTAACTGATCACCCTGTTTCCGGGATAACTGACTGCCCTGTTTCCGGGATAACTGACTGCCCTGTTTCCAGGGTAACTGACTGCCCTGTTTCCGGGGTGACTGACTGCCCTCTTTCCAGGCTAACTGATCACCCTGTTTCCGGGGTAACTGACTGCCCTGTTTCCGGGGTAACTGACCGCCCTGTTTCCAGGATAACTGACCACCCTGTTTCCAGGATCACTGACCACCCTGTTTCCAGGGTAACTGATCTCTCTTTTTCCGGGGTAACTGATCACCCTGTTTCCGTGTAAGTGACTGCCCTGTTTCCAGGGTAAGTGACTGCCCTGTTTCCAGTGTAACTGATCTCCCTGTTTCCAGTGTAACTGATCACCCTGTTTCCAGGGTAACTGACTGCCTTGCTTCCAGGGCAAGTGACCGCCCTTTTTCCGGGGTAACTGACTGCCCAGTTTCCAGGGTAACTGTTCACCCTGTTTCCGGAGTAACTGATCACCCTGTTTCTGGGGTAACTGACTGCCCTGTTTCCAGGGTAACTGACCGCCCTGTTTCCTGGGTCACTGACCGCCCTGTTTCCAGGGTAACAGTTCATCCTGTTTCCGGGGTAAATGACTGCCCTGTTTCCAGGGTAACTGACCGCCCTGTTTCTGGGGTAACTGACTGCCCTGTTTCCGGGGTAACTGACCGCCCTGTTTTCGGAGTAACTGACCGCCCTGTTTCCAGGATAACTGACTGCCCTGTTTCCAGGGTAACTGACTGCCCTGTTTCCAGGGTAACTGACTGCCCCGTTTCCAGGGTAACTGATCACCCTTTTTCCGGGATAACTGACTGCCCTGTTTCCGGGATTACTGACTGCCCTTTTTCCAGGGTAACTGACTGCCCAGTTTCCAGGGTAACTGACCGTCCTGTTTCCGGGGTAACTGACTGCGTTGTTTCCAGGGTAACTGACTGCCCAGTTTCCAGGGTAACTGATCACCCTGTTTCCGGGATAACTGACTGCCCTGTTTCCGGGATAACTGACTGCCCTGTTTCCAGGATAACTGACTGCCCTGTTTCCGGGGTAACTGACTGCCATGTTTCCAGGGTAACTGACTGCCCAGTTTCCAGGGTAACTGATCACCCTGTTTCCGGGATAACTGACTCCCCAGTTTCCAGGGTAACTGACTGCCCAGTTTCCAGGGTAACTGACTGCCCTTTTTATGGGGTAACTGACTGCCCAGTTTACAGGGTAACTGATCACCCTGTTTCCGGGATAAATGACTGCCCTGTTTCCGGGGTAACTGACTACCCTGTTTCCAGGGTAACTGATCACCCTGTTTCCGGGATAACTGAATGCCCTGTTTCCGGGATAACTGACTGCCCTGTTTCCAGGGTAACTGACTGCTCTGTTTCCGGGGTAACTGACTGCCCTGTTTTCAGGTTGACTGACTGCCCTGTTTCCAGGATCACTGATCACCCTGTTTCCGGGGTAACTGACTGCCCTGTTTCCAGGGTTACTGACCGCCCTTTTTCTGGGGTAACTGACTGCCCTGTTTCCGGGGTAACTGACCGCCCTGTTTCCAGGATAACTGATCACCCTGTTTCCGAGGCAACTGACCACCCTGTTTCCAGGGTAACTGACTACCCTGTTTCCAGGATAACTGATTACCCTGTTTCCAGGATCACTGATCACCCTGTTTCCGGGGTAACTGACTGCCCTGTTTCCAGGGTTACTGACCGCCCTTTTTCTGGGGTAACTGACTGCCCTGTTTCCGGGGTAACTGACCGCCCTGTTTCCAGGATAACTGATCATCCTGTTTCCGAGGCAACTGACCACCCTGTTTCCAGGGTAACTGACTACCCTGTTTCCAGGATAACTGACTACTTTCCCTGAGAATGTTCATCCACATCAGCACTAGGGATATTCTTCCTGAGACTGTTTATTCACATCAACACCAGGGCAATTGTTCCTGAGACTGCTCATCCCCGTCAACACCCGGGATATTCTTGCTGAGATTGTTCATCCACATCAACACCAGGGCTATTGATCCTGAGACTGTGCATCACCATTAACACGAGGGCTATTCTTCCTGAGACTGGTCATCCACATCGACACGAGGGCTGTTGTTCCTGTGACTGTTCATCCACATCAATACCCGGGATTTTCTTCCTGAGACTGTTCTTCCCCATCAAAACCAGGACTACTGTTCCTGAGATAAACTGCTGTTCAATATTCAGTGTATTTACAGCTAATCTGTACTAATGCTTTGTCTTTCAACACACCATTAACATATTATTTGCCTTTGCTCCGTGACCTTTTGGTCAGCTATGTGGCCTGGTCCAAGCTACACCTTCTCCTTTGTTATCTCTTGCCCCACCCCCACCTCACTTGTTTATCATCTGTGACTTTTCTTATATTTGTCAGTTCCGAAGAAGGGTCACTGACCCGGAACGTTAACTCTGCTTCTCTTTCCACAGATGCTGCCAGACCTGCTGAGTGATTCCAGCATTTCTTGCTTTTATTTCAAATTTCCAGCTTCCGCAGTATTTTGCTTTTCTGCTACTGTTCCTGAGACTGTTGATTGACTTTAGCACCAGGGCTATTGTTCCTGAGAATGTTCATCCAAATTAGCAAAAGGGCTATTGTTCCTGAGACATTTCATCCACATCAGCACCAGGGCTATTGTTCTTGAGACCTTTGATCCACATCAACACCAGGGCGATTGTTCCTGAGACTGTTCATTCACTTCAGCACCAGGACAATTGTTCCTGAGACTGTTCATTCACATCAACACCAGGGTTATTGTTCCTGAGACTGTTCATCCACATCAACACCAGACCTATTGTTCCTGAAACTGTTCATCCACATCAACACCAGGGTTATTGTTCCAGAGTTGGTCATCCACATCAACATCAGGACTATTGATCCTGCGACTGTTCATCCCCATCAAAATCATGGCTATTTTTCCTGAGACTTTACTCCCACATCAACACCAGGATTATTGTTCCTGAGGCTGTTCATCAACATCAACACCAGGGCTATTGTTCCTGAGACTGTTCATCCACATTAACATCAGGGCTATTGTTCCTGTGACTGTTCATCAACATCAACACCAGGGCTATTGTTCCTGTGACTGTTCATCCACTTCAACAAAAGGAATATTGTTCCTGAGACTGTTCATCCACATCCACAACAGGGCTATTGTTCCTGAGACTGTTCATCCACATTAACACCAGGACAATTGTTCCTGAGACTGTTCATCCACATTAACACCAGGACTATTGTTCCTGAGACTGTTCATCCCCATCAACATCAGGGCTATTGTTCCTGAGACTGTTCATCCACATCAACACCAGGGCTATTGTTCCTGAGACAGTTCATCCACATCAACACCAGGGCTATTGTTCCTGAGACGGTTCAACCACATTAACACCAGGACTATTGTTCCTGAGACTGTTCATCCCCATCAACACCAGGGCTATTTGTCCTGAGACTGTTCATCCCCATCAACACCAGGACTATTTTCCTTGAGACTGTTCATCCACATCAACATTAGGGCTATTCTTCCTGAGACTATTAAACCACATCAACACCAGGGCTATTGTTCCTGAATCTGTTCATCCATATCAACACCAGGGGTTTGTTCCAGAGTTGGTCATCCACAACAACACCACGTCTATTGTTCCTGAGACTTTTCATCCCCATCAACACCAGGACTATTGTTCCTGCGACTATTCATCCCCATCAGCACCAGGGCTATTCTTCCAGAGACTGTTCATCTTCATCAACACCATGGCTTTTGTTCCTGACTCTGTTCACCCCCATTCAAACCATTACTACTGTTCCTGAGACTGTTCATTAACTTCAGCAGCAGGACTATTTTCCCTCAGACTGTTCTTCCACATCAACACCAGGGATATTGTTAAAACATAGAACATAGAACATTACAGCGCAGTACAGGCCCTTCGGCCCTCGATGTTGCGCCGACCTGTGAAACCATCTGACCTACACTATTCCATTTTCATCCATATGTCTATCCAATGACCACTTAAATGCCCTTAAAGTTGGCGAGTCTACTACTGTTGCAGGCAGGGCGTTCCACGCCCCTACTACTCTCTGAGTAAAGAAACTACCTCTGACATCTGTCCGATATCTATCACCCCTCAACTTAAAGCTATGTCCCCTCGTGTTTGCCATCACCATCCGAGGAAAAAGACTCTCACTATCCACCCTATCTAACCCTCTGATTATCCTATATGTCTCCATTAAGTCATCTCCCCTCCTCCTTCTCTCTAACGAAAACAACCTCAAGTCCCTCAGCCTTTCCTCGTAAGACCTTCCCTCCATACCAGGCTACATCCTAGTAACTCTCCTCTGCACCCTTTCCTCGGCTTCCACATCCTTCCTATAATGTGGTGACCAGAACTGCACACAATACTCCAGGTGCCTAAATCAACAGCAGAACTATTAATCCTGAGACTGTTCATCCCCATCAACACCACGTCTATTGTTCCTGAGACTGTTCATCCCATCAACACCAGGACCATTCTTCCTGCGACAGTTCAAACACATCAACACCAGAACTAATGTTCCTGAGACTGTTCATCCCCATCAGCATCAGGGCTATTTGTCCAGAGACTGTTAATCAACATCAAAAGCATGGCTTTTGTTCCTGACTCTGATCACCCCCATCCACACCAGTACTACTGTTCCTGAGACTGTTCATTCACTTCAGCAGCAGGACTATTTTACCTGAGACTGTTCATCCACATCAACATCAGGGATATTGTTCCTGAGACTGTTCATCTAAATCAACACCAGAACTATTTATCCTGAGACTGTTCATTCACATCAACACCAGGGATATTGTTCCTGAGACTGTTCATCTAAATCAACACCAGAACTATTTATCCTGAGACTGTTCATTCACATCAACACCAGGGTTATTGTTACAGAGTTGTTCATCCACATCATCACCAGGACTGTTGTTCCTGAGACTGTTCATCCCCATTAGAAACAGGGCTATTTTTCAATAGACTGTGCATCCAAATCAACACCAGGGCTATTCTTCCAGAGACTATTCGTCGACATCAACACCATGGCTTTTGTTTCTGAGACTGTTCATTCACTTCAGCACCAGGGTTATTCTTCCTGAGACTGTTCATCCCCATCAAAACCAGGGCTATTTTTCCTGAGACTTTTCTTCCACATCACCACCAGGGCTATTGTTCCTGATAGTGTTCATCCACATTAACACCAGGACTATTGTTCCTGTGAATGTTCATCCCCGTTAACACCAGGGCTATTGTTCCTGAGACTGTTCATCCCCGTCAACACCTGGACTATTGTTCCTGAGACTGTTCATCCACATCATCACCAGGGCTATTCTTATTGAGACTATTCATCCACAACAACACCAGGTCTATTATTCCTGAGATTGTTCTTTCCCATCAACACCAGGGCTATTGTTCCTGAGAACTTTCATCCACATCAGCACCAGGGCTATTCTTCCAGAGACTGTTCATCCACATCAACAGAAGGGCTATTGTTCCTGAGACTGTTCGTCCAAATGAACACCAGGACAATTGTTACTGGGATCGTTAATTCACATCAGCACCAAGGCTATTGTTCCTGAGGCTGTTCATCCACAACAACAACAGGGCTATTGTTCCTTAGATTGGTAATCCACATCAACACCTTGACGATTATTCCAGCGACTGTTCATCAACATCGATACCAGGAATACTGTTCCTGAGATTTTTCATCCACATCAACAGACGGGCTATTGTTCCTGAGACTGTTCATTCACAACAACACCAGGGCTATTGTTCCTGAGACTTTTCATCCACATCAACATCAGGACTATTTTTATCAAGACAGTTCATCCACACCAACAAAATGAATATTTTTCTGAGACAGTTCACCTTCATCAGCACCAGGAACATTTTTCCTGAGACTGTGAATACACATCAACACCAAGACTATTGTTCCTGAGACTGTTCATTCACATCAACAACAATGTTTTCTTCCTGAGACTGTTCATTCACATCAGCACGAGGGCTATTGTTCCAGAGACAGTTCATCCACATCAATACAATCAATCTTGTTCCTCAGACTGTTCATCCACATCAACACCAGGGCTATTGTTCCTGAGACTGTTCCTGCACATCAACACCAGGACTACTGTTCCTGAGACTGTTCATTCACATCAACACCAGGAATATTGCTTCTGAGACTTTTCATTCACATCAACACCAGGAGTATTGTTCCTGAGACTGTTCATCCACATCAACACCAGGACTATTGTTCCTGAGACTGTACATCCACATCAAAACCAGGGCAATTGTTCCTGAGACTGTTCATCATCAACAACATCAGGACTATTGTCCCTGAGACTGTTCATCCACATCAACATCAGGACTATTGCTCCCGAGACTGTTCATTCACATCTACACCAGGGCTATTGTTCCTGAGACTTTTCATTCACATCAACACCAGGACTATTGTTCCTGAGACTGTACATCCACATCAAAACCAGGGCAATTGTTCCTGAGACTGTTCATCCTCATCAACATCAGGACTACTGTCCCTGAGACTGTTCATCCACATCAACATCAGGACTATTGCTCCCGAGACTGTTCATTCACATCTACACCAGGGCTATTGTTCCTGAGACTGTTCATCCGCATCAACACCAGGGCTATTGTTCCTGAGACTGTTCATCGACATCAACATCAGGACTATTGTTCCTGAGATTTTTCATCCACATCAACACCAGGGCTATTGCTCCTGAGATTGTTCATTCACATCTACACCAGGGCTATTGTACCTGAGACTGTTCATCCACATCAATACAATCACTCTTGTTCCTGAGACTGTTCATCCACATCAACACCTGGGCTATTGTTCCTGAGACTGTTCATCCACATCAACACCAGAGCTATTGTTCCTGAGACTGTTCCTGCACATCAACACCAGGACTATTGTTCCTGAGACTGTTCATTCACATCAACATCAGGAATATTGCTTCTGAGACTTTTCATTCACATCAACACCAGGACGATTGTTCCTGAGACTGTACATCCACATCAAAACCAGTGCTATTGTTCCTGAGACTGTTCATTCACATCTACACCAGGGCTATTGTTCCTGAGACTGTTCATCCGCATCAACACCAGGAATATTGTTCCTGAGACTGTTCATTCACATCAACACCAGGACTATTGTTCCTGAGACTGTTCATTCACATCAACACCAGGAATATTGCTTCTGAGACTTTTCATTCACATCAACACCAGGACTATTGTTCCTGAGACTGTACATCCACATCAAAACCAGTGCTATTGTTCCTGAGACTGTTCATTCACATCTACACCAGGGCTATTGTTCCTGAGACTGTTCATTCACATCAACACCAGGAATATTGCTTCTGAGACTGTTCATTCACAACAACACCAGGACTATTGTTCCAGAGACTGTTCATCCGCATCATCACCACGGCTATTCTTATTGAGACTATTCATCTACAACAACACCAGGACTACTCTTCCTGAGACTGTTCATTCACATCAACACCAGGACTATTGTTCCTGAGACTGTTCATCCACATCAACACCAGGGGTATTGTTCCTGAGACTTTTCATCCACATCAACATCAGGAATATTGTTCCTGAGACTTTTCATCCACATCAACATCAGGACTATTGTTCATGAGACTGTTCATCCACATCAACACCAGGAGTATTGTTCCTGAGACTTTTCATCCACATCAACATCAGGACTATTGTTCCTGAGACTGTTCATCCACATCAACACCAGGGGTATTGTTCCTGAGACTTTTCATCCACATCAACATCAGGACTATTGTTCCTGAGACTTTTCATCCACATCAACATCAGGACTATTGTTCCTGAGACTTTTCATCCACATCAACACCAGGACTATTGTTCCTGAGACTTTTCATCCACATCAACATCAGGACTATTGTTCCTGAGACTGTTCATCCACATCAACACCAGGGCTATTGTTCCTGAGACTTTTCATCCACATCAACATCAGGACTATTGTTCCTGAGACTTTTCATCCACATCAACATCATGACTATTGTTCCTGAGACTGTTCATCCAGATCAACATCAGGACTATTGTTCCTGAGACTTTTCATCCACATCAACATCAGGACTATTGTTCCTGAGACTGTTCATCCACATCAACACCAGGGCTATTGTTCCTGAGACTTTTCATCCACATCAACATCAGGACTATTGTTCCTGAGACTGTTCATCCACATCAACACCAGGACTATTGTTCCTGCGACTTTTCATCCACATCAACATCAGGACTATTGTTCCTGAGACTGTTCATCCACATCAACATCAGGACTATTGTTCCTGAGACTGTTCATCCACATCAACACCAGGCCTATTGTTCCTGAGACTTTTCATCCACATCAACATCAGGACTATTGTTCCTGAGACTGTTCATCCACATCAACACCAGGGGTATTGTTCCTGAGACTGTTCATCCACATCAACATCAGGACTATTGTTCCTGAGACTTTTCATCCACATCAACATCAGGACTATTGTTCCTGAGACTGTTCATCCACATCAACACCAGGGGTATTGTTCCTGAGACTTTTCATCCACATCAACATCAGGACTATTGTTCCTGAGACTTTTCATCCACATCAACATCAGGACTATTGTTCCTGAGAATTTTCATCCACATCAACATCAGGACTATTGTTCCTGAGACTTTTCATCCACATCAACATCAGGACTATTGTTCCTGAGACTGTTCATCCACATCAACACCAGGGCTATTGTTCCTGAGACTTTTCATCCACATCAACATCAGGACTATTGTTCCTGAGACTTTTCATCCACATCAACACCAGGACTATTGTTCCTGAGACTGTTCATCCACATCAACACCAGGGCTATTGTTCCTGAGACTTTTCATCCACATCAACATCAGGACTATTGTTCCTGAGACTTTTCATCAACATCAACACCAGGACTATTGTTCCTGAGACTGTTCATCCACATCAACACCAGGGCTATTGTTCCTGAGACGTTTCATCCACATCAACACCAGGACTATTGTTCCTGAGACTGTTCATCCACATCAACACCACGACTATTGTTCCTGAGACTGTTCATTCACATCAACACCAGGGGTATTGTTCCTGAGACTGTTCATCCACATCAACACCAGGGCTATTGTTCCTGAGACTTTTCATCCACATCAACACCAGGACTATTGTTCCTGAGACTGTTCATCCACATCAACACCACGACTATTGTTCCTGAGACTTTTCATCCACATCAACATCAGGACTATTGTTCCTGAGACTTTTCATCCACATCAACATCAGGACTATTGTTCCTGAGAATTTTCATCCACATCAACACCAGGACTATTGTTCCTGAGACTTTTCATCCACATCAACATCAGGACTATTGTTCCTGAGACTGTTCATCCACATCAACACCAGGGCTATTGTTCCTGAGACTTTTCATCCACATCAACATCAGGACTATTGTTCCTGAGACTTTTCATCCACATCAACACCAGGACTATTGTTCCTGAGACTGTTCATCCACATCAACACCAGGGCTATTGTTCCTGAGACTTTTCATCCACATCAACATCAGGACTATTGTTCCTGAGACTTTTCATCAACATCAACACCAGGACTATTGTTCCTGAGACTGTTCATCCACATCAACACCAGGGCTATTGTTCCTGAGACTTTTCATCCACATCAACACCAGGACTATTGTTCCTGAGACTGTTCATCCACATCAACACCACGACTATTGTTCCTGAGACTGTACATCCACATCAACACCAGGGGTATTGTTCCTGAGACTGTTCATCCACATCAACACCAGGGCTATTGTTCCTGAGACTTTTCATCCACATCAACACCAGGACTATTGTTCCTGAGACTGTTCATCCACATCAACACCAGGGCTATTGTTCCTGAGACTTTTCATCCACATCAACATCAGGACTATTGTTCCTGAGACTTTTCATCCACATCAACATCAGGACTATTGTTCCTGAGACTGTTCATCCACATCAACACCAGGGCTATTGTTCCTGAGACTTTTCATCCACATCAACATCAGGACTATTGTTCCTGAGACTTTTCATCAACATCAACACCAGGACTATTGTTCCTGAGACTGTTCATCCACATCAACACCAGGGCTATTGTTCCTGAGACTTTTCATCCACATCAACACCAGGACTATTGTTCCTGAGACTGTTCATCCACATCAACACCACGACTATTGTTCCTGAGACTGTTCATCCACATCAACACCAGGGGTATTGTTCCTGAGACTGTTCATCCACATCAACACCAGGGCTATTGTTCCTGAGACTTTTCATCCACATCAACACCAGGACTATTGTTCCTGAGACTGTTCATCCACATCAACACCACGACTATTGTTCCTGAGACTTTTCATCCACATCAACATCAGGACTATTGTTCCTGAGACTTTTCATCCACATCAACATCAGGACTATTGTTCCTGAGACATTTCATCCACATCAACACCAGGACTATTGTTCCTGAGACTTTTCATCCACATCAACATCAGGACTATTGTTCCTGAGACTTTTCATCCACATCAACATCAGGACTATTGTTCCTGAGACTGTTCATCCACATCAACACCAGGGCTATTGTTCCTGAGACTTTTCATCCACATCAACATCAGGACTATTGTTCCTGAGACTTTTCATCCACATCAACATCAGGACTATTGTTCCTGAGACTTTTCATCCACATCAACATCAGGACTATTGTTCCTGAGACTTTTCATCCACATCAACATCAGGACTATTGTTCCTGAGACTGTTCATCCACATCAACATCAGGACTATTGTTCCTGAGACTTTTCATCCACATCAACATCAGGACTATTGTTCCTGAGACTTTTCATCCACATCAACACCAGGACTATTGTTCCTGAGACTGTTCATCCACATCAACACCAGGGCTATTGTTCCTGAGACTTTTCATCCACATCAACACCAGGACTATTGTTCCTGAGACTGTTCATCCACATCAACACCACGACTATTGTTCCTGAGACTGTTCATCCACATCAACACCAGGGGTATTGTTCCTGAGACTTTTCATCCACATCAACATCAGGACTATTGTTCCTGAGACTTTTCATCCACATCAACATCAGGACTATTGTTCCTGAGACTTTTCATCCACATCAACACCAGGACTATTGTTCCTGAGACTTTTCATCCACATCAACATCAGGACTATTGTTCCTGAGACTTTTCATCCACATCAACATCAGGACTATTGTTCCTGAGACTTTTTATCCACATCAACACCAGGACTATTGTTCCTGAGACTTTTCATCCACATCAACATCAGGACTATTGTTCCTGAGACTTTTCATCCACATCAACATCAGGACTATTGTTCCTGAGACTGTTCATCCACATCAACACCAGGGCTATTGTTCCTGAGACTTTTCATCCACATCAACATCAGGACTATTGTTCCTGAGACTGTTCATCCGCATCATCACCACGGCTATTCTTATTGAGACTTTTCATCCACATCAACACCAGGACTATTGTTCCTGAGACTGTTCATCCACATCAACACCAGGGCTATTGTTCCTGAGACTTTTCATCCACATCAACACCAGGACTATTGTTCCTGAGACTGTTCATCCACATCAACACCACGACTATTGTTCCTGAGACTGTTCATCCACATCAACATCAGGACTATTGTTCCTGAGACTTTTCATCCACATCAACATCAGGACTATTGTTCCTGAGACTTTTCATCCACATCAACACCAGGACTATTGTTCCTGAGACTTTTCATCCACATCAACATCAGGACTATTGTTCCTGAGACTGTTCATCCTCATCAACACCAGGGCTATTGTTCCCGAGACTTTTCATCCACATCAACATCAGGACTATTGTTCCTGAGACTGTTCATCCACATCAACACCAGGACTATTGTTCCTGAGACTGTTCATCCACATCAACACCAGGACTATTGTTCCTGAGACTTTTCATCCACATCAACACCAGGACTATTGTTCCTGAGACTTTTCATCCACATCAACATCAGGACTATTGTTCCTGAGACTGTTCATCCTCATCAACACCAGGGCTATTGTTCCTGAGACTTTTCATCCACATCAACATCAGGACTATTGTTCCAGAGACTGTTCATCCACATCAACATCAGGACTATTGTTCCTGAGACTGTTCATCCACATCAACACCAGGGCTATTGTTCCTGAGACTTTTCATCCACGTCAACATCAGGACTATTGTTCCTGAGACTGTTCATCCACATCAACACCAGGACTATTGTTCCTGAGACTGTTCATCCACATCAACACCAGGACTATTGTTCCTGAGACTGTTCATCCACATCAACACCAGGACTATTGTTCCTGAGACTTTTCATCCACATCAACACCAAGGCTATTGTTCCTGAGACGTTTAATCCACATCAACACCAGGACTATTGTTCCTGAGACTGTTCATCCAGATCAACACCAGGGCTATTGTTCCTGAGACTTTTCATCCACATCAACACCAGGACTATTGTTCCTGAGACTTTTCATCCACATCAACATCAGGACTATTGTTCCTGAGACTTTTCATCCACATCAACATCAGGACTATTGTTCCTGAGACTTTTCATCCACATCAACACCAGGACTATTGTTCCTGAGACTTTTCATCCACATCAACATCAGGACTATTGTTCCTGAGACTGTTCATCCACATCAACACCAGGGCTATTGTTCCTGAGACTTTTCATCCACATCAACATCAGGACTATTGTTCCTGAGACTGTTCATCCACATCAACACCAGGGCTATTGTTCCTGAGACTTTTCATCCACATCAACATCAGGACTATTGTTCCTGAGACTGTTCATCCACATCAACACCAGGACTATTGTTCCTGAGACTGTTCATCCACATCAACACCAGGACTATTGTTCCTGAGACTGTTCATCCACATCAACACCAGGACTATTGTTCCTGAGACTTTTCATCCACATCAACACCAGGGCTATTGTTCCTGAGACGTTTCATCCACATCAACACCAGGACTATTGTTCCTGAGACTGTTCATCCAGATCAACACCAGGGCTATTGTTCCTGAGACTTTTCATCCACATCAACACCAGGACTATTGTTCCTGAGACTTTTCATCCACATCAACATCAGGACTATTGTTCCTGAGACTTTTCATCCACATCAACATCAGGACTATTGTTCCTGAGACTGTTCATCCACATTAACATCAGGACTATTGTTCCTGAGACTTTTGTTCCACATCAACATCAGGACTATTGTTCCTGAGACTGTTCATCCACATCAACACCAGGGCTATTGTTCCTGAGACTTTTCATCCACATCAACATCAGGACTATTGTTCCTGAGACTGTTCATCCACATCAACACCAGGGCTATTGTTCCTGAGACTTTTCATCCACATCAACATCAGGACTATTGTTCCTGAGACTGTTCATCCACATCAACACCAGGACTATTGTTCCTGAGACTGTTCATCCACATCAACACCAGGACTATTGTTCCTGAGACTGTTCATCCACATCAACACCAGGACTATTGTTCCTGAGACTTTTCATCCACATCAACACCAGGGCTATTGTTCCTGAGACGTTTCATCCACATCAACACCAGGACTATTGTTCCTGAGACTGTTCATCCAGATCAACACCAGGGCTATTGTTCCTGAGACTTTTCATCCACATCAACACCAGGACTATTGTTCCTGAGACTTTTCATCCACATCAACATCAGGACTATTGTTCCTGAGACTTTTCATCCACATCAACATCAGGACTATTGTTCCTGAGACTGTTCATCCACATTAACATCAGGACTATTGTTCCTGAGACTTTTGTTCCACATCAACATCAGGACTATTGTTCCTGAGACTGTTCATCCACATCAACATCAGGACTGTTGTTCCTGAGACTTTTCATCCACATCAACATCAGGACTATTGTTCCTGAGACTTTTCATCCACATCAACACCAGGACTATTGTTCCTGAGACTTTTCATCCACATCAACATCAGGACTATTGTTCCTGAGACTGTTCATCCACATCAACATCAGGACTATTGTTCCTGAGAATTTTCATCCACATCAACATCAGGACTATTGTTCCTGAGACTGTTCATCCACATCAACATCAGGACTATTGTTCCTGAGACTTTTCATCCACATCAACACCAGGACTATTGTTCCTGAGACTGTTCATCCACATCATCACCACGGATATTCTTATTGAGACTTTTCATCCACATCAACACCAGGGCTATTGTTCCTGAGACTTTTCATCCACATCAACACCAGGACTATTGTTCCTGAGACTGTTCATCCACATCAACACCAGGGCTATTGTTCCTGAGACTTTTCATCCACAGCAACACCAGGACTATTGTTCCTGAGACTTTTCATCCACATCAACATCAGGACTATTGTTCCTGAAACTTGTCATCCACATCAACACCAGGACTATTGTTCCTGAGACTTTTCATCCACATCAACATCAGGACTATTGTTCCTGAGACTTTTCATCCACATCAACATCAGGACTATTGTTCCTGAGACTTGTCATCCACATCAACACCAGGACTATTGTTCCTGAGACTTTTCATCCACATCAACATCAGGACTATTGTTCCTGAGACTTGTCATCCACATCAACACCAGGACTATTGTTCCTGAGACTTTTCATCCACATCAACATCAGGACTATTGTTCCTGAGACTGTTCATTCACATCAACACCAGGACTATTGTTCCTGAGACTGTACATCCACATCAAAACCAGTGCTATTGTTCCTGAGACTGTTCATTCACATCTACACCAGGGCTATTGTTCCTGAGACTGTTCATCCGCATCAACACCAGGAATATTGTTCCTGAGACTGTTCATTCACATCAACACCAGGACTATTGTTCCTGAGACTGTTCATTCACATCAACACCAGGAATATTGCTTCTGAGACTTTTCATTCACATCAACACCAGGACTATTGTTCCTGAGACTGTACATCCACATCAAAACCAGTGCTATTGTTCCTGAGACTGTTCATTCACATCTACACCAGGGCTATTGTTCCTGAGTCTGTTCATTCACATCAACACCAGGAATATTGCTTCTGAGACTGTTCATTCACAACAACACCAGGACTATTGTTCCAGAGACTGTTCATCCGCATCATCACCACGGCTAATCTTATTGAGACTATTCATCTACAACAACACCAGGACTACTCTTCCTGAGACTGTTCATTCACATCAAAACCAGGACTATTGTTCCTGAGACTGTTCATCCACATCAACACCAGGGGTATTGTTCCTGAGACTTTTCATCCACATCAACATCAGGACTATTGTTCCTGAGACTTTTCATCCACATCAACACCAGGACTATTGTTCCTGAGACTTTTCATCCACATCAACACCAGGACTATTGTTCCTGAGACTGTTCATCCACATCAACACCAGGGGTATTGTTCCTGAGATTTTTCATCCACATCAACATCAGGACTATTGTTCCTGAGACTTTTCATCCACATCAACATCAAGACTATTGTTCCTGAGACTGTTCATCCACATCAACACCAGGGGTATTGTTCCTGAGACTTTTCATCCACATGAACATCAGGACTATTGTTCCTGAGACTGTTCATCCACATCAACACCAGGGGTACTGTTCCTGAGACTTTTCATCCACATCAACATCAGGACTATTGTTCCTGAGACTTTTCATCCACATCAACATCAGGACTATTGTTCCTGAGACTTTTCATCCACATCAACACCAGGACTATTGTTCCTGAGACTTTTCATCCACATCAACATCAGGACTATTGTTCCTGAGACTGTTCATCCACATCAACACCAGGGCTATTGTTCCTGAGACTTTTCATCCACATCAACATCAGGACTATTGTTCCTGAGACTTTTCATCCACATCAACATCAGGACTATTGTTCCTGAGACTGTTCATCCAGATCAACATCAGGACTATTGTTCCTGAGACTTTTCATCCACATCAACATCAGGACTATTGTTCCTGAGACTGTTCATCCACATCAACACCAGGGCTATTGTTCCTGAGACTTTTCATCCACATCAACATCAGGACTATTGTTCCTGAGACTGTTCATCCACATCAACACCAGGACTATTGTTCCTGAGACTTTTCATCCACATCAACATCAGGACTATTGTTCCTGAGACTGTTCATCCACATCAACATCAGGACTATTGTTCCTGAGACTGTTCTTCCACATCAACACCAGGCCTATTGTTCCTGAGACTTTTCATCCACATCAACATCAGGACTATTGTTCCTGAGACTGTTCATCCACATCAACACCAGGGGTATTGTACCTGAGACTGTTCATCCACATCAACATCAGGACTATTGTTCCTGAGACTTTTCATCCACATCAACATCAGGACTATTGTTCCTGAGACTGTTCATCCACATCAACACCAGGGGTATTGTTCCTGAGACTTTTCATCCACATCAACATCAGGACTATTGTTCCTGAGACTTTTCATCCACATCAACATCAGGACTATTGTTCCTGAGAATTTTCATCCACATCAACACCAGGACTATTGTTCCTGAGACTTTTCATCCACATCAACATCAGGACTATTGTTCCTGAGACTGTTCATCCACATCAACACCAGGGCTATTGTTCCTGAGACTTTTCATCCACATCAACATCAGGACTATTGTTCCTGAGACTTTTCATCCACATCAACATCAGGACTATTGTTCCTGAGACTTTTCATCCACATCAACACCAGGGCTATTGTTCCTGAGACTTTTCATCCACATCAACATCAGGACTATTGTTCCTGAGACTTTTCATCCACATCAACACCAGGACTATTGTTCCTGAGACTGTTCATCCACATCAACACCAGGGCTATTGTTCCTGAGACTTTTCATCCACATCAACACCAGGACTATTGTTCCTGAGACTGTTCATCCACATCAACACCACGACTATTGTTCCTGAGACTGTTCATCCACATCAACACCAGGGGTATTGTTCCTGAGACTGTTCATCCACATCAACACCAGGGCTATTGTTCCTGAGACTTTTCATCCACATCAACACCAGGACTATTGTTCCTGAGACTGTTCATCCACATCAACACCACGACTATTGTTCCTGAGACTTTTCATCCACATCAACATCAGGACTATTGTTCCTGAGACTTTTCATCCACATCAACATCAGGACTATTGTTCCTGAGACTTTTCATCCACCTCAACACCAGGACTATTGTTCCTGAGACTTTACATCCACATCAACACCAGGACTATTGTTCCTGAGACTTTTCATCCACATCAACATCAGGACTATTGTTCCTGAGACTGTTCATCCACACCAACACCAGGGCTATTGTTCCTGAGACTTTTCATCCACATCAACATCAGGACTATTGTTCCTGAGACTTTTCATCCACATCAACATCAGGACTATTGTTCCTGAGACTTTACATCCACATCAACATCAGGACTATTGTTCCTGAGACTTTTCATCCACATCAACATCAGGACTATTGTTCCTGAGACTGTTCATCCACATCAACATCAGGACTATTGTTCCTGAGACTTTTCATCCACATCAACATCAGGACTATTGTTCCTGAGACTTTTCATCCACATCAACACCAGGACTATTGTTCCTGAGACTGTTCATCCACATCAACACCAGTGCTATTGTTCCTGAGACTTTTCATCCACATCAACACCAGGACTATTGTTCCTGAGACTGTTCATCCACATCAACACCACGACTATTGTTCCTGAGACTGTTCTTCCACATCAACACCAGGGGTATTGTTCCTGAGACTTTTCATCCACATCAACATCAGGACTATTGTTCCTGAGACTTTTCATCCACATCAACATCAGGACTATTGTTCCTGAGACTTTTCATCCACATCAACACCAGGACTATTGTTCCTGAGACTTTTCATCCACATCAACATCAGGACTATTGTTCCTGGACTTTTCATCCACATCAACATCAGGACCATTATTCCTGAGACTTTTTATCCACATCAACACCAGGACTATTGTTCCTGAGACTTTTCATCCACATCAACATCAGGACTATTGTTCCTGAGACTTTTCATCCACATCAACATCAGGACTATTGTTCCTGAGACTGTTCATCCACATCAACACCAGGGCTATTGTTCCTGAGACTTTTCATCCACATCAACATCAGGACTATTGTTCCTGAGACTGTTCATCCGCATCATCACCACGGCTATTCTTATTGAGACTTTTCATCCACATCAACACCAGGACTATTGTTCCTGAGACTGTTCATCCACATCAACACCAGGGCTATTGTTCCTGAGACTTTTCATCCACATCAACACCAGGACTATTGTTCCTGAGACTGTTCATCCACATCAACACCACGACTATTGTTCCTGAGACTGTTCATCCACATCAACACCAGGGGTATTGTTCCTGAGACTTTTCATCCACATCAACATCAGGACTATTGTTCCTGAGACTTTTCATCCACATCAACATCAGGACTATTGTTCCTGAGACTTTTCATCCACATCAACACCAGGACTATTGTTCCTGAGACCTTTCATCCACATCAACATCAGGACTATTGTTCCTGAGACTGTTCATCCACATCAACACCAGGGCTATTGTTCCTGAGACTTTTCATCCACATCAACATCAGGACTATTGTTCCTGAGACTTTTCATCCACATCAACATCAGGACTATTGTTCCTGAGACTTTTCATCCACATCAACATCAGGACTATTGTTCCTGAGAATTTTCATCCACATCAACACCAGGACTATTGTTCCTGAGACTTTTCATCCACATCAACATCAGGACTATTGTTCCTGAGACTGTTCATCCACATCAACACCAGGGCTATTGTTCCTGAGACTTTTCATCCACATCAACATCAGGACTATTGTTCCTGAGACTTTTCATCCACATCAACATCAGGACTATTGTTCCTGAGACTGTTCATCCACATCAACACCAGGGCTATTGTTCCTGAGACTTTTCATCCACATCAACATCAGGACTATTGTTCCTGAGACTTTTCATCCACATCAACACCAGGACTATTGTTCCTGAGACTGTTCATCCACATCAACACCAGGGCTATTGTTCCTGAGACTTTTCATCCACATCAACACCAGGACTATTGTTCCTGAGACTGTTCATCCACATCAACACCACGACTATTGTTCCTGAGACTGTTCATCCACATCAACACCAGGGGTATTGTTCCTGAGACTGTTCATCCACATCAACACCAGGGCTATTGTTCCTGAGACTGTTCATCCACATCAACACCAGGACTATTGTTCCTGAGACTGTTCATCCACATCAACACCACGACTATTGTTCCTGAGACTTTTCATCCACATCAACATCAGGACTATTGTTCCTGAGACTTTTCATCCACATCAACATCAGGACTATTGTTCCTGAGACTTTTCATCCACATCAACACCAGGACTATTGTTCCTGAGACTTTTCATCCACATCAACACCAGGACTATTGTTCCAGAGACTTTTCATCCACATCAACATCAGGACTATTGTTCCTGAGACTGTTCATCCACACCAACACCAGGGCTATTGTTCCTGAGACTTTTCATCCACATCAACATCAGGACTATTGTTCCTGAGACTTTACATCCACATCAACATCAGGACTATTGTTCCTGAGACTTTTCATCCACATCAACATCAGGACTATTGTTCCTGAGACTGTTCATCCACATCAACATCAGGACTATTGTTCTTGAGACTTTTCATCCACATCAACATCAGGACTATTGTTCCTGAGACTTTTCATCCACATCAACATCAGGACTATTGTTCCTGAGACTGTTCATCCACATCAACATCAGGACTATTGTTCCTGAGACTTTACATCCACATCAACATCAGGACTATTGTTCCTGAGACTTTTCATCCACATCAACATCAGGACTATTGTTCCTGAGACTGTTCATCCACATCAACATCAGGACTATTGTTCCTGAGACTTTTCATCCACATCAACATCAGGACTATTGTTCCTGAGACTTTTCATCCACATCAACACCAGGACTATTGTTCCTGAGACTGTTCATCCACATCAACACCAGGGCTATTGTTCCTGAGACTTTTCATCCACATCAACACCAGGACTATTGTTCCTGAGACTGTTCATCCACATCAACACCACGACTATTGTTCCTGAGACTGTTCATCCACATCAACACCAGGGGTATTGTTCCTGAGACTTTTCATCCACATCAACATCAGGACTATTGTTCCTGAGACTTTTCATCCACATCAACATCAGGACTATTGTTCCTGAGACTTTTCATCCACATCAACACCAGGACTATTGTTCCTGAGACTTTTCATCCACATCAACATCAGGACTATTGTTCCTGAGACTTTTCATCCACATCAACATCAGGACTATTGTTCCTGAGACTTTTTATCCACATCAACACCAGGACTATTGTTCCTGAGACTTTTCATCCACATCAACATCAGGACTATTGTTCCTGAGACTTTTCATCCACATCAACATCAGGACTATTGTTCCTGAGACTGTTCATCCACATCAACACCAGGGCTATTGTTCCTGAGACTTTTCATCCACATCAACATCAGGACTATAGTTCCTGAGACTGTTCATCCGCATCATCACCACGGCTATTCTTATTGAGACTTTTCATCCACATCAACACCAGGACTATTGTTCCTGAGACTGTTCATCCACATCAACACCAGGGCTATTGTTGCTGAGACTTTTCATCCACATCAACACCAGGACTATTGTTCCTGAGACTGTTCATCCACATCAACACCACGACTATTGTTCCTGAGACTGTTCATCCACATCAACATCAGGACTATTGTTCCTGAGACTTTTCATCCACATCAACATCAGGACTATTGTTCCTGAGACTGTTCACCCACATCAACACCAGGGCTATTGTTCCTGAGACTTTTCATCCACATCAACATCAGGACTATTGTTCCTGAGACTGTTCATCCGCATCATCACCACGGCTATTCTTATTGAGACTTTTCATCCACATCAACACCAGGACTATTGTTCCTGAGACTGTTCATCCACATCAACACCAGGGCTATTGTTCCTGAGACTTTTCATCCACATCAACACCAGGACTATTGTTCCTGAGACTGTTCATCCACATCAACACCACGACTATTGTTCCTGAGACTGTTCATCCACATCAACACCAGGGGTATTGTTCCTGAGACTTTTCATCCACATCAACATCAGGACTATTGTTCCTGAGACTTTTCATCCACATCAACATCAGGACTATTGTTCCTGAGACTTTTCATCCACATCAACACCAGGACTATTGTTCCTGAGACTGTTCATCCACATCAACACCAGGGCTATTGTTCCTGAGACTTTTCATCCACATCAACACCAGGACTATTGTTCCTGAGACTGTTCATCCACATCAACACCACGACTATTGTTCCTGAGACTGTTCATCCACATCAACACCAGGGGTATTGTTCCTGAGACTTTTCATCCACATCAACATCAGGACTATTGTTCCTGAGACTTTTCATCCACATCAACACCAGGACTATTGTTCCTGAGACTTTTCATCCACATCAACATCAGGACTATTGTTCCTGAGACTTTTCATCCACATCAACATCAGGACTATTGTTCCTGAGACTTTTTATCCACATCAACACCAGGACTATTGTTCCTGAGACTTTTCATCCACATCAACATCAGGACTATTGTTCCTGAGACTTTTCATCCACATCAACATCAGGACTATTGTTCCTGAGACTGTTCATCCACATCAACACCAGGGCTATTGTTCCTGAGACTTTTCATCCACATCAACATCAGGACTATTGTTCCTGAGACTGTTCATCCGCATCATCACCACGGCTATTCTTATTGAGACTTTTCATCCACATCAACACCAGGACTATTGTTCCTGAGACTGTTCATCCACATCAACACCAGGGCTATTGTTGCTGAGACTTTTCATCCACATCAACACCAGGACTATTGTTCCTGAGACTGTTCATCCACATCAACACCACGACTATTGTTCCTGAGACTGTTCATCCACATCAACATCAGGACTATTGTTCCTGAGACTTTTCATCCACATCAACATCAGGACTATTGTTCCTGAGACTGTTCACCCACATCAACACCAGGGCTATTGTTCCTGAGACTTTTCATCCACATCAACATCAGGACTATTGTTCCTGAGACTGTTCATCCGCATCATCACCACGGCTATTCTTATTGAGACTGTTCATCCACATCAACACCAGGACTATTGTTCCTGAGACTGTTCATCCACATCAACACCAGGGCTATTGTTCCTGAGACTTTTCATCCACATCAACACCAGGACTATTGTTCCTGAGACTGTTCATCCACATCAACACCACGACTATTGTTCCTGAGACTGTTCATCCACATCAACACCAGGGGTATTGTTCCTGAGACTTTTCATCCACATCAACATCAGGACTATTGTTCCTGAGACTTTTCATCCACATCAACATCAGGACTATTGTTCCTGAGACTTTTCATCCACATCAACACCAGGACTATTGTTCCTGAGACTGTTCATCCACATCAACACCAGGGCTATTGTTCCTGAGACTTTTCATCCACATCAACACCAGGACTATTGTTCCTGAGACTGTTCATCCACATCAACACCACGACTATTGTTCCTGAGACTGTTCATCCACATCAACACCAGGGGTATTGTTCCTGAGACTTTTCATCCACATCAACATCAGGACTATTGTTCCTGAGACTTTTCATCCACATCAACATCAGGACTATTGTTCCTGAGACTTTTCATCCACATCAACACCAGGACTATTGTTCCTGAGACTTTTCATCCACATCAACATCAGGACTATTGTTCCTGAGACTTTTCATCCACATCAACATCAGGACTATTGTTCCTGAGACTTTTTATCCACATCAACACCAGGACTATTGTTCCTGAGACTTTTCATCCACATCAACATCAGGACTATTGTTCCTGAGACTTTTCATCCACATCAACATCAGGACTATTGTTCCTGAGACTGTTCATCCACATCAACACCAGGGCTATTGTTCCTGAGACTTTTCATCCACATCAACATCAGGACTATTGTTCCTGAGACTGTTCATCCGCATCATCACCACGGCTATTCTTATTGAGACTTTTCATCCACATCAACACCAGGACTATTGTTCCTGAGACTGTTCATCCACATCAACACCAGGGCTATTGTTCCTGAGACTTTTCATCCACATCAACACCAGGACTATTGTTCCTGAGACTGTTCATCCACATCAACACCACGACTATTGTTCCTGAGACTGTTCATCCACATCAACACCAGGGGTATTGTTCCTGAGACTTTTCATCCACATCAACATCAGGACTATTGTTCCTGAGACTTTTCATCCACATCAACATCAGGACTATTGTTCCTGAGACTTTTCATCCACATCAACACCAGGACTATTGTTCCTGAGACTTTTCATCCACATCAACATCAGGACTATTGTTCCTGAGACTGTTCATCCACATCAACACCAGGGCTATTGTTCCTGAGACTTTTCATCCACATCAACATCAGGACTATTGTTCCTGAGACTGTTCATCCACATCAACACCAGGGCTATTGTTCCTGAGACTTTTCATCCACATCAACACCAGGACTATTGTTCCTGAGACTGTTCATCCACATCAACATCAGGACTATTGTTCCTGAGACTTTTTATCCACATCAACACCAGGACTATTGTTCCTGAGACTTTTCATCCACATCAACATCAGGACTATTGTTCCTGAGACTTTTCATCCACATCAACATCAGGACTATTGTTCCTGAGACTGTTCATCCACATCAACACCAGGGCTATTGTTCCTGAGACTGTTCATCCACATCAACATCAGGACTATTGTTCCTGAGACTTTTCATCCACATCAACATCAGGACTATTGTTCCTGAGACTTTTCATCCACATCAACACCAGGACTATTGTTCCTGAGACTGTTCATCCACATCAACACCAGGGCTATTGTTCCTGAGACTTTTCATCCACATCAACACCAGGACTATTGTTCCTGAGACTGTTCATCCACATCAACACCACGACTATTGTTCCTGAGACTGTTCATCCACATCAACATCAGGGGTATTGTTCCTGAGACTGTTCATCCACATCAACACCAGGGCTATTGTTCCTGAGACTTTTCATCCACATCAACACCAGGACTATTGTTCCTGAGACTGTTCATCCACATCAACACCACGACTATTGTTCCTGAGACTTTTCATCCACATCAACATCAGGACTATTGTTCCTGAGACTTTTCATCCACATCAACATCAGGACTATTGTTCCTGAGACTTTTCATCCACATCAACACCAGGACTATTGTTCCTGAGACTTTTCATCCACATCAACACCAGGACTATTGTTCCTGAGACTTTTCATCCACATCAACATCAGGACTATTGTTCCTGAGACTGTTCATCCACACCAACACCAGGGCTATTGTTCCTGAGACTTTTCATCCACATCAACATCAGGACTATTGTTCCTGAGACTTTTCATCCACATCAACATCAGGACTATTGTTCCTGAGACTTTACATCCACATCAACATCAGGACTATTGTTCCTGAGACTTTTCATCCACATCAACATCAGGACTATTGTTCCTGAGACTGTTCATCCACATCAACATCAGGACTATTGTTCCTGAGACTTTTCATCCACATCAACATCAGGACTATTGTTCCTGAGACTTTTCATCCACATCAACACCAGGACTATTGTTCCTGAGACTGTTCATCCACATCAACACCAGGGCTATTGTTCCTGAGACTTTTCATCCACATCAACACCTGGACTATTGTTCCTGAGACTGTTCATCCACATCAACACCACGACTATTGTTCCTGAGACTGTTCATCCACATCAACACCAGGGGTATTGTTCCTGAGACTTTTCATCCACATCAACATCAGGACTATTGTTCCTGAGACTTTTCATCCACATCAACATCAGGACTATTGTTCCTGAGACTATTCATCCACATCAACACCAGGACTATTGTTCCTGAGACTTTTCATCCACATCAACATCAGGACTATTGTTCCTGAGACTTTTCATCCACATCAACATCAGGACTATTGTTCCTGAGACTTTTTATCCACATCAACACCAGGACTATTGTTCCTGAGACTTTTCATCCACATCAACATCAGGACTATTGTTCCTGAGACTTTTCATCCACATCAACATCAGGACTATTGTTCCTGAGACTGTTCATCCACATCAACACCAGGGCTATTGTTCCTGAGACTTTTCATCCACATCAACATCAGGACTATTGTTCCTGAGACTGTTCATCCGCATCATCACCACGGCTATTCTTATTGAGACTTTTCATCCACATCAACACCAGGACTATTGTTCCTGAGACTGTTCATCCACATCAACACCAGGGCTATTGTTCCTGAGACTTTTCATCCACATCAACACCAGGACTATTGTTCCTGAGACTGTTCATCCACATCAACACCACGACTATTGTTCCTGAGACTGTTCATCCACATCAACATCAGGACTATTGTTCCTGAGACTTTTCATCCACATCAACATCAGGACTATTGTTCCTGAGACTGTTCATGCACATCAACACCAGGGCTATTGTTCCTGAGACTTTTCATCCACATCAACATCAGGACTATTGTTCCTGAGACTGTTCATCCGCATCATCACCACGGCTATTCTTATTGAGACTTTTCATCCACATCAACACCAGGACTATTGTTCCTGAGACTGTTCATCCACATCAACACCAGGGCTATTGTTCCTGAGACTTTTCATCCACATCAACACCAGGACTATTGTTCCTGAGACTGTTCATCCACATCAACACCACGACTATTGTTCCTGAGACTGTTCATCCACATCAACACCAGGGGTATTGTTCCTGAGACTTTTCATCCACATCAACATCAGGACTATTGTTCCTGAGACTTTTCATCCACATCAACATCAGGACTATTGTTCCTGAGACTTTTCATCCACATCAACACCAGGACTATTGTTCCTGAGACTGTTCATCCACATCAACACCAGGGCTATTGTTCCTGAGACTTTTCATCCACATCAACACCAGGACTATTGTTCCTGAGACTGTTCATCCACATCAACACCACGACTATTGTTCCTGAGACTGTTCATCCACATCAACACCAGGGGTATTGTTCCTGAGACTTTTCATCCACATCAACATCAGGACTATTGTTCCTGAGACTTTTCATCCACATCAACATCAGGACTATTGTTCCTGAGACTTTTCATCCACATCAACACCAGGACTATTGTTCCTGAGACTTTTCATCCACATCAACATCAGGACTATTGTTCCTGAGACTTTTCATCCACATCAACATCAGGACTATTGTTCGTGAGACTTTTTATCCACATCAACACCAGGACTATTGTTCCTGAGACTTTTCATCCACATCAACATCAGGACTATTGTTCCTGAGACTTTTCATCCACATCAACATCAGGACTATTGTTCCTGAGACTGTTCATCCACATCAACACCAGGGCTATTGTTCCTGAGACTTTTCATCCACATCAACATCAGGACTATTGTTCCTGAGACTGTTCATCCGCATCATCACCACGGCTATTCTTATTGAGACTTTTCATCCACATCAACACCAGGACTATTGTTCCTGAGACTGTTCATCCACATCAACACCAGGGCTATTGTTCCTGAGACTTTTCATCCACATCAACACCAGGACTATTGTTCCTGAGACTGTTCATCCACATCAACACCACGACTATTGTTCCTGAGACTGTTCATCCACATCAACACCAGGGGTATTGTTCCTGAGACTTTTCATCCACATCAACATCAGGACTATTGTTCCTGAGACTTTTCATCCACATCAACATCAGGACTATTGTTCCTGAGACTTTTCATCCACATCAACACCAGGACTATTGTTCCTGAGACTTTTCATCCACATCAACATCAGGACTATTGTTCCTGAGACTGTTCATCCACATCAACACCAGGGCTATTGTTCCTGAGACTTTTCATCCACATCAACATCAGGACTATTGTTCCTGAGACTGTTCATCCACATCAACATCAGGAACTATTGTTCCTGAGACTGATCATCCACATCAACACCAGGGCTATTGTTCCTGAGACTTTTCATCCACATCAACATCAGGACTATTGTTCCTGAGACTGTTCATCTACATCAACACCAGGACTATTGTTCCTGAGACTGTTCATCCACATCAACACCAGGACTATTGTTCCTGAGACTTTTCATCCACATCAACACCAGGGCTATTGTTCCTGAGACTTTTCATCCACATCAACATCAGGACTATTGTTCCTGAGACTTTTCATCCACATCAACACCAGGACTATTGTTCCTGAGACTGATCATCCACATCAACACCAGGGCTATTGTTCCTGAGACTTTTCATCCACATCAACATCAGGACTATTGTTCCTGAGACTGTTCATCTACATCAACACCAGGACTATTGTTCCTGAGACTGTTCATCCACATCAACACCAGGACTATTGTTCCTGAGACTTTTCATCCACATCAACACCAGGGCTATTGTTCCTGAGACTTTTCATCCACATCAACATCAGGACTATTGTTCCTGAGACTTTTCATCCACATCAACACCAGGACTATTGTTCCTGAGACTGTTCATCCACATCAACACCAGGGCTATTGTTCCTGAGACTTTTCATCCACATCAACACCAGGACGATTGTTCCTGAGACTGTTCATCCACATCAACATCAGGACTATTGTTCCTGAGACTTTTTATCCACATCAACACCAGGACTATTGTTCCTGAGACTTTTCATCCACATCAACATCAGGACTATTGTTCCTGAGACTTTTCATCCACATCAACATCAGGACTATTGTTCCTGAGACTGTTCATCCACATCAACACCAGGGCTATTGTTCCTGAGACTTTTCATCCACATCAACATCAGGACTATTGTTCCTGAGACTGTTCATCCGCATCATCACCACGGCTATTCTTATTGAGACTTTTCATCCACATCAGCACCAGGACTATTGTTCCTGAGACTGTTCATCCACATCAACACCAGGGCTATTGTTCCTGAGACTTTTCATCCACATCAACACCAGGACTATTGTTCCTGAGACTGTTCATCCACATCAACACCACGATTATTGTTCCTGAGACTGTTCATCCACATCAACACCAGGGGTATTGTTCCTGAGACTTTTCATCCACATCAACATCAGGACTATTGTTCCTGAGACTTTTCATCCACATCAACATCAGGACTATTGTTCCTGAGACTTTTCATCCACATCAACACCAGGACTATTGTTCCTGAGACTTTTCATCCACATCAACATCAGGACTATTGTTCCTGAGACTGTTCAGCCACATCAACACCAGGGCCATTGTTCCTGAGACTTTTCATCCACATCAACATCAGGACTATTGTTCCTGAGACTGTTCATCCACATCAACACCAGGGCGATTGTTCCTGAGACTTTTCATCCACATCAACATCAGGACTATTGTTCCTGAGACTGTTCATCCACATCAACACCAGGACTATTGTTCCTGAGACTGTTCATCTACATCAACACCAGGACTATTGTTCCTGAGACTGTTCATCCACATCAACACCAGGACTATTGTTCCTGAGACTTTTCATCCACATCAACACCAGGGCTATTGTTCCTGAGACTTTTCATCCACATCAACATCAGGACTATTGTTCCTGAGACTTTTCATCCACATCAACACCAGGACTATTGTTCCTGAGACTCTTCATCCACATCAACACCAGGACTATTGTTCCTGAGACTGTTCATCCACATCAACACCAGGACTATTGTTCCTGAGACTGTTCATCCACATCAACACCAGGGGTATTGTTCCTGAGACTGTTCATCCACATCAACACCAGGGCTATTGTTCCTGAGACTTTTCATCCACATCAACACCAGGACTATTGTTCCTGAGACTGTTCATCCACATCAACACCACGACTATTGTTCCTGAGACTTTTCATCCACATCAACATCAGGACTATTGTTCCTGTGACTTTTCATCCACATCAACATCAGGACTATTGTTCCTGAGACTTTTCATCCACATCAACACCAGGACTATTGTTCCTGAGACTTTTCATCCACATCAACACCAGGACTATTGTTCCTGAGACTTTTCATCCACATCAACATCAGGACTATTGTTCCTGAGACTGTTCATCCACATCAACACCAGGGCTATTGTTCCTGAGAATTTTCATCCACATCAACATCAGGACTATTGTTCCTGAGACTTTTCATCCACATCAACATCAGGACTATTGTTCCTGAGACTTTACATCCACATCAACATCAGGACTATTGTTCCTGAGACTTTTCATCCACATCAACATCAGGACTATTGTTCCTGAGACTGTTCATCCACATCAACATCAGGACTATTGTTCCTGAGACTTTTCATCCACATCAACATCAGGACTATTGTTCCTGAGACTTTTCATCCACATCAACACCAGGACTATTGTTCCTGAGACTGTTCATCCACATCAACATCAGGACTATTGTTCCTGAGACTGTTCATCCGCATCATCACCACGGCTATTCTTATTGAGACTTTTCATCCACATCAACACCAGGACTATTGTTCCTGAGACTGTTCATCCACATCAACACCAGGGCTATTGTTCCTGAGACTTTTCATCCACATCAACAACAGGACTATTGTTCCTGAGACTGTTCATCCACATCAACACCACGACTATTGTTCCTGAGACTGTTCATCCACATCAACATCAGGGGTATTGTTCCTGAGACTTTTCATCCACATCAACATCAGGACTATTGTTCCTGAGACTTTTCATCCACATCAACATCAGGACTATTGTTCCTGAGACTTTTCATCCACATCAACACCAGGACTATTGTTCCTGAGACTTTTCTTCCACATCAACATCAGGACTATTGTTCCTGAGACTGTTCATCCACATCAACACCAGGGCTATTGTTCCTGAGACTTTTCATCCACATCAACATCAGGACTATTGTTCCTGAGACTGTTCATCCACATCAACACCAGGACTATTGTTCCTGAGACTTTTCATCCATATCAACATCAGGAACTATTGTTCCTGAGACTGTTCATCCACTTCAACACCAGGGCTATTGTTCCTGAGACTTTTCATCCACATCAACATCAGGACTATTGTTCCTGAGACTGTTCATCCACATCAACACCAGGACTATTGTTCCTGAGAATGTTCATCTACATCAACACCAGGACTATTGTTCCTGAGACTGTTCATCCACATCAACACCAGGACTATTGTTCCTGAGACTTTTCATCCACATCAACACCAGGGCTATTGTTCCTGAGACTTTTCATCCACATCAACATCAGGACTATTGTTCCTGAGACTTTTCATCCACATCAACACCAGGACTATTGTTCCTGAGACTGTTCATCCACATCAACACCAGGGCTATTGTTCCTGAGACTTTTCATCCACATCAACACCAGGACTATTGTTCCTGAGACTGTTCATCCACATCAACACCACGACTATTGTTCCTGAGACTGTTCATCCACATCAACACCAGGGCTATTGTTCCTGAGACTTTTCATCCACATCAACGCCAGGACTATTGTTCCTGAGACTGTTCATCCACATCAACACCACGACTATTGTTCCTGAGACTTTTCATCCACATCAACATCAGGACTATTGTTCCTGAGACTTTTCATCCACATCAACATCAGGACTATTGTTCCTGAGACTTTTCATCCACATCAACACCAGGACTATTGTTCCTGAGACTTTTCATCCACATCAACACCAGGACTATTGTTCCTGAGACTTTTCATCCACATCAACATCAGGACTAATGTTCCTGAGACTGTTCATCCACATCAACACCAGGGCTATTGTTCCTGAGACTTTTCATCCACATCAACATCAGGACTATTGTTCCTGAGACTTTTCATCCACATCAACATCAGGACTATTGTTCCTGAGACTTTACATCCACATCAACATCAGGACTATTGTTCCTGAGACTTTTCATCCACATCAACATCAGGACTATTGTTCCTGAGACTGTTCATCCACATCAACATCAGGACTATTGTTCCTGAGACTTTTCATCCACATCAACATCAGGACTATTGTTCCTGAGACTTTTCATCCACATCAACACCAGGACTATTGTTCCTGAGACTGTTCATCCACATCAACACCAGGGCTATTGTTCCTGAGACTTTTCATCCACATCAACACCAGGACTATTGTTCCTGAGACTTTTCATCCACATCAACATCAGGACTATTGTTCCTGAGACTTTTCATCCACTTCAACATCAGGACTATTGTTCCTGAGACTTTTTATCCACATCAACACCAGGACTATTGTTCCTGAGACTTTTCATCCACATCAACATCAGGACTATTGTTCCTGAGACTTTTCATCCACATCAACATCAGGACTATTGTTCCCGAGACTGTTCATCCACATCAACACCAGGGCTATTGTTCCTGAGACTTTTCATCCACATCAACATCAGGACTATTGTTCCTGAGACTGTTCATCCGCATCATCACCACGGCTATTCTTATTGAGACTTTTCATCCACATCAACACCAGGACTATTGTTCCTGAGACTGTTCATCCACATCAACACCAGGGCTATTGTTCCTGAGACTTTTCATCCACATCAACACCAGGGGTATTGTTCCTGAGACTTTTCATCCACATCAACATCAGGACTATTGTTCCTGAGACTGTTCATCCACATCAACACCAGGGGTATTGTTCCTGAGACTTTTCATCCACATCAACATCAGGACTATTGTTCCTGAGACTTTTCATCCACATCAACACCAGGGCTATTGTTCCTGAGACTTTTCATCCACATCAACACCAGGACTATTGTTCCTGAGACTGTTCATCCACATCAACACCACGACTATTGTTCCTGAGACTGTTCATCCACATCAACACCAGGGGTATTGTTCCTGAGACTTTTCATCCACATCAACATCAGGACTATTGTTCCTGAGACTTTTCATCCACATCAACATCAGGACTATTGTTCCTGAGACTTTTCATCCACATCAACATCAGGACTATTGTTCCTGAGACTTTTCATCCACATCAACACCACGACTATTGTTCCTGAGACTGTTCATCCACATCAACACCAGGGGTATTGTTCCTGAGACTTTTCATCCACATCAACATCAGGACTATTGTTCCTGAGACTTTTCATCCACATCAACATCAGGACTATTGTTCCTGAGACTTTTCATCCACATCAACATCAGGACTATTGTTCCTGAGACTTTTCATCCACATCAACATCAGGACTATTGTTCCTGAGACTTTTCATCCACATCAACACCAGGACTATTGTTCCTGAGACTTTTCATCCACATCAACATCAGGACTATTGTTCCTGAGACTGTTCATCCACATCAACACCAGGGCTATTGTTCCTGAGACTTTTCATCCACATCAACATCAGGACTATTGTTCCTGAGACTGTTCATCCACATCAACATCAGGACTATTGTTCCTGAGACTTTTCATCCACATCAACATCAGGAACTATTGTTCCTGAGACTGTTCATCCACATCAACACCAGGGCTATTGTTCCTGAGACTTTTCATCCACATCAACATCAGGACTATTGTTCCTGAGACTGTTCATCCACATCAACACCAGGACTATTGTTCCTGAGACTGTTCATCCACATCAACACCAGGACTATTGTTCCTGAGACTTTTCATCCACATCAACACCAGGGCTATTGTTCCTGAGACTTTTCATCCACATCAACATCAGGACTATTGTTCCTGAGACTTTTCATCCACATCAACACCAGGACTATTGTTCCTGAGACTGTTCATCCACATCAACACCAGGGCTATTGTTCCTGAGACTTTTCATCCACATCAACACCAGGACTATTGTTCCTGAGACTGTTCATCCACATCAACACCACGACTATTGTTCCTGAGACTGTTCATCCACATCAACACCAGGGCTATTGTTCCTGAGACTTTTCATCCACATCAACGCCAGGACTATTGTTCCTGAGACTGTTCATCCACATCAACACCACGACTATTGTTCCTGAGACTTTTCATCCACATCAACATCAGGACTATTGTTCCTGAGACTTTTCATCCACATCAACATCAGGACTATTGTTCCTGAGACTTTTCATCCACATCAACACCAGGACTATTGTTCCTGAGACTTTTCATCCACATCAACACCAGGACTATTGTTCCTGAGACTTTTCATCCACATCAACATCAGGACTAATGTTCCTGAGACTGTTCATCCACATCAACACCAGGGCTATTGTTCCTGAGACTTTTCATCCACATCAACATCAGGACTATTGTTCCTGAGACTTTTCATCCACATCAACATCAGGACTATTGTTCCTGAGACTTTACATCCACATCAACATCAGGACTATTGTTCCTGAGACTTTTCATCCACATCAACATCAGGACTATTGTTCCTGAGACTGTTCATCCACATCAACATCAGGACTATTGTTCCTGAGACTTTTCATCCACATCAACATCAGGACTATTGTTCCTGAGACTTTTCATCCACATCAACACCAGGACTATTGTTCCTGAGACTGTTCATCCACATCAACACCAGGGCTATTGTTCCTGAGACTTTTCATCCACATCAACACCAGGACTATTGTTCCTGAGACTTTTCATCCACATCAACATCAGGACTATTGTTCCTGAGACTTTTCATCCACTTCAACATCAGGACTATTGTTCCTGAGACTTTTTATCCACATCAACACCAGGACTATTGTTCCTGAGACTTTTCATCCACATCAACATCAGGACTATTGTTCCTGAGACTTTTCATCCACATCAACATCAGGACTATTGTTCCCGAGACTGTTCATCCACATCAACACCAGGGCTATTGTTCCTGAGACTTTTCATCCACATCAACATCAGGACTATTGTTCCTGAGACTGTTCATCCGCATCATCACCACGGCTATTCTTATTGAGACTTTTCATCCACATCAACACCAGGACTATTGTTCCTGAGACTGTTCATCCACATCAACACCAGGGCTATTGTTCCTGAGACTTTTCATCCACATCAACACCAGGGGTATTGTTCCTGAGACTTTTCATCCACATCAACATCAGGACTATTGTTCCTGAGACTGTTCATCCACATCAACACCAGGGGTATTGTTCCTGAGACTTTTCATCCACATCAACATCAGGACTATTGTTCCTGAGACTTTTCATCCACATCAACACCAGGGCTATTGTTCCTGAGACTTTTCATCCACATCAACACCAGGACTATTGTTCCTGAGACTGTTCATCCACATCAACACCACGACTATTGTTCCTGAGACTGTTCATCCACATCAACACCAGGGGTATTGTTCCTGAGACTTTTCATCCACATCAACATCAGGACTATTGTTCCTGAGACTTTTCATCCACATCAACATCAGGACTATTGTTCCTGAGACTTTTCATCCACATCAACATCAGGACTATTGTTCCTGAGACTTTTCATCCACATCAACACCACGACTATTGTTCCTGAGACTGTTCATCCACATCAACACCAGGGGTATTGTTCCTGAGACTTTTCATCCACATCAACATCAGGACTATTGTTCCTGAGACTTTTCATCCACATCAACATCAGGACTATTGTTCCTGAGACTTTTCATCCACATCAACATCAGGACTATTGTTCCTGAGACTTTTCATCCACATCAACATCAGGACTATTGTTCCTGAGACTTTTCATCCACATCAACACCAGGACTATTGTTCCTGAGACTTTTCATCCACATCAACATCAGGACTATTGTTCCTGAGACTGTTCATCCACATCAACACCAGGGCTATTGTTCCTGAGACTTTTCATCCACATCAACATCAGGACTATTGTTCCTGAGACTGTTCATCCACATCAACATCAGGACTATTGTTCCTGAGACTTTTCATCCACATCAACATCAGGAACTATTGTTCCTGAGACTGTTCATCCACATCAACACCAGGGCTATTGTTCCTGAGACTTTTCATCCACATCAACATCAGGACTATTGTTCCTGAGACTGTTCATCCACATCAACACCAGGACTATTGTTCCTGAGACTGTTCATCTACATCAACACCAGGACTATTGTTCCTGAGACTGTTCATCCACATCAACACCAGGACAATTGTTCCTGAGACTTTTCATCCACATCAACACCAGGACTATTGTTCCTGAGACGTTTCATCCACATCAACACCAGGACTATTGTTCCTGAGACTGTTCATCCAGATCAACACCAGGGCTATTGTTCCTGAGACTTTTCATCCACATCAACACCAGGACTATTGTTCCTGAGACTTTTCATCCACATCAACATCAGGACTATTGTTCCTGAGACTTTTCATCCACATCAACATCAGGACTATTGTTCCTGAGACTGTTCATCCACATCAACATCAGGACTATTGTTCCTGAGACTTTTCATCCAAATCAACATCAGGACTATTGTTCCTGAGACTGTTCATCCACATCAACATCAGGACTATTGTTCCTGAGACTTTTCATCCACATCAACATCAGGACTATTGTTCCTGAGACTGTTCATCCACATCAACACCAGGACTATTGTTCCTGAGACTTTTCATCCACATCAACATCAGGACTATTGTTCCTGAGACTGTTCATCCACATCAACATCAGGACTATTGTTCCTGAGATTTTTCATCCACATCAACATCAGGACTATTGTTCCTGAGACTGTTCATCCACATCAACATCAGGACTATGGTTCCTGAGACTTTTCATCCACATCAACACCAGGACTACTGTTCCTGAGACTGTTCATCCGCATCATCACCACGGCTATTCTTATTGAGACTTTTCATCCACATCAACACCAGGGCTATTGTTCCTGAGACTTTTCATCCACATCAACACCAGGACTATTGTTCCTGAGACTGTTCATCCACATCAACACCAGGGCTATTGTTCCTGAGACTTTTCATCCACATCAACACCAGGACTATTGTTCCTGAGACTTTTCATCCACATCAACATCAGGACTATTGTTCCTGAGAATTGTCATCCACATCAACACCAGGACTATTGTTCCTGAGACTTTTCATCCACATCAACATCAGGACTATTGTTCCTGAGACTTTTCATCCACATCAACACCAGGACTATTGTTCCTGAGACTGTTCATCCACATCAACACCACGACTATTGTTCCTGAGACTGTTCATCCACATCAACACCAGGGGTATTGTTCCTGAGACTTTTCATCCACATCAACATCAGGACTATTGTTCCTGAGACTTTTCATCCACATCAACATCAGGACTATTGTTCCTGAGAATTTTCATCCACATCAACACCAGGACTATTGTTCCTGAGACTGTTCATCCACATCAGCACCAGGACTATTGTTCCTGAGACTTTTCATCCATATCAACATCAGGAACTATTGTTCCTGAGACTGTTCATCCACATCAACACCAGGGCTATTGTTCCTGAGACTTTTCATCCACATCAACATCAGGACTATTGTTCCTGAGACTGTTCATCCACATCAACACCAGGACTATTGTTCCTGAGACTTTTCATCTACATCAACACCAGGACTATTGTTCCTGAGACTGTTCATCCACATCAGCACCAGGACTATTGTTCCTGAGACTTTTCATCCACATCAACACCAGGGCTATTGTTCCTGAGACGTTTCATCCACATCAACACCAGGACTATTGTTCCTGAGACTGTTCATCCAGATCAACACCAGGGCTATTGTTCCTGAGACTTTTCATCCACATCAACACCAGGACTATTGTTCCTGAGACTTTTCATCCACATCAACATCAGGACTATTGTTCCTGAGACTTTTCATCCACATCAACATCAGGACTATTGTTCCTGAGACTGTTCATCCACATCAACATCAGGACTATTGTTCCTGAGACTTTTCATCCACATCAACATCAGGACTATTGTTCCTGAGACTGTTCATCCACATCAACATCAGGACTATTGTTCCTGAGACTTTTCATCCACATCAACATCAGGACTATTGTTCCTGAGACTGTTCATCCACATCAACACCAGGACTATTGTTCCTGAGACTTTTCATCCACATCAACATCAGGACTATTGTTCCTGAGACTGTTCATCCACATCAACATCAGGACTATTGTTCCTGAGACTTTTCATCCACATCAACATCAGGACTATTGTTCCTGAGACTTTTCATCCACATGAACATCAGGACTATTGTTCCTGAGACTTTTCATCCACATCAACACCAGGACTATTGTTCCTGAGACTTTTCATCCACATCAACACCAGGACTATTGTTCCTGAGACTGTTCATCCGCATCATCACCACGGCTAACCTTATTGAGACTTTTCATCCACATCAACACCAGGGCTATTGTTCCTGAGACTTTTCATCCACATCAACACCAGGACTATTGTTCCTGAGACTGTTCATTCACATCAACACCAGGACTATTGTTCCTGAGACTTTTCATCTACATCAACACCAGGACTATTGTTCCTGAGACTGTTCATCCACATCAGCACCAGGACTATTGTTCCTGAGACTTTTCATCCACATCAACACCAGGGCTATTGTTCCTGAGACGTTTCATCCACATCAACACCAGGACTATTGTTCCTGAGACTGTTCATCCAGATCAACACCAGGACTATTGTTCCTGAGTCTTTTCATCCACATCAACATCAGGACTATTGTTCCTGAGAATTGTCATCCACAGCAACACCAGGACTATTGTTCCTGAGACTTTTCATCCACATCAACATCAGGACTATTGTTCCTGAGACTTTTCATCCACATCAACATCAGGACTATTGTTCCTGAGACTTGTCATCCACATCAACACCAGGACTATTGTTCCTGAGACTTTTCATCCACATCAACATCAGGACTATTGTTCCTGAGACTTGTCATCCACATCAACACCAGGACTATTGTTCCTGAGACTTTTCATCCACATCAACATCAGGACTATTGTTCCTGAGACTTGTCATCCACATCAACACCAGGACTATTGTTCCTGAGACTTTTCATCCACATCAACATCAGGACTATTGTTCCTGAGACTTGTCATCCACATCAACACCAGGACTATTGTTCCTGAGACTTTTCATCCACATCAACATCAGGACTATTGTTCCTGAGACTGTTCATCCACATCAACACCAGGGCTATTGTTCCTGAGACTTTTCATCCACATCAACACCAGGACTATTGTTCCTGAGACTTTTCATCCACATCAACACCAGGACTATTGTTCCTGAGACTTTTCATCCACATCAACATCAGGACTATTGTTCCTGAGACTGTTCATCCACATCAACACCAGAGCTATTGTTCCTGAGACTGTTCATCCACATCAACATCAGGACTATTGTTCCTGAGACTTTTCATCCACATCAACATCAGGACTATTGTTCCTGAGACTTTTCATCCACATCAACATCAGGACTATTGTTCCTGAGACTTTTCATCCACATCAACATCAGGACTATTGTTCCTGAGACTTTTCATCCACATCAACATCTGGACTATTGTTCCTGAGACTTTTCATCCACATCAACATCAGGACTATTGTTCCTGAGACTTTTCATCCACATCAACATCAGGACTATTGTTCCTGAGACTTTTCATCCACATCAACATCAGGACTATTGTTCCTGAGACTTTTCATCCACATCAACATCAGGACTATTGTTCCTGAGACTTTTCATCCACATCAACATCAGGACTATTGTTCCTGAGACGTTTCATCCACATCAACATCAGGACTATTGTTCCTGAGACTGTTCATCCACATCAACACCAGAGCTATTGTTCCTGAGACTGTTCATCCACATCAACACCAGGGCTATTGTTCCTGAGACTTTTCATCCACATCAACATCAGGACTATTGTTCCTGAGACTTTTCATCCACATCAACACCAGGACTATTGTTCCTGAGACTTTTCATCCACATCAACATCAGGACTATTGTTCCTGAGACTTGTCATCCACATCAACACCAGGACTATTGTTCCTGAGACTTTTCATCCACATCAACATCAGGACTATTGTTCCTGAGACTTTTCATCCACATCAACATCAGGACTATTGTTCCTGAGACTTGTCATCCACATCAACACCAGGACTATTGTTCCTGAGACTTTTCATCCACATCAACATCAGGACTATTGTTCCTGAGACTGTTCATCCACATCAACACCAGGACTATTGTTCCTGAGACTTTTCATCCACATCAACATCAGGACTATTGTTCCTGAGACTTGTCATCCACATCAACACCAGGACTATTGTTCCTGAGACTTTTCATCCACATCAACATCAGGACTATTGTTCCTGAGACTTGTCATCCACATCAACACCAGGACTATTGTTCCTGAGACTTTTCATCCACATCAACATCAGGACTATTGTTCCTGAGACTGTTCATCCACATCAACACCAGGGCTATTGTTCCTGAGACTTTTCATCCACATCAACACCAGGACTATTGTTCCTGAGACTTTTCATCCACATCAACACCAGGACTATTGTTCCTGAGACTTTTCATCCACATCAACATCAGGACTATTGTTCCTGAGACTGTTCATCCACATCAACACCAGAGCTATTGTTCCTGAGACTGTTCATCCACATCAACATCAGGACTATTGTTCCTGAGACTTTTCATCCACATCAACATCAGGACTATTGTTCCTGAGACTTTTCATCCACATCAACATCAGGACTATTGTTCCTGAGACTTTTCATCCACATCAACATCAGGACTATTGTTCCTGAGACTTTTCATCCACATCAACACCAGGACTATTGTTCCTGAGACTTTTCATCCACATCAACATCAGGACTATTGTTCCTGAGAATTTTCATCCACATCAACATCAGGACTATTGTTCCTGAGACTTTTCATCCACATCAACATCAGGACTATTGTTCCTGAGACTTTTCATCCACATCAACATCAGGACTATTGTTCCTGAGACTTTTCATCCACATCAACATCAGGACTATTGTTCCTGAGACTTTTCATCCACATCAACATCAGGACTATTGTTCCTGAGACTGTTCATCCACATCAACACCAGAGCTATTGTTCCTGAGACTGTTCATCCACATCAACACCAGGGCTATTGTTCCTGAGACTTTACATCCACATCAACATCAGGACTATTGTTCCTGAGACTGTTCATCCACATCAACACCAGGGCTATTGTTCCTGAGACTTTTCATCCACATCAACATCAGGACTATTGTTCCTGAGACTGTTCATCCACATCAACACCAGAGCTATTGTTCCTGAGACTGTTCATCCACATCAACACCAGGGCTATTGTTCCTGAGACTTTTCATCCACATCACCATCAGGACTATTGTTCCTGAGACTGTTCATCCACATCAACACCAGGGCTATTGTTCCTGAGACTTTTCATCCACATCAACATCAGGACTATTGTTCCTGAGACTGTTCATTCACATCAACACCAGGGCTATTTTTATCAAGACTGTTCATCCACACCAACAAAATGAATATTTTTCTGAGACTGTTCATTCACATCAACAACAGTGTTTTCTTCCTGAGACTGTTCATTCACATCAGCACGAGGGCTATTGTTCCAGAGACAGTTCAACCACATCAACACTAGGGATATTGTTCCTGAGACTGTTCGTCCACATCATCACCAGGACGATTGTTCCTGAGATTGTTCATCCACAGGAACACCGGGGCTCTTGTTATTGAGACTGTTCATCCACAGCAACACCAGGACTATTGTTCCTGAGACTGTTCATCCACATCATCACCAGGGCTATTGTTCCTGAGACTGTTCATCCACATCAACACCAGGGCTATTGTTCCTGAGACTGTTCATCCACATCAACACCAGGGCTATTGTTCCTGAGACTGTTCATCCACATCAACACCTGGGCTATTGTTCCTGAGACTGTTCGTCCACATCATCACCAGGACGATTGTTCCTGAGATTGTTCATCCACAGCAACACCGGGGCTCTTGTTATTGAGACTGTTCATCCACAGCAACACCAGGACTATTGTTCCTGAGACTGTTCATCCACATCAACACCAGGGCTATTGTTCCTGAGACTGTTCATCCACATCAACAGCAGGGCTATTGTTCCTGAGACTGTTCATCCACATCAACACCTGGGCTATTGTTCCTGAGACTGTTCATCCACATCAACATCAGGACTATTGTTCCTGAGACTGTTCATCCACATCAACACCAGAGCTATTGTTCCTGAGACTGTTCATCCACATCAACACCAGGGCTATTGTTCCTGAGACTTTTCATCCACATCAACATCAGGACTATTGTTCCTGAGACTTTTCATCCACATCAACACCAGGACTATTGTTCCTGAGACTTTTCATCCACATCAACATCAGGACTATTGTTCCTGAGACTTGTCATCCACATCAACACCAGGACTATTGTTCCTGAGACTTTTCATCCACATCAACATCAGGACTATTGTTCCTGAGACTGTTCATCCACATCAACACCAGGACTATTGTTCCTGAGACTTTTCATCCACATCAACATCAGGACTATTGTTCCTGAGACTTGTCATCCACATCAACACCAGGACTATTGTTCCTGAGACTTTTCATCCACATCAACATCAGGACTATTGTTCCTGAGACTTGTCATCCACATCAACACCAGGACTATTGTTCCTGAGACTTTTCATCCACATCAACATCAGGACTATTGTTCCTGAGACTGTTCATCCACATCAACACCAGGGCTATTGTTCCTGAGACTTTTCATCCACATCAACACCAGGACTATTGTTCCTGAGACTTTTCATCCACATCAACACCAGGACTATTGTTCCTGAGACTTTTCATCCACATCAACATCAGGACTATTGTTCCTGAGACTGTTCATCCACATCAACACCAGAGCTATTGTTCCTGAGACTGTTCATCCACATCAACATCAGGACTATTGTTCCTGAGACTTTTCATCCACATCAACATCAGGACTATTGTTCCTGAGACTTTTCATCCACATCAACATCAGGACTATTGTTCCTGAGACTTTTCATCCACATCAACATCAGGACTATTGTTCCTGAGACTTTTCATCCACATCAACACCAGGACTATTGTTCCTGAGACTTTTCATCCACATCAACATCAGGACTATTGTTCCTGAGAATTTTCATCCACATCAACATCAGGACTATTGTTCCTGAGACTTTTCATCCACATCAACATCAGGACTATTGTTCCTGAGACTTTTCATCCACATCAACATCAGGACTATTGTTCCTGAGACTTTTCATCCACATCAACATCAGGACTATTGTTCCTGAGACTTTTCATCCACATCAACATCAGGACTATTGTTCCTGAGACTGTTCATCCACATCAACACCAGAGCTATTGTTCCTGAGACTGTTCATCCACATCAACACCAGGGCTATTGTTCCTGAGACTTTTCATCCACATCAACATCAGGACTATTGTTCCTGAGACTGTTCATCCACATCAACACCAGGGCTATTGTTCCTGAGACTTTTCATCCACATCAACATCAGGACTATTGTTCCTGAGACTGTTCATCCACATCAACACCAGAGCTATTGTTCCTGAGACTGTTCATCCACATCAACACCAGGGCTATTGTTCCTGAGACTTTTCATCCACATCACCATCAGGACTATTGTTCCTGAGACTGTTCATCCACATCAACACCAGGGCTATTGTTCCTGAGACTTTTCATCCACATCAACATCAGGACTATTGTTCCTGAGACTGTTCATTCACATCAACACCAGGGCTATTTTTATCAAGACTGTTCATCCACACCAACAAAATGAATATTTTTCTGAGACTGTTCATTCACATCAACAACAATGTTTTCTTCCTGAGACTGTTCATTCACATCAGCACGAGGGCTATTGTTCCAGAGACAGTTCAACCACATCAACACTAGGGATATTGTTCCTGAGACTGTTCGTCCACATCATCACCAGGACGATTGTTCCTGAGATTGTTCATCCACAGCAACACCGGGGCTCTTGTTATTGAGACTGTTCATCCACAGCAACACCAGGACTATTGTTCCTGAGACTGTTCATCCACATCATCACCAGGGCTATTGTTCCTGAGACTGTTCATCCACATCAACACCAGGGCTATTGTTCCTGAGACTGTTCATCCACATCAACACCAGGGCTATTGTTCCTGAGACTGTTCATCCACATCAGCACCTGGGCTATTGTTCCTGAGACTGTTCGTCCACATCATCACCAGGACGATTGTTCCTGAGATTGTTCATCCACAGCAACACCGGGGCTCTTGTTATTGAGACTGTTCATCCACAGCAACACCAGGACTATTGTTCCTGAGACTGTTCATCCACATCAACACCAGGGCTATTGTTCCTGAGACTGTTCATCCACATCAACACCAGGGCTATTGTTCCTGAGACTGTTCATCCACATCAACACCTGGGCTATTGTTCCTGAGACTGTTCATCCACAGCAACACCGGGGCTCTTGTTATTGAGACTGTTCATCCACAGCAACACCAGGACTATTGTTCCTGAGACTGTTCATCCACATCATCACCAGGGCTATTGCTCCTGAGACTGTTCATCCACATCAACACCAGGGCTATTGTTCCTGTGACAGTTCATCCACATCATCACCAGGGCTATTGCTCCTGAGACTGTTCATCCACATCAACACCAGGACTATTGTTCCTGAGAATGTTCATCCACATCATCATCAGGACGATTGTTCCTGAGATGTTTCATCCACATCATCAGCAGGGCTATTGTTCCTGAGCCTGATCATTCACATCAACACCAGGGCTATTGTTCCTGAGAATGGAAATTCACAACAACAGCTGGGACTTTGTTCCTCAGACTTTTCATCCACATAAAGACCAGGACTATTGTTCCTGAGACTGTTCATCCACATCATCACCAGGGCTATTGCTCCTGAGACTTTTCATCCACATCAACACCAGGGCTATTGTTCCTGTGACAGTTCATCCACATCATCACCAGGGCTATTGCTCCTGAGACTGTTCATCCACATCAACACCAGGACTATTGTTCCTGAGAATGTTCATCCACATCATCATCAGGACGATTGTTCCTGAGATGTTTCATCCACATCATCAGCAGGGCTATTGTTCCTGAGCCTGATCATTCACATCAACACCAGGGCTATTGTTCCTGAGAATGGAAATTCACAACAACAGCTGGGACTTTGTTCCTCAGACTTTTCATCCACATAAAGACCAGGGCTATTGTTCCAAAGACTGTTCATCGACATCAACACAAGGGCTATTGTTCCTGCGACTGTTCATCCACATCAACACCAGGAATATTGTTCCTGAGACTGTTCATCCACACCAACAACAGGGCTATTGTTCCTGAAACTGCTCATCCACATCGCCGCCAGGGCTATTGTTCCTGAGGCTGTTCATCCACATCAACACCAGGGCTATTGTTCCTGAGACTGTTCATTCACATCAACACCAGGAATATTGCTCCTGAGAATGTTCATCCACATCAACACCAGGGTATTGTTCCTGAGATTGTTTATCCTCATCAACACCAGGGCTATTGTTCCTGAGACTGTTCATTCACATTAACATCAGGAATATTGCTCCTGAGACTGGTCTTTCACATCAACACCAGGGCTATTGCTCCTGAGACTGTTCACCCAAATCAACATCAGCTGTAGTGCTTCTGAGTCTGTTCATCCACATCAACACCAAGGCTATTGTTCCTGAGAATGTTCAGTCACGTCAACATCAGGAATATTGCTCCTGAGACTGGTCATTCACATCAACACCAGGGCTATTGTTCCTGAGACTGTTCATCCACATCAGCAACAGGCCTATTGTTCCTGAGACTGTTCATTCACAACAACACCAGTTCTATTGTTCATGAGGCTGTTCTTCCAAATCAACAACGGTGTTATTTTTCCCAAGACTATTCATCAACACCAACACCAAGACTATTGTTCCTGAGACTGTTCATCAGCATCAACACCAGGGCTATTGTTCCTGAGACTGTTCATTCACAACAACATCAGGAATATTGCTCCTGAGACAATTCATTCACATCAACACCAAGGCTATTGTTCCTGAGACTTTTCATTCACATCAACATCAGGACTATTGTCGCTGGAGCTGTTCATCCACATCAACACCAGGGCTATTCTTCCAGAGACTGTTCATTCCCATCAACACCAGGACTACTGTTCCTGAGGCTCTTCATCCAAATCAACACCAGGACTATTGTTCCTGAGACTGTTCATCCAAATCAACACCAGGGCTATTGTTCCTGAGTCTGTTCATCCACATTAACTCCAGGGCTATTGTTCCTGAGACTGTTCCTCCACATCAACACCAGGGCTACTGCTCCTGAGACTGTTCATCCACATCAACACCAGGACTATTGTTCCTGAGATTTTTCATCCACATCAACACCAGGGCTATTGTTCCTGAGGCTCTTCATTCAAAACAACACCAGGGCTATTGTTCCTCAGACTGTTCTTCCACAACAACTCCAGCGATGTTGTTCCTGAGTCTGTTCATCCACATCAACTCCAGGGCTATTGTTCCTCAGACTGTTCTTCCACAACAACTCCAGCGATGTTGTTCCTGAGTCTGTTCATCCACATCAACTCCAGGGCTATTGTTCCTGAGACTGTTCATCCACATTAACACAAGGACTATTGTTCCTTGGACTGTTCATCCACATCAACATGAGGGCTATTGTTCCTGAGACTGTTCATTTAGATCAACACCAGGGCTAATGTTCCTGAGACTGTACCTCCAAATTAACACCAGGGCTATTTTTATTGAGATTGTTCATCCACATCAACACCAGGTCTCTTGTTCCTGAGTCTGTTTCTCCACATCAACACCAGGACTATTGTTGTTAAGACTGTTTATCCACATCAGCACAACGACTATTGTTCGTGAGACATTTCATTCACATCAACACAATGACTGTTGTTCCTGAGGCTCTTCATTCACATCAGCACCTGGACTATTTTTCCCAACACTGTTCAACCACACTAACACCATAACTATTTTTCTGAGACTGTTCATCTTCATCAGCACCTGGACTATTGTTCCTGATACTGTTCATCCACATTAACACCAGGGCTATTGTTCCTGAGAGTGTTCTTCCACATCAACACCAGGTCTTTTGTTCCTGAGACTGTTCATCCATATCAACACCAAGGCTATTGTTCCTGAGACTGATAATTCACATCAACACCGGGACTACAGTTGTTGAGACTGTTTTTCCGCATCAACACAATGACTATTCTTGTGGAGACTCATCATTCACATCAACACCAGGAGTATATTTTCCCAAGAAGGTTCATTCACATCAACACAATGACTATTGCTCTGAGGCTGTTCATCTTCATCAGCACCAGGAACATTGTTCTGTGACTGTTCATCCACATCAACACCAGGGCTATTGTTCCTGAGACTGTTCATCCACATCAACACCAGGGCTATTGTTCCTGACACTGTTTATCCACATCAACACCAGGGCTATTGTTCCAGACACTGTTCATCGACATCTACACCAGGACAGTTGTTGCTGATATTGTTAATCCACATCAACACAACGACTATTGTTCCTGAGACTGTTCATCAACATCAACACCAGGACTATAGTTGTTGAGACTGTTTATCCATGTCAACACAACGACTATTGTTCCTGAGACTGTTCATCCACATCAACACGAGGGCTTTTTTCCCTGAGACTTTATATAAACATCAATACCAGGATGATAGTTGTTGAGACTGTTTAATCATATCAGCACAACGACTATTGTTGCTGAGACTGTTCCTTCACATCAACAACAGGACTATTTTTCCCAAGACTGTTCATCCACATCAACACCATGACTATTTAGTTTAGAGATATAGCACTGAAACAGGCCCTTCTGCCCACCGAATCTGTTTCGACCATCAACCACCTATTTATATTAATCCTACACTAATCCCAGATTCCTACCACATCCCCACCTGTCCCTATATTTCCCTACCACTACCTATACTAGGGGCAATTTATAATGGCCAATGTTGGAGAAAATCCAGATTATGCCCAATTGTTGAACAAATTCTCCAGACTCAGACGTTGAGAATCAAACACCATATTGCATGATATCATGGGGGAGAACACACCTTACCTAAAGGCGGTCCAGTGCTGCTCCAGACAGCTACATATCGTCGTTGACTTATATAGTATAAAAGAAGCAGAGCTAGCAGTTTCACAATTAAGCATAAACCACAGGACAACCACAAGACCACCTGCAGCTCTGTGCTCTTTGCAAAGTCTGAGGTCAGTAGAGCGTTAGTTTGAGCATAACAAGCTATTGTTCCCTATTTAACGTGCATACTCCAGCTACTATATTTGGCCGTTACTTCTGGCTAGGTTGCACAGACATGATAAAAGCGGAAGAGTCAGTAATGAACACTCTGCGTTCACTTCCCCAAAATCCATCATGAGCTCTGTCCCTTCCTAAGCCAGATGATTGTGGTCAGCTGCTCGGTCTACATTTCCTGACCATTGGTTAGGTTAGCTACAAGCTGCGTCCTGTTTCTCTATTTCTACAAAGTTAAGTAATAATTAGCAAAGCTCAGAAAATTCTCCAACAATCCCTCCTTTTATCATACCATGAAAACACAATATCATCGTATGTGGAGGGGAGAGGTATTTAAAGTAGTCATTGAAGCATAATATCTTTCCTGCCATCGTGCTGTACCAGCTGCAGGGCCAAGCTAGCAATACATGATTGATTAATCTCAGCTTAAATGTCCCCATAAACTGTTCTTAAAATCCTAAAATTCTGTTCTCACAGTCCCCTCTTGACTCTTCAAAACCCTTTTTGGAATCCTTCCCTTGATCCCACCTAGGTGCCTTCAATGGTGTCTATTGTCTAGAAACAGCCTTCAACACCCAGAGGGGTCGCACTCAATATGTTGCCTGCTTATATCACAAGGGGGCAGCGGAAATTCTGTAAAGGCATAAGTTTTGCAGGGGCTTCAAATACTTGCTTACAACATAAAAGGTGGTACACTTGTACAATTACAAACTCATTTAAACATCACTGTTACATAATCGATTGTATAAACATAATATAATTTCATAAAGCACATTGATCATTCATTAATTCATTTTGAAGTATATATGAAAAGGTTACACAGCTACCCCTTCATGGGATAATCAGAAGATTGAAAGAGTAGGTCAGGCTCATCAGCAAAAGGGGGAATGTAGCCAGAGCCTGGGGGGTTATCCAGTGGTGGGGGTTCGGTATCGGGAGGGTAATCCTCGGGGAACTCCCCAGGGTAGTAGTCCTCAGGGTAGAATTCCAAGTACTCAGAGTACTGCCAATCGGAAAGGTCATCCTCTGACGGCTCTGACCCGTTGAGGTCGTTTAAATCCTGGGGTTCCATATCGGAGCAATAACAAGCTGGGCCGGAGCAAGGGATCTCAGACTCGTAAAACGGAAGTGTAGACCAAGGAGGGGTTTCCTTCATAGGGATTGCAACCATTTGGGACGCTATGGGGGCTGCCATGTTGGGCAATCCTAGTGACGTTGTTCTGAGTGCAAGGCGCTTACAGCAGACCCTGCAGCAGAACAGGACAGTTCTGATTACAATATATATAAGGAGGAATAAGACAAGGCATAGGAGAAGATACTTGAGAATGGTTTTGAAAATTCCCCCCAGCCCCTTGCCTAACAGCCGGTCCAGCCAGTCCTCTCCTACTTTAGGGCCCTGCCTGAAATCATCAAGCTGATCTTTAATGGCGTTAATGGCCTCAGTGATGTTGAACGACTCATCCCGTACATTGGTAATACATTTGTCACCCACGATCGTACACACTCCCCCTTGCTGGGCCAGGAGGTAGTCTACAGCATAATGGGTTTGTTGGGTGTATAGTCGCAATTCGGACAGCTCTCGATTGATGGCTTCCAGACCCCTTCTAGTGCTATTTCCCAGGATAGTAAGGCCGCAAATGAGATAATTCCTATTCTTAGCAGCTACGACTCCCGCCGACCCTCCCAGCGAGAGAGCACTAAGGAATCCGTAACCTAGTGATGATCCCAGGGTAATTGGATCCTTCCAATCGGCGCAGAAGTCTGAACTGATAGCCCGGGCCGCCATTCTCCTGCGAGTGTGACTCTCTCGGGGGCATGGGACGGTGAGTGGTCCTATTGCTCCGACTGCAAAACGAATCAGAAGAGTTGGTGTGGCCGTCGTGTAAGTGCCGTTGAGGAGAAACATGAATCCCCTCTTGGCTCGGTAACATGTAATATTTTTGTTATTGGTCTGTGTGTATTGGATGTACCACCAGTTGCGGGGATCGGTTGATCTTCCATTTGACCCGATCATTTGGTGTGAATCAAATGGATATGACCATGCGTCTGAGCTCACATGGGTTCCATTACAATGGCCGCAAATAAATTGCCTGCCTGCCGTGGCGTTAAAACATCTTTCCTCATCACAGGTACATGAAAACTGGCCTCGGTGTATTTGGCATTGCTGGCGAGCACACTGTCTCTGTACACAAGTGGCGTTCTTAGGGATGAGGGCATAGGCACATCCCCACCCCTGTCCCGTAAAACACAGGGGAAAATCCTCCCTCTTTGAGCAACTAGTCCCCCCTGTCCCCTGCACCCCCCTGCAATTGGGATGAGTGTGATCTATTAATTCTACGCATCTTCCCTGCATACCCCTTCTGTATCTGCCCTCCTGTCCCTCACAGGGTTGACCTGATGTCTCGGCAGTGTATAGTTGCAGAGGGTTCCAACCAGGGGTGGCCACGAATAGGGCCTCAACTGATCTGGCCAAGGTGTAACATACTTGGTATGGACCTGGTAGAAAAGATTATCCTTCAATCCTTTGACCTGGGTGACCGTGACAATGTAGGTTATCGCAACTAAGAGTCCAAAGCTGAAGAGACTTTTTTGCTATGTATCTTGTGAACCAATTTGTGTTGTCCTTTTCTTCTTTATCCTTTAATCATGTTCTTCCGGGAGTGGCGTTTTCTCCGGGGGTGGCGCTCTTTTGCAGCGCGTTCCGTGAGTCCACTCAGGTCTTCCTTCGACCTTGACAGCTGTCCGGGTCACCAGGAGGACTAAATACGGGCCTTTCCACCTAGGAGCAAGAGAAATCTTTTCCAATGATTTGATCATGACATAGTCCCCAGGTTGGAAGGGATGCATTGGGTTATCACTAGGGCAAGGAATGGCCTCTTTTACCCGATCATGGTTGCGGGTAATCATTTTGCAAAGTGTTTTAACGTAGTCTAGGAGGGCCTCCTGTGTCAGGAGTAACGCCACATTCACAGGAAACTTGGGAGGTCTTGCCCCCGTGGGCATTGGTCTTCCCATTAGGATCTCAAATGGGGTGAGTCCCGTGGTTCTGTTGACCTGGTTTCTTATTGTATACAAGGCCAAGGGTAGGGCCTCTGGCCAGGGCAGGCCTGTGTCCTGCGTGATCTTTGTCAGAGTAGTTTTAAGGGTAGCATTCATCCGTTCCACCATGCCTGAGGACTGGGGCTGATATGAGATATGATATTTCCATGCAATGCCTAATGCTTTACTGACACTTTCAGTTACTGCTGCAGTAAAGTGGGTGCCTCTATCACTGTTGATGTTCCCTGGAATGCTGAACCTAGGGATGACATCCTTCATCAGGCATTTGACAACTGTTCTAGCATCGTCTTTTCTACCCATTTGGAGAACATGTCAACAATTACCAACATGTACTTAAAACCTTGTTTAGCTGGTATGTGTGCAAAATCAATCTGTAATTGGTTAAAAGGTCTGTCTGGGACTGGCAGGTGATCATATTTGGCTACAGGTTTGGCACTATTATTTTGTAGACATATCAAGCATCTTGATATTAGATCGTGTGCTGCTGCAGGAAAACCTGGTGCGTACCAGTCTTGTCGTACTGCATGTATCATCCCCCCCCTTTCCTGCATGGCCGACCCCATGGGCGGCCAGTGCAAGGATATGCAGGTGGGCTTTGGGGCAAATGAATCGGCCATCAGGATGCATCAGTAGTCCCATAATGGAGGATTCCTTAGCTCCCATGCGCGCTCAACTGTCCTTTTCAGCTTGTGGAGTCCTCTCTTGTGCAGCCCTTATTCCTGCTATTAGATCTAAACCCGAGTTCTTCTTTTCTAGCTCCTTTTCTATATTGGGGGCTTGCAGCACTTTTACTATAGGAGATAAAGCTGCTTGTCGGGCGGCTTGGTCAGCACGGGCATTTCCTTGGGAGATTGGGTCGCCTGCGGCGGTATGGGCAGTACACTTCATAACAGCTATAGTAGAGGGGAGCATAACAGCCTGTAGAAGATTGTTAACAAGACGAGCATGCTGCAAAGGCCGTCCAGAGGTTGTAATAAACCCTCTATGTTTCCAGACAGTTCGAAAATCATGAACCACTCCAAAAGCATATCTAGAATCTGTGTAAATATTAACAGACTTGCGGTCGGCAGGGATACAGGCTCTGGTAAGCACAAACAGTTCGGTTGCTTGCGCAGAAGTGCCTTCTGGCAAGGCAGCAGATTCTAGGGTTTCAGAAGGTGTGCATATCGCATAACCTGCTAACATTTGGTGATTGGAGGGTCGAAAGGAGGAGCCGTCTGTGAAAAGGATCATGTCTGGGTTGTCTAACGGAGTTTCAAAAAGGTCCGGGCGCGGGGTGACAACCTCATGGACGGTGTGTATACAATCATGGTCCGCGGTCGGGGATTCTTGCATAACAGGGAGAAGGGTGGCGGGATTTAGCGCAGGGGCACGCTGAAGTGTAAGATTAGTACGAGAAAGTAAGACGACCTCATAGCCAGTTCTCCTTGACGCTGTAAAATGTTGAGTCGCTGCTGAATTTAGCAGCAGGGAGACCGAATGAGAAACGAAAACTGTACAAGGATAATCCAGTACTATAGGGGTGGACTTTTCAACCATTACAGCGGCAGCCACCACAGCTTGTAAACAGGCTGGCATTCCCCTTACAACAGGTGGTAATTGTACAGAATAAAAAGCTACAGGTCGCCGGAGATCCCCATGCAGTTGTGCTACTATTCCTGATGCATACCCATCCCTCTCATTAACATACAGTTGAAATATTTGCGTATAGTCAGGAATGCCCAGAGCAGGTGCTGAAATCAAGGAGCGTTTAAGTTCCTTAACAGCCTGTTCCATCTCGGAAGTCCAGTTCACCTGGGTTGGCTGTTTCGGCGAGGATGCCTCGCGAAGTGGCGCATCAATAACTCGATAATCTGGTATCCAATGTCTGCAGTAATTTACCATACCCAGAAAGGACAAAAGTTCAGTTCGTGTAGTGGGAGGCGAGAGGTTAATGATGGCTGTGATGCGATCTTGTGACAGTGCTCTAAGGCCATGTGAAAGTTTGTAGCCCAAATATTGTACTGTCTTTTGGCACAATTGCATTTTTTCAATAGAGACCTTATGCCCATCTTTAGCCAAACAGCGGAGCAATGTGACAGTGTCATGCATACAGGCAGTAGGTGAATCGGAGGCCACTAACAAATCATCGGCATACTGAACCAAGGTGCTTTTGCATGGCAGGTGGAGGTCTTTCAGGTTCCGGTGTACTGCTGAGGCATATACAGTGGGGCTCTCCGTGTACCCTTGGGGAAGCCATCTCCATGTATATTGGCGGCCGCCGTAAGTAAAGCTGTCCAGTGACAATTTAATGGAGAAAAAGGCTGAACAGAGGTCGATGACAGAAAAGCAAGTGGCAGAGGCAGGGAGGCTAGTGAGGATGGCATTGGTGTCTGGCACTACTGGGGAACAGGGGATAACAATGGCATTGACTGCCCTCAAATCTTGCACAAATCTCCATCGTCTCGGTTTTCCTGGCTTAGGAATAGGGAGGATAGGAGTGTTACAAGGACTTGTGGTAGGTACCAGGATGACTTGTTGTAGGAGGGAGTCAATAACTGGTTTTATCCCTACCTGGGCATTGGGTGACACATTGTACTGCCTAATAGACGGTAGGATGGCCCCTGGTTTCACAGTGACCGTGTGAGGTGGGGCCGAGATGACTAGGCCCGTGTGGTTGGCGTGCCGTGCCCATAAAGATGGTGGCACAGTGTCGAGCAATAAGGGGTTGTCATAGGAGGGGGAAAGTGGCGGGGTCTGCAAGATAAAAGTCGTCTTGCCGGACGAGGGAGGGTAGTGCACACAGAATTCTTCCTGTCCCAAACAGGCAATTTGCATAGAGTCGGGGTCTGTTGGGTCCAAGGGTTCAAATTCCTTAGACATATTTCGGAGTCTGTGCACCATGGGCCCCAAGTCCTTGGGGTGCCACGGGGCTTTGACAATAATGGAAACATGGGGAAAAGAGGCAGGGTTATTTTGGAATAGCGGCCTCTGCTCGGCATTGAGCAGAACTTCTGCTGCTAATCCCTCTTCACCCACATAATAAAATCCAGTTAAGGTTAGTGTAGAAGATAGATTGAGATAGGGGTCTACTACAACTGAATAAGAAGGATCAGGATGATCAAGGTAAGCGGAAGTGCAGTGTAGTTTATGCAGAAAACCACCGGTCCATACTATCCAATGAAGGAAACCAATCATTGGAGATGGGGCGGCCCGTTCCAGATGTGAGAGTAACAAGGTAAGATTAGCATGTACAGGGTCGCCCGAAAATGTCCATGCATACAGGGAAGGAATAGAAGAGGAAAGAGGCGGGGTTACAGTCATAGCTGCCTGCAAGAGGGAGACACCAGAGTCAGGGATCTCTAAAATGAGCCCTTGTGGGGAACAGTGGATGGAGGCGTTGGGTTTGCAAAGGGTTTGGCGACTGAGTAGTTCCACTGGGCAAGAGGGGGAGACTATAGTAATGTCAGGGACTGTTACCGGTCCAATGACAATGGGCACGGGGGTAGAAAGGGATTCAACCATGGGCACTCCAGAGACACCCACAGTGCAGACAGTTTTGGAGCTTAGAGGAAGACCCACTGAGGGAGGTGCAGATGTGTAGGTGGCTCCGGAGTCCACCAAAACCGAGACGATACAACCCCCCCATATCTACGTCCATCATGGGATTTTCCGAAGGTGAGTGGGAGAGTCGTATTGTGGCGGCCTGCATAACCTGCCTCATGCGGCAACCCTAGGCATTGGGGTTGTAGGGAAAAGGGTCATTAAAAGTATAGGGGGCCCGTTGCAGCGTGGCCTGGGTGACTTCCCATTGGGCTTCCCGCTGCGGCTGTCATGACAACCGCTGGGGGGGTCCGGACGGGCAGTGTCGAGCCCAGTGACCCATTCCCCCACAGGTGAAGCATTTGTATCCACATTTTTCCTTACGTCGCGGTCCCTGTCCCTGATTCCATGTCTTTGTCAGACGGAGGTATGCCTCCTTTTCCCTTTTGCTATCAAAAAGACCCTGTCTGTCCATATTTGTGAGGTGAGTAAGGAGCTCGTTCCAGGCCAGATCTTGCCAACCAAGGTTGTTGGACTTGAAAATCTGTGCATGTCTAGACTGCATACAGTTCACAAGTGTTTGGACTGCCAGCTTATTATTATCTGCGAGGGGGATCCCAGCAGATGACTCCCAAGTCTCTCTAAAGCGGGCAAGGAAGTCGGGCATAGTCTCAGTGGCCTTTTGTAGACACCAAGTAACTTCCCCAAAATCCGCTTGTTGTTTTGCGGCGGCCATAATGACGGGCTTAGCGGTGGTTTAAAGCCAAGTACTCCGCGGTTCCTCCACAGACCAGGGTCTCCAGGGGAACGTGATGGAGCCTTTTACTGCTGCCCAATGGGTCCCATAGGCCAGATGCATTAAAGTGTGCACATCTTGAGGTAGGCAATTGTAAATGTTGCAAATTTGTACTAACCAATTGTAAAAACCTGTCGGACATTTTAGTGGATTAGGGGCATCTTGGAGCATACCACGGACTTCCGCATGGGTCCACGGTTTGTCAAAAGTTGTGTCACTGATCATTACTCGGGGACACTCTAGGGGAGTCTGATAGACATTGCGAGGCCAGAGGTTCATGCCATGGGTCGTGGAGGAGACGCTAGAGTCCTGCTGGGGTCCCGCGACTTCATTTTCGGGCAGGACCTCAGCGTTGGCCTGATTTTCCTGATTTACCTCATTATTTGGATCAGTGGCCAGATTGGCCGAATTCTGACGTGGGCGAGTGGCGATAAAGGCCACGACTTCATCAGGGGGTTCAGCGTTCAGGGCAGGGACGGGAAGTTTCGGGTACTGAACTGCTTGAGACTCAGGGCTGTACGGTGGCGGTGCTGATGAAGAGGCATGGTGTTCTTTATTCTTCTGCGGTTGATGGCCTTTTGCAATTTCCCTGAACTTATTTAAACACTGGATCATATAGACATTATCCCAGGTTGGATCTCCGCACCCGCTTTCAATACATGTTTTCCAATAATCTATCTTTTCAAATTTGAAAGAACCTCCATAAGGCCCATTTCCGTGCGACCACCCAAATAAATCTGAACTAAACGGAATTACATATCTACTATCACCTGTTTCTTTCCATACTTTATCAGCCAGTGACCCTGGTGGAACCAGGGGGTCTCCTACCTTATTCTTACATTGAATGATTTTACCGTGACGTTTCTTCGTTCCTTTTGAGTGGACAAAAGGTCGTGGGTCGCGTTTCTCCGGAGGACACAAATTATTTGTCCCCGGGGGCAACCCTTCCTTCTTGGATGCCGTGAAGCCCATTTTCTCTCTGCTTCTTTTGCCTCCTCAGAACCTTCTTCACTCGTATATTGTTTCCTTTCTCTATTGAGTAAGCAGTATTAAACACAAAGAATAACCGCAACACCACAACAGATCTAATACAAAAATATAACCACAGACAAGCCAGTGACAGACGCAAGCCCACACAGAGACAGTTAATGTTAAGTTCTCAAGGTCATCTAACCGGCTCACCCTTGTCTCCTCAGGTCAATGCTTTTTTGTTCTCCTTCCGTCTCACAGCCTCTCTCTCTAGGGCCAGATTCCGGATCGTGTACTCAGGAGCAACGATCACGTGCCTGTCGGGTCAATTGGTATTGTTTAGTTACAGCCCCAGTCGTTCACCGTCCCAGACGGTTGTCCTAATTCCTTTTGTCCCACAGCCTCTTTACTCCACCCGGTGGAGGAACAGCTCATGCAAACCCAAATTAGGATCACCAAATTCCCGGAATTTGGTACTACTACTACACCGAATACACCAAATTTTACTGGATTTTCTACTTACCTCCTTTTCAAACTTCCCTTCGCGGAATTTTTTAGACCTTTTCAGATCAGGTTTCAGCCAATTCTTCCTTGACCCCTTTGTTCCCTTCGCCCACTTAATTCCTGGCCTTCACGTGGGACATAGTTGTCCTCTTAATTCCGGCTCAGGCTGGGTGATTGGGATATCAAGGTCGCAGAAAAGTTGACTTACCCCAGATCCTGTCAATTATTTCTTCAGTAGGTTCTTTTGGATCCCGTGAACTCAGGGATCCTGCCGACTACGCCAAACTGTTGGAGAAAATCCAGATTATGCCCATTTGTTGAACAAATTCTCCAGACTCAGACATTGTGAATCAAACACTTTATTGCATGATATCATGGGGGAGATCACACCTTACCTAAAGGCGGTCCAGTGCTGCTCCAGACAGCTACAAATCGTTGTGGACTTATATAGTATAAAAGAAGCAGAGCTAGCAGTTTCACAATTAAGCATAAACCACAGGACAACCACAAGACCACCTGCAGCTCTGTGCTCTTTGCAAAGTCCGAGGTCAGTAGAGCATTAGTTCGAGCATAACAAGCTATTGTTCCCTATTTAACGTACACACTCCAGGTACGATATTTGGCCGTTACTTCTGGCTAGGTTGCACAAACATGATAAAAAAGGGAAGAGTCAGGAACGAACACTCTGCGTTCACTTCCCCAAAATCCATCATGAGCTCTGTCCCTTCCTAAGCCAGATGATTGTGGTCAGCTGCTCGGTCTACATTTCCTGACCATTGGTTAGGTTAGCTACAAGCTGTGTCCTGTTTCTCTATTTCTACAAAGTTAAGTAATAATTAGCAAAGCTCAGAAAATTCTCCAACAGCCAATTAACCTATCAACCTGCAAGTCTTTGGCATGTGGGAGGAAACCGGAGCACCCGGTGGAAACCCACGCGGACACAGGGAGAACTTGCAAACTCCACACAGGCAGTACCCAGAATTGAACCCGGGTCGCTGGAGCTGACTATTGTTCTGAGACTGTTCATCTTCATCAGCACCAGGACTATTGTTCCTGACATGGTTCATCCATATCAACACCAGGACTATTGTTCCTGAGACTGTTCATCCACATCAGCACCAGGGCTATTTTTCCCAAGACTGTTCATCCACATCAACACCATCACCTTGTTCTGAGACTGTTCATCTTCATCAGAACCAGGACTATTGTTCCTGAGACTGTTCATGCACATAAACACCAGGACTACAGTTCCTGAGGCTTTTCATTCACATCAACAGCCGGACTATTGTTCCTGAGAGTGTTCATCCACATTAATCCCAGGGCTATTGTTCATGAGACAGTTTAACCACATCAACACCAGGAGTATAGTTGTTGAGACTGTTTATCCACATCAAAGAACAAAGAACAGTACAGTACAGGAACAGGCCAATCGGCCCTCCAAGCCTGCACTGATCTTGATGCCTGCCGAAACTAACAACTTCTGCACTTCCTGGGCCCATATCCCTCTATTCCCTTCCTATTCATATATTTGTCAAGATGTCTCTTAAACGTCGCTATCGTATCTGCTTCCACCACCTCCCCTGGCAGCAAATTCCAGGCACTCACCACCCTCTGTGTAAAAAACTTGCCTCGCACATCCCCTCTAAACTTTGCCCCACACACCTTAAACCTATGTCCCCTAGTAACTGACTCTTCCACCCTGGGAAAAAGCTTCTGACTATCCACTCAGTCCATGCCGCTCATAACTTTGTAAACCTCTATCATGTCGCCCCAACACCTCCGTCGTTCCAGTGAAAACAATCCGAGTTTTTCCAACCTCTCCTCATACCTACTGCCCTCCAGACCAGGCAACATCCTGGTAAACCTCTTCTGTACCCTCTCCAAAGCCTCCACGTCCTTCTGGTAGTGTGGCGACCAGAATTGCACGCAATATTCTAAGTGTGGCCTAACTAAGGTTCTGTACATCTGCAGCATGACTTGTCAATTTTTATACTCTATGCCCCGACCAATGAAGGCAAGCATGCCGTATGCCTTCTTGACTACCTTAAGCGTTGCCGCTTTCAGTGACCTGTGTACCTGTATGCCCAGATCTCTCTGCTTGTCAAAACTCCTAAGGGTTCTGCCATTTACTGTATACTTCCCACCTGCATTAGACCTTCCAAGCTGCATTACCTCACATTTGTCCGGATTAAACTCCTTCTGCCATTTCTCCGCCCAAGTCTCCAACCGATCTATATCCTGCTGAATCCTCTGACAATCCTCATCAATATCCGCAATTCCACCAACCTTTGCGTCGTCCGCAAACTTACTAATCAGACCAGCTACATTTTCCTCCAAATCATTTATATATACTACAAACAGCAAAGGTCCCAGCACTGATCCCTGCAGAACACCACTAGTCACATCCCTCCATTCAGAAAAACACCCTTCCACTGATACCCTCTGTCTTCTATGACCGAGCCAGTTCTGTATCCATCTTGCCAGCTCACCTCTGATCCTGTGTGACTTCATCTTTTGTACCAGTCTGCCATGCGGGACCTTGTCAAAGGCTTTACTAAAGTCCATATAGACAACATCCACCGCCCTTCCCTCATCAATCAACTTCGTCACTTGTTATAAAACCCAATCAAATTAGTAAGACACGACCTCCCCTTCACAAAACCATGCTGTCTCTCGCGAATAAGTTTGTTTGTTTCCAAATGGGAGTAAATCCTGTCCGAAGAATCCTCTCTAATAGTTTCCCTACCACTGACGTAAGGCTCACCGGCCTATAATTTCCTGGATTATCCTTGCCACCCTTCTCAAACAAAGGAACAACATTGGCTATTCTCCAATCCTCTGGGACCTGTCGCCAATGAGGATGCAAATATTTCTGTCAAGGCCCCAGCAATTTCTTCCCTTGCCTCCCTCAGTATTATAGGGTAGATCCCATCAGGCCCTCTGTAATTATCCACCTTAATGCTTTGCAAGTCACCCAACACATCCTCATTTTTGATAATGAGACAATTGTTTCTGCCACTGTTCATTCACATCAACACCCGGACTATCGTTCCTGAGACTGTTCATCCACATTAATACCAGGGCTATAATGAAAACAAGAAATGCTGGAATCACTCAGCAGGTCTGGCAGCATCAGTGGAAAGAGAAGCAGAGTTAACGTTTCGGGTCAGTGACCGTTCATCGGATGCTGCCAGACCTGCTGAGTGATTCCAGCATTTCTTGTTTTTATTTCAGATTTCCAGCATCCGCAGTATTTTGCTTTTAATACCAGGGCTATTGTTCCTGAGACTGCTCATTGGCACAGTGGCGCAGTGGTTAGCACTGCAGCCTCACAGCTGCAGGGACCCGGGTTCAATTCTGGGTACTGCCTGTGTGGAGTTTGCAAGTTTTCCCTGTGTCTGCGTGGGTTTTCTCCGGGTGCTCCGGTTTCCTCCCACAAGCCAAAAGACTTGCAGGTTGGTAGGTAAATTGGCCATTATAAATTGTCACTAGTATAGGTAGGTGGTAGGGAAATATAGGGACAGGTGGGGATGTTTGGTAGGAATATGAGATTAGTGCAGGATTAGTATAAATGGGTGGTTGATGGTTGGCACAGACTCGGTGGGCCGAAGGGCCTGTTTCAGTGCTGTATCTCTAATCTAATCTAATCTAATCAACACCAGGGCTATTGTTCCTGAGACAGCTTATCCACATCAACACTAGGACTATTGTTGTTGAGAATGTTTATCCACATCCACACAACGACTATTGTTACTGAGAATGTTCATCCACATCAACACCAGAGTATTTGGTCCTGAGACTGTTTGTCAACATCAACACCAGGACTATAGTTGTTGAGACTGTTAATCCACATCAACACAATGACTATTATTCCTGAGACTGTTTATCCACAGCAACATCACGGCAATTGATATTGAGACTGTTCATCCAAAGCAACACCAGAACTATAGTTCCTGAGAATGTTCATTCACATCAACACCAGGAATATTTTTTCCAAGACTGTTCATCCACACCAACAACATGACTATTTCTCTGAGACTGTTCATCTTCATGAGCACCAGGACTATTGTTCCTGAGACAATTCATCCACATCATCACCAGGGCTTATGTTCCTGAGACAGTTCATCAACATTATCATCAGGACTATAGTTGCTGAGACTGTTTATCCACATCAACACCAGGACTATTTTTCCAAAGACTATTCATCTAGATCAACACCATGACTATTGTACTGAGACTGTTCATCTTCATCAGCATCAGGACTATTGTTCCTGAGACTGCTCATCCACATTAAATCCAGAGCTTTTGTTCCTGAGACTGTTCATCCACATCAACACCAAGACTACAGATCCTGAGAATGTTCATTCACATCAACAGCCGGACTATTGTTCCTGCGATTGTTCATTCACATCTACACAAGCACTATTGTTCCTGAAACTGTTCATCCACATCAACAACAGGACTATCTTTTTTTCCACTGTTTATCCACAACAACAGCAGGGCTATTGTTCCTGAGACTGATCATCCACATCAACACCAGGGCTATTGTTCCTGAAACTGTTCATCCACATCAACAACAGGACTATCTTTTTTTCCACTGTTTATCCACAACAACAGCAGGGCTATTGTTCCTGAGACTGATCATCCACATCAACACCAGGGCTATTGTTCCTGAAACTGTTCATCCACATCAACAACAGGACTATCTTTTTTTCCACTGTTTATCCACAACAACAGCAGGGCTATTGTTCCTGAGACTGATCATCCGCATCAACACCAGGGCTATTGTTCCTGACACTATTCATCCACAAGACCACCACGGCTCCTGTTCCTGAGACTGTTTATCCACAGCAACACCAGGGCTATTGTTCCTGAGAATGTTCAACCACATCAACACCAGGGCTATTTTTCCTGAGACTGTTTATCCACATCAACAGAAGGACTATTGTTCCTGAGACTGTTTATCCACATCATCCAATGACTATTGTTCCTGAGACTGTTCATCAACATCAACACCAGAACTATATTTGTTGAGAATGTTTATCCACATCAACACAACGACTGTTGTTCCTGAGACTCTTCATTCACATCAACACGAAGAATATTTTTCCCAAGACTGTTCATCCACAACAACAACATGACTATTTTTCTGAGACTGTTCACCTTAATCAGCAACAGGAGTATTGTTCCTGAGAATGTTTATCCACAACAACACAACGACTATTGTCACTGAGAATGTTCATCCACATCAACACCACGGCTATTGTTCCTGAGACTGATCATTCACATCAACATGAGGGCTATTATTCCCAAGACTGTTCATCCACATCAACACCAGGACTACTTTTCCTGAGACTGCTCATCCACATTAATACCAGGGCTACTGTTCTTAAGACTGTTCCTTCACATTAACACCAGGGTTATTGTTCCTGAGACTGTTCATTCACATCAGCAGCCGGACTATTGTTCCTGAGACTGTTCATCCACATTAATACCAGGGCTACTGTTCCTGAGACTGTTCATCCATATCAACACCAGGGCAATTGATCGTCTGACTGTTCATTCACATTAACACCAGGGCTATTGTTCCTGAGACTTTTATTTCACATCAACACTAGGACTATGTTTCCCAAGACTGTTGATCCACATCAACACCATGACTACTGTTCTGAGACTGTTCATCTTGATCAGCATTAGGATTATTGTTCCTGAGACTATTCAGCCAAAGCAACACCTGAACCAATATTTCCTCAGAATGTTCATTCACATCAGCACACGGAATATTTTTCCTGCGACTGTTCATCCACATTAACACCAGGGCTATAGTTCCTGAGAATGCTCATTCACATCAACACCAGGATTATTGTTGTTGAGTCTGTTCATCCACAAGAATACCGCGGCTATTGCTCCTGAGAATGTTTATCCACATCAACACCAGGATTATTGTTCTGACAATGTTCATCTGCATCAGCACAAGGACTATTGTTCCTGCGTCTGTTCATTCACATCAACACCAGGACTATATTTCGCAAGTCTGTTCTTCCACATCAACGTCAGGACTATTGTTCCTGAGACTCTTCATCCACATCAACACCAGGACTACAGTTCCTGAGACTGTTCATTCACATCAACAGCCGGAATATTGTTCCAGAGACTGTGCATCCACATTAATACCAGGGATATTTTTCCTGAGAATGCTCATTGACATCAGCACCATGGCTATCGTTCCGGAGACTGTTCATCCACATCAACACCAGGGCTATTGTTCCTTAGACTGTTCATCCATATCAACGCCAGTGTTTATGTTCCTGGGACTGTTCATCCAGATCAACACCAGGGCTATTTTTCCTTAGACTGTTCATCCACATTAACACCAGGACAATAGTTCCTCAGAATATTCTTCCAGATCAACACCAGGGCTGTTGTTCCTGAGACAGTTCATTCACATCAACACCAGGGCTTTTGTTCCTGAGACTGTTCATTCACATCAAAACGAGGGCGATTGTTATTGAGACTGTTCATCCACATCAACAACAGGGCTATTGTTCCTGAGACTGTTCATCGACATCAACACCAGGGCGATTGTTCCTGAAATTGTTCATCCACATCAACACCAGGGCTATTGTTCCTTAGACTGTTCATCCACATCAACAGCAGGGCTTTTGTTCCTGAGACTGTTCATTCACATCAACACCAGGGCTATTGTTCCTGAGACTGTTCATTCACATCAACACCAGGGCTATTGTTCCTGAGACTGTTCATTCACATCAACACCAGGGCTATTGTTCCTGAGACTGTTCATCCACATCAAAGCCAGGGTTTATGTTCCTGGGACTGTTCATCCACATCAATACCAGGGCTATTGTTGCTGAGACTGTTCATCCACATCAACACCAGGGCTATTGTTCCTGAGACTGTTCATTCACATCAACACCAGGGCTATTGTTCCTGAGACTGTTCATTCACATCAACACCAGGGCTATTGTTCCTGAGACTGTTCATCCACATCAAAGCCAGGGTTTATGTTCCTGGGACTGTTCATCCACATCAATACCAGGGCTATTGTTGCTGAGACTTTTCATTCACATCAACACCAGGGCTATGTTCCTGAGACTGTTCATTCACATCAACACCAGGGCTATTGTTCCTGAGACTGTTCATTCACATCAACACCAGGGCTATTGTTCCTGAGACTGTTCATCCACATCAAAGCCAGGGTTTATGTTCCTGGGACTGTTCATCCACATCAATACCAGGGCTATTGTTGCTGAGACTGTTCATCCACATCAACACCAGGGCTATTGTTCCTGAGACTGTTCATTCACATCAACACCAGGGCTATTGTTGCTGAGACTGTTCATCCACATGAACACCAGGGCTATTGTTCCTGAGACTGTTCATTCACATCAACACCAGGGCTATTGTTCCTGAGACTGTTCATTCACATCAACACCAGGGCTATTGTTCCTGAGACTGTTCATCCACATCAAAGCCAGGGTTTATGTTCCTGGGACTGTTCATCCACATCAATACCAGGGCTATTGTTGCTGAGACTTTTCATTCACATCAACACCAGGGCTATTGTTCCTGAGACTGTTCATCCACATCATAACCAGGGTTTATGTTCCTGGGACTGTTCATCCACATCAAAACCAGGGCTATTGTTGCTGAGACTGTTCATCCACATCAAAACCAGGGCTATTGTTGCTGAGACTGTTCATCCACATCAACACCAGGGCTATTGTTACTGAGACTGTTCATCCACATCCACACCAGGGCTATTGTTCCTGAGACTGTTCATGCACAACAACACAAGAGCTCTTTTTCCTGAGACGGATCATTCACATCAAAACCAGCAATATTGTTCGTGAGACTGTTCATCCACATCAACACCTGGACTATTGTTCCTGACACTGTTGATTCGCATCAAAATGAAGGCTATTGTTCCTGAGACTGAACAGCCAAATCAACACCAGGGCTATTGATACTGAGACTGTACATTCACATTCAACACCAGGGCTATTGTTCTGGAGACAGTTCATTCACATCAACACGAGGGCTACTGTTCCAGACATTGTTCATCCATTTCAACACCAGGGCGATTGTTATTGAGAATTTGCATCTTCATCAACACCCGAACTATTGTTCCTGAGACTGTTCATTCACATCAACACCAGGGCTATTTTTCCTGAGACTGTTCATCCACATCAACACCAGGGCTATTTTTTCTTAGACTGTTCATCGACATCAACACCAGGAGTATTGTTCCTGAGAATGCTCATCCAGATCAACACCAGTGCTATTGTTCCTGAGACTGTTCATCCACGTCAACACCAGGGCGACAGTTATTGAGACTGTTCATCCTCATCAACACCAGGGATATTTTTCCTGACACTGTTCATCCAGATCAACACCAGCGGTATTGTTCCTGAGACTGATCATCCACATCAACACAAGGGCTTTTGTTCCTGAGACTGTTCATCCAGATCAACACCAGCGGTATTGTTCCTGAGACTGATCATCCACATCAACACAAGGGCTTTTGTTCCTGAGACTGTTCATCCACATAAAAGCCAGGGACTGGGACTGTTCCTGGGACTGTTCATCCACATCAAAACCAGTGGTATTGTTCCTGAGACGGATCATTCACATCAACACAAGGGCTATTGTTCCTGAGACTGTTCATCCACATCAACACCGGGGAAATTGTTCCTGAGACTGTTCATTCACATCAACACCAGGACTATTGTACCTGACACTGTTGATTCACATCAAGATGAGGGCTATTGTTCCTGAGACCGTTCATCCATTTCAACACCAGGGCGATTGTTCCTGAGACTGTTCATTCACATCAACACCAGGGCTATTGTTCCTGAGACTGTTCATTCACATCAACACCAGGGCTATTGATACTGAGACTTTTCATTCACATCAACACAAGGAATATTGCTCATGAGACTGTTCATTCACATCAACACAAGGGCTATTGTTCCTGAGACTGTTCATGCACTTCAACACCAGGGCTATTGTTCCTGACATTGTTCATCCACTGCAACACCAGGGTTATTATTAGCGAGACTGTTCATCAACATTAACACCAGGGCTCTTGTTCCTGAGACTATTCATCCACATCAGCGCCAGGGTTTTTGTTCCTGGGAATGTTCATCCACATCAACAGCAGGGCTATTGTTCCTGAGACTATTCATCCACATCAGCGCCAGGGTTTTTGTTCCTGGGAATGTTCATCCACATCAACACCAGGGATATTGTTACTGAGACTGTTCATTCACATCAACACCAGGACAATTGTACCTGACACTGTTGATTCACATCAAAATGAGGGCAATTGTTCCTGAGACTGTTCATCCACATCAACACCAGGGATATTGTTACTGAGACTGTTCATCCACTTCAACACCAGGGCAATTGTTCCTGAGACTGTTCATCCTGATCGACACCAGGGCTATTGTTCCTGAGATTGTTCATGCACATCAACACAAGAGCTACTTTTCCTGAGACTGTCCATCCATACCTAAACCAGGGCTATTGCTCCTGAGACTGTTCATCCACTTCAACACCAGGGCTATTGTTACTGAGAATGTTCATTCACATCAACACCAGGACTATTGTACCTGACACTGATGATTCACATCAAAATGAGGGCTATTGTTCTTGAGACTGTTCATCCACTTCAACACCAGGGCTATTGTTATTGAGATTGTTCATCCTCATCAACACCAGGGCTATTGTTCCTGAGATTGTTCATGCACATCAACACCAGAGCTACTTTTCCGGAGACTGTTCATCCACATGAAAACCAGGGCTATTGTTGCTTAGACTGTACATCCACATCAAGACCATTGCTATTGTCCTTGAGTTGGTTCATCCACATCAACACCAGGGTGAATGTTATTGAGACTGTTCATTCACATCAACACCAGGGATATTTTTCCTGAGACTGTTCATCCAGAACAACACCAGGTCTATTGTTCCTGAGACTGTTCATCCTCATCAACACAAGGGATATTTTTCCTGAGACTGTTCATCCAGATCAACACCAGCGGTATTGTTCCTGGGACTGTTCGTCCACCTCAACACCGAGCTATTTTTCCTGAGACCTTCATCCACTTCAACACCAGTGCTATTGTCCTTGAGATGGTTCATTCACATCGCAATATTGCTCCTGAGACTGTTCATCCACATCAACACCAGGGCTATTGTTCCAGAGACTGTTCCTCCACATCAACACCAGGACTATTATACCTGACACTGTTGATTCACATCAAAAGGAGGGCTGTTGTTCCTGAGACTGTTCAACCACAACAACACCAGGGCTATTGTTACTGAGACTGTTCATCCACATACACACCAGAACTATTGTACCTGACACTGTTGATTCACAGCAAAATGAGGGCTATTGTTCCTGAGACTTTTCATCCACATCAACACAAGGACTATTGTTAGTGAGACTGTTCATCCACTTGAACATCAGGGCTATTGTTACTGAGACTGTTCATCCACATCAACACAAGGACTATTGTTCCTGAGACTGTTCATCCACATCAATACCAGGACTATTGTTATTGAGACTGTTCATCCACATCAAAACCAGGGCAATTGTTCCTGAGACTGTTCATCCTCATCAACACCAGGGCGATTGTTCCTGAGACTGCTCATCCTCATCAACACCAGGACTATTGTTCCTGAGACTGTTCATCCACATCAACACCAGGACTATTGTTCCTGAGACTGTTCATCCACATCAACACCAGGGCTATTGTTCCTGAGTCTGATCATCCTCATCAACACCAGGACTATTGTTCCTGAGACTGTTCATCCACATCAACACAAGGACTATTGTTCCTGAGATTGTTCATGCACATCAACACCAGGGCTATTGTTCTTGAGACGGTTCATTCACATCAACACCAGCAATATTGCTCCTTAGACTGTTCATCCACAGCAACACCAGGGCTATTGCACCTGACATTGCTCATCCACTTCAACACCAGGGCTATTGTTCCTTAGACTGTTCATCCACATCAACGCCAGTGCTTATGTTCCTTGGACTGTTCATCCACATCAACACCAGGGCTATTGTTCCTTAGACTGTTCATCCACATCAACACCAGTGCTTATGTTCCTGAGACTTTTCATCCACATCAACACCACGTCCATTGTTCCTTAGACTGTTCATCCACATCAACGCCAGTGCTTATGTTCCTGGGACTGTTCATCCACATCAACACCAGGGCTATTGTTCCTGAGACTGTTCACCCACATCAACACCATGGCTATTGTTCCTGAGACTGTTCATTCACATCAACACCAGGGCTACTTTTCCTGACACTGTTCATCCACATCAACACCAGGGCTATTGTTCTTGAGACTGTTCATTCACATCAACACCAGCAATATTGCTCCTGGGACTGTTCATCCAGATCAACACCAGGGCTACTGTTCCTGAGACAGTTCATCCACATCAACACCAGCACGATTGTTATTGAGACTGTTCTTCCTCATCAAGACCAGGGATATTTTTCCTGACACTGTTCATCCAGATCAACACCAGGGCTATTGTTCCTGAGACTGTTCATTCACATCAAAATGAGGGCTATTGTTCCTGAGACTGTTCATCCACATCAACACCAGGGCTATTGATACTGAGAATGTACATTCACATCAGCACCAGGAATATTGCTCCTGAGACTGTTTATCCACATCAACACCAGGGCTATTGTTGCTGAGACTGTTCATTCACATCAAAATGAGGGCTATTGTTCCTGAGACTGTTCATCCACATCAACACCAGGGCTATTGATACTGAGAATGTACATTCACATCAGCACCAGGAATATTGCTCCTGAGACTGTTTATCCACATCAACACCAGGGCTATTGTTGCTGAGACTGTTCATTCACAGCAACACGAGGGTTACTGTTCCAGACATTGTTCATCCAATTCAACACCAGGGCTATTGTTATTGAGATTTTTCATTCACATCAACACCAGGGCTATTGTTCCTGAGACTTTTCATTCACATCAACAACAGGGCTCTTGTTCCTGATACTGTTCATCCACATCAACACCAGGGCTATTGTTCCTGAGAATGCTCATCCACATCAACACCAGGGCTATTGTTACTGAGACTGTTCATCCAGATCAACACCAGCGGTATTGTTACTGAGACTGATCATCCACATCAACACAAGGGCTGTTGTTCCTGAGACTGTTCTTGCACATCCACACCAGGGCTGTTTTTCCTGAGACTGTTCATCCACTTCAACACCAGGGCTATTGTTAATGAGACTTTTCATCCACATCAACACCAGGGCTATTGTTCCTGAGAATGTTCATCCACATCAACACCAGGACGATTGTTATTGAGATTTTTCATCCACATCAACACCCGGGCTATTGTTCCTGAGACTTTTCATTCACATCAACACCAGGGCTATTGTTAGTGAGACTGATCATCCACATCAACACCCGGGCCATTGTGACTAAGACTGTTCATCCACATCATAACCAGGGTTTATGTTCTTGGGACTGTTCATACACATAAAAACCAGGGCTATTGCTGCTGAAACTGCTGATCCACATCAACACCAGGGCTATTGTTGCTGAGACTGTTCTTCCACATCAACACCAGCGGTATTGTTCCTGCGACTGATAATCCACATCAACACAAGGGCTATTGTTCCTGAGACTGTTCATGCACATCAAAACCAGGGCTATTGTTCCTGAGACTGATCATCCACATCAAAACCAGGGCTATTGTTGCTGAGACTGTTCTTCCACATCAACACCAGCGGTATTGTTCCTGCGACTGATAATCCACATCAACACAAGGGCTATTGTTCCTGAGACTGTTCATGCACATCAACACCGGAGCTATTTTTCCTGAGACTGTTTATCCACATCAAAACCAGGGCTATTCTTCCTGAGACTGATCATCCACATCAACACCAGGGCGATTGTTATTGAGACTGTTCATCCTCATCAACACCAGGGCTATTGTTCCTGAGAATATTCATCCACATCAACACCAGGGCTATTGTTCCTGACACTGTTGGTTCACATCAAAATGAGGGCTATTATTCCTTAGACTGTTCATCCACATCAAGACCAGGGCTATTGTTTCTGACACTGTTCATCCACATCAACACCAGGGCTATTGTTCCTGAGACTGTTCATCCACAGCAACACCAGGGCTATTGTACCTGACACTGTTGATTCACATCAAAATGAGGGCTATTGTTTCTGACACTGTTCATCCACATCAACACCAGGGCTATTGTTCCTGAGACTGTTCATCCACAGCAACACCAGGGCTATTGTACCTGACACTGTTGATTCACATCAAAATGAGGGCTATTGTTCCTGAGACTGTTCATCCACATCAACAACAGCGGTTTTGTTCCTGAGACTGATCATCCACATCAAAACCAGGGCAATTGTTCCTGAGACTGTTCATCCTCATCAACACCAGGGCTATTGTTCCTGAGACTGTTCATCCTCATCAACACCAGGGCTATTGTTCCTGAGACTGTTCATCCACATCAACAACAGCGGTTTTGTTCCTGAGACTGATCATCCACATCAACACAAGGGCTGTTGTTCCTGAGATTGTTCATGCACATCAACACCAGAGCTACTTTTCCTGAGACTGTTCATCCACATCAAAACCAGGGCTATTGTTGCTTCGACTGTACATCCACATCAACACCAGGGCTATTGTTCTTGAGATGGTTCATTCACATCAACACCAGCAATATTGCTCCTGCGACTGTTCACCCAGATCAACACAAGAGCTACTGTTCCTGAGACTGTTCATCCACATCAACACCAGGGCGATTGTTATTGAGACTGTTCATGCTCATCAACACCAGGGATATTTTTCCGGAGACTGTTCATGCACATCAACACCAGCAATATTGCTCCTGAGACTGTTCATCCACATCAACACCAGGACTGTTGTACCTGACACTGTTGATTCACATCAAAATCAGGGTATTGTTCCTGAGACTGCTCATCCACATCAACACCAGTGCTATTGTTCCTGAGACTGTTGATCCACATCAACACCAGGGCTATTGATACTGAGAATGTACATTTAGATCAGCACCAGGAATATTGCTCCTGAGACTGTTTATCCACATCAACACCAGCGCTATTGTTGCTGAGACTGTTCATTCACAGCAACACGAGGGTTACTGTTCCAGACATTGTTCATCCACTTCAACACCAGGGCTATTGTTATTGAGACTTTTCATCCACATCAAAACCCGGGCTATTGATCCTGAGACTGTTCATTCACATCAACACCAGGCCTATTGTTCCTGAGACTGTTCATCCACATCAACAACAGGGCTATTGTTCCTGAGACTGTTCATCCACATCAACACCAGGGATATCTTTCCGGAGCCTGTTAATCCAGATCAACACCAGCGGTATTGTTCCTGAGACTGATCATCCACATCAACACAAGGGCTATTGTTCCTGAGACTGTTCATGCACATCAACACCAGAGATATTTTTCCCGAGACCTTCATCCACATCAACACCAGTGCTATTGCTCCTGAGACTGTTCATCCACATCAACACCAGGGCTATTGTTACTGAGACTGTTCATCCACATCAACACCAGGAGTATTGTTACTGAGACTGTTCATCCACATCAACACCAGGAGTATTGTTACTGAGACTGTTCATCCGCATCAACGCCAGGGCTATTGTTCCTGAGACTGTACATCCACATCAAAACCAGGGCAATTGTTCCTGAGACTGTTCATCCACATCAAAACCAGGGCAATTGTTCCTGAGACTGTACATCCACATCAAAACCAGGGCAATTGTTCCTGAGACTGTTCATCCACATCAACACAAGGGCTATTGTTCCTGAGACTGTTCATTCGCATCCAAACAAAGGCTTTGTTCCTGACATTGTACATCCACTACAACACCAGGGTTATTGTTATTGAGACTGTTCATCAACATCAACACCAGGGCTATTGTTCCTGAGACGGTTCATCCACATCAATGCCAGGGTTTATGTTCCTGGGAATGTTAATCCTCATCAACACAAGGGTTATTGTTCCTGAGACTATTCATCCACATCAACACCAGGGCTATTTTTTCTGAGACTGTTCATTCACATCAACACCAGCACTATTGTACCTGACTATGTTGATTCACATCAAAATGAGGGCAATTGTTCCTGAGACTGTTCATCCACATCAACAACAGCGGTTCTGTTCCTGAGACTGATCATCCACATCAACACCAGGGCTATTGATACTGAGAATGTACATCCACATCAACACCAGGGCTATTGATACTGAGACTTTTCATTCACATGAACACCAGGGCTATTGTTCCTGAGACTTTTCATGCACTTCAACACCAGGGCTATTGTTAGTGAGAGTGTTCATCCACATCAACACTCGGGCTATTGGTTCTGAGACTGTTCATTCACATCAATAACAGGCCTATTGTTCCTGAGAATTTTCATCCACATCAACACCAGGGATATTGTTCCTGAGAATGTACATTCACTTCAACACCAGGGCTATTGTTCCTGAGACTGTTCATCCACATCAACACCACGGCTATTGATACTGAGACTTTTCATTCACATCAACACCAGGGCTATTATTCCTGAGACTTTTCATGCACTTCAACACCAGGGCTATTGTTAGTGAGAGTGTTCATCCACATCAACACTCGGGCTATTGGTTCTGAGACTGTTCATCCACATCAATAACAGGCCTATTGTTCCTGAGAATGTTCATCCACATCAACACCAGGGCTATTGTTACTGATTCTGTTCATCCACAACAACACAAGGGCTGTTATTCCTGAGACTGTTCATGCACATCATCACCAGGGCTATTTTTCCTGAGACTGTTCATCCACTTCAATACAAGGGCTATTGTTAATGAGACTTTTCCTCCACATCAACACCCGGGCTATTGTGACTAAGACTGTTCATCCACAGCATAACCAGGGATATTGATACTGAGACTGTTCATCCAGATCAACACCAGGGCTATTGTTCCTGAGACTGTTCATGCACATCATCACCAGGGCTATTGTTCCTGAGACTGATCATCCACATCAAAACCAGGGCGATTGTTGCTGAGACTGTTCATCCACATCAACACCAGGGCTATTGTTCCTGAGAATGCTCATCCACATCAACACCAGCGTTATTGTTCCTGAGACTGATCATCCACATCAAAACCAGGGCGATTGTTGCTGAGACTGTTCATCCACATCAACACCAGGGCTATTTTTGCTGAGACTGTTCATTCACATCAAAACCAGGGCTATTTTTGCTGAGACTGTTCATCCACATCAAAACCAGGGCTATTTTTGCTGAGACTGTTCATTCACATCAAAACCAGGGCTATTGTTACTGAGACTGTTCATCCACATCAACACCAGGGTTTATGTTCTTGGGACTGTTCATACACATCAAAACCAGGGCTATTGCAGCTGAAACTGCTGATCCACATCAAGACCAGTGCTATTGTTCCTGAGAATGCTCATCCACATCAACACCAGCGTTATTGTTCCTGAGACTGATCATCCACATCAACACCAGGGCTATTGTTGCTGAGACTGTTCATCCACATCAAAACCAGGGCTATTGATACTGAGACTTTTCATTCACATGAACACCAGGGCTATTGTTCCTGAGACTTTTCATGCACTTCAACACCAGGGCTATTGTTAGTGAGACTGTTCATCCACATCAACACTCGGGCTATTGGTTCTGTGACTGTTCATTCACATCAAAACCAGGCCTATTGTTCCTGAAACTGTTCATCGACATCAACACCAGGGCTATTGTTCCTGATCCTGTTCATCCACATCAACACCAGGGCTATTTTTCCTGAGACTGTTCATCCACTTCAATACAAGGGCTATTGTTAATGAGACTTTTCCTCCACATCAACACCCGGGCTATTGTGACGAAGACTGTTCATCCACAGCATAACCAGGGATATTGATACTGAGACTGTTCATTAATATCAACACCAGTGCTATTGTTCCTGAGAATGCTCATCCACATCAACACCAGCGGTACTGTTCCTGAGACTGTTCATGCAAATCAACATCGGAGCTATATTTCCTGAGACTGTTCATCCACATCAAAACCAGGGCTATTGTTGCTTAGACTGTACATCTACATCAACACCAGGGCTATTGTTCTTGAGACGGTTCATTCACATCAACACCAGCAATATTGCTCCTGAGACTGTTCATCCACATCAACACCAGGACTATTGTACCTGACACTGTTGATTCACATCAACACCAGGGCTATTGATACTGAGAATGTACATTCACTTCCACACCAGGGCTATTGTTCCTGAGACTGATCATCCACATCAACACCAGGGCTATTGATACTGAGACTTTTCATTCACATGAACACCAGGGCTATTGTTCCTGAGACTGTTCATCCACATCAACACTCGGGCTATTGGTTCTGAGACTGTTCATTCACATCAATAACAGGCCTATTGTTCCTGAGAATTTTCATCCACATCAACACCAGGGATATTGTTCCTGAGAATGTACATTCACTTCAACACCAGGGCTATTGTTCCTGAGACTGTTCATCCACATCAACACCACGGCTATTGATACTGAGACTTTTCATCCACATCAACACCACGGCTATTGATACTGAGACTTTTCATTCACATCAACACCAGGGCTATTATTCCTGAGACTTTTCATGCACTTCAACACCAGGGCTATTGTTAGTGAGAGTGTTCATCCACATCAACACTCGGGCTATTGGTTCTGAGACTGTTCATCCACATCAATAACAGGCCTATTGTTCCTGAGAATGTTCATCCACATCAACACCAGGGCTATTGTTACTGATTCTGTTCATCCACAACAACACAAGGGCTGTTATTCCTGAGACTGTTCATGCACATCATCACCAGGGCTATTTTTCCTGAGACTGTTCATCCACTTCAATACAAGGGCTATTGTTAATGAGACTTTTCCTCCACATCAACACCCGGGCTATTGTGACTAAGACTGTTCATCCACAGCATAACCAGGGATATTGATACTGAGACTGTTCATCCAGATCAACACCAGGGCTATTGTTCCTGAGACTGTTCATGCACATCATCACCAGGGCTATTGTTCCTGAGACTGATCATCCACATCAAAACCAGGGCGATTGTTGCTGAGACTGTTCATCCACATCAACACCAGGGCTATTGTTCCTGAGAATGCTCATCCACATCAACACCAGCGTTATTGTTCCTGAGACTGATCATCCACATCAAAACCAGGGCGATTGTTGCTGAGACTGTTCATCCACATCAACACCAGGGCTATTTTTGCTGAGACTGTTCATTCACATCAAAACCAGGGCTATTTTTGCTGAGACTGTTCATCCACATCAAAACCAGGGCTATTTTTGCTGAGACTGTTCATTCACATCAAAACCAGGGCTATTGTTACTGAGACTGTTCATCCACATCAACACCAGGGTTTATGTTCTTGGGACTGTTCATACACATCAAAACCAGGGCTATTGCAGCTGAAACTGCTGATCCACATCAAGACCAGTGCTATTGTTCCTGAGAATGCTCATCCACATCAACACCAGCGTTATTGTTCCTGAGACTGATCATCCACATCAACACCAGGGCTATTGTTGCTGAGACTGTTCATCCACATCAAAACCAGGGCGATTGTTCCTGAGACTGTTCATCCACATCAACACCAGCGGTATTGTTCCTGAGACTGTTCATCCACATCAACACCAGGGCTATTGTTGCTGAGACTGTTCATCCACATCAAAACCAGGGCGATTGTTCCTGAGACTGTTCATCCACATCAAAACCAGGGCTATTGTTGCTGAGACTGATCAACCACATCAACACCAGCGGTATTGTTCCTGAGACTGATCAACCACATCAACACAAGGGCTGTTGGTTGTGAGACGGTTCATTCACATCAACACCAGCAATTTTGCTCCTGAGATTGTTCATTCACATCAACACCTGGACTATTGTACCTGACACTATTGATTCACATCAAAATGAGGGCTATTGTTCCTGAGACTGATCAGCCACATCAACACCAGGGCAATTGTTGCTGAGACTCTTCATTGACATCAAAACCAGGGCTATTGTTCTTGAGACGGTTCATTCACATCAACACCAGCAATATTGATCCTGAGACTGTTCATCCACATCAAAACCAGGGCTATTGCTGCTTAGACTGTACATCCACATCAACACCAAGTCTATTGTTCCTGAGACTGTTCATCCACATCAACACCAGGACTATTGATCCTGACACTGTTCATCCACATCAAAACCACGGCTATTGTTCCTGAGACTGTTCATCGACATCAACACCAGGGCTATTGTTCCTGAGACTGTTCATTCGCATCAACACAAAGTCTTTGTTCCTGACATTGTTCATCCACTTCAACAGCAGGGCTATTGTTATTGCGACTTTTCATCCACATCAACACCGGGGCTATTGTTCCTGAGACTGTTCATTCACATCAACACAAGGTTTATTGATACTGAGATTGTTCATTCACATCAAGACCAGGACTATTGTTCCTGAGACTGTTTATTCACATCAACACCAGGGCTATTGTTCCTGAGAATATTCATCCACATCAACACCAGGGCTATTGTTCCTGAGACTGTTCATCCCCATCAACACCAGGGCTGTTGATCCAGAGACTGTTCATTCACATCGACACCAGGTATATTGTTCCTGAGATTTTTCATCCAAATAAACACCAGGGCTATTGTTTCTGAGATTTTTCACCAAAATCAACACCATGGCTATTGTTATTGAGACTGTTCATCCACATCATAACCAGTGCTATTGATACTGAGACTATTCCTTCACATCAACACCAGGGAAATTGTTATTCAGTATTTTCATCCACATCAACACCAGGGCTATTGTTCCTGAGACTGTTCATCCACATCAACACCAGGACCATTGTTCCTGACAGTTTTCATCCACTTCAACACCAGTGCTATTCTTCCCGAGACTGTTCATCCACATCAACACCAGGTATATTGTTCCTGAGACTGTTCATCCCTATCAACACCAGGAATATTTTTCCGGAAACCGTTTATCCACATCAACACCAGCACTATTGTTCCTTAGGCTGTTCATCCTCATCAACACCAGGGCTATTGTTCATGAGGCTGCTCACCACATCAACACCAGTACTATTGTTCCTGAGACCTTTTCTCCGATCAACATCAGGACTAATGTTCCTTAGGCTGTTCATCCACATCAACACCAGTACTATTGTTCCTGAGTCCTTTTATCCGATCAACATCAGGACTAATGTTCCTTAGGCTGTTCATCCACATCAACACCAGGACTATTGTTCCTGAGACTGTTCATCCACATCAACACCAGGACTATTGTTCCTGAGACTGTTCATCCCAATCAACACCAGGAATATTGTTCCTGAGACTGGTCATCCACATCAACACCAAGGCTGTTGTTCCTTCGGCTGTTCATCCACATCAACACCAGGAATATTGATCCTGAGACCATTTATCCACATCAACACCAGGACTTTTGTTCCTGAGACAGTTCATCCACATCAATACTTGAAATCATGGCAAAATAATCTGAAAATCATGTTTTGAAGAAATTTTTATGGAATTTCTAAAATTATTTTATTTTCTGTATCTTCTGATGACTGTATTAACAAGGAACAAAGAACAGTGCAGCACAGGAACATGCCATTCAGCCCTCCAAGCCTCCGCCGATCTTGATGCCTGCCTAAACTAAAACCTTCTGCACTTCCGGGGACCTTATCCCTCTATTCCCATCCTATTCATGTATTTGTCAAGACGCCTCTTAAACGTCGCTATCGTAGCTACTTCCACCACCTCCCCCGGCAGCAAGTTCCATTGTGCTATGCACAACTAAAAACAGTTCATTAAATACGTTTGTTCATTGGAATGTAATTAATATCCCTTCTCACATTCCCTAGATGACTGTCACCATAGAGGTTGCTCTTTGCTATTAATAAGGGCTCCTCTGAAGAAGTCTCTAGATTGGTGTTTAGCTTAGGAAATGGAATAGCCTGTAATTTACCAGATAGAGATAATTTACTACCAGATTCGTGCAACCATCCGTATTCCTGGTAAGACAGTGAAATGACATGGTGAAATTTGAATATCAATTTTTACAGTTCATGTTATATTTTCCCTGTTTGTTGACATTAATTAAATGCCAAGTGATTGTCTTGTTTTCTTAATGTAATTTCTTAATTAAAATTATCACGCTTCTTGAATTTTTAACATAGAAAGTGATAAAATAACAATTCCCTTAATGATTACAATAGAACCTCCTCTCTCCAGTTTGCACAGACTTCAGATCAGAAATAAATCAGCAATTTTAAATGTGCTGCTGTTGTTAAGTGGGTTACACGTGTAACACGGGGAATCTAGGAGATATTGTATTGTAAATGTATTTTATGTTGACATACGGTGTTACTGCAGAAGTTTCTTTTGTTTGTATGGGTTTGAATTCAGCTTCAATTTTGTTTCTGATTGTAGCTGGAAGGGATGGATTTCTGTTACTGGTGCATGATCCATCCCGCCAGATGTTTCCATTCGGCACTTTTCCTGGCCAATGTTTAAAAAGGGGGCGAGAGTGCACTCTGCATGTTGTACAGAACGTAACCCAAAAGGGCAAGTGTGAACACTGCTTGTTATTAAAGCTATAAACCAAAAGGGTGAAAGTGCACTCTCCATGTTGTGCAGAATATAACACAATCGAGCGAGAGTTCACTCTCTGTGTTGTCCAGACCATAACCCTACAGGACGAGAGTGTATTCTCCATGTTGTACAGGCAATAACCCAACAGGGCAGAGCTGCTCTGCGGTTATATATTTTGTTGCCACTGGTGCATTGGGTACCAGGATTCTCTCAAAAAAGACTTCAGTATTTTTTGACCTCAGCAACTATTTCTCTGTCCGAGATCAACAATTTTATTTGCATTTTAATTTTCCCTTAACTTATTTTAGCAGCTAAGAGGAAAGGTTGGGTAGTTGGGGGTTGTTGTCCTTGGAACAGAGAAGTCTTAGCAGAGATCTGATTGATCTGTTTGTAGTATATATAAATGATTTGCAGGAAAATGTAGCTGGTCTGATTAGTACGTTTGCAGACGACAAAAAGGTTGGTGGAGTTGCGGATAGTGATGAGGATTGTCAGAGGATTCAGCAGGATATAGATCGGTTGGAAACTTGGGCGGAGAAATGGCAGATGGAGTTTAATCCGGACAAATGTGAGGTAATGCATTTTGGAAGGTGGGAAGTATACAGTAAATGGCAGAACCCTGAGGAGTATTGACAGGCAGAGAGATCTGGGCGTACAGGTCCACAGATCACTGAAAGCGGCAACGCAAATCGATAAGGTAGTCAAGAAGGCATATGGCATGCTTGCCTTCATCGGTCGGGGCATACAGTATAAAAATTGGGAAGTCATGCTGCAACTGTACAGAACTTTAGTTAGGCCACACTTGGAATATTGCGTACAATTCTGGTCGCCACACTACCAGAAGGATGTGGAGGCTTTGGAGAGGGTACAGAAGAGGTTTACCAGGATGTTGCCTGGTCTGGAGGGCATTAGCTATGAGGAGAGGTTAGATAAACTCGGATTGTTTTCACTGGAACGACGGAGGTGGAGGGGCAACATGATAGAGGTTTACAAAGTTATGAGTGGCATGGACAGAGTGGATAGTCAGAAGCTTTTTCCCAGGATGGAAAAGTCAGTTACTAGGGGACATAGGTTTAAGGTGCGAGGGGCAAAGTTTAGAGGGGATGTGTGAGGCAAGTTTTTTACACAGAGGGTGGTGAGTGCCTGGAACTTGCTTCCGGGGGAGGTGGTGGAAGCAGGTACGATAGTGACGTTTAAGAGGCATCTTGACAAATACATGAATATGATGGGAATAGAGGGATACGGTCCCCGGAAGTGCAGAAGGTTTTAGTTTAGACAGGCATCATGATCGGCGCAGGCTTGGAGGGCCGAATGGCCTGTTCCTGTGCTGTACTGTTCTTTGTTCTTTGTTCTTTGAAATGGACAACATTTTGAGGACCGTGGATCAAGTGGAGGTGAAGGGTCTATTCACCCTAGCAGAGCGATCAGTGACGAGGGGCATAGATTTAAACTGATTGATAAAAAAAATGGATGGGCGATGAGGAAAGACTTTTTCACCCAGAGGGTGGTGGGGGTCTGGAACTCACTGCCTGAAAGGGTAGTTGAGTCAGGGACCCTCAACTTATTCAAAAGGAGTCTGGATATCCACCTCAAGCGCAGTAAGCTGCAGGGCTATGAATCAAATGCAGGAAGGTGGGATTAGAAGAGGTGGATCGTTTTGTCGGGCAGCGCAGACACGATAGGCAAAGTGGCCTCTTTCTGTGCCTTTAATTTCTATGATTCTTTGAGTCTTTTGCTGCAGATTTCAATACCACCAATCATTTAATTAACAATTACATGTAATTCAGAACTGCAAAACATATATCTCCATACTTTCTTCTTTGACTTTAAATGACTCTTTACAAAATGACAGTGTCGAGGTAAATTTCATGTTTCCTGTTTCTTACAGTTAACTTGGTGGCGATTGTGATTTTGTCTCGAGGAAAGTGCGGTCTCTCCAAATGTATCACTCGTTATCTGGTGGCCATGGCAGTGGCGGATCTAATGCTGATTATCATCCATGTGATATTACACCGGATTAATATCATGTACTTTCCCGTTAGCTTCCTGTCTATAACTCCTGTGTGTATGGTAAACCTTGTTGCATACATTGTCGCTGTCGACTGTTCTGTCTGGTTCACTGTCGCCTTCACTTTTGATCGCTTTGTAACAATTTGCTGTCAGAAGCTACAATCAAAATATAACACCAAGAAAACAGCGACAATGGTTATCGTCAGTGCATTTGTGATGAGCTATCTTCGGAGTATTCCCCCTTACTTTGCAGGTGAACCTGTATTTATAATTGACAATGTGCTTGTGTATTGTGTTGAAACAGCTGATTATCTCACCTCCACCTTGTGGCGGGTTTATGTGTGCATCAACAGCATTATAAACCCTCTATTACCAATCTTTTTAATTCTGTTGTTCAACGTTTTGACCGTCAGACACATTTTTGTGGCAAATAGAGGCCACAGGGGAATCCGGAGCAACAGTGAGAATCAGAATGATCCAGAGGTGAAGAATCGGAGGAAATCCATGATTTTGCTTTTCACTATTTCTGCCAATTTCACATTATTATAGATGACATTTTTTGTCTATTCGCTGAACTGGCCACTGGTAAACTTGAGATATACCAACAAATATTACAGTAATTCGATATATATTATCCAACAAGTTGGTTACATGTTGCTGCTTCTCAGTTCCTGCTCAAACACTTGTATCTACCGACTGACACAGAGGAAATTCAGAGAGGAGCTGAAGAATGGGGTGAAATATTTAATTACCCTGAATGGGAAATTGTGTCAATAACGCGTAACGAGTATCGATCTGGAGCAGGGCTTATAGGTTTATTAGTTCACTTGTTTTTATATTCCTGAAATCCTTGTGAGAAGACTGATTATCTTTAACAAGATGAAAGGCACAATTCAGCATAGCGACGCCTCATCAGACCCCTCTCCGATCCTGAGTAGCATGAAACAGGGCTGTGTTCTCGCACCTACACTGTTTGAGATCTTCTTCTCCCTGCTGCTCTCACATGCGTTCAAGTCTTCAGAAGAAGGAATTTTCCTCCACACAAGATCAGGTGGCAGGTTGTTCAACCTTGCCCGTCTAAGAGCTCAGATCAAAGTACGGAAAGTCCTCATCAGGGAACTCCACTTTGCTGACGATGCTGCATTAACATCTCACACTGAAGAGTGTCTGCAGAGACTCGTCGACAGGATTGCAGCTGCCTGCAATGAATTTGGCCTAACCATCAGCCTCAAGAAAATGAACATTACGGGACAGGACGTCAGAAATGCTCCATCCATCAATAGCGGCTACCACGCTCTGGAAGTGGTTCAAGAGATCACCTACCTAGGCTCAGCTATCACCAGTAACCTGTCTCTAGATGCAGAAAGCAACAAGCGCATGGGAAAGGCTTCCTCTGCTATGTCCAGAATGGCCAAGAGAGTGTGGGAAAATGGCGCACTGATACGGAATACAAAGGTCCAAGTGTATCAAGCCTGTGTCCTCAGTACCTTGCTCTATGGCAGCGAGGCCTGGACAACGTATGTCAGCCAAGAGCGATGTCTCAATTCATTCCATCTTCGCTGCCTCCAGACAATCCTTGGCATCAGGTGGCAGGACCGTATCTCCAACACAGAAGTCCTCGAGGTGGCCAATATCCTCAGCATATACACCCTACTGAGCCAGTGGCGCTTGAGATGGCTTGGCCATGTGAGCCGCATGGAAGATCGCAGGATCCCCAAGGACGCATTCTGCAGCGAGCTCGTCACTGGTACCAGACCTACCGGCCGTCCATGTCTCCGCTTTAAAGACGTCTGCAAACGCGACATGAAGTCCTGTCACATTGATCACAAGTTGTGGGAGTCAGTTGCCAGCGATCGCCAGAGCTGGCGGGCAGCCATAAAGGCGGGGCTAAACTGAGGCGAGTCAAAGAGACTTAGCAGTTGGCAGGAAAAAAGACAGAAGTGCAAAGGGAGAGCCAACTGTGTAACAGCCCCAACAACCAATTTTATCTGGAGCACCTGTGGAAGAGTCTGTCACTGTAGAATTGGCCTTTCTAGCCACTCCAGGCGCTGCTTCACAAACCACTGACCACCTCCAGGCGCCTCTTGAGACAAGGAGGCCAAAGAAGAGAAAGACATGATAAAAAGACATAAAATTAATTTCCCATAAACAAGCAGTGACACTAAAGTGCATATTCTGCTTCCTTAGAGCAATGTCAGGCACGGATGTTCTGACAATCATTACAATTCACCATTGCATCAATTCATGGCACTAAATGCAGAAAATAACATTCTTTAAAAAGAGGCCAAATATCCCCTTCCTCAATGATGGGGGAGCCCAGCACATCAGTGCAAAAGATAATGCAGAAGCATTTGCAACAAGCTTCAGCCAGAAGTGCGGAGTTGATGATCCATCTCAGTATCCTCCTGAAGTCCCCAACATCACAGATGCCAGACTTCAGCCAATTCGATTCACTCCGTGTGATATCAAGAAACGACTGAAGGCACTGGATACTGCAAAGGGTATGGGTCCTGACAATATTCCAGCAATAGTACTGAAGACCTGAGCTCAAGAACTTGCCGCATCCTTAACCAAGCTGTTCCAGTTTCTACAAAACTGGCATCTACCCTGCAATGTGGAAAACTGCCCAGGTATGTCCTGTGCACAAAAAGCAGGACAAGTCCAACCTGGCCAATTACTGCCCCATCAGTCCACCCTCAATCATCAGTAAAGTGATGGAAGGTGTCATCAACAGTGCCATCAAGCAGCACTTGTTTAGCAATAACCTGCTCAGTGAGGCTCAGTTTGGGTTCCGCCAGGGGCACTGAGCTGCTGACCTTATTACAGCCTTGGTTCAAACATGGACAAAAGAGCTGAACTCAAGAGGTGAGGTGAGAGTGACTACCCTTGACGTCAAGGCAGCATTTTGCTGAGTATGACATCAAGGAGCCATAGCAAAACTGAAGTCAATGGGAATCAGGGGAAAACTCTCCACTGGTTGGAGTCAAACCTAGCACAAAGGACGATGGTTGTGGTAGTTGGTGGTCAGTCTTGTGAACTCCAGGCCATCACTGCAGGAGTTCCTCAGGGAAGTGTACTGGGCCCAAACATCTCCAGCTGCTTCATCAATGACCTTCATTCAATCATTTGGTCAGAAGTGGGGATGTTCGCTGATGATTGTACAATGTTCTGCACCATTCGCAACTCCTCAGATACTGAAGCAGTCCGTGTAGAAATGTAGCAAGACCTGCACAATATCAAGGCTTGGGCTGGTAAGTGGCAAGTAGCATTAGTGCCACACAAGTGCCAGACCATCTCCAACAAGAGAGAATCTAACCATCTCCCCTTGTCATTCAATGGCATTACCATCACTGAACCCCCATTATCAACATCTTAGGGGCTACCATTAACCAGAAACTGAACTGGAGTAGCCATATAAATACCGGGCTACAAGAGCAGGTTAGAGGCTAGGAATCCTGCAGCGAGTACAAGCGGGACGATCTACATCTGAACCAGAGAGGGACTAACATCCTTGCTGGTGGGTTTGCTAGTGCTGTTGGGAGGAGTTTAAACTAATTTGGCAGGGGGAGGGGACACAGACTCCTAGCAGAATAGGGACACAGCTAAACACAGAAAGCAAACAAGTCGGAGGGAATACAGCAGAACTAAGTTTCAAGGGAGTAAGACCAGGATGGATGGCCTCTACTTCAATGCCAGGAGTATTACAGTTAAAACGAATGAGTTAAGGGCAAGGATTGACATGTGGATTTGTGATATAGTAGCCATCACGGAGACATGGTTGAGGGAGGGGCAGGATTGGCAGCTCAATATCTATAGAATCTTCAGGCGAGACAGTGAGGGAGGTAAAAGAAGAGGGGACGTTGCTATATTAATTAAGGAGTCTGTTACTGCAGTGAGGAGAGATGATATCTTGGAGGGGGCATCAAATGAAGATTTATGGGTAGAGTTTAGGAATAAAAAAGGGACAGCCACATTGCTAGGTGTTTATTATAGACCCCCAGGTAGTCAGCGGGAAATTGAGGAGCAAATATGTGCGCAATTTGCAAAGGTGTGTAAAAATAATAATAGGGTAATTATATTAGGTGATTTCAACTTTCCCAACATTAATTGGGATAGTCATCGTGTTAAGAGCTTAGATGGAGTGGAGTTCTTAAAATGTATACAGGACATCTTTTTAGCTAAATCTGTAGAGGATCCAACAAGGGAGGGTGCAGTGCTGGACCTAATGCTGGAGAATGAAGCCAGACAGGTGGTTGATGTGTTGGTGGGGGATCATTTTGGTGATAGCGACCACAACATGCTACAATTTAAGCTTGTTTTGGAGAAAGAAATAGACAAGTTGTAAAAAAAGATTTTGGATTGGGTGAGAGCGAATTTTAGTAAAATAAGGCAGGATCTGGCCAAGGTAGACTGGAGCTACTTCTCGGGAAATCTACAGAAGAGCAGTGGGGGCATTCAAAAAGGAAATGGGGAGGGTACAGGCCCAACATGTACCTTCTAGGGTAATAGGTAGGAGCAACAAGCCCAGAGAACCATGGATGACCAGAAACATTCAGCATACGATGAGAAGGAAAAGAGAGGCTTTTAGCAAATACAAGGAGAGCAAAATCAACGGAAGCATTAGTGGAGTACAGAAAGTGTAGGATGGAGCTTAACAAAGCAATTAGGAGAGCAAAGGGGGGATATGAGAAAGCTCTGGCTGGTAAAAATAGGGAAAATCCCAAGATATTCTCTAAGTTAATATTGAAGTAATAATATTTAAGCTATGAAGAGAGGTTGGATAGGCTTGGGTTGTTTTCGCTGGAGCAGAGAAGACTGAGGGGTGACCTGATCGAGGTGTACAAGATTATGAGGGGCATGGACAGGGTAGATAGGGAGCAGCTGTTCCCCTTAGTTGAAGGGTCAGTTATGAGGGGACACAAGTTTAAGGTAAGGGGCAGGAGGTTTAAGGGGGATTGAGGAAGAACGTTTTTACCCAGAGAGTGGTGACGGTCTGGAATGCACTGCCTGGGAGGGTGGTATAGGCGGGTTGCCTCACATCCTTTAAAAAGTACCTGGATGAGCACATGGCTCGTCATAACATTCAAGGCTATGGGCCAAGTGCTGGCAAATGGGATTAGGTAGACAGGTCAGGTGTCTTTACTGCATAGGTGCAGACTCGATTGGCCGAAGGACCTCTTCTGCACTGTATTATTCTGTGATTCTGTGAGTAACTCACCTCCTGACTCCCCAAAGCCTGCCCACAATCTACAAGGCACAAGTCAGGAGTGTGATGGAATACTCTCCACTTGCCTGGATGGGTGCAGCTCCAACAACACTCAAGAAGTTGGACACCATCCAGGACAAAGCAGCCCGCTTGATTGGCACACCATCTACAAACATTCACTCCCTCCACCACCGACGCACATTGGCAGCAGTATGTACCATCTACAAGATGCACTGCAACAACTCACCAAGGCTCCTCAAACAGCACCTTCCAAACCCGCAACCTCTTGAAACTAGTAGGACAAGGGCAGCAAATGCATGGGAACACCACCATCTGCAAGTCCCCCTCCAAGTCACACACCATCCTGACTTGGAACTATATCGCCGTTCCTTCACTGTCGCTGGGTCAAAATCCTGGAACTCCCTTCCTAACAGCACTGTGGGTGTACCTACCCCACATGGACAGCGGCGGTTCAAGAAGGCAGCTCACCACCACCTTCTCAAGGGCAATTAGGAATAGGCAATAAATGCTGGCCATGCCACCGATGCCCACATCCCATGAATGAATATAAAAAATGGATTCAGCAGTTAGAGAAATATCTAGTCTTTGCTGGTACCTTTACTGTCTCCATCGCTCATAGGATGTCCTGGTCTGCCCTCACCTTGGCTATCCCAAGTCCATGGGAGAGATTCCTGAGCATTTCTGCTCCATAACTGGTCCATGCTGGACCAAATTAATCGGGTCTCATTGTCCTCGAATTGGTATTTCTTCAGGTTCATCCGAAAATGCAAAGATATCCCTGTTTCTCTTCTTCATTCACTCAGCCTTTATAAACCCATTTCCCTTATCTCCTCTCCCACACCTCCAATAATATGAGGAAAGCTCTCCGACTTAGAACATAGAACATAGAACAGTACAAGCCCTTTGGCCCACGATGTTGTGCTGAACCTTGAACCTACTCTAAGATCAAACTACCTACATACCCTTCATACTACTGTCATCCATGTACCTATCCAAGAGTCGCTTAAATGTCCCTAATGTATCTGCTTCTACTACCACCGTTGGTAGTGCATTCTATGCACCCACCACTCTCTGTGTAAAGAACCTACCACTGACATCTCCCCGAAACCTTCCTCCAATCACCTTAAAATTATGCCCCCTGGTGATAGCCCTTTCCGCCCTGGGAAAAAGTCTCTGGCTATCCACTCTATCTATGCCTCTCATCATCTTGTACCCCTCCATCAAGTCACCTCTCATCTTTCTTCGCTCCAATGAGAAAAGCCCTAGCTCCCTCAACCTTTCTTCGTAAGACATGCCCTCCAGTCCAGGCAGCATCCTGGTAAATCTCCTCTGCACCCTCCCGAAAGCTTCCTATAATGAGGCGATCAGAACTGAACACAATATTCCAATTGTGGTCGAACCAGAGCTTTATAGAGCTGCAGCATAACTTCACGGCTCTTAAACTCAATCCCCCTGTTAATGAAAGCCAACACACTATACGCTTTCTTAACAACCCTATCAACTTGGGTGGCAACTTTGAGCGATCTATGGACATGGATCCCAAGATCCCTCTGTTCCTCCACACTACCAAGAATCCTGTCTTTAAGCCTGTATTCTGCATTCAAATTCGACCTTCCAAAATGAATCACTTCACACTTTTCCAGGTTGAACTCCATCTGCCACTTCTCAGCCCAGCTCTGCATCCTTTCAATGTCCCGTTGCAACCTACAACAGCCTTCCACACTATCCACAACTCCAGCAACCTTCGTGTCATCGGCAAACTTGCTAACCCAGCCTTCCACTTCCTCATCCAAGTCATTTATAAAAATCACAAAGAGCAGAGGTCCCAGAACAGATCCCTGTGGAACACCGCTGGTCACCGAGCTCCAGGCTGAATACTTTCCATCTACTACCACCCTCTGTCATCTATGGGCCAGCCAATTCTGTATCCAGACAGCCAGCTTTCCCTGTTCCCATGCCTCCTTACTTTCTGAATGAGCCTACCATGGGGAACCTTATCAAACGCCTTGCTAAAATCCATATACACCACATCCACTGCTCTTCCTTCATCAATGTGTTTTGTCACATCTTCAAAGAATTCAATAAGGCTTGTGAGGCATGACCTGCCCCTCACAAAGCCATGCTGACTGTCTCTAATCAAACTATGCTTTTCCAAATAATCATAAATCCTGTCTCTCAGAATCCTCTCCAATAATTTGACCACTACTGACGTAAGACTGACTGGTCTGTAATTCCCAGGGTTATCCCTATTCCCTTTCTTGAACAAGGGAATAACATTTTCCACCCTCCAATCATCTGGTACTACTCCAGTGGACAGTGAGGACGCAAAGATCATTGCCAAAGGCATGGCAATCTCTTCCCTTGCTTCCCGTAATAGTCTTGGGTATATCCCGTCTGGCCCCGGGGACTTATCTATCCTCATGTGTTTCAAAATGTCCAGCACATCCTCCTTCTTAACATCAACCTGCTCGAGCATATCAGCCTGTTTCACGTTGTCCTCACAAATGACCAGGTCCCTCTCACTAGTGAATACTGAAGCAAAGTATTCATTTAGGACCTCCCCTACCTCCTCCGACTCCAGGCACAAGTTCCCTCCACTAACCCTGATCGGCCCTACCCTCACTCTGGCCATCCTCTTGTTCCTCACATAAGTGTAGAATGCCTTGGGATTCTCCTTAATCCGACCCGCCAAGACATCTTCATGTCCCCTTCTAGCTCTCCTACGTCCATTCTTCAGTTCCTTCCTGGCTACCTTGTAATCCTCTAGAGCCCTGTCTGATCCTTGCTTCCTCAACCTTAAGTAAGCTTCCTTCTTCCTCTTGACTAGCTGTTCCACATCTCTTGTCATCCAAGGTTCCTTCACTCTACCATCCCTTCCTTGCCTCATCGGGACAAACCTATCCAGCAGTCGCAGCAAGTGCTCCATAAACAACCTCCACATTTCTGTCGTGCATTTCCCTGAAAACATCCCCAGTTCCTGCCTAAGAGCATTGTAATTTCCCCTCCCCCAATTAAATATTTTCCCATCCCGGCTGCTCCTGTCCCTCTCCTTGACTATAGTAAAGGTCAGGGAGTTGTGATCACTATCACCGAAATGCTCTCCCACCAAGACATCTGCCACCTGGCCTGGTTCATTGCCAAGCACCAAATCCAACATAGCCTCCCCTCTAGTCGGCCTATCTACATATTGTGTCAGGAAACCTTCCTGGACACACCTGACAAAAACTGCTCCATCCAAACTATTTACACTAAGGAGGTTCCAATCAATATTAGGGAAGTTGAAGTCACCCATGACAACAACCCTGTTACTTCTGCACCTTTCCAAAATCTGCCTCCCAATCTGTTCCTCTGTGTCTCTGTTGCTATTGGGGGGTCTATAGAAAACTCCCAATAAAGTGACTGCTCCTTTCCTGTTTCTGACCTCCACCCATAATGACTCAGTAGACAAACCCTCCTCGACGACCTCCCTTTCTGCAGCTGTGATACTATCCCTGATTAGCAATGCCACTCTCCCACCTCTTTTACCTCCCTCCCTATTCCTTTTGAAACATCTAAACCCCGGAACATCCAACATCCATTCCTGCCCCTGTGATATCCAAGTCTCCGTAATGGCCACAACATCATAGCTCCAAGTACTGATCCATGCTCTAAGTTCATCACCCTTATTCCTGACACTTCTTGCGTTAAAATAGACACACTTCAACCCATCATACTGGCTGCAACTTTGCCCTGTCAACTGTCTAACCTTCCTCACAGACTCTCTGCACTCTGTATCTGCCTGTTCAACATCCACTGATCCGTAGCTCTGGTTCCCATCCCCCTGCCAAACTAGTTTAAACCCACCCGAAGAGCGCTAGCAAACCTCCCGCCCAGGATATTGGTGCCCCTCCAGTTCAGATGCAATCTGTCCTTCTTGTACAGGCTCCACCTTCCCCAGAAGGTATCCCAATGACTTCTTTGCCTTTAATGTTGAGAGCAATTGTTCACTGGGATTACTCTTGTTGCCCCTAAGATAACTCAAGCCACGCCAACTCTCTATCTCTTCTCATTCTTTCAGGAATATTCTTTCTCTCTCCCTCTCCTGTTCCTGTGCTGTACTGTTCTTTGTTCTATAGCCTTACAGGTTACAACAGTTCAGGTGCTTGTCCAGGTACCTTTTCAAATAATTGAGGGTTTCTGCCTCCATCCTGGCAGTGAATTCCAGACACCCACAACTCTCTGGGTGAAAACGTTTTTCCTCATGTCCCCTCTAATCCGATGACCAATCAGCCCAAATCTGTGCCCCCTAGTAATTGAGCTCTCTGCTCGGGGAAACAGGGCCTTCCTGTCTACTCTACCTAGGCCTCTGGCAATTTTCTACACCTCAATTAAGTCTTCCCTCAGCCTCCTCTATTCTAAGGAAAACAACCCGAGCCTATCCAATCTTTCCTCAGAGCTGCAACTTTAGAGCCCTGGCAACAATCCTTTTTCTTCCAATCTCAAAGTAGTTTCTGCCTCAGGAGTGACTCTCTGTTGTCTTTTGTATTTCTGGGAGTTCTGGAAACTCAGTAAAGTTTATACTGATAGACTATTAATTCAAAATCCAAATAGACCTGTTGCTATACTCCTTGTTGAAAGATCTGTTGATGCCTGCTTCAGCTGAAGTGCCGTGAAAGCCTATCCATTACAGACTGTTCATCAAAACTGCCTGGAGGTTGCAAGTGACTTCGGACTATTCAACTCTGAGACACCTCACCGCTCCAGGAAAGCAACCCACCAAAATTTACAACCCAGTTGTTTTCGTATTCCTAAGAAATGGCTCTAATTATGGCATATTTTTGAGAACTGGTTTTTGAATGAATGTGTGAGTGAACGTTTCAGGTCTGGTTTCAGGGTGATGAAAGGTCACAGACAAAAGAACAAAGAAAATTACAGCACAGGAACAGGCCCTTCGGCCCTCCAAGCCTACGCCGATCCAAATCCTCTATCTAAACCTGTCGCCTATTTTCTAAGGGTCTGTATCTCTTTACTTCCTGCCCATTCATGTATCTGTCTAGATACATCTTAAAAGACGCTATCGTGCCCGCGTCTACCATCTCCGCTGGCAAAGCGTTCCATGCACCCACCACCGTCTGCGTAAAGAAATTTCCACGCATATCCCCCCTAAACTTTTCCCCTTTCACTTTGAACTCGTGTCTCCTTGTAATTGAATCCCCCACTCTGGGAAAAAGCTTCTTGCTATCCACTCTGTCTATACCTCTCATGATTTTGTACACCTCAATCAGGTCCCCCCTCAACCTCCGTCTTTCTAATGAAAATAATCCTAATCTACTCAACCTCTCTTCATAGCTAGTGCCCTCCATACCAGGCAACAACCTGGTGAATCTCCTCTGCACCCTCTCCAAAGTATCCACATCCTTTTGGTAATGTGGCGACCAGAACTGCACGCAGTATTCCAAATGTGGCCGAACCAAAGTCCTATACAACTGTAACATGACCTGCCAACTCTTGTACTCAATGCCCCGTCCGATGAAGGAAAGCATGCCGTATGCCTTCTTGACCACTCTATTAACCTGCGTTGCCACCTTCAGGGAACAATGGACCTGAACACCCAAATCTCTCTGCACATCAATTTTCCCCAGGACTTTTCCATTTACTGTATAGTTCACTCTTGAATTGGATCTTCCAAAATGCATCACCTCGCATTTGCCCTGATTGAACTCCATCTGCCATTTCTCTGCCCAACTCTCCAGTCTATCTATATTCTGCTGTATTCTCTGACAGTCCCCTTCAGTATCTGCTACTCCACCAATCTTAGTGTCGTCTGCAAACTTGCTAATCAGACCACCTATACTTTCCTCCAAATCATTTATGTATATCACAAACAACAGTGGTCCCAGCACGGATCCCTGTGGAACACCACTGGTCACACGTCTCCATTTTGAGAAACTCCCTTCCACTGCTACTCTCTGTCTCCTGTTGCCCAGCCAGTTCTTTATCTATCTAGCTAGTACACCTTGGACCCCATGCGACTTCACTTTCTCCATCAGCCTACCATGGGGAACCTTATCAAACGCCTTACTGAAGTCCATGTATATGACATCTACAGCCCTTCCCTCATCAATCAACTTTGTCACTTCCTCAAAGAATTCTATTAAGTTGGTAAGACATGACCTTCCCTGCACAAAACCATGTTGCCTATCACTGATAAGCCCATTTTCTTCCAGATGGGAATAGATCCTATCCCTCAGTATCTTCTCCAGCAGCTTCCCTACCACTGACATCAGGCTTACCGGTCTATAATTACCTGGATTATCCCTGCTACCCTTCTTAAACAAGGGGACAACATTAGCAATTCTCCAGTCCTCCGGGACCTCACCCGTGTTTAAGGATGTTGCAAAGATATCTGTTAAGGCCCCAACTATTTCCTCTCTCGCTTCCCTCAGTAACCTGGGATAGATTCCATCCAGACCTGGGGACTTGTCCACCATAATGCCTTTTAGAATACCCAACACTTCCTCCCTCCTTATGCCGACTTGACCTAGAGTAATCAAACATCTGTCCCTAACCTCAACATCCGTCATGTCCCTCTCCTCGGTGAATACCGATGCAAAGTACTCGTTTAGAATCTCACCCATTTTCTCTGACTCCACGCATAACTTTCCTCCTTTGTCCTTGAGTGGGCCAATCCTTTCCCTCGTTACCCTCTTGCTCCTTATATATGAATAAAAGGCTTTGGGATTTTCCTTAACCCTGTTTGCTAAAGATATTTCATGACCCCTTTTAGCCCTCTTAATTCCTCATTTCAGATTGTGCCTACAATCCCGATATTCTTTCAAAGCTTCGTCTTTCTTCAGCCGCCTAGACCTTATGTATGCTTCCTTTTTCCTCTTAGCTCGTCTCACAATTTCACCTGTCATCCATGGTTCCCTAATCTTGCCATTTCTATCCCTCATTTTCACAGGAACATGTCTCTCCTGCACGCTAATCAACCTCTCTTTAAAAGCCTCCCACATATCAAATGTGGATTTACCTTCAAACAGCTGCTCCCAATCTACATTCCCCAGCTCCTGCCGAATTTTGGTATAGTTGGCCTTCCCCCAATTTTGCACTCTTCCTTTAGGACCACTCTCGTCTTTGTCCATGAGTATTCTAAAACTTACGGAATTGTGATCACTATTCCCAAAGTAGTCCCTTACTGAAACGTCAACCACCTGGCCGGGCTCATTCCCCAACACCAGGTCCAGTATGGCCCTTTCCCGAGTTGGACTATTTACATACTGCTCTAGAAAACCCTCCTGGATGCTCCTTACAAATTCTGCTCCATCTAGACCTCTAACATTAAGTGAATCCCAGTCAATGTTGGGAAAATTAAAATCTCTTATCACCACCACCCTGTTGCTCCTGCAGCTTTCCATAATCTGTTTACATATTTGTACCTCTATCTCACGCTCGCTGTTGGGAGGCCTGTAGTACAGCCCCAACATTGTTACCGCACCCTTCCTATTTCTGAGTTCTGTCCATATTGCCTCACTGCTCGAGTCCTCCATAGCGCCTTCCTTCAGCACAGCTGTGATATCCTCTTTGACCAGTAATGCAACTCCTCCACCCCTTTTACCTCCCTCTCTATCCCGCCTGAAGCATCGGTATCCTGGGATATTTAGTTGCCAATCATGCCCTTCCCTTAACCAAGTCCCAGTAATAGCAATAACATCATACTCCCAGGTACTAATCCAAGCCCTATGTTCATCTGCCTTACCTACTACACTTCTTGCATTAAAACAAATACACCTCAGACCACCAGTCCCTTTGCTTTCATCATCTGCTCCCTGCCTACTCTTTCCCTTAGTCACGCTGACTTGATTATCTAGTTCCTTACAGGCTTTAGTTACTACATCCTTACTCTCTACTGACCTCATTTGGTTCCCATGCCCCTGCCACATTAGTTTAAACCCTCCCCAACAGCATTAGCAAAAGCACCCCCAAGGACATTGGTTCCAGTCCGGCCCAGGTGTAGACCATCCAATTTGTAATAGTCCCACCTCCCCCAGAACCGGTCCCAATGTCCCAAAAATCTGAACCCCTTCCTCCTGCACCATCTCTCAAGCCACGCATTCATCCTGACTATTCTTTCATTTCTACTCTGACTATCACGTGGCACTGGTAGCAATCCTGAGATTACTACCTCTGAGGTCCTACTTTTTAACTTGGCTCCTAACTCCCTAAATTTTGCTTGTAGGACCTCATCCCGTTTTGTACCTATATCATTGGTGCCTATGTGCACAATGACAACTGGCTGTTCACCCTTCAGAATGTTCTGCAGCTGATCTGAGACATCCCTGACCCGTGCACCTGGGAGGCAACATACCATTCGGCAGTCTCGTTTTCGACCACAGAACCACCTATCTACTACCCTTACAATCGAATCCCCTATGACTATAGCCCTTCCACTCTTTTTCCCGCCCTTCTGAACAGCAGAGCCAGCCACGGTGCCATGAACCTGGCTACTGCTGCCTTCCCCTGGTGAGCCAACTCCCTCAACAGTATCCAAAATGGTATACCTGTTGTGGAGGGAGATGACCGCAGGGGACACTTGCGCTGCCTTCCTGCTCTTTCTCTGCCTTTTGGTCACCCATTCCCTTTCACCCTCAGCAATCCTAATCTGCGGTGTGACCAATTCACTAAACGTGCTATCCACGTTTAACCTGAAACATTTATGCAGTTTCTCTCTCCACAGATGCTGCCAGACCTGGTGTATTTCCAGCACTTTCAGTTTTTATTCCTTGACAAAGAAGCTTGCCCAGCAGATAGTCAAAGCCGAAGTTCAAAGAAGAATCCAGGAAAATAATGGTAGGATTGGGAAGAGTCAACATGGATTTACGAAAGGCAAAGCATGTTTAACAAACTTGTTGGAATTTGTTGAGGATGTAACTAGCAGAATAGATAAGCAGGTAGTTCCCACACAAGAGGTTAACAAACAAAATTATAGCACATGGGATTGGGGAATATTTTGGCATAGATTGAGAACTGGTTAACAGACAGATAGCAGAGAATAGGAATAAATGGGACATTTTCATATTGCTGGCTGTTACTAGTTGGGTACCGCAAGGATCAGTGCTTGAACCCCAGCTGATCACAATCGATATCAATGATTTGGACGTGGTGAGTAAATTTAATATTTCCAAGTTTTCAGATGACGCTAAACTAGGTGAAAGTGTGAGACGTGATGAGGATGCAAAGACGCTTCAAAAGGATTTGGAGAGGCTAAGCGAGAGTGTAAAAAATGGCAGATGGAATATAACACGGAGAAATGTGAGGTTTGCTTTGGAAAAACAGAAATACAAAGTATTTCTTAAATGGCGAGAGACTGGGAAGTGTTGAATTTCAAAGGGTGTCCTTGTTCATGAGTCACTGAAAGCTAATATGCAGGCCCAGCAAGCAGTCAGGAAGGCAAATGGTATGTTGGTCATCATTACAAAAGAACTTGAGTGTAGGAGTAATGATGTCTTACTGCAATTATATAGAGCCTTGGTGAGATCACACCTGGAGTATTGTATGCAGTTTTGAACTTCTTACCCGAGGAAAGATCTACTTGCCATTGAGGGAGTGCAATGAAGGTTTACCAAACTAATTCCTGGGATGGAGGGTTTGTCCTACTAGGAAAGATTAAATAGACTGGACCTTTATTCTCTGGAGTTTAGAAGAATGAGAGGCGATCTCATTCAAACATACAACATTCTTTCAGGGCTCGAATGGATAGATGCAGGAAGGATGTTTCCCCTGGCTGGGTAGTCCAGAACAAACTGACACAGTCTCAGAATATGGGGTAGGCCATTTAGGACTGAGATGAGGAGGAATTTCTTTCCTCAGAGGGTGGTGCATATTTGAAATTCTCTGTCCCAGAGAGCTGTGGAGGCTCAGTCGTTGAGTATGTTCAAGACTCAGATCAATAGATATCTCCATATTAAAACCATCAAAGGATACGGGGATAGTACAGGAAAATGGTGCTGAAGTAGAAGATCAGCCACAATCTAATTGAATGGCAGAGCGGACTCAAAGGGCTAAATGGTCGACTCACTCTGAGGTACCTCTCAGATAGATGATATATCAGGCTGGGCAATTATCATCCAAATGATGACAGAATACATCAGGATGGCTAGTCACGTAAGAGAGATGTCGGTGATATATCCTGGATATTTAATTACATTACAAGTACTGTGTGTGATATATCTTAAATGTTATTTACAGCACAGGTGAGGTCAGTGATAAATCTGGATGGGTAGTTACAGTACAATGAGGTCAGTCATATATCTGGATATTTGATCACAGTACAAGTAAGGTTAGATATGTGCAGACCGTAATATATCTGGATGTGTAGTTCCAATGAGGTCAGTGATATATCTGGGGAGTATTTACAGTGCACATGAAGTCAGTGACAGCTGGAATATTGCGCTCATTCCTGGCGCTGCATTTAAGGAAAGATGTGAAGGCATTGTAAAAAAGTGCAGAAAAGATTCTCGAGGGATGAGAACTTTATTTACGAAAATAGGTTGAAGACTGTTTTCCTTGCAAAAAGCTGAGAGGATATTTGCTAGAAGTATTTAAAATCATGAATGGTCTGGACAGAGCTGATAGGGAAAAACTGTTCGTGAAAGGATCAAGAACAAGAGGACACGGATTTAAAATAATTGGCAAAAGTAGCAATGGTGACATGAGGACAAACGTTTTTCATGCAGCGAGGACTTAGGATTAGGAATGCAGTGCCAGAGAGTGCTGTGCAGGCAGCTGCAGGCAAGGCATTCAAAAGGGAATTAGACTTTTGTATGAAAAGGAAGAATGTAGTGTTATGGGGATAAGGCGGAGGAATGGCACTAAGTGAATTGCTGACTCAGCGAGCTGGTGCAGATGCAATGGGCTGAATAGTCTTCTTCTGTGCTGTAACAATTCTGTGATTCTGCAATGCTGTAAACCTGCAAACCTGGTTAAATTGGAGGCTGCCAGCCTCATTAAAATATTTAACATGCCAACCCACCCCTGGCAGCAGTCTGACAGGAAGATACATTTCAGTGGCTGAGGCGAGTCAATAAGGGATTAAAAGGTCAGAGCAAGGGAGCGAATCGCTGGATAGCATAGAAAGCATAGAAACATAGAATATGTGGAGCAGGTGTAGGCCATTTAGCCATTTGGGTCTGCTCCACCATTAAAAAGATCATAGTCGATCATCTAATTTCTCCTCATCTCGGTTCTAAATGACATTCCCCGTATCCTGAGACTGTGACCCCTGGTTCTGGACTCTCCAACCATCAGGAACATCCTCCCTGCATTTCGCCTATCTCGTCCTGTTCGAATGTTACAGGTTTCTATGAGATCCCCTCTCATTCTTCTAAACTCTAGTGAACATAGGCCTAGTCGACCCAATCTCTCCTCATACGTCAATCCTGCCATCCCAGGAATCAGCCTAGTAAATCTTCTTTGCACTCCCTCCAAGACAAGAACATCCTTCCTCAGCCAAAGAGACCAAAACTGCACACAATACTCCAGATGTGGTCTCACCAAGGCCCTGTCTAACTGTAGTAAGACATCCTTGCTCCTGTACTCAAGTCCCCTTGCAATGAAGGCCAACATACCATTTGCCTTCTTAACTGCTTGCAGCACCTGAATGCTTGCTTTCAGCAACTGATGTACAAGGACATCCAGGTCTCGCTGCACCTCCCCCTTCCAATCTATCACCATTCAGATAATAATCTGCCTTTCTGTTTTTATAGCCAAAGTGGATAACCTTTATCCACGTTATACTGCATCTGCCATGCATTTGCCCACTCAGCCAACTTGTCCAAATCACATTGGAGCCTCTTTGCATCCTCCACATAGCTTACATTCCCCCTGCCCCCAGCTTTGTGTCGTTTGCAAACATGGGACTGTTACACTGAGTTCCCTCACCCAAGTCATTAATACACATTGATGATTAGCTGGGGCCCTGCGATACCCCACTAGTCACTGCCTGCCACCTGGAAAAAGACCCGTTTATTCCTACTCTCTGTTTCCTGTCTGTAAACCAATTTTCAATCATGCCAGTATATTACCCCAATCCTATGTGCTTCAACTTTGCACACGAACCTCTTACGTGGGACCTTATCAAAAGCCTTCTATAAATCCAAATATACCACATCAACTGGTTCTCCCTTATCTATTCTACTATTTGCATCCTCAAAAAACTCCAATAGATTTGCGAAGCATGACTTCCCTTTTGTAAACCCATGCTGACTTTGGCCAATCCCATTCATACTTTCTAGGTGTTCTGCTATCACATCCTTTATAATGGACTCTGGCATTTTCTGCCCAACTGCTGTCAGGCTAACTGGTCTGTAATCCCCTGTTTTTTCTCTCCCTCCTTTTTGTAGGCAGCAGGAAGTCTGTGATTTTACTTGCCACCATATTCAGGTGCTTCATATGTCTGTGATTGACAAATGTTTCTGAATTCTTATACAACAGCATGGCAGGAACAAATCTCATAGCTTACAGTGATGCTTTATAAAACTTTGGCCAAGTTGGAGAAATGTTGATGAATTTATTTTGTTCCACCAACACATTTGTTTACAGTGTGACGCACTCCAAGCTCCGAGAGGCAGTGACATAGTGGTAATGTCACTGGACTAAAAAGCCAGCGCCCAAACGAATACTCTGGGGACATGGGTTTGTATTCCACCATGACAAATGGTAGAATTTGATTTCAATTAATAAATCTGGAATTAAAATGCTAATTTAACGGTGATCATGAAACATTGTTGATTGTTGTAAAACTCATCTGGTTCAATAATGCCCTTAAGGGACGGAAATTTGACATCCTTACCTGGTCTGACTCCAGACCCACAGCATGTGGTTGACTCTTAAATGCCCTCTGAAATGGCTGAGCAAGCCACTCAGTTGTTTCAAGCTGCTACAAAGAAAAGAAACAGGACAGACCACCCGGCATCGATCTAGGCACAGGAAACGACAATGGCAAACACAGTGCTGTTGACCCTGCAAAGTCCTCCTGACTACCATCTGGTGCCTTGTGCCAAAATTGGTAGAGCTGTCCCACAGACTAGTCAAGAAACTTTCTGACATAGTCATACTCACGGAATCAAAACTTACAGTCAATATCCCAGGCACCACCATCACCATCATAGGGCGGCGCAGTGGTTAGCACTGCAGCCTCACAGCTCCAGTGACACGGGTTCGATTCTGGGTACTGCCTGTGCGGAGTTTGAAAGTTCTCCCTGTGACTGTGTGGGTTTCCACCGGGTGCTCTGGTTTCCTCCCACAGGCAAAGACTTGCAGGTTGATAGGTAAATTGGCCAATGTAAATTGCCCCATTGTAAATTGCCACCAGTGCAGGTAGGTGGTAGGAGAATGGTGGGGATGTGGTAGGGAATATGGGATTAATGTAAGATTAGTATAAATTGGTGGTTGTTGGTCGGCACAGACTCGGTGGGCTGAAGGGCCTGTTTCAGTGCTGTATCTCTATGACTATGACCATCCCTGGGTATGGCCTGTCCCACCACTCTACAATTACCATCAAGCCGGGAGACCAACCCTGGTGTTGGAGAAAATCCAGATTGTGCCCAATTGTTGAACAAATTCTCCGGACTCAGACGTTGAGAATCAAACCCTTTATTGCATGATATCATGGGGGAGCACACCTTACCTAAGTGCGGTCCAGCGCTACTCCCAAAGAGCTACAGATCGCCGTGGACTTATATAGTATAAAAAAGGCAGAGCTAACAGTTTCACAATTAGATAAGCACCCACAAGACTGCCTACGTAACGGTGCACCATGCAGGGTCCGAGGTCAGCGAAACATCAGTTTCAACAATAACAAGCTAGTTCCTTAATTCAATGCCCACTCCAGACACCATATCTGGCCGTAATGTCTGATTGTGGTTAGCTGCTCTGTCTACAATTTATGACCGTTGGTTGTGGTTAGATTAGCTACAAGCTGTGTCCTGCTTTTCTGCTTCTACAAAGTTATGTAATAATTAGCAAAGCTCAGAAAATTTCTCCAACAATCTCTCCTTTTATCATACCATGATAACACAATATCATCGTATGTGGAGGGGAGAGGTATTTAAAGTAGTCAGTGCAGCATAATGTCTTTCCTACCATCACGCTGTACCAGCCGCAAGGCCAAGCTAGCAATACATGAAGGTGGAATATCAATGGATTATTATAAAATCCCTGGGGAATGAGCCGGGCCAGGTGGTTGACATTTCAGTAGGGGACTACTTTGGGAATAGTGATCACAATTCCGTAAGTTTTAGAATACTCATGGACAAAGACGAGAGTGGTCCTAAAGGAAGAGTGCTAAATTGGGGGAAGGCCAACTATACCAAAATTCGGCAGGAGCTGGGGAATGTAGATTGGGAGCAGCTGTTTGAAGGTAAATCCACATTTGATATGTGGGAGGCTTTTAAAGAGAGGTTGATTAGCGTGCAGGAGAGACATGTTCCTGTGAAAATGAGGGATAGAAATGGCAAGATTAGGGAACCATGGATGACAGGTGAAATTGTGAGACTAGCTAAGAGGAAAAAGGAAGCATACATAAGGTCTAGGCGGCTGAAGAAAGACGAAGCTTTGAAAGAATATCGGGATTGTAGGCACAATCTGAAACGAGGAATTAAGAGGGCTAAAAGGGGTCATGAAATATCTTTAGCAAACAGGGTTAAGGAAAATCCCAAAGCATTTTATTCATATATAAGGAGCAAAAGGGTAACTAGAGAAAGGATTGGCCCACTCAAGGACAAAGGAGGAAAGTTATGCGTGGAGTCAGAGAAAATGGGTGAGATTCTAAACGAGTACTTTGCATCGGTATTCACCGAGGAGAGGGACATGACGGATGTTGAGGTTAGGGACAGATGTTTGATTACTCTAGGTCAAGTCGGCATAAGGAGGGAGGAAGTGTTGGGTATTCTAAAAGGCATTAAGGTGGACAAGTCCCCAGGTCTGGATGGAATCTATCCCAGGTTAATGAGGGAAGCGAGAGAGGAAATAGTTGGGGCCTTAACAGATATCTTTGCAACATCTTTAAACATGGGTGAGGTCCCGGAGGATTGGAGAATTGCTAATGTTGTCCCCTTGTTTAAGAAGGGTAGCAGGGATAATCCAGGTAATTATAGACCGGTGAGCCTGACGTCAGTGGTAGGGAAGCTGCTGGAGAAGATACTGAGGGATAGGATCTATTCCCATCCGGAAGAAAATGGGCTTATCAGTGATAGGCAACATGGTTTTGTGCAGGGAAGGTCATGTCTTACCAACTTAATAGAATTCTTTGAGGAAGTAACAAAGTTGATTGATGAGGGAAGAGCTGTAGATGTCATATACATGGACTTCAGTAAGGCGTTTGATAAGGTTCCCCATGGTAGGCTGATGGAGAAAGTGAAGGCGCATGGGGTCCAAGGTGTACTAGCTAGATGGATAAAGAACTGGCTGGGCAACAGGAGACAGAGAGTAGCAGTGGAAGGGAGTTTCTCAAAATGGAGATGTGTGACCAGTGGTGTTCCACAGGGATCCGTGCTGGGACCACTGTTGTTTGTGATATACATAAATGATTTGGAGGAAAGTATAGGTGGTCTGATTAGCAAGTTTGCAGACGACACTAAGATTGGTGGAGTAGCAGATACTGAAGGGGACTGTCAGAGAATACAGCAGAATATAGATAGACTGGAGAGTTGGGCAGAGAAATGGCAGATGGAGTTCAATCAGGGCAAATGCGAGGTGATGCATTTTGGAAGATCCAATTCAAGAGTGAACTATACAGTAAATGGAAAAGTCCTGGGGAAAATTGATGTACAGAGAGATTTGGGTGTTCAGGTCCATTGTTCCCTGAAGGTGGCAACGCAGGTCAATAGAGTGGTCAAGAAGGCATACGGCATCCTTTCCTTCATCGGACGGGGTATTGAGTACAAGAGTTGGCAGGTCATGTTACAGTTGTATAGGACTTCGGTTCGGCCACATTTGGAATACTGCGTGCAGTTCTGGTCGCCACATTACCAAAAGGATGTGGATGCTTTGGAGAGGGTGCAGAGGAGATTCACCAGGATGTTGCCTGGTATGGAGGGCGCTAGCTATGAAAAGAGGTTGAGTAGATTAGGATTATTTTCATGAGAAAGGCGGAGGTTGAGGGGGGACCTGATTGAGGTGTACAAAATCATGAGAGGTATAGACAGAGCGGATAGCAAGAAGCTTTTTCCCAGAGTGGGGTTTCAATTACAAGGGGACACGAGTTCAAAGTGAAAGGGGAAAAGTTTAGGGGGATATGCGTGGAAATTTCTTTACGCAGAGGGTGGTGGGTGCATGGAATGCTTTGCCAGCGGAGGTGGTAGACGAGGGCACGATAGCGTCTTTTAAGATGTATCTAGACAGATACATGAATGGGCAGGAAGTAAAGAGATACAGACCCTTAGAAAATAGGCGACAGGTTTAGATAGAGGATTTGGATCGGCGTAGGCTTGGAGGGCCGAAGGGCCTGTTCCTGTGCTTAATTTTCTTTGTCCTTTGTATTAATAGTATGAGCATGACCTTCCCGTACTCTCACCAGTCCTGTCACTGTTTTTGACAGATCCTGTCCTACTTTAGCTACACCACTTCTGTGCCTTTTGTTCCTTTTTTTAAAAATATCCTTTACTAGCTGACTGAGAGTTCTAACCTTCTGGTCCACATTTTCCAAATCTATAGTATTGACAATTGAAGTTCCTGTGTTAAGGACTGTGGCTGCGTCATTCATTAAACTGCGTTTATGTCTCTTTCCCTTTATTATTTTCTCATTACAAAATTCCTGTCTCAACAATTGTGACAGTAATACCTTGTACAACTCTCGGGTCTTCTCAGAGCACCAGTCAGGTAGCTGGATATCTGAGAAAATCAATATTACCGGTACCAACTCAAGCTTTACATTATCATATACAATTTTATTAGTTTTTATTATCGCAAGTCTATTTTCTAGTCCTGAAGTCAAGACCGCGCAAGGGAGACCAGTCACTTGTGGCTGATGGGTCATAACCTTACTCGTCGGTAATTCGGATGTGGGGTTAACCGTTGGGGTTGGTGCTTCTTGTCTGTTTAATCTCACAACCTCAATTAGGAACTGTCCTTTTTTTTTCTTAGAGCTTTAATATCTTGCGCTAAGGGAGTTCGAGGATTGTCTGCACTCACTTTTGCTCTGTCTCATGCTTTCCCTGTGTTATTACTATTCCCAAATAAGAAACCTTTTCCTTCATTATCGGTGCCATTTTCAGCCTAACTTTCACTCTAACCTTCTGAAGGAAGGTGGAATATCGATGGATTATTATAAAATCCCTGGGAGAGACACATCCAGATGTACTGTTGTCCCTTGAACGTAAACGCAAATTTATATTGACTCTTCTGCCAACTGTATGGATCAGAACCCATTGCTAATGTCCAATACAGTAAACCACTGATTTGTTATTTTCTAAAACTTTGATTGTCCTCTTAAATATCAGATAAATTTCCCTTTTAGTGCTTTAAATAACCACTCATATCAGTTAAATTTTGTTTATTGATTGCAATTTCTTATGCCCAGACTTGGTTGTACTTTTTGTACGTTAAGGACAGAAATGCTTGCAACTATCTTTCCTTCTCAAGCATTTTGTCTTATTGATAAAGATGCTATGATATTTGATGTCTGCAATTAAGTTTTAAATTCTCAAAGCTGCTGGATCTCTTGTTGTGGCATCAGTTCTCATGTGGCCTTGGAACCTGCCATCACCTGCTTAAAAAGAATCCATTGTGGCTCTGCCCCTGAGCCCAATGGGTTAATTTGTCCAATTCTATCTGTCAACTTAGAAATGTAAAATTTAACAATGTCCAATATGTATAAATTTGACTCAGCAATGCAAAAATCTGCAGCGGGTTAAGTTCTTTGTTTGTCTCCAAGAGGGCGGAGCAAAACATTCTCAGCTACGTCACTTTACGAAACCTTTCTTTTCTGATCGAAAAGAACTATCTATTTTAAACCTTTTCAATCCTTTTGGTATCCTTAGGGTTTAAAAACAACAAAATCATGTGTAACATTTTTCAACTTCAAAGGAAAGCATCTCCATCAGGAAAGACAGCATTTTAGATTAAACTCCAATTGTTTCCAAACTTTTAGTATCTGTTGTAAGAGGTTCCTAATCCAAGGAATTTTACAACAAAGATGATTCCAATTCCAATTCATTGCAATAATATTTAAATCAAAATTGCCGATGTTATATGAGTGAGTCCCCTGTTCGGAACTTAAGACTCCTCCAAAACATGACATAATAAACTTGAAAGTTCATTGTGGTTGCAAATGACATTTCCAGTTCTTCAACTTAAACAGGTCAATTAACCTTAACAGTATTAATTCAATTCAGACTTATTAACTTATACTACTTATTAACTACACACAGAACAGAATAGCACGTGCTTATTTTAAAAGATAGGTAAATTACATCATTTTCTTGCTCTTTCTTCAGGCGCCTTTTCAAATGACTGTAATAAAACCAAAAACTAAAGAAAAAGTTATTTAACATTCTTACAACAAAAGACTTAACACTAGGTCCTTACACAAACTTTAATATTTTTAAACAGACAGAATCTTTCCTATACCTCCTTTTCTATCCTTTTTTTCCCCTTAAAACAATATAACAGTCAGTAAAACATGTCTTCAAATTTAGACTGTAAAATAAAACAATAGCAGAGTTTCCAATTAAAACAATGTTCCAAACCCCAAATTAGATTTCTGCCAGACATCTTCAGACCTTCAAGGCTGAAGCTTATCCCTCAGAAAATTGTTCATTGCCTTTTCACAGTTGCAAAACCAACTAAAAATAAAACTTTAACTTAAAATATAATTCAATTTTATATCCCATTCCTGGGTGTACAACACTAAATCGAAATGAACACACTCAACAATCACCTTTCACAATCATTCAATTCCAAACAACTTAATAGACTCATGCTTTTAACATTAAAGCCAGACAACAAAGAGTTAACAACAGTCAGTTCTACAGAACACAAGCTGTTCTTCCCAGATATTCAATTCATTCGCGGAAGCTTCCGACATTCTCACAGTCGAATCAAAGACACAGTTACTTGTTTTTACTCTAAAACATACCTATCGTTAAAACACATATTTACCGTGGCGCTTCTGCGTCTTCTTCGAGGGGGGAAACGGACGCGGGTTGCCTTTCTCCAGAGGACATGGTTTACTTGTCCCCGGGGGCAACCCTTCCTTCTTGGAAGCCGTTGAGTCCACTCTTACTTCTACTTTCTCAAAAGCTTCTAAATTTACGAGTTCTTTTCTATGAATCAAGTAGCATTAAAACAAAGGAAAACAAACAAGACACAACAAACAAATAGACACAAGGATACGAACAGGTGCAGTTAATGTTAAATTCTCAAGGTCAGCTAACCGGCACACCCCTGTCTCTCAGGCCAACGCTCTTTCGTTCTCCCTCCGTCCCACAGCCTCTCTTTCTAGGGCCAGATTCCGGCTCGTGTACTCAGGAGCAACGATCACGTGCCTGTCGGGTCAATTTGGTAGTTTAGTTACAGCCCCAGTCGTTCACCGTCCCAGACAGTTGTCCTAACTCCTTTTGTCCCACAGCCTCTTTACTCCACCCGGTGGAGGAACAGCTCGTGCAGACTCAAATTAGGATCACCAAATTCCTGGAATTTGGTACTACTACGACACCAAATTCGCCACATTTTACTGGATTTTCCACTTATCTCCTTTTCAACTTCCCTTCGCGGAATTTTAGATCTTTTCTGATCAGGTTTCAGCCAATTCTTCCTTGACCCCTTTAGTCCCCCTCTCCCAGTTATCTGGCCTTCACGTGGGGCCCAGTCGCCCTCTTAATTCCGGCTCAGGCTGGGTGATTGAGACTACTAGGGTCGCAGAAAAGTTGACTTACCCCTGATCCTGTCGATTAGTTTTTTTTACTAGGTTCTTTTGGATCCCGTGAACTCAGGGATCCTGTCGACTACGCCAAACTGTTGGCGAAAATCCAGATTGTGCCCAATTGTTGAACAAATTCTCCGGACTCAAACGTTGACAATCAAACCCTTTATTGCATGATATCATGGGGGAGCACACCTTACCTAAATGCGGTCCAGCGCTACTCCCAAAGAGCTACAGATCGCCGTGGACTTATATAGTATAAAAAAGGCAGAGCTAACAGTTTCACAATTAGATAAGCACCCACAAGACTGCCTACGTAACAGTGCACCATGCAGGGTCCGAGGTCAGCGAAACATCAGTTTCAACAATAACAAGCTAGTTCCTTAATTCAATGCCCACTCCAGATACCATATCTGGCCGTAATGTCTGATTGTGGTTAGCTGCTCTGTCTACAATTTATGACCGTTGGTTGTGGTTAGATTAGCTACAAGCTGTGTCCTGCTTTTCTGCTTCTACAAAGTTATGTAATAATTAGCAAAGCTCAGAAAGTTTCTCCAACACCTGGTTCAATGAAGAGTGCAAGAGAGCATGCCAGGAGCAGCATCAGCCATACCTCAAAATTATGTGCCAGCCTGGTGAAGCTACAACACAGGACTACTCGCTTGATAAACAGGGGATGCAGCATGCAACACATGGGATTAAACAATCCCACAACCAACAGATCAGATCTAAGCTCTGCCACATCCAATCATGAATTGTAGTGGACAATTAAACAACTGACAGGAGGAGGAGGCTCTGCAAATATCCCCATCCTCAATGATGGGGGACCCCAGCACATCAGTGCAAAAGATAAGGCAGAAGCATTTGCAACAATCTTCAGTCAGCAGTGCCGAGTTGATGAACCATCTCGGCCTCTTCCTAAAGTCCCCAGCATCACAGATGCCAGACTTCAGCCAATTCGATTCACTCCGTGTGATATCAAGAAATGACTGAAGGCACTGGATACTACAAAGGCTATGGGCCCTGACAATATTCCGGCAATAATACTGAAGACCTGTGCTCTAGAACTTGCCGTGCCCCGAGCCAAGCTGTCCCAGTACAGCTACAACACTGGTATCTCCCCTGCAATGTGGAAAATTGCCCAGGTATGTCCTATACACAAAAAGCAGGACAAGTCCAACCCGGCCAATTACCGCCCCATCAGCTACTCTCAATCATCAGTAAAGTGATGGAAGGTGTCATCAACAGTGCTTGCTTAGCAATAACCTGCTCAGTGATGCTCAGTTTGGATTCCGCCAGGGCCAACAAGCTCCTGACCTCATTACAGCCTTGGTTCAAACATGGACAAAAGAGCTGAACTCAAGAGGTGAGGTGAGAGGGACTGCCCTTGACATCAAGGCAGCATTTGACCGAGTATGGCATCAAAGAGCCCTAGCAAAACTGATGTCAATGGGAATCAGGGGGAAAATCCAATGCTGGCTGGAGTCATACCTAGCGCAAATAAAGATGGTTGTGGTTGAAGCTCAATCATCTGAGCTCCAGGACATCACTGCAGGAGTTCCTTAGGGTAGTGTCCTAGACCCAACCATCTTCAGCTGCTTCATCAATGACCTTCCTTCAAGTATAAGGTCAGAAGTGGGGATGTTTGCTGAGGATTGCACAATGTTCAGCACCATTCGTGACTCCTCAGATACTGAAGCAATCCGTGTAGAAATGTAACAAGGCTTGGACAATATCCAGGCTTGGGCTGATAAGTGGCAAGTAACATTTGCACCACACAAGTGCCAGGCAATGACCATCTCCAACAAGAGAGAATCTAACCATCTCCCCTTGACATTCAACAGCATTACCATCGCTGAATCCACCACTATCAACATCCTAGGGGTTACCATTGACCAGAAACTGAACAGGAGTAGCCATATAAATACCGTGGCTACAAGAGCAGGTCAGAGGGTAGGAATCCTGCAGCGAGTAACTCACCTCCTGACTCCCCAAATCCTGTCCACAATCTACAAGGCACAAGTCAGGAGTGTGATTTAATACTCTCCACTTGCCTGGATGGGTGCAGCTCCAACAACAATCAATAAGCTCAACACCATCCAGAACAAAGCAGCTCACTTGATTTGCATCCCATCCACAAACATTCACTCCCTCCATCACCGACGCCCAGTGGCAGCAATGTGTACCATCTACAAGATGCATTGCAGCAACGCACCAAGGTTCCTTAGACAGAACCTTCCAAACCCGCAACCTCTACAGAATAGAAGGACAAGGGCAGCAAATACATGGGAACACCACCACCTGCAAGTTCCCCTCCAATCCACACACCATCCTGACTTGGACTATATCGCCGTTCCTTCACTGTCGCTGGGTCAAATTCCTGGAACTCCCTTCCTAACAGCACTGTGGGTGTACCTACCCCAAATGGACTGCAGCGGTTCAAGAAGGCAGCTCACCACCACCTTCTCAAGGGCAATTAGGGATGGGCAATAAATGTTGGCATAGCCAGATACGCCCAGATCCCATGAATGAATAATAAAAAAAAAGTCCCAAACCCTGGCACCAGACAGGCAACACAGCCATCTGGACTCTCACTCTTTGCTGCAGAGCACAGTGTCAATCCCCCTAACTGTACTGCCCCCTACTACCACTGCATTCCTTTTTCTTCACCCTCCACTTGAATAGCTTCCTGTATCATGGTGCCATGGTCAAGTTGCTCATCCACCCTACAGCCCCCACTCACCCAAACAAGCTGAAATAACCTCAACCCGTTTGGACAATTGCAAAGGCTGAGGCTCCTGCACTCCTGCCCTCAGCCTCAGCTGCAGCTAGACCCGCCGGTCCCTGACCACTGACCAAATCAGAAGACCCTATCTAAGGGGTGTGACCGCCTCCTGGTTCAAAGCGTCCAGGTAACTTTCCCCCTCCCTGATGTGTTGCAGTAGTGTCTGCAGCTCGGTCTCCAGTTCAATGACTCTGAGCCGAATCTCTTCAAGTCACAAACACTTACTGCAGATGTGTTTGCCCTGGATCACACTGGCATCCAGAAATTTTCACATGCTGCAGCCATGACACATCACCTGTCCTGCCATCCTTAATGTGTTTAAATTAACTACTTAACTATTTTATTCAATTATATATTTTATTTTCCTTTTTTTATACATTTTGTTAGGCTTACCACTAGTTCCTTTACTAATTTAAAGGATAGGATTAGAATGGACCTTAATCACTTACCAGATACTCACCAAACAGGTCGCTTCTTCCCAAACCAATCACCTACCTGCTTGCCTGTTTGATACTATGTCTGATTTAAATTAAATTTACTTACCTGTATACTCACCCCAGCGGCTCTCTGTTTCCCTGCTCTACTGTTGATTGTGATGCCACTCTGATGACACTTTTTGATTTTTCTCTGCTAGGCTCCACCGTGCTCCTCTCCCTCTTCCTGTCTCCGGTCTCCGACTCTGGGCTTTTGGTGCACTTTTTAAACCACCGCTCCCGCCGTGCTCCTTCCTCTCCCTCTCTATCTGTCTCTGGTCTCCGACTCTGCTCCTTTTGGCGTGCTTATGAAACCTCCGCTCCCGCCTTGATCCTCTCTCTCTTTTTCTTTTGCAGTTAGTTTAACATCAGTGGTGGGTAAGGTTTTAGAAACAATAATCAGGGGAAAAAATCAGCAGGCTCTTGGAGAGGTTTGAACTCATTATAAAGTTTAAGCATGGATTTGTAAAAGGCAGATGTTGCTTGACTAATCTAACTGAATTGCTGGATGAAGTAGCAATAGGTTGATGAAGGGAATGCAATGAATGCTGTCTGCATGGATGAAAAATAAAAACGTTTGATAAAGTACAACTACTAACAAAAGACGTTAAAGATTGCATTAGATCAAAGGAAGTGGCTTATACATTTTCCAGAAAAACTAGCAAGCCTGAGGCTTGGGAACAATTTGGAATCCAGCAAAGGATGTTCAAGAAACTGATAAAGAAAGGGAAAAGAGAATATGAATGCAAGCTAACGAGAAACATAAAGGTGGACAGTAAAAGCTTCTTTAGGTAGGTGCAAAGAAAAAAATTAGCTTGCACAAATGTGGGTCCATGACAGGGGGAGACTGGATAATTTTTAATAGAGAATAGGGAAATGGCAGAGAATTTAAACAATTACTTTGTGTCTGTCTTCATGAAAGAAGATATAGAAAATCTCTCAACAGTACTCGGGAACCAAGGGACTTGTAAAAATGAGGAACTGAAAGAAATGAATATTAATAAAGAGGTAGTACTTGAAAAAAACTAACTGGATTGAAGGTTGATAAATCCACTGGGCCAGATGAGCTTCATCCCAGAGAGTTAAAGGAGATGGCTTTAGAGATAATGGGTGCGTTGGTGGTTATCTTTGAAAATTTTGTTGATTCTGGAAAGCTTCCTACAGACTGGAAAGTAGCAAATGTTACGCCACTATTTAGGAAAGGAGGGAGAGAGAAAATAGGGAACTACAGACCTGTTATTTTGACATCAGCAGGGGGAAAATGTTCGAATCTATTAGAAAGGATGTGAGAGCCAGACACTTGGTAAATTATATGATTGGGTAGAGTCAACATGGATTTATGAAAGGGAAATCATGTTTGACAAAGCTGTTGGAGTTTTTGTGAAAATGTTACTTGTGGCATCAATAAAGGAGAACCAGTGGATGTGGTCTATTTGGATTTTCAGAAGGCTTTTGATAAGGTCCCACACAGGTGGTTAGAATTAAGTTTAGAGTGTATGGGATTGGTGGTAATCTTCTGGTTTGGATTAAGAATTTGTTAACTGTCAGAAAACAGAGTAAGAATAAACGGGTTATTCTCAGAATGGCAGGTTGTTACAAGTGGGGTACCGCAAGGATCAGCGCTTGGGCCACAACTGTTCACAATCTATATAAATGATTTGGATGTGGAGATCAAACCTAATATTTCCAAATTTGCTGATGACACAAAACTAGATGAGAATATAAGTAGTGAGGAGGATGCAAGGAGGCTTCAAGGGGACTTGAAAACTTTAAGTGAATGGGAAAGAACATGGCAGATGGAATATAACGTGAATCAATGTGAAGTTATCCACTTCAGTAGAAAAATAACAGAAAAATAAAGTATTTCTTAAATGGTGAAAGGTTTGGAAATGTTGATTGTCCAAAGGGACCCAGGTATCCTTGCTCATGAGTCATTAAAAGCTAGCATACAGATGCAGCAAGCAATTAGGAAGGCAAATGGTACGTTGGCTTTCTTTACAAGGGATTTTGAGTACAAGAGTAAAGAGGTCATGCTGCAATTGCATATACTTGTCATCGAAGGAGTGCAACAGGGGTTCACCAGACGAATCCCTGAGATGGTGGTATTGTCTTATGAGAAGAGATTGAGGACACTGGGTGTGCATTCTTTAGAGTTTGAAGAATGAAAGGTGATCTAATTGAAACTGACAAAATTCTTACAGGGCGTGATTGGGTGAATGTAGATGGGATGTTTCCCCCGGCTGGTGAGCCGAGAACCAGGGAACACAGTCTCAGAATATGGGGTAGGTCATTTAAGTCTGAGATAAGGAGAAATGTCTTCACTCAGAGGGTGGTGAATTCTCTACCCCAGAGGGCTATGGAAGGTGAGTTATTAAGCATGTTCAAGACAGAAATCGATAGCTATCTGGATACTATTGACATCAAGTGATATGGAAAAGCATGGGAAAATGGCATTGAGGTAGATGATCAGCCATGATCTAATTGAATGGCAGAGCAGACTTCATAGGTTGAATGGTCTACTCCTGCTCTTATGTTCCTATAAAAGGTTGGTTTACAAAATTGAAGCTCATGTTATAGGACGGTCATCCGTAAGGCCAGAGAACAGTGAGGTGTGGGAAATGATTATTTTTCAGACAGGAGGTTGGCAGACAGTGTTGTCACCCAAGGGTCAGTGCTAGGATCGCTGTTTTTCTTTTTTTTTTGCTATATATAAATGACTTGGAAATTGGTATGGAAAGTTCAATTTCAAAATTGGGAGGTGGCGGAAGCAGATACGATAGCGACGTTCAAGAGACATCTTGACAAATACATGAATAGGATGAGAATAGAGGGATACGGACCCTGGAAGTGCAGAAGGTTTTAGTTTGGACAGGCATCAAGATCGGCGCAGGCTTGGAGGGCTGAATGGCCTGTTCCTGTGCTGTACTGTTCTTTGTTCTTTTTGATACCAAAATTGGAGCTATGACAAGCATTGAAGATGATAGCAATCAACTAAAACAGAACATAGATAGGCTAGCTGAATGGGCTGACAAATGGCTGATGGAATTGAATACAGAGACGTGTGAAGTGATGCAATTTAGCAGAAGGGATGGGGGGAAAACAATATAGATTTAATGGTGCAGTTCTAAAGTGTGTGCAGGAACAGAGAGACCTGGGGATTCACGTGCATCGATCTTTGAAGGTGGCAGGACATATTGAGTGTGCGATTAGTAAAGCGTAGGGGATTTTGGGCTTCATAAATAAAAGTATTGAGTACAAAAGCAGTGAAGTTAAGCGGAACTTTTAGAAAGCTCTTTCTCGACCACAACTAGAGTATTGGGGCATAGAGTATAAAAATTGGGAAGTCATGCTGCAGCTGTACAGAACCTTAGTTAGGCCACACTTGGAATATTGCGTACAATTCTGGTCGCCACACTACCAGAAGGATGTGGAGGCTTTGGAGAGGGTACAGAAGAGGTTTACCAGGATGTTGCCTGGTCTGGAGGGCATTAGCTACGAGGAGAGGTTGGATAAACTCGGATTGTTTTCACTGGAACGACGGAGGTGGAGGGGCGACATGATAGAGGTTTACAAAGTTATGAGCGGCATGGATCCCGGAAGTGCAGAAGGTTGTAGTTTAGACAGGTATCAAGATCGGCGCAGGCTTGGAGGGCCGAATGGCCTGTTCCTGTGCTGTACTGTTCTTTGACAGAGTGGATAGTCAGAAGCTTTTTTCCCAGGATGGAAGAGTCAGTTACTAGGGGACATAGGTTTAAGGTGAGAGGGGCAAGGTTTAGAGGGGATGTGCGAGGCAAGTTCTTTGTACAGAGGGTGGTGAGTGCCTGGAACTTGCTGCCGGGGAAGGTGGTGGAAGCAGGTACGATAGCTACGTTTAAGAGGCATCTTGACAAATACATGAATAGGATGGGAATAGAGGGAAACAGGAATGACACATTGGAGTCACAGAGTAGTCACTGTGAGTTGTTTGGTACTATTGCTGTTCCCAAAACACAAGTGAGCTGGAGTTTTATATCAGACAAATTATCAAAATATACACATGATAGAAATGGAAGGTCACGAACTGTGAGCGATGTGTAAGAGACTTCACGAGGATATTAACATTTCAGTAGCTTGGGCAGATGGAAAAGAAGAAACATACATTGCAGAATAGAATGAAAGGGATGGAGCAGCTGAAAGACTGGAATGTTCAGATATAGAAAACAAATGGGGGAAAGAAAGAAAGATGATCTTCCATTTATACAGTGCACAATGTCTACTGAAGCTGAAAATTCCTTCCTAGTCAATGAATTACTGTCCTCATTGTTTTTGGAGGCAGGCCTCACAGACTGTTTTTGTACAACCAGGTTCCACACACAGCATTGTGATAAATGAGAAGTCAAACTGAAAGTTAAGCTGATACGAAGGATATGAGGCTTCAGTTATGAACAGAGAGTAGAGAAAGCTTTCGATGAAATAACTGGAGACAATCTTGCACACAAGTAGTTGAACTTCTAATAATAGGGCAGACGTGTAATATCATTGTCGAAAGAATGAAGACATGGTGATATCCAGGACACAAACACTTTTATACAACATTTTATTGAGAGCACGATGTTATTTAACACATACTTAAGTCATATTTCTACTCAGGTAAACTCCATAACATTCACAGATGAAGAGAATTTTCTCTTCAGAATTCTACTTGTCAATTTCCACCATCATCTGTTCTTTCTGACATAGAAATATATCGAAGTTAAACAGGACATTTGACCCAATCAATCAGCGCCAGTGTTCATCCTCACCAAGAGCAGATAGTTCCGATCACATTTACTCAGACTGTTTCTATATCAGGTTAACCAGCTTTCCATTATCTGCCTATCAGAGTTAATCTTGATCGTTGAAGTAACAACATGCACTGCAGCAATGCACCAAGGCTCCTTAGACAGCACCTTCCAAACCTGCTACCACTACCAACTAGCAGGACAAGGGCAGCAAATGCATGGGAACATCTGCAATTTCCCCTCCAAGTCACACACCATCCTGACTTGGAACTATATCATCGTTCCTTCACTGTCGCTGGCTCAAGATCCTGGAACTCCCTTCCTAACAGCACTGTGGGTGTACCTACACCACATGGACTGCAGCAGTTCAAGATAGCATGTTAACCACCACCTTCTCAAGGGCAATTGGGGATGTGCAACACGTTAGGGTTAGCGAGGCCCACATCCCAAAAATGAATAAAAAGAAAATTTTGTGCGTGTTTATTGTGTATGCATGCTAGCGTGCTTGCATGGCGTATTCGTAGTAGTTTTAACTGAGTTAGTGTTTTAAGGTTAATAACCCTGCACCTTTCTTGTTTAAATCTAAGAAAACCTGTCTCTTGATTTCTTTGCTATTGCAATTCGAGGTAGTGAACAAGGATTAACTGAGGGGAGCTAAAAACTCAGCGTTTTTAAAAATTAAACCCTGTAACAGCCAAACCAAGTATAGGATGAGAGGGGAGTCCTCGACCACATCCTCATCTGGTCATAACAGGATTTAGAGGCTTCACAGCAGGAGGAACAGAGTGTGTCTGTAATTACAGGGACTCCGCACAGGGAGAGTAACAGAGTGGGGCTGTACTTACAGGGACTCCACAGCAGGAGGAACAGAGTGTGTCTGTAATTACAGGGACTCCGCTCAGGGCGAGTAGCAGAGTGGGGCTGTACTTACAGGGACTCCATGCAGGAGGAACAGAGTGTGTCTGTAATTACAGAGACTCGGCCCAGGGCGAGTAACAGAGTGGGGTTGTACTTACAGGGACTCCACAGCAGGAGGAAAAGGGTGTGTCTGTAATTACAGAGACTCTGCACAGGGGGATTAACAGAGTGGGGTTGTACTTACAGGGACTCCACAGCAGGGGGAACAGAGTGTGTCTGTCATTGCAGAGACTCTGCACAGGGGGAGTAACAGAGTGGGGCTGTACTTACAGGGACTCCACAGCAGGGGGAACAGAGTGTGTCTGTCATTACAGAGACTCTGCACAGGGGGAGTAACAGAGTGGGGCTGTACTTACCGGGACTCCACAGCAGGAGGAACAGAGTGTGCCTGTAATCACAGAGACTCAGCGCAGGGAGAGTAACAGAGTGGGGCTGTACTTACAGGGACTCCACAGCAGGAGGAACAGAGTGTGTATGTAATTACAGAGACTCCGCACAGGGGGAGTAACAGAGTGGGGCTGTACTTACAGGGACTCCACAACAGGGGGAACAGAGTGTGTCTGTCCTTACAGGGACTCCGCAGCAGGAGGAACAGAGTGTGTATGTAATTACAGAGACTCCGCACAGGGGGAGTAACAGAGTGGGGCTGTACTTACAGGGACTCCACAGCAGGGGTAACAGAGTGTGTCTGTCCTTACAGGGACTCCGCAGCAGGAGGAACAGAGTGTGTATGTAATTACAGAGACTCCGCACAGGGCAAGTAACAGAGTGGGGCTGCACTTACAGGGACTCCACAGCAGGAGGAACAGAGTGTGCCTGTAATTATAGAGACTCCGCACAGGGGGAGTAACATACTGGGGCTGCACTTACAGGGACTCCACAGCAGGAGGAACAGAGTGTGTCTGTAATTATAGAGACCCCACACAGGGTGGGGGTGGGGGGGGGGGCGGGTAATAGATTGGGGTTGTACATGGAGAGTCTCCACAGGGAGAGTCCAAAGTGGATCTGTACTTAGCAAGACTCACGTGGGTTTTCAGAGAGTGGGTCTGAACTTACACAGACTCCACAGAGGGAGTCACAAAGTAGCTGTGTACTAAACAAGGCTCCACAGAGGGAGTTTCAGACTGGGTCGGGACCTACAGAGATACCACAGCTGGAGTTACAGAATGGGTCTATACTTGAAGAGACTCCCCATGGGAGAGTCACAGAGTGGGTCTGTACTTAGAGACTCCACAGGAGGATTACAGAGTGCTTCTGTACTTACCGAGATGCCACAGAGAGGGAGTCACACAGTGGGGCTGTACTTATGGAGACACCACAGGGGGACACACAGGGTGGGTTATGACTTACAGAGAGACTCTACATGGGGAGTCACAGAGTGGGTCTGTACTTACAGAGACTCCACAGGGGAGTTACAGAGTGGGTCTGCACTTACAGAGACTCCACAGAGGGAGTTTCAGAGTGCGTCTGCATATAAAGAGATTCCATAGAGGATAAACAGAGTGGGTCTGTACTTACACAGTTCCTCGTCTACCTTCCTTGTTTTTTCTTCAAAAAATTAGATCAATTTGGTTAAACAGGATCTTCTCTGAACAAATCCATGCTGGCGATCCTTGATTCACCCAAGCCTTTCTAAGTGACGGTTTATCCTGTCTCTCAGAATAGATTCTAATCATTTTCCCACAGACTTTACCCCCTCTTTGGATCACTTTATTTGTACGACTGAACTGTGCTGTTAATGGTTCACCCTGCAAAGATGAAAATACCAATACTTCAAGCCCTGGTGGAAAATTTCAGGTCTCGGCATTCTTGTCTGCCCAATTTTATTTTCATATTTGTTGGGATGTCTTGAGATGTTCCTGAACCACTTTGCAAGCTTTTGTGAGCCTTCCCCAGAGCACAGATATGTAATCTAGTATTGAAGAGTCATTCCTTTGTTCTAAGAACCTATCTTTGATGAGTTTTCGAGGACCTCTTACATCATGCCCATAAACCAATTCAAAATAACGAAAGCCTGCAGAGTCATTCAGTGAATTTCTAGTGGAAAATGGAAGAAAGTCTACCCTTATCCCCCTATGTTCTGCTACAGGAATGTCATGTGGTGACCTTAATAATTCCTGGTGACACTTCGGTGGTACCACTATGTGTTAAACAACTGCCCAGTCTTCATCTGCAGGTCCATGAGGTGCTTGCCGTTTCCTCCTCAGAACATTGTCTTCAACATAATAGCCTTCTGGAGCTCCTTTGGCCTCAGTTTGTGAAAGAGCCGACTGTGCTATTCGATGTAACACTGGATCAGCTTGCTGTGCTGCAATTATAGAAGATTTGTTCAAAAACTCAGCTGGATTATCCAAATCCCCAAATAAAGTTTCAGATACTCAGCTTTCTATTTGTGGTGCCAACTTTGGCTCCGACAATGGATCCTGTTTAGCCATTTCTCAGGTGACTACAAACGCAGGAAATATTTCTGGAACTTTTTCCTGTAATTGTTCTGTTTCTTTAACTTCACTTGGCTTCTCTGTAATTATAGGAGAAACTGATACTTATGATCCGGCCAATTCATTTCCTAGGAGTAGGTCAATTCCCTCTACTCACTATTAGGTCACAGTCTAGGTGCACTCTATATCGACAGCTGGGTATATAGTCCCCGCCAATGCCATGAATTAAAACTTTAGCATTCATCACAGTCTCTGGTGGAAATGTTATACCTTCCCCCAGCAAAAGGGTTTCGGCTGCTCCTGTATCCCTAAGTATAAGATACTTTCCGACCTTCTTTAAATGATATGGAATTACTTTTCCCTTTGACAAGAATTAATTATAACTTTCAAGTATCTTAGTCATAACATCTATACTTGCTTCTAGTTTTTGTGTTTGGTTTTACAGGTGCTGTTAAAGCTACAGCCTGGTCTGCTGTACTTTCAGTCAAGGGCTCTTTCTCTGCATTAACTTTGTGGACCCCAACAAGTCCTATGGGTTTACCTCACAACTTCCAGCATTTTGACCGAAGTTGACCTTGTGACAATGATAATACTTTGACTAGTAGACCTCACTTCTACCCTCAGCACCTTCCTTTCTGGGCTGAGGAGGTGATCATGTGGCATTCCCAGCTGTTCTTTCTTATTCTCGGCTACTTGCCTTCCTTTCACTCTCTCACTTCCAATCCTTCTCAGGTTTGTCGGGTGATGAACAAAAGGTTTTGGCTCATTCACAAGCTCAAAATCATCAGCAATTTCTGCTGCTTGCCTAGCTTTTAAAACTTTCAGGTTATCTACATGAGTTCTCACTACTGAAGGGATTCAATTTTCAAACTCTGCCAAGAGAATCAGTTGTCCAAAGTTCTCATACATGGTTTCCATCCCTAATGCTGTATCCAACGATCAGAATTAATTGCTTTCACCCTCTTAAATTCCACATACATCTGCCCAGCCAAACTCCGTAAGTTCCAAAACTTCTGATGGTAAGCTTCAGGGACTAACTCATACATAATGAGAGTAGCCTGTTTTCACTATCTCAATCTGCAAAAGCCTCTTCAGGAAGCATGGCAAAAATATCATGAGCTCTGCTCATCAACCTGCTTTGCATAAGCACTGTCCAACTTTCCTTTGGCCATTTCATTTGTTTGGCTATTTTTCAAAAGATTTTTTGAAATGTCTCTATGTCCCTTTCCTCAAACTTTGGGAGAGCTTGTATAAATGTAAACAGCTTTTTGCAGGATCCTGGGCTGGATTCAGATTCTTGCTGACCAGAATTTACCCTGGATTCAACATCACCCCTGTGTCTTAGTCCCATCCTTTTTAATTCAATTCCCTTACTTCTTTTGCACTTTCACTCTGAAATTCAAGCCCAAGTCTTTCCAATGCTATTGCTGTTACTTTTTTTCTTTTTCCTTGTCAATTTTTCTTAATTCTATTTATTTTTCCTGCTTATGTTTTCTCGTTCATAACTGTATTCTAGCCAATATCACCACATCACTAAAATAAAAGCAAAATACTGCGGATGCTGGAAATCTGAAATAAAAACAAGAAATGCTGGAACCACTCAGCAGGTCTGGCAGCATCTGTGGAAAGAGAAGCAGAGTTAACGTTTCGGGTCAGTGACCCTTCCGATGAAGGGTCACTGACCCGAAACGTTAACTCTGCTTCTCTTTCCACAAATGCTGCCAGACCTGCTGAGTGGTTCCAGCATTTCTTGCTTTTATATCACCACATCACTCTCTGACTCACTATCTTCTTATTCTTGTTCTTCATGCAATTTCAAATGTTGGACCATTGCATCAAATATCTCTGCTTTTGTGACACCTGATTTCAACTCTAAGCCCAATTTTGTGCCAATTCTATCAACTAAAACTTGGTTCAAGTTTTCAAGTCACTGAGGGACACATTCTCCTTTCCCAGCAACTCTGCTTTATCGGCTAATACCATTCTGATAGTATACCCTTTACCCTTGTACAAGAAACCTGGCTCCTTTTTTTTTCATTTCAAATTATTACTCCCCTTGTAATTTGCATAATTAGCATTGGAGCTGGATCCTGCAAGAGCCCCCAATTAACATGCTATGACCGAGGCGGGAGTAATGCACTGTTAATTCAGTCCCACTACTCCAGGGTCACAGCGTGTTAGTAAAGTTTTTCACCTACTGACAAATAGCCAAATTAATCACTATTTATCCCCAGAATAGAGCACGCCAAAGCAGGTTTCTTTAAACAACAACAAAATTACATATTTATTACTAAACAATGTTTTAAAGAATACGGAGGTGAATGTATATCTATGAAAATATTTTATAATTCCCTAATCTTCCTAACCCTCATGCACACACAAACATTTAATTACCAACTGTTAACTGGGGAAACGGCAATTGATTTTACTACAGTCTATTAGGAATAAATAAATAAATGACTGGGTCATAACGTTTGGTTGTATTTTCCTGGATTGGTGAGGTCCTGGAGTTGAATTGTCAGATGCCACTCAATGTCCCACCAGGTCAAATTAATGAACAGTCTATGATGGGTAGGCGTGCAAGGTAGTTCATCTGCAGCAGGCGTTACACAGATCTTTCAGCAACCGGTTGTAGCAACAGAACTATTTCCATTTCTAAATTAGAAGTATTTTTGCAGTGTATAGCAACTTTCCATCCTCTGTCTTTTCTCTCTCTTCAGGTATAAACTGCAACAAGGACTTTAATTCCCATACGTTAGATCTTTTCCCAACTCCTTCAAAGATCTTTTAACTTCAGGAGGAAACCAGAATTTCACTTGATCCAGGAGTTATTTTCCAAGAAAGAGAGTTTTCTGGGCTGTAATCCTGGCCAATTCCAGCAGTAACTGAAATGAAAAAACCTTCTTCAGTGGAATCACAAGACCATTGTCAATCTCGTTGTTGCTTAAATACTAGCTTAGATCCGACGTTGACAGCCTGCACTGGTCAAATCAAATGTCGACATTCACTGTGTAGTTTTTTTTCTCATCAGTCTTAAAGGCTCATAGATATTTCAATTTAAAAAAAGAACAGAAGTGCTAATGACAATGTGAATGGATTGGAGAAGCTGTGGCTGTTCTCTTTGGAGGAGAAGGTTGAGAGGAGATTTGATAGAAGTGTTCAAAATTATGAAGTATCAAGACAGGATAGTTAATGAGAAACAGTTCCCATTGGCAGAAAGGTCGAGAACCAAAGGGCACTGATTTAATATGAATGACAAATGAACCATAGGTGATATGACGAAATAAGTTGTTTTTTGATGCAGCTGGTGGTTGGGATCTGGAATACACTGTCTGAGAGTGTGGTGGAGGGACATTCAATCATGGCTTTCAAAAGGAAATTAAATAATTATCTGAAAAGAAAGAAATGCAGGCCCTTGGGGAAAAGGTGGGAGAGTGGGATGAGCTGTGTTGCTCTTGTCGAGTCCAGCATGGTCACAATGAGCTGAACGGCCTCCTTCTGTGTTGTAAACATTCTGATTCCATGGTTCTTTGCTTCAGTCAAATTTCCCCACCTTCAAGTGAAAATACCTTCTCTATTTCTACCCTTCATAATTATAAAGAATTCTGTCTGCTCTCAAACTTCACTTTTGTAGAGAAAGAAGTCCCAGTCTGTCCAATCTTCCATTAAAATTCTACCATCTTACTTCTGATAACATTCCTATAATTTTTTCACACTTCCTCCAGTGTTTTTATAATCTTATTGCACAATGAAGACAAAAACTATGCACTGTTCTCAAACCATGGTCTCTCTAAGACCACGCTGATTCTATTAAACACTCTGATCAAGTTTACAACCTTTATTAAACCTCCCTTTACAATACTCAACATTCCTAGTCGATCCACAGAACAGAAGTTCCCATGTCTTGTATAATTCTGGTAAATCTCTCAGACTTTGATTTCCATCCTAAAGAGTGTTCCCAAAAATCGTTTCAGCTGAGCCTAACCAATGATTTATAAAAGTTAAGCATCTCTCCATCGTTCAGTGTTAGAATTTGGAATATACTCTTAAAAAGGCTGGGATAGGCAGTTTGGTAGCAACTTTTCGTATATTATGCATTTACAGGACAAATGGGGCTCACAATGGAAGTGCAATTAATACCTTTTTCGAAGTGGGATTAATTACATTCATATTTCACCAAATCTAATCTGGGTTGCATGGAGATAAAGAAACAGAACATCCAAGGTTGGAATTCAAAAATCTCGCTTACTTAACCTTTCTCAGCTGTATTCACATGGAAGCCTTTCTCTATTCACACTCCTGACATCTCTACTAAAATTCTAGGCAACTACCCAAGAATTAACATTTCACTCGCAGGCTCTCCTTCAATTAACCTGCTCAGTCTGAAAGCTCTGCTTGTACGGATTGTGATTGAATCTAATTTAACCCTTACAATTAACACAAGGGCTACTGTAAATGAGACTGTTCATCCACATCAACACCAGGGCTCTTGCTTCTGGGACTGGTCTTCCACATGAGATCATAACAAAAGAAGTTGCAAATAGTGTTATGAAGAAATTTCTAAGGAATATACAATTATTCTGTTTTCCATATCCTTTAATGAATCTATTGTGTACTGAAAATGAAAAAAATGGTTCATTAAATCAGTTTATTCATTGGACTGTAACTAACATCCCTGCTCACATTCCCTCAATGACTGTCCCCATGGAGGTTGCTCTGTGCTACTAATAAGGGCTTATCTGAAGAAGTTTCTGCATTGGTGTTACAGAGAGGAAATGGGATACCCTGTAATTTATCAGATAGAGCTCATTTACTACCCGATTCTTGCAGCCATCAGTATTCCTGGTAAGACAATGAAATAACATGGTCAAAATTGAATATCAATGTGTGACTCTTCATGTTATATTTTTCTGCTTTGATGGCATCAGTTAAGTGGCAAGTGATTGTCTTGTTTCCTTAATGCGATTTCTAAATTATATTTACATTGCTGCTTGAGTTTTCAGCATAGAAAATACTAAAATATCAATCCCCTTTAATGTTTACAATAGAAACTTTTCATAGAGTCTGCATCAACATCAGATCAGAAATAACTTAGCAATTTTAAATGTTTTAATGTTGTTAAGTGGGTTGCATGTGTAACTGAGGATTCTAGGAGTTATTGTATTGTAATTTTATTTCATGGTGACATATCACATAACTGCAGAGGTTTCTCTTGTTTGAACTTAGCTTTGATTTTCTTTCTCAATGGAAGTGAAAGGGAACACCTGGCAATTTCTGTCACTGGTGTATGATCCATCCCTCGAGACTTTTGCATTCTGCACTTTGCCGGGCCAATGTTTAAAAATAAGAGAGTTCACTGTCAATGTTGTACAAACTGTAACCTAACAGGGTGAGATTGAACTGCCCAGGTTGTACAGTCTGTAATCCAACAGGATGAGAGTGCACTCTCCATGTTGTACAGTCTGTAACCCATCAGGACGAGAGTGCACTCTCCATGTTGTACAGTCTGTCACCCAACAGGACGAGAGTGCACTCTCCAGGCTGTACAGACTGTAACCCAACAGGATGACAGTGCACTCTCCATGTTGTACAGTCTGTAACCCAGCAAGGTGAAGATATACTCTCCAGAATAAAAATGCAAAATACTGTGGCTGCTGTAAATCTGATATAAAAACAGAAAGTGCTGGAAATACACAACAGGTCTGGCTGCCTCCGTGGAAAGAGAAACAGAGTTAACGTTTAGGGTCTGTGATCTTTCATCAGAACTGGCAAATGTTAGGAATGTAATAGGCTTTGAACAAGTGAAAAGGAGAGAGGGAAAAGAAGAACAAAAGAAAAGGTGTGTGATAGGGCATAGGGCAAACGAGATTAAATTACAAAGATGTCACGGAACAAAGGCAAAGGGAGGATTTAGCAATATGAAAAGACAAATCATTAGGCCAGAGCGAGTGTTAATGGCAGAATAATGAACAGATCTGTCCAAAAGTACAAATCTGAAAGACAAGTTTATGACAGGCCCATGGTTTAAAAAAACTGAAATAAAATAAAACAAAATAAAATGGAATGAAAAGGCAGTCATGCTCTGAAATTCTTGAACCCATTGTTGAGTCTAGAAGGCTGTAGAGTGCCTAATGCGAAGATGAGGTGCTGTTCCTCGAGCTTGGGTTGATGTTCACTGGAACACTGCTGCAGACCAACGACATGGAACAGGGTGGTGAATTACAATAGCAAGCAATAGAAAGCTTGGGGTAATGTTTTTGGACTGAATGGAGGTGTTCCACAAATTGGTCACCCGAACTGTGTTTGGTCTCCCCAATGAAGAGGCAATCGCATTGTGAACAGTAACTATAGTATACTAGATTGAAAGAAGTACAAGTAAATCGCTGTTTCATCTGGAAGGAGGGTTTGGAGTCTTGGATGGTGAGGAGAGAGGAGATAAAAGGGAAGGTATTACACCTCCTGCGATTGCATGGGAAGATGCTGGGTGAAGGGGACGTTGGGGGTGAGGGAGGAGTGGACCAGGGTGCCGTGGAGGGAAAGATCCCTTCGGAATGCTGAGAGGGGAGGGAAGGGGGAGATGTGTTTGGTGGTGGCATCACGCTGGAGGTGGTGGAAATGGCAAAGGATGACCTTTGGATGTGAAGACTGGTCGGGTAGGAAGGGAGGACAAAGGAAACCATGTCGCAGTTCTGGGAGGGAGGGGAAGGTTTAGGGCAGACGTGCGGGAAATGGTTTAAACATGGTTGAGGATCTTCTCACCAACAGTGGGTGGTAAGGGGAATCTGTGTTTAAGGAAAAGGAAGATTATTCAGCAGTGTTGTTGTTGAAGGTAGCATCATCAGAACCCAACAGTGCAGAGCTGAGATGCAATCATCTACTTTTGGAGACACTGGTGTTTTGAGTACCAGAATTCTCCAGAAAAACTTCATTACTTTTGCTTTTACCACAGCAAATGTTTTGCTATCTGAAGCCCAGAACTTGTTTTCCATTTTAATTTTCCAATACCTTCTTTAGCAACAGATTTCCCTGCTACAAATAAATAGTTCTTTAAATTAGAGTCATACAGTTATACAGCACAGAAACATGCCCATCGTGTCTGTGCCAGCCATCAAGCACCTATCTATTCTAATCCCATTTTCCAGCACTTGGCCCGTAGCCTTGCATGCTGTGGCGTTTCAAGTGCTCATCTAAATACTTCTTAAATGTTGTGAAGGTTTCTGCATCTACCACTTCGTCAGGTAGTGTGTTCCAGATTCCAACCACCCTGTGGGTGAAAAAATGGCTCCTCAAATCCCCTCTGAACCTCCTGCCCCTTACCTTAAATCTATGCCCCCTGGTTATTGACCCCTCCACTAAGGGAAAAAGTTTCTTCCTATCCATCCTATCAATGCCCCTTATAACTCTGTAAACCTCAATCAGGTCCCCCCTCAGCCTTCTCTGCTCTAAGGAAAACCAACCTAGCCTATCCAGTCTCTCTTCATAGCTGAAATGCTCCAGCCCAGGCAACATCCTGGTGAATCTCCTCTGCACCCTCTCCAGTGCAAGCACATGCTTCCTATAGTGTGGTGCCCAGAACTGTACACAGTACTCCAGCTGTGGCCTAACTAACGTTTTATACAGCTCCATCATAACCTCCCTGCTCTTGTATTCTATGCCTCGGTTAATAAATGCAAGTATCCCATATGCCTTCCTAACCACCTTATCTACCTGTGCTGCTGCCTTCAGTGATCTATGGACAAGTACACCAAGGTCCCGCTAACCTTCTGTACTTCCTAGGGTCCTACCATCCATTGAATATTTCCTTGCCTTGTCAATCCTCCCAAAATGCATCACCTCACAATTTGCAGGATTAAATTCCATTTGCCACTGCTCCACCCATTTTACCAGCCCATCTATATCGTCCTGTAATCTAAGACTTTCCTCCTCACTATTTATGACACCACCAATTTTTGTATAACATGTGAACTTACTGATCATATCTCCTCTATTCACATCTAAATCATTAATTTACACTACAAACAGCAAGGATCCCAGCACCGATCCCTGCAGTACACCACTGGTCACAGTCTTCCAATCGCAAAAACAACGCTCGACCATGACCCTCTGCCTCCTGCCACAAAGCCAATTTTTGCTCCAATTTGCCAATTGCCCTGGATCCCTTGGGCTCTTTCCTTCTTAACCAATCTCCCATGTGAGACCTTATCAAAAGACTTACTGAAGTCCATGTAGACTACATCAACTCATCTAGTTACCTCCTCGAAAAATTCAATCAAGTTTGTTAGACACCATTTCCTCCTGACAAAGACATGCTGACTATTACATTTAATTAAATTACATTTAATTCAGATCTGGAAACCTCATATTTTCATACTGTCTTATTCAACTTTAGATGATTCTTCAAAAATGTTTGGAGACAGTGTTGAGGTAAATTTCATGTTTTCTGTTTCTTACAGTTAACTTGGTGGCGATTGTGATTTTGTCTCGAGGAAACTGCGGTCTCTCCAAATGTATCACTCGTTATCTGGTGGCCATGGCAGTGGCGGATCTAATGCTGATTATCATCCATGTGATATTACACCGGATTAATATCATGTACTTTCCAATTAATTTCCTGTTTATAACTCCTGTGTGTATGCTAAACCTTGTTGCATACTCTGCAGCTTTAGACTGTTCTGTTTGGTTTACTGTCGCCTTCACTTTTGATCGCTTTGTAACAATTTGCTGTCAGAAGCTACAATCAAAATATAACACAGAGAAAACAGCGACAGTGGTTCTTGCCACCTTGTTTGTGATGAGCTGTCTTGTAAATATTCCCTATTACTATGCAGGTGACCCTGTATTTATAATTGACAACGTACCTTGGTATTGTATTGAAAATTCTAATTACCTCACCTCCATTTTATGGAGGGCATTCGCGTGTATCAAAAGCATCATAACCCCTATCTTGCCAATGCTTTTAATTCTGTTGTTCAATGCTTTGACTGTCAGACACATTATAATGGCAAACAGAGTACGCAGGGGGCTCCGGAGCAACAGTGAGAATCAGAATGATCCAGAGGTGAAGAATCGGAGGAATTCCATGATTTTACTTTTCACTATTTCTGCCAATTTCATACTGTTGTGGATGACCTATGTTGCCCTTGTGATAAACCGGCCAGTGATAAACTTTTTCTATACAAAGAAATATTACAGTAACCCGATATATATTAGCCAACAAGCTGGGTACATGCTGAAGCTTCTCAGTTCCTGCACAAATACTTGTATCTATGGACTGACACAGAGGAAATTCAGAGAGGAGCTGAAGAATGGGGTGAAATATTTGTTTACACTGAATGGGAAATTGTGTCAATAAAAAGTATCGAACATCAATATGGAGCAGGGCTGATAGGTTTATAAATCACTTTCTTTTATATTCCTGAAATCCTTGTGAGCAGGTGAAGGACAATGAGATGACTGATTATCTTTGACAAGATTCTGGATAGTCGTGTATAATTATCAGAATATTATTGATGAATATTAATGTAGGTAAACAAAATGATATAACCTGAAATATCCCAATGTCAATTTAATTGCTGGATTCGTGGAGTGACAGCAATCGTACACCATCAAAAGACATCAAATTAATTCCCCATAAAGGAGCAGTAACACTAAATCGTATATTCTGCACCCTTAGAACAACTTCAGGCAAGGATGTTCTGACAATCTATACAATTGACCATTGGATCAATTCATGACACTATTTTGTTTTTTAGGAACAAACTTACATGGTTAGAAGAGGCAAAAGTGCAGAAAAATAAAGTTTCTCAAAGAGGCCAAAATGCATTCAACTGTGAGAGAAACATCTAATCTTTGTCGGTAGCTTGACTGTCTCATTCACTCATAGAATGTCCTATTCTTGCCTCATATTTGCTGTTCCTAACCCATTGGCTGGATTCTTGAGAGTTTCTGCTCCACAGCTGGTTTATGCTGGACCACAATAATTGGGCCTCATTGTCCTCTATGAGGGAATTTCTCCAGGGGCATCCTGGAATGCAAAGATATCCCGAGTCTCTTCTTCACCGCCAGTACACATTATAAACCTCTTTCCCTTACATCCTCCTCCCTCACCTCCAACAACATATGACAAATTCAGCAACTCTAACGTTGAGAGCAACTGTTCACCTGCTCCTGTTGAAATCAACTTTCAATTGCCCAACAAACCAACCCTTTCTGTCCAGAACCAACTGCTTTCACCAATCTCTGTTCTATCTCCCCTCAATCTCTATGTAAATTTGTCTAGTCCTTGAAACACTCCTCCTGCAACCTTGAGCTTATTTCCACTCGAATAATAACCACTTCTGTTCCTGGTCCCATATTAGTTAATGTTTGACATGTGTCACTCTTCTCACCTTCTTCCCCATCCCTTTTAAAACCAGCTTTGTCACACCTTCCTCAAAAGGCAAGACACAACCCTCTCTCCTTAAAAAAGCTGCAATCCCAGCTCACACCTTTCTTTCCTCCCCAAATCCCTTCAACATGTTTTTGCCTCCCAAATCTGTGTGCATCCTTCAGACAATTTCATATTTGTATCTCTTCAATCAGGTTTCTACCCCTGACATAATATTCAAACTGTCCTAAACAAAGTGAAACATCACACCTTCTGTGACTGTTACTGTGGTGCACAATCCATCCAAAAGACCTCCTCAGTCTCTCTGTAATCTTTGACACGCTTGACCATGCAATTCTCCTTCAATGTCTCTGATCCATTCACCAGAGAACTGGCACTGTCCTCGTGTGATTGTACTCTTACCTGCTGTCCACTTTTTTCATGGCGCCTCCACGGATCTACTGTAGCCCTCCAGCTGGTCTTTCTCATCTCTATGCTGCCCTTTGAAGATATTATCAGAACACATCGGGTTAGCTTCCACATGTACACTGACGATACCTATTTCTACCTCTCCATTACCACACTCAACCCTTCCACTGCCACTGAGTTTCAGATTGCTTGAATGACATGAAACATTTATGATTCACAGTTTCTTCCAGTTAAACATTGGGAGGACAGGAGCCACAATCTTCATGTCCACAGCACAAATTCTGCAATCTTCCACTCTCTATTACTTCTCCTTGGCTTTTGTCTTCGTCAGACCCGTAATGGTTGTAACCTTCGCTTTCCGTTCGACCCCACAAAGAGATTCAGGAATTCATTTTTTTTCTCATCTCAAGGACCACCTACTTCCATAACATCAAAGTCCTCCATTCACTCCACAGTCAATGTGCTGTTAAAACTCTCATCCATGAACTTGCCATCTTGAACCTCACTTTATCCAATGCCCTACCGGTTAATATCCCATTTACAAGATTAATAAACCTCAGCTCTGCTAAAACTCTGCTGCCCACATCCTATCCCATCCAAGCTCCTCTATCCACCTGGCATATTGTTGTTGAACTACATTTGTTCTGAGGACCCCAAACCATCAAATTTAAAGTTCTAATCCTTGGGGATCATTCCATATGATAATATCTTTCAATGTCAATAACATTCTCCAGCCCAACTAAAACCCACCCTCCACTCACAACTCCATTTTGCTCTAACACCCATGTTAATGCTTCATCCCTTTGCCCTATCATTCCCGGTGATGACTTCAACCATCAAAGCTCCATATCGGGATCGAAATGGCAATTAAGTCTAAATAATGTATCTTCATTTGTGCCACTAGTTCATCAATTTTCGATGAAAGCTTTACGTATTCCTAGAAGGAGCCTTTAATTTTATTGCTTTACTACTATTGCTTACATAGACCTTATTCCCTGATGCATTATTACCGTTAAACTCTCTTTCATTCCTGTCCTACTCTGCTGTTTGTAGTCAATTCAGTACACTGCTCTATTGCCTGGAATTTTCTCTTTAGTTTTATAAATCTCCCTTCACCTGAACCCTCCCCCACCCTTTTAATTTAAAGCCCTGCCCAGATCCCTAGTTATACCATTCATCAGGACACTGATTCCAGCCTGGTTTAAGTGGAGCCCATACCAATGGAACAGCTCCCTGTTTTCACAGAAATGGTGTCAATGAATCGAACCCCTCCTTTCCACACCACTCACTGATCCACACATTTAATTCTCTAATTTTCTTGATCCTGTGCCAATTGGTGCGTGGTCCAGTTAATAATCAGTGATTATCATGTTTGAGGTTCTGCATTTTAATTGGTACCTTAAATCCTCAAACCCACTCAGCAGAACACCATTCCTGTTCCTACATATGTTGTTTCTTCCCATGTGGACCCTGACAACTGGATCCTCCCCCACCCACTCCAAATTCATCTCCAGCCATGAGGAGGTAACTTTCACCTTGGCACCAGGAAGGCACACAACCTTTGGAACTACAGATCACAGCTGCAGATAAAAGTATCCATCCACTGACTATACTGTCACCTATCATTGCCACATTCTGTTTCACTGCCCCACTTGAATGACTTCCTACACCATTGTGCTATGGTCAGTTTGTCCATCCACCCTTGTTCTTGTTCTCATCCACACAGGTAGCAAATACCTCAGGCTTCTTGGTCAATGTCAAGTGTCCTCCATCACTAGGTGCTGCATCTCCAAACCTGTCTGACTCAGTCACATCCTCCTTTCCCTGACCATTCACGAGCTCTGAAGTTCAACTTAACCTAAAGGGTGTGACTGCCTCCGAGGATGTTGAGTCCAGGTAAGTCTCCCCCTCTCTGCTGGTGCACAATGTATGCAGCTCGGATTCCACCTCAACAACTCGGCGATGAAGTTACTTGAGCTGCAGACACTTACCGCAGATCTGCTTGTCCAGCATCACAATGCTCTCCACAATCTCCCACATATTGCAGTTAAGGCACTTCATCTGCTCTGCCATGTCTGTCTAAAATTTGTTCTTTAGTCGATTGCTAAATCAGGTACTAATTTTGTAAAGTAATAGCAAGTTACGGTCTTGGGCAGTTATAGATTTGGAACACCAGCAAAGTTTCTGACTGATAATGGAGGGGAATTTGCCGATGACAAGTTCAGAAACATGTGTGAAAATATGAACATCATGAGCATGAATACCACAGCTGAAAGTCCTTTCAACAATGGACTCTGTGAAAGGAATCAGGTGATGATTGCCAAAAGATTGCAAAAAATTAATTGATGAACTACACTGCAAGCTGACAACCAATAGATATGGACGGTTCACACAAAGAATTCAGTCTAGATAGTTGGGGACTATAGTCTCTATCAATTAGCCTATAGGCGATATCCCAAACCACATTCTGCTGTGTGCAATTGTCCTCCTGTGTTAGAAGATACCACAATTAGTTCCATTTTACTACATAACTGACTAATTGAAAACTCAAAGAGCACTGAGCCATTGTTTAAGACCATCTGAGACAGTCTTTAACGCAGGAGATTTAGTATCCTATAAAGGAGAGAGTAATACACAATGAAAAAACCCTGGGAAGGTAATAGGTGGTGTTGGGAAGACAGTAATGAGTAAAAATGACAATCAAACTGTTGAACTTCTTTCATCAGTGTTGTTTTGGTTGCTGTGTGTTGACTATGGAGTGACCTCTCCATGGTGCATGCCTGGGCAGAATGCATGGAGGCTGTGAGTTGCCCAAGCATCAAACCCCCCCTCTCAGCCTTCCCAGTGGGGTCCAAAGGAGTGCAGAGCACGACGTCTGGCACGGATTGGCTGAAGGAACTGCTGGAAACTTGTCAAAGGTGACACATGAGCGCCTTAGGGGCTTCACTCTGGATTTTCTGTTAGGGTTTAGTCACTTAACACCAGTCTCTCCCGAGACACCCACAGGCAGTGGGGTTGTTAGCTTGTGTCCCTGAGCAGGGGCCCTGACAAGTAGAGGACACACTCTATGCTGAGATACGCTCCACCATCCACAATTGTCATAGGAAATGCCCCGAATATCCACAGCCGCTTGTCCCATCGAGTCCATGCTATCCCCGGACATAATTAGAGGCAAGTGAGTGCCTATTAAAGACAATCCACCTTCACTCGGAGATATTTCCCTAGCAAAGCCGTCCCCTGCACCCCGGCTCTCTGAGCCCTCGAAACGCGACTTCCAGACCAAGCCCCGGACTCACGGTCATACTGGAAGCCGCCGAGACGCCAGATGAAGTCGGTAGAGTGCTGGCAGAAGGTGGGCTTGGTCAGTGTCACTTTCCTCAGGTGTTTGGCCGCTCGCCGCCGCTTTCCCGTGGCCTAACAGCATGCTCGAGTTGGGCTGGATCCACACTACGGCTCCCTCAAGCGGGGGAGCGAAGTCCGGCTTTCTGCCATCCGCCTGCATCCTGCTTGGACACGGGGTGTGGGGCAGGGCGCCCAGCCTCCTCTCTCACAGGTGTTCTCAGCTGCACTCCGCAGGTCACTAATGGATAACTCAGAATGATCTGAGAGACAGTGATAGTGGTCCACGAGCTCTGACCCCAATGCATTGACATAATATCCCTTAGCGAGAGCCCGAGAGCAGATGAGGTTTGAATGAAAGAACATGGAGGTGACTATACTTTCTCCTGGAAAGGGAAGTAATGAGAATAACACAGAATTCATGGAGTCGGTTTCACCATGAAAAACAAAATCATGAAGAGACTCCACAAACCCCTGCTGGGATCAATGAGTGTCTCAGGACACTCAACCTGAAGCTGAAAGACAATCAATCTGCTATCATCATTAGTGCTTTTGCACCGACCCTGGCCTTCGAGGACGAAGTGAAATAAGTTTAGACACAATTCTGCAGCTGTACCATCACAGTCAAAGGAATATAATTTTCTGTGGTGTCGATGCCATTGTGGGATCAAACGCACAATTTGGCCGAAGATCATTGGAAAGCATGGAGTTGGAAAGTCTCCTGCCAGTGCAGCACTCTGCTGTATTCTGCCCATTGAACAGGATTGTGTATTCACTAACACACTTTCCCACTGAGAAACCCCTTTCGAGACATCCTGACAACATCCAAGATTGAATCACTAACACTTGAATAGACTATCTGATAGTCAGGACCAGGGATTGAAAAGATGGGCACATTACACATTTCATGGTCAGGGCCGATGAATTCTGGACAGACCACCGACTCATTCTCTCAGTGTTGGTGCTTGAAGCCACCCCAAAACGGATTGGCAGCTGTGGCAGATACTGAGAAAGTTTGAGATATTTGGCCTGTCAAACAACACCAATCTCTAGGAATTTGCAATAACAAATCAGTTGGAAACTACAGGAACTGATGGTCAAACCAGCAAGCAATGTCCATGAAGATGGAATCCTCAGTGCATGGAGCAACACCAGTAAGATCCATAAATGACAAGACTCTCCTCAAAGACACGGAAAGTCGCAACACCCACTGGAAAGGACACTTTGTAGATCTACTCAATCAGAACTCCACGGTGGACATGCACCTGCTGGAGGACCTCCCATAACATACAATTGGAAGTGAGCTGGACAGTAATCCAATGCTCACGATGTGATAATTGCTGTCAAACAGATGGAAAACAACAAAGCTTCTGGTCCTGACAATATCCCCGTGGAAGTACAGAAATACAAAGGAGACAGACTGATTCCTCAGATATATGCCTCATTTCTGAAACTCTGGCAGAATGAAGAAATTCAAGTGATTTTGGATATTGAATATCACAATCATTAAGAAAGGAGACAGTCACACTATAGTAACTACATTGCTCTCAACTGTTGATAAAATCCTCGCTGGGATGCTGCTTAATTGCCTCTCGCCAATTGGAGAGCAGGCCCTTCCAGAGTCCGAGTTTGGCTTCTGATCCACCAGAGGAACAACTGGAATGATCTTGTCAGTAATGTTCTCCAGCCCTAATAAAATCCATTCTCCACTCAGAGGTGTCTTTTGCTGTAACACCTATGTTCATTTCCCAGCCCTTTGTTCCACCATTGGTGGTGGTGCCATCAACCAACAGGGCTCCATACTTTGAATTTCTTTCTCACGCCTTTCTGCCTCTACTCCTGTAAAACATTTATTAATGGTCACTTATAAGCAAACATTTTCTTTAGCTCAGCATGCATTAGTTTCTGATTGTGTCTTTTATGATTCGCTATGCAAATGCAAGTTGGAGTTTTCACTGTGTTTCTGGAAGTAACACCTGTATTCCAAAAGGAAGACTGGTTGAGTCACTCAAAATGTAGTAATCTCACCGAAACATCGGCAGACGACAATCTCTAGAGGCCATAATATAGGATAACAATACTCCATGGGTAATACATGATTTGATTACAGGAAACCTTGGACAATTTATATCTCAGGTGCTTTTGCACCATTATTTGAAAAAAAAAACTTCATTTGTCAAACAATTTACTGTTGATTTTGTGCAAGTTGATTTACAATCATTTCTGATGCAGAAAAACAGCCGATCACAATCTGATATTTGAGAATGAGGTTGGTTCAGGACAGACAAAACACAATATTTTTAATAGGTAGTTTCCAGGCTGGATGGACAGAGATCCCATTAGATCCCAGTGGATTCACAGTAATGACACATTGGAGTCACAGAGTAGTCACAGTGAGTTGTTTGGTACTATTGCTGTTCCCAAAACACAAGTGAGCTGCAGTTTTATATCAGACAAATTATCAAAATATACACATGATAGAAATGGAAGGTCACGAACTGTGAGCGATGTGTAAGAGACTTCACGAGGATATTAACATTTCAGTAGCTTGGGCAGATGGAAAAGAAGAAACATACATTGCAGAATAGAATGAAAGGGATGGAGCAGCTGAAAGACTGGAATGTTCAGATATATAAAACAAATGGGGGAAAGAAAGAAAGATGATCTTCCATTTATACAGTGCACAATGTCTACTGAAGCTGAAAATTCCTTCCTAGTCAATGAATTACTGTCCTCATTGTTTTTGGAGGCAGGCCTGACAGACTGTTTTTGTACAACCAGGTTCCACACACAGCATTGTGATAAATGAGAAGTCAAACTGAAAGTTAAGCTGATACGAAGGATATGAGGCTTCAGTTATGAACAGAGAGTAGAGAAAGCTTTCGATGAAATAACTGGAGACAATCTTGCACACAAGTAGTTGAACTGCTAATAATAGGGCACACATGTAATATTATTGCCAAAAGAATGGTGATATCCAGGACACAAACACTTTTATACAACATTTTATTGAGAGCACGATGTTATTTAACACATACTTAAGTCATATTTCTACTCAGGTAAACTCCATAACATTCACAGATGAAGAGAATTTTCTCTTCAGAATTCTACTTGTCAATTTCCACCATCATCTGTTCTTTCTGACATAGAAATATATAGAAGTTAAACAGGACATTTGACCCAATCAATCAGTGCCAGTGTTCATCCTCACCAAGAGCAGATAGTTCCGATCACATTTACTCAGACTATTTCTATATCAGGTTAACCAGCTTTCCATTATCTGCCTATCAGAGTTAATCTTGATCGTTGAAGTAATGTCAATCCCAAGCACTAAGCAGGAAGTGAATTCTTCAACCCCACAATGATGAAGTCTCTGCAGCTCTGAACTCTCGTTCTTACCCTGTCAATGACTGGAATCAGTTGATTATATTTACCCCGTATAGACCATACTGTCCCTCAGTCTGCGCCATTATTTAATAAGATCATGGCTGATCTTTGTTCTCAACTCCTCTTGCCGGCAGATCCCCATATCCTCGGATTCCCTTCGAGTCCCAAAGGCTAGTGATCTCAGCCTTGAATATAATAAACAACTGAGCATTCACAGATCTCTGGGATAGAGAATCCCAAAGATTCAGAAGCCTCTGAGGGAAAGATTTCCTCCTTATCTCAGTCCATAATGGCCATCGAATGGTTTATCCTGAGGTTATGCCTCATAGTTCTGCATGGTTCAGCTAGCAGAAACAGTATCTCAATCTCTACCCATCAGAATTTTATATTTATTCAGAGATACAGCACTGAAACAGGCCCTTCAGCCCACCAAGCCTGTGCCGACCATCAACCACCCATTTATACTAATCCTACACTAATCCCATATTCCTACCACATCCCCACCTGTTCCTATATTCCCGTACCTATAGTCGGGGCAATTTATGATGGCCAATTTAAATATCAACCTGCAAGTCTTTGGCTGTGGGAGGAAACCAGAGCACCTGGCGAAAACCCACGTGGTCACAGGGAGAACTTGCAAACTCCGTACAGGCAGTATCCAGAATTGAACCCGGGTTGCTGGAGCTGTGAGGCTGTGGTGCTAACCACTGCGCCACTCATTATTTCAATGAGATCACCTCTCATTCCTCTAAACTCCAGAATGCATCACACTTAAAATATTTGACAAATAGAATCCCACATCAACTGCCTCCACTAGAGGCAGTGTTTTGGCAGCTGGAATAATTTTAAAAGCCCTTTTTTAATTTTCTTAGCTTTCCAAGATAAAGGACATCATTTGCCATTCTCAGTCATCAAAATTATTATGAAACCAGCTGCACTGGATTATTTTGTGAAGCATCTTGAAAAATGATTAGCTTCATGTCCTTTGGGTCACCTAAGGTTGGAAACTTCAGGATGCATTAACCCAGATTTAATTTTCTTTATGTTTCCTTAGCCCTTAAAACATTCTCTACTTTAGGGTGTTTCAGCAGAGATGCTTAACTCCATGGTACCAAAATTAGCATCTGGTCTAGTCCAAGTTCACAACCAGTTCAACTGACCAATCCATATATAATCGGCAATTCCATTCTTTCACTTTAAATAAAAATTGGAATTTATATGCAGAACCAAAATTTTAAACAACACATTAAATCAAAGTCCCCCATCTGAATGACAAAGCATTACATTGTGAGATGTCCTGCTTCTGGGATCACTAACAATTTCTTGGTACCTGAATTTCTTTCTGTACAACAATCAGACAGTTCCCTTTTAATTTCAGAGATTGCTTTTCTCTCCAGAATTTGTTTCAAGACAGAAAGGTCAATCTGTAACCTTTTCTCAATCAGATATTTTTGTAGAGTGTACATTATTACACAATACACGATTATCCATATACCGTTCAGAATCACTTCACCTCTTCTTTAGATAAAACACCATCGTTCTATGATGACCTATTATAGTTATTCAGAATGGCAGTAACACTCACCAAGTAGGAGTGTTGATTTAAATTTATTCCCACCTACATTGCTTCATATCTAATCCAATACATTTCAATGTCCCACAAGCCTGACAGCCGACTTTAAATTCTCCCCTTATCTAACAAATAACATGTTTCTCAAAATCTACCGCACCACCCCATAAGAAATCACCAACATACATCTAGAAGATGCCTGAAGGTTACCCCTCATGATACAAATAAAATATTATTGGATTTGCTTTTACTTGAATGCACCTTATTTTCAGCAAAACAGATCTCATTGAAATATACCACACCCTGGTGGCATCATTCAGGCCATTGAAACATTTGTTTCACTTCCATCGTATTCCAACTGCGTCTTTTGCCTCTTTGGGCAGTTTCAGAGACATTCCCCTTTGAAAAGTATCGCTCTGCTGACATGTGGCTTTTATGTTGATTGACCTACACTCCCATGTGTGGCCATAAAAGCTACAAAGATTTTTAATATAACTTTTCCAGCTGTGGGAATTCCTGTCTAAATTCTAAATTAGTGATTAGGAGAGAAGCCAAAATATAGAAAGACAAAGAAAAATTATGAAATTAAATTATCAAGGAATGTGAAATAAGATGCTAAAATAACTTGCAGGCATCTCAATCAAAGAGGAATTTTGGGATGGGAATATGATCATTTAGAGATAGACAGGATAATAGCACAGGTAACAATAGTGAGATGGCAGAATATTAATTTCACATGGTTATATATCTGGGAGATAGAACAAGTAGACATGACACTGTATGATGAGCTGAGTAATGATATAAATGCACTTAAAATAAAAAGGGAATTTATTGAATAAACTAATCAAACTCAAAGAGGATAAGATCTCTGGTCCAGATGGATTGCATTCACAGATTTTAAAAGAATCTAGTGAAGAAATAGCAAAGTAATTACTGCAATTATTAAATATTTCATTGGAGAATGGAGTAGTGCCGGAGGACTGGTGGACAGATAGTGTAATTGTTATATTTTAGAAGGCAGGTCCAGTGAATTATTAACCAGTCAGCTTAACATCGGTGGTAGGAAAACTAATGGAATCCCTACAAAAGGAGAAAACAGTAGATCTATCAATGAAAAATAGGATAATAAATAGTTCAGCATGGACTTCAAAAGGGAACATCTGGATTGACAATGTGATTGATTTTTGGAGGTGGAACAGAGACTGTAGACAAAGATAATGCAGTAGATCTAATTTATCTGGATTTTCAAAAGCCCTTCACTAAGCTACCCCATAATAGACTATTGAATAAAGTCCAAGAAGGATGAATCAGTGGACAAGTGGTAGAATGGATTGCTAGCTGGCTTCAAGACAAAAAGCAGAGATTCGAAGTAAGTTGTTGTTAATAAAAATGGCAGAAAGTGGGAAGTGTAGTTCACAAGGAGCAGTGCTTTTCACAATTTACATTATTGATTTGAAATTTAGAATCAAAAACATGATTACTAAATTTGTGGATGACATCAAATGGCGGGAATTATAGATATTGAGGAAGACTGCAACAAATTATAGGAAGATATTAATAAACTTGCAGAATTGGCAAATAATTGGTAAATGAAGTTTAATAGTGAAAAATGAGAGGAAGGATATTATGTTTGCATGACTTATGACGAGGAAGATGCAAGTCTAGGTGGGGTAGAGGAACAAAGGGATCTTGGAGTACAAATACAACAATCATTAAAATTTGCACCACAGGTCTGCAAAACCACAAAAAAGGAAACCAAGCACTATGCTTTATTTCCAGAAGGGTAGAGTTGAAAAGTAGGGAAGTTATGCTGAACCAATATCAAATCCAGGTTAGACCACACTGGGTGCAGTTCTGGTCACCATATTATAGAAAAAAAATAGAAGCACTGGAGAGGGTGCATGTAAGATACACAAGGATGAAACCAGAAATGTGTGAGTAGGCATTTTAGGAAAGGATGAACAAGCTGGATCTTTATTTCTTGAAAAATGAAGGCTGAGGAGTGATCTAATAGAGGTCTGTAAAGGTTTTTGAGAGAGTGGATACAGAGAGAATGTTTCTACTGTGGGGAAGAGCAGAACTAGAAGCCAACAATATAAATTAGACACCAAGAAATCCAATAGCGATTTCAGAAGAATCTTCTTTATCCAAAGAGTGGTGAGAATGTGGAAATCGCCAGCACAGGGTGTGATTGAAGTGAATAGTATAGATCCACTGAAAGTGATTTTAAACAAATATATGAGGGAGAAGGGAACAGAGGGTTACAATGATGGATTTAGATGAGGAAAAATGGGAAGACGCTTGAGTGGAGCAGAAATGCTAGCATCAACTGGTTGGGTCGAATGGCCTGTTTCTGTGCACATAGTCTATGTAATCCTATGTACTCACCCAGTCACTCTTCAAAACCCATAGCAACTTGTCTAGCTTTAACCTTATAAGTTTCTTCTCCAAGGACTTCTTCAGTAAAAAATCACCTTTGTGACTCAACTGGTTGAACATTATCTGGTCCCTCAGAGTAAGTTCCCAACTCTCTCAAACTATTTAAGTACCTTTGTTTTACCCCCCTTATTAGTTTATCCTCATGTTTATTGGCAGCTGTCACTAAGACTGCCCTCAACGCAGCCCAGCCTCTACCAGTCATGGATGAGCTGGACATACAGCCAACAAAATAGGAACTCAGAGATGCCATTGATTCTCTAGCCAGCGGAAAAGCCCCTGGGAAGGACAGCATTACCCCTGAAATAATCAAGAGTGCCAAGCCTACTGTACTCTCAGCACTATATGAACTGCTATGCCTATGCTGGGATGAGGGAGCAGCACCTCAGGACATGCACGATGCCAATATCATCACCCTCTATAAAAACAAAGGTGACCGCGGTGACTGCAACAACTACCGTGGAATCTCCCTGCTCAGCATAGTGGGAAAGTCTTTGCCCGAGTCACTCTAAACAGGCTCCAGAAGCTGGCCGAGCACGTCTACCCTGAGGCACAGTGTGGCTTTTGTGCAGAGAGATCGACCGTTGACATGCTGTTCTCCCTTCGTCAGATGCAGGAGAAATGCCGCAAACAACAGATGCCCCTCTACATTGCTTTCATTGATCTCACCAAAGCCTTTGACCTCGTCAGCAGACGTGGTCTGTTCAGACTACTAGAAAAGATTGGATGCCCACCAAAGCGACTAAGTATCATCACCTCATTCCATGACAACATGAAAGGCACAATTCAACATGGTGGCTCCTCATCAGAGCTCTTTCCTATCCTGAGTGGCGTGAAACAGGGCTGTGTTCTCGCACCCACACTTTTTGGGATTTTCTTCTCCCTGCTGCTTTCACATGCGTTCAAGTCCACTGAAGAAGGAATTTTCCTCCACACAAGGTCAGGGGGCAGGTTGTTCAACTTTGCCCATCTAAGAGCGAAGTCCAAAGTACGGAAAGTCCTCATCAGGGAACTCCTCTTTGCTGACGATGCTGCTTTAACATCTCACACTGAAGAGTGTCTGCAGAGTCTCATCGACAGGTTTGCGGCTGCCTGTAATGAATTTGGCCTAACCATCAGCCTCAAGAAAATGAACATCATGGGGCAGGACGTCAGAAATGCTCCATCCATCAATATTGGCGACCACGCTCTGGAAGTGGTTCAAGAGTTCACCTACCTAGGCTCAACTATCACCAGTAACCTGTCTCTAGATGCAGAAATCAACAAGTGCATGGGAAAGGCTTCTACTGCTATGTCCAGACTGGCCAAGAGTGTGTGGGAAAATGGCGCACTGACACGGAACACAAAATTCCGAGCGTATCAAGCCTGTGTCCTCAGTACCTTGCTCTATGGCAGCGAGGCCTGGACAAGCTACTGGATTCTTTCAGGGCGGCACAGTGGCGCAGTGGTTCGCACCGCAGCCTCACAGCTCCAGCGACCCGGGTTCAATTCTGGGTACTGCCTGTGTGGAGTTTGCAAGTTCTCCCTGTGTCTGCGTGGGTTTCCTCCGGGTGCTCCGGTTTCCTCCCACATGCCAAAGACTTGCAGGTTGATAGGTTAATTGGCCATTATAAATTGCCCCTAGTATCGGTAGGTGGTAGGGAAATATAGGGACAGGTGGGGATGTGGTAGGAATATGGGATTAGTGTAGGATTAGTATAAATGGGTGGTTGATGGTCGGCACAGACTCGGTGGGCCGAAGGGCCTGTTTCAGTGCTGTATCTCTAAAATCTAAACGTATGTCAGCCAAGAGCGATGTCTCAATTCATTCCATCTTCGCTGCCTCCGGAGAATACTTGGCATCAGGTGGCAGGACCGTATCTCCAACACAGAAGTCCTCGAGGCGGCCAACATCCCCAGCTTATAAACACTACTGAGTCAGTGGCGCTTGGGATGACTTGGCCATGTGAGCCGCATGGAAGATGGCAGGATCCCCAAAGACACATTGTACAGCGAGCACGCCACTGGTATCAGACCCACCGGCCGTCCATGTCTCCGCTTTAAAGACGTCTGCAAACGTGACATGAAGTCCTGTGATATTGATCACAAGTCGTGGGAGTCAGTTGCCAGCGTTCGCCAGAGCTGGCGGGCAGCCATAAAGGCGGGCTAAAGTGTGGTGAGTCGAAGAGACTGAGCAGTTGGCAGGAAAAAAGACAGAGGTGCAAGGGGAGAGCCAACTGTGTAACAGCCCCGACGAACAAATGTTTCTGCAGCACCTGTGGAAGAGTCTGTCACTCTAGAATTGGCCTTTATAGCCACTCCAGGCACTGCTCCACACACCACTGACCCTCTCCAGGTGCTTACCCATTGTCTCTCGAGACAAGGAGGCCAAAGAAGAAGATTGGCAGCTACCAAAACGTTATCAACAAGATAACGTCTGTTTCAAATTCTCTTGCGAAACTGCTCTGTAGCCTTTATTCATTGCCTGATGTACTCAATATTCCGTCTCTATTTCCACTATAATGTTTGTTGGGACTACTACTGTCTCCCTCTTGCACTGACAAATGGTCTTGCTCTGGCACATGATTGTTTTCTGACACAAGTGTCACTTCTGGACTCACTATCAGCACTTGTATTGCACTTCGTTACTCTTCACTCTTTCACCCGATTCTGACAGTCCATGGGCCACATTTCTTGGCCACCATCCTAAATATTCAACAATATTTAAACTTGCCAGTAGCTTTTCCTCCACACCCTACAATTACCGTATTCTTCCTTTCAATGGACCATTCTGGAATATATATCACCCGAGTACCCAGTCTGGGTAATTAAACTTTGCATGTGATAGCTATGTGGTATGCTCACTCCCATTACTATAATCCAAACCGGATATACCGCAGGTTGTTCCTCGGGCCCTTCACCAAAAAATACATGAGTATTTCAGGTAAAAGGTGGCTTATTTACTTTTATCAGCTGCTCAGAGTCTGAGATTCTGTAATAAGTCATGAATAAACCTGTACAGTTTCATTGCCACGTTTCATTCATACTCTCTTACTATCATGACCTATTGCCTTTCCAGGGCTTTTCCATAGCCTATGACCTTCTATCTTACAGAATGCTGAATCTCCTAAATTGAAGTCTGCCTCGCATGATCATAAAAAAATGCCTCAGTGCTCTCCATGCTTTCTCCCAGACCTCAGCATTGATAAAAGCCCATCTCACTATATGTAAAGTGTTTACATGTGCATAGAAATGTAACTTATTGTGTTATATTCTAGTACAGGAGGATTATCATACAGAACTGAGGCAATTTGAGTTTTTTTTCCTCCATAGACTAATTGATTGGGACTACACACTCCAACCATCTGGAGTGAATTCTTCACATTAGCAGCCCATTCACAGACAGTTTTCAACTTGCAGTTTGATTCTTCAGCTAAAATGTTATGCATAGAATCATAGAGTCATCCAGGGCATAGCAGGAGGTAATTTGGCCCATTGAGTTGATGCCAGCTCTCTGCAGAGCAATCCAATCAATCCCACTACCCCACTTGATCCTTGTACCCATACATGTTTATTTCCTTCATGTTCTTATCCAATTTCCTCTTGAAGTCATTGATTGTCTCCGCTTCCACCACCCTCATGGGGAGCGAGTTCCAGTCATTACTTTCCAATTAGCTTCCTGTTTTTAGCTCCTATGTGTATGGTACACCTCGTTGCTTTATTGTTGCACTATAGCTTTAGACTGTTCTGTCGGGTTTACTGTCACCTTCATTTTTGATCACACTGGACAAATTTGCTGTCAGAAGCTACAATCAAAATAGAACACCAAGAAAACAGCAACAGTCGTTATCACCACTGTGTTTGTAGGAAGCTGTCTTGAGGAGTTTTCTCTTTTACTATTCAGGTAAACCTGTATTTATAATTGACAACAAAAACAAGAAATGCTGGATTCACTCAGCAGGTCTGGCAGCATCTGTGGAAAGAGAAGCAGAGTTAACGTTTCGGGTCACTGACCCGAAACGTTAACTCTGCTTCTCTTTCCACAGATGCTGCCAGACCTGCTGAGTGAATCCAGCATTTCTTGTTTTTGTTTCAGATTTCCAGCATCCGCAGTATTTTGCTTTTATAATTGACAACGTGCCTTGGTATTGTTTTGGAACAACTGATTATCGCACCGCCCACTTGTGGAGTGCATACATGTGTATCAACAGCATCATAACTCCTCTATTACCAATCCTTTTAATTCTGCTGTTCAATGCTTTGAGTGTCAGACACATTATAATGGCAAATAGAGGCCACAGGGGACTCCGGAGCAAGAGTGAGAATCAGAATGATCCAGAGGTGAAGAATGGGAGAAAATCCACTATTTTGCTTTTCACTATTTCTGCCAATTTCATACTATTATGGATGACACATTTGCTAAAATGGCCACTGGTAATCTTTAGCTCTACTGATAAATATTACAGTAACCCAATATATATCACCCAACAAGTTGGGTACATGTTGCAGCTTCTCAGTTCCTGCACAAACACTTGTATCCATAGACTGATACAGAGGAAATTCAGAGAGGAGCTGAAGAATGGGGTGAGATATTTGTTTACACTGAATGGGAAATTATGTCAACAACAAGTAATGAACATCGATTCGGAGCAGGGCTTATAGGTTTATAAGTTACTTTCTTTTATAATCCTGAAATCCTTGTGGGCAGGTGAAGGACAATGGGAAAGACTGATTATCTTCAACAAGATTTTGGATATTGATGTACAATTACCATAACAATAAAGATGAATTTTACTGTGGGTAAATGAAATGATATAACATGAACTATCCTGATGTACATTAAACTGCTGGATGTGTGGAGTTACAGCAAACATTCACAAAGAAAATACATCAAATTAATTCCACATAAAGGAGCAGTAACACTAAATCGCATATTCTGCACCCTTAGAACAATCTCAAACAATGAAGTTCTGACAAATGTTACAATTCACCATTAAATCAATTCATGACAACTATCTTTTCTTCCAGAACAAACACATATGGTCAGAAAAGGTACAAATGCAGAAAAAAACTGTTCCTGAAAGAGGTCACAATTGATTCAAATGTTAGAGAACATCTTGTCTTTGTCAGTACATTTACTGTCTCCTTTACTCATAGAATATCCTGTTCTGGCCTCATATTTTCTGTCCCAAGTTATTAGGATACATGCTTGAGTATTTCTGCTCTACAACTGGTTCAGGCTGGACCACATGAAATGGGCCTCATTGTCCTCTCTGTTTTCAGTCCCCCAAGGTCATCCTAAAAGGCAAAGCTATCCGTTGTGTCTATTCTTCACTACCATCAGCTTTTATAATCTCCTTTACCTTACCTCCTCCTCCATCACCTCCAACAACATGTGAGAAACTCAGTGAAGCCTTTGCCTCCAAAGTTGAGAGCAACTGTTCACCTGCTCCTGTTGAAATCAGCCTTCGATTGCCAAACAAAACACTCTCTGTCCTGAACCAACTGTTTTCACCAATTTCTTTCCTATCTCCCCTCAATCTGTATGAAAATTTGTCCACATCATGAAAACCACCTCCTGCAGCCTTGAGCCATTTTCCACTTGATTAATAATCGCTTCTATTGCTGGTCCCCATATTAGTTTTGATATTTAACAGTTGGCCCTCTTCTCACCTTCTTCCCATCTCTTTCAAAACCAGGATTGTCGCCCCTTCCTCGAAAGTCAAGGCCTAATCTCCCTGTTCTTCAAAATCTACAATCCCATCTTGCACCTCCCAAATCCCTTCAACGTGTTTTTGCCTCTCAAATCCGTGCACGTCCTTCTGACAATATCATATTTGTATCTCTTCAATCATCTTTCTACCCAGTCACAAAACTCAAACGGTCCCAAACAATGTGAGACACTGCACTCCCTTTGACTGTTACTGTGATGCAACTAGGGATGGGGCCGTACAGGACCTGGTATTGGGGAATGAGCCAGGCCAGGTGGTCGAAGTTTCAGTAGGGGAGCATTTCGGGAACAGTGAGCATAATTCCATAAGTTTTAAGGTACTTTTGGATAAGGATAAGAGTAGTCCTCGGGTGAATGTGCTAAATTGGGGGAAGGCTAATTATAACAATATTAGGCAGGAACTTAAGAATTTAGATTGGGGGCAGCTGTTTGAGGGCAAATCAACATCTGACATGTGGGAGTCTTTCAAATGTCAGTTGATTAGAATCCAGGACCAGCATGTTCCTGTGAGGAAGAAGGATAAGTTTGGCAAGTTTCAGGAACCTTGGATCATGCGGGATATTGTGAGCCTAGTCAAAAAGAAAAAGGAAGCATTCGTAAGGGCTGGAAGGCTAGGGACAGACGAATCCCTTGAGGAATATAAAGACAGTAGGAAGGAACTTAAGCAAGGAGTCAGGAGGGCAAAAAGGGGTCATGAAAAGTCATTGGCAAACAGGATTAAGGAAAATCCCAAGGCTTTTTATACGTATATAAAGAGCAAGAGGGTAACTAGGGAAAGGGTTGGCCCAATCAAGGACAGAGAAGGGAATCTGTGTGTGGAGCCAGAGGAAATGGGTGAGGTACAGTGGCTCAGTGGTTAGCACCGCAACCTTACAGTGCCAGCGACCCGGGTTCAATTCTGGGTACTGCCTGTGTGGAGTTTGCAAGTTCTCCCTGTGTCTGCGTGGGTTTCCTCCGGGTGCTCCGGTTTCCTCCCACAAGCCAAAAGACTTGCAGGTTGATAGGTAAATTGGCCATTATAAATTGCCCCTAGTATAGGTAGGTGGTAGGGAAAACATAGGGACAGGTGATGATGTGGTAGGAATATGGAATCAGTGTAGGATTAGTATAAATGGGTGGTTGATGGTTGGCACAGACTCGGTGGGCCGAAGGGCCTGTTCCAGTGCTGTATCTCTAAAGTAAACAAGTAAAAGTAAACAATCCCTCCACAAAGCCGCCTAAGTCTCTCTGAAATCTTTGACATGGTCGACATGAAAATCTCCTTCAATTTCTCTCATCCATTCGCCAGATAACTGGGACTGTCCTCATGTGGTTCTACTTTTACCTCATTTTGTCCTTGGAGCCTCCAAGGAACTGCTCTCACCCTCCAGCTGTTCTTTCCCATCTCTATGCTGCCCTTTGAAGATACCAGAACACATAGGGTCAGCTTCCACATGTAAACCGTCAACACCTATTTCTACCTCTCCATTACCACACTCAACCCTTACACTGTCACTGAGTTTCAGATAGCTTGAATGATGAGCAATATTCATGATTCAGGTTCCTCCAGTTAAACATTGGGAGGACAGGAGCCACCATCTTCATGTCCACAACACAAACACTGTATGTTCCACTCTGTACCACTACTCCTTGACCCTTCTCTCAGTTGGACCCATAATGTTTGTAACCTTGGCTTCCTGTTCGACCCCACAATGAGCATCAGGAACTCATATTCTCACATCACAAAGACCACTCCTTCCATAACATCAAAGTCGTCCATTTACTCCGCTGTGCATTGGCTGTTGAAACGCTCATCCATGCTCTTGTAATCTCGAGACTCACTTTATCCAATGTCCTTGGTCGACATCCCATTTACAAGATTAACAAACCTCAGTGCCACTATCAACTCTGCTTCCCACATCCTATCCCATCCAAGTTCCTCTGATCCGATAAGCATATTCATGTTCAAATGCATCAGGCCTCGAAAACTTCAAATTTAAAGTGTTAATCTTTGTAAATGCTTCCATATAATAATATCTTTCTATATCAGGAACATTCTCCAGCCCTACTAAAACCCGCCCTGCACTCACAACTCTGTATTGCTCTAACATCCATGTTAATGTTCCATCTTTGTTCTAGTATTCATGGTGATGCCTTCAACCATCAAGGCTCAATCTTGGGGTCTAAAGGGGGATCAGGTCTTTGTAATTAAACTTAAAATGTACCACTACTTCTTTAATTTTATTTTGAAGGTTTCACTTATTCAGAAAAAGAGCCTTTGATTTATTGTTTTATGATTATTCTTCACATGGAACGTATTCCCTAATGCACTATTACTGTTAAACTCTCTGCCTTTCCTGTCTCACTTTGCTGTCTTTAACCAAATTGCTACACTGCTCTGTTGCCTTGAATGTTCTGTTTAGATTTCTAAATCTCCCTTCACCTGAACCCTCCCCCCCTTTACTTTAAATCCCAGCCCAGATCCGCAGTTATACGAATCTCCAGGACACTGATCCCAGCCTGGTTTAACTGGAGCCCATACCAATGGACCAGCTCCCTCTGTGTCCAGTATTAGTGCCAGTGCCGCATGAATTGGAGCCCCTCCTTTCCACACCACTCATTGAGCCATGCTTTTAAATCTCTAATATTCTTGAGCCTATGCCAATTGGTGTGTGGCTCAGGTAACAATCAGATTATTACCTTTGACATTCTGCATTTTAATTTGGACCCTAACTCCTCAAACCCTCTCAGTAAAAAATCATAACTATTTCTACATATGTCAATAATTTCTATATGGACCATGACAACTGGATCCTCCCCCTCACACTTCAAGTTCATCTCCAGCTGCAAGGAGCAGTCTTTCGCCCTGGCACTGGGAAGGCACACAACCTTTGGGACTCCAGGTCGTGGCTGCCGATAAAAGTATCTATCCGCTGACTATACTGTCCTCTATCATTGTCACATTCTGTTTCACTGCCCCAAATAAATGGCTTCCTGTACCATGGTGCTATGGTCAGTTTGCCCATCCACCCTGCAGTCCTTCTACCTGTTTAGATGGGAACATATGAACATACCAATTAGGAGCAGGAGTCGATCACTCGGCCCGTTGAATATTCAATAAGTTAATGGCTGAACTGAATACTTCACATTACCTTCTATCCCCAATAACCTTCCATCCACTTGCTTATAAGGAATCTATCTACCTCTGTCTTAAAAATATTCAAAGACTCTGCTTCCTTTTGAGGAAGAGAATTCCAAAGATTCATGACCCTCTGAGAGAAAACACTTCTCCTCATCTCTGTCTTAAATGGGCAACCCATTATTTTTAAACAGTGACCGCTAGTTCTAGATTCTCCCACAAGAGGAAACATCCTTTCCACATCCACCCTGCCAAGACCCCTCAGGATCTTATATGTTTCAATCAAGTTGCCTCTTACTCTTCTCAATTCCAATGTATACATACCGAGCCTATCTAAGTTTTCTTCATAAGACAGCGCGCCCATTCCAGGTAATTAGTCTAGTAAACCTTCTCTGTACTGCCTTCAACGCATTTACATCCTTCCTTAAATGCTCTCTTACCTTCCAGGAGCAGAGCGGAGCGGACCTGTGGGGAGAACGCTGGGAATGGAGCCTATAAATCAAACTGGGGATCGAGGCCCAGTCTCTTCCCTACTGGGAGAGCAGTCCAGGCAGGCGGAGTAAAAAAAAAGTCAACAGTGACATTCGAGGAAAACTGCAAGGTGATTGGTTGGTGAGTAACTGATGTTAGGGAATAACTCTAAATAACTGGCTTAGTAACTAAGGTAAGAAAGGTCTACAGTTTACTTTCATATCTAGTAAGTAGTGTTTTTTTTGGGAGTTCTGTAGTAACGAGGACCAGTGAAGAAGGGCCCCAGAGTAATTGATATTATTTGATATTAAGCATGTTCCAAAAGGTTTTAATTTAAAGGGTTAAGTCATGGCAGGAGAGCTCAAAGCCATGGTGTGCTCCTCGTGCTCTATGTGGGAAGCCGGGAACAATTCCAGTGCCCAGGACCGGCATGTGTGCAGGAAGTGTCTCCATCTGCAGCTCCCGGAAGCCCGGGTTTCAGAGCTGGAGCGGCGGCTGGGGACACTGTGGAAGATCCGCGAGGCGGAGAGTATCGTGGATAGCACGTAGAGAGAGGTGGTCACACCGCAGGCTCAGACTCCACAGGCAGGAAGGGAATGAGTGACCACCAGGCAGAGCAAGAGGACTAGGCAGGCAGTGCAGGAATCTCCTGTGGCCATTCCCCTGCAAAACAGGTATACTGCTTTGGATACTGTTGAGGGGAATGGCCTCTCAGGGGAAAGCAGCAACAGCCCAATTTGTTGCACCACGGTTGGCTTTGCTGCACAGGGGAGGAGTAAAATGTATGGGAATGCAATAGTTATCGGGGATTCAATTGTAAGAGGAATAGATAGGCATTTCTGTGGCCGCAAATGAGGCTCCAGGATGGTATGTTGCCTCCCTGGTGCTTTGGTCAAGGATGTCTCAGAGCGGTTACTGGACATTCTGAAGGGGGAGGGTGAACAACCAGTGGTCGTGGTACACATTGGTACAAACAGCTTGGTAAAAAAAGGAATGAGGTCCTATAAACAGAATATAGGGAGTTAGGAAGTGAGTTGAAAAGTAGGACCTCAAAGATAGTGATCTCAGGATTACTACCAGTACCACGTGCTAGTCAGAGTAGAAATAGCAGAATATATTGGATGAATAAGTGCCTGAAGAGATGGTGTGAGGGAGAGGGTTTTAGATTCCTGGGGCATTGGGACCGGTTCTGGGGGAGGTGGGACCAGTACAAACTGGACAGGTTACACCTGGGCAGGACTGGGACTGATGTCCGAGGGGGAGTATTTGCTAGAGTGGTTGGGGAGGGTTTAAACTAAAATGGCAGGAGGATGGGAACCTTTGCAAGGAGTCAGAGGAGGGGGATCAAAGACAAGAACAAAAGACAGTAATGGAAATAAGAAAAGTGATAGGTATAGAAATCAAGTGCCAGAATCAAACAGGGCCACAGTGAAAAATAGTGGGAAGGGGACAGGTAATGTTAAAAGACAAGCCTTCAGGCTTTGTGCCTTAATGCGCAGAGCATTCGCAATAAAGTGGATGAACGAATCGCGCAAATAGATCTAAATGGGTCTGATATAGTCAGGATTCCGGAGACATGGCTGCAGGGTGACCAGGGATGGGAAATGAACATTCAGGGGTATTCAGTATTTCGGAAGGACAGACAAAAAGTAAAAGGTGGTGGAGTTGCTTTGCTGGTTAAAGAGAAAATTAACGCAATAATGAGGAAGGATATTAGCTCTGACGATGTGGAATCTGTATGGGTAGAGCTGAGAAACACTCAGGGGGAAAAATGCCAGATTAATAATTGACAATTTAGTTGTGCGAGACCCCTTGGGGATGACCCCTTGGGGCTAGATGGGATTGAGATTCACAAGGAGGAGGTGTTAGCAATTTTGGAAAGAGTGAAAATAGATAAGTCCCCTGGGCCAGATGGGATTTATCCTAGGATTCTCTGGGAAGCCAGGGAGGAGATTGCAGAGCCGTTGTTGTTGATCTTTATGTCGTCATTGTCGACAGGAGTAGTGCCGGAGGACTGGAGGATAGCAAATGTTGTCCCCTTGTTCAAGAAGGGGAGTAGAGACAGCCCTGGTAATTATAGACCTGTGAGCCTTACTTCGGTTGTGGGTAAAATGTTGGAAAAGGTTATAAGAGACAGGATTTATAATCATCTTGAAAAGAATAAGTTCATTTGCGATAGTCAGCACGGTTTTGTGAAAGGTAGGTCGTGCCTCACAAACCTTATTGAGTTTTTCGAGAAGGTGACCAAACAGGTGGATGAGGGTAAAGCCGTGGATGTGGTGTATATGGATTTCAGTAAGGCGTTTGATAAGGTTCCCCACGGTAGGCTATTGCAGAAAATACGGAAGTATGGGGTTGAAGGTGATTTAGAGCTTTGGATCAGAAATTGGCTAGCTGAAAGAAGACAGAGGGTGGTGGTTGATGGCAAATGTTCATCCTGGAGTTTAGTTACTAGTGGTGTACCGCAAGGTTCTGTTTTGGGGCCACTGCTGTTTGTCATTTTTATAAACGACCTGGATGAGGGTGTAGAAGGGTGGGTTAGTAAATTTGCAGATGACACGAAGGTCGGTGGAGTTGTGGATAGTGTCGAAGGGTGTTGTAGGGTTCAGAGGGACATAGATAGGCTGCAGAGCTGGGCTGAGAGATGGCAAATGGAGTTTAATGCGGAGAAGTGTGAGGTGATTCACTTTGGAAGGAGTAACAGCAATGCAGAGTACTGGGCTAATGGGAAGATTCTTGGTAGTGTAGATGAGCAGAGAGATCTTGGTATCCAGGTACATAAATCCCTGAAAGTTGCTACCCAGGTTAATAGGGCTGTTAAGAAGGCATATGGTGTGTTAGCCTTTATTAGTAGGGGGATCGAGTTTCGGAGCCACGAGGTCATGATGCAGCTGTACAAAACTCTGGTGAGGCCGCACCTTGAGTATTGCGTGCAGTTCTGGTCACCGCATTATAGGAAGGATGTGGAAGCTTTGGAAAGGGTGCAGAGGAGATTTACTAGGATGTTGCCTGGTATGGAGGGAAGGTCTTACGAGGAAAGGCTGAGGGACTTGGGGTTGTTTTCGTTAGAGAGAAGGAGGAGGAGAGGTGACTTAATAGAGACATACAAGATAATCAGAGGGTTAGATAGGGTGGATAGTGAGAGTCTTTTTCCTCGGATGAGGATGGCAAACACGAGGGGACATAGCTTTAAGTTGAGGGGTGATAGATATAGGACAGATGTCAGAGGTAGTTTCTTTACGCAGAGAGTAGTAGGGGCGTGGAACGCCCTGCCTGCAACAGTAGTAGACTCGCCAACTTTAAGGGCATTTAAGTGGTCATTGGATAGACATATGGATGTAAATGGAATAGTATAGGTCAGATGATCGGCGTAACATCGAGGGCCGAAGGGCCTGTACTGCGCTGTAATATTCTAATTCTAATTCTAATTATGAAAGCATTCTTCATCAAGCTGGAGAGTGAGATAGTTGATTCTGAGACGAAGGTCCTGAATCTTAATAAGGGGAACTATGAAGGTATGAGGCGCGGGTTGGCGATGATGTTTTGGGAAATGTTACTTAAAAGGATGACAGTGGATAGGCAATGGCAAATATTCAAAGAGCACATGGATGAACTGCAACAATTGTTTATTCCTGTATGGCGCAAAAGTAAAATGGGAAAGATAGCTAAACCATGGCTTACAAGGGAAATTAGAGATAGCATTAGATCCAAGGAAGAGGCATATAAATTCACCAGAAAAAAACAACAGACCTGAGGACTGGGAGTGGTTTGGAATTCAACAAAGGAGGATCAAGGGATTGATTAAGAAGGGAAAAATAGAGTACAAGAGTAAGCTTACGGGGAACATAAAAACTGACTGTAAACGTTCCTATAGGTATGTGAAAAGATAAAGATTGGTGAAGACAAATGTAGGCCCCTTACAGTCAGAAACAGGGGAATTTATTATGGGGAACAAAGAAATGGCTGAACAACTAAATGCATACCTTGGTTTTGTCTTCACAAAGGAAGACACGAATATCATACCATAAATGTTGGGGAACACAGGGTTTAGTGAGAGGGAGGAACAGAAGAAAATCAGTATTAGTCGAGAAATAGTGTTGGGGAAATTGTTGGGATCGAAGGCCAATAAATCCCCAGGGTCTGATAATCTACATCCCAGAGGACTGAAGGAAGTGGCCCAAAAAATACTGGCTGCATTGGTGGTCAGCTTTCAAGATTCTATAGACTCTGGAACAGTTCCTACAGATTGGAAGGTTGCTATTGTGATAGGGGTGGCAAGAGTATGCTGGGTGGTATTACTGGGTGACCATACTGCTGGGTGGCATTACTGAGTGGTCATAATGCTGGGTGGCATTAAGAGGTGACCATTCTGCTGGGTGGTATTACTGGGTGGCCATGCTGCTGAGTGATTTGCATTGGTAACCATACTATCGCGTTAGCATGTTGTCTCTCACCAAGGGTAGGCACTGTGGGACACTAGCAAGGAAGCCGAGAGAAGTAGCAAAGGCAACGTTGCCAAGGCAACTTCACTTGAGCAAGGACAGGACTCTGTCGGCCTCCTGATCATCTGGAAATAAGTCTCCTGCACTGGACCCCAACATTCAGACCGAGAGGGCCATTGGATCTGGGCCCATCACTAGATTCCCCCAGGTACAAGATGTGATAGATTGCAGACATGTGGCCATCGAGGCTTCACTGGAGCAGTCAGCCTCCTTGATGAATTGGATGGGTTTTCATTCTATCAACGTACAACTGGTCTGCAACCGCCAAAAGTGTTTCCTGCAGGTGTGTGCCCACTTCCCGGGAAGCAGACACGGTGCCTACGGACTCCGACCGTCCTGGATGCCACAGCTTTTCTGACCCCCTCTCGCCTTCAGGGATGGATTCGCAGGCACAAGGGCAACTCATTGAAGACATGGCTACTGAAACCTGTGATGAACCCTCACACTGCAGCAGAGGAGAGCTACAACACCTGCCACGGCTCAATCCGAGTGACCATTGAGTTGGTCATTGAGCTGCTGAAGATGAGATTCTGTTGTCTGCATCAATCCTCTGGCATCCTGCAGTATATCCCAGTGAGGATCTCGTGTATCGTGGTGGTCTGCTCTGCTCTGCATAGTCTCACCCTGCGGAGGGGAAGGCCTTGAATGAAAAGGACATAATTGACCGCCAGTCCTCAATTGATAAGGAAGATGCAGAGGAGGGTCATGTGTTGGCAGCACTGGATCTTGAACCGCTGACACCAGAGGCCAGGCACATTGAGAGATGGGTAAAGGAGGGTCCAGCCACCATGATGGCCACTCAAAGTGAACTCAATAAAGAATCACCTCAATGGATTCAGTCTGTCACTTCCTTTCTGTTTGGGTTCCATTACTAGCACCCAACAAAAACACGTGCTCTGGCACATCTGAGATGCTTATCAAAGGAGAGCTGGGGCTACACTGGCAGCACAATGAGGCAGCAAGGATGTTGGCAGCAATTCACAATCAAGGCATAAAAGAATAAGCATTTTCCACAATGAATGTTATCATCAATAACAATAAAACTTTATAACTCAAAAGAAATAGCAAATGTCAAATACCCATGAAGGCCCAAGTGGGTAAAGGTGGCTTTCTTTATACATTTGAATGTTTCTACAAGGTGTGAAATCAGGGCTAGCAACTGAATTGGAGGCAGGTTGCTGATCAGACTACCCCTTGGCCTGGCATCACTTTGGCGGACGTCCTCTTGCTGCCAGAGGCCTGGGGGGTTGAGGCTGCCTGGGGGTGTCTTGGTGCAGGACTCTGCTCAGGTGTCGCAGCTTCTGGAGCTGGGTTCACTGGCAGTCGGGCTGAGCAGCCGCTGTCCACACTCAGAGCACCCTGAGGGAAGCCCCCAGCTATGGTGATCAGCCTCTCCTCCTCCCTTTAAAGACTCACTTGAACCTCCCTGCTCACTAGAGAAGGACATGGACCTGAAGGAGGCTCTAGGTGCCTCTTCTCTTACCTTGCCACTGCTGTGTCGAGCTCATGACCAAGGCGATGGTGTATAGGTCAGCCTGGATCTGTGGGATCTGGCTCTCCATAATGGTCGTGAACCACTTGATGGTGGAAGCCGTGCTCTCTCATACCTGAGACATGGCAGCAGTCATGGTATGGATGGACTCCTCCATCTTCCGCTCATGGCTGTGCATTGCCTCTGGCGATGGGAGTCCAATTTCAATATGCAAAGCACTACTTACCTTGTCGCATTATGCATCCCACTGCCTCTTCATAAACAGTTTTGCATATGCAGGTGAACGGGCATCTCTCACATGCTTTCCTGTTCCCGAGTGATAAAAGCCAAGAGGACAGAGGTTGCAGTGTTCGGAGCCTCTGAAGGTCTGAAGATTAGTGTTGTGAGATGGGTTTCAACTCTGCAAGTGTGTGTACAGAGGTGGGAGGGGGATGGTATTATCAGGGGCACAATTCAGCAGGCATGAAGGGAGGTGGGAGGGGGATGGTATTGCCGGGGGCACAACTCTGCTTGACTCACCGGTGGAGGGGCCGTTGGCCACAATGGAATCACCTTGGGGGGGGGGGCAGATATGGTGTGCAGCCATGCCTCCTCCATTTCAGCCCGTTTGAGCCTGTCTCCTCTCCCGGAAAGGACCAGGGGCAGGGACAGTCTCCAATCCCCTGGTCCCTCTTTCGCCTTGCCACTGATGGCCTCGGTGAAGGATTGCAGGTCAGCTTGGATTATTGGAATCTGGTTCACCAGGGGCACCACAATCGTCTCCACAGATGATGCCATGCGCTCAAATGCTTGGGATGTGGCAGCTGTCTTGGCCTGGATTGACTCCCCCATCATCCGTTCCAGGTTGCGCATGGCCTGTGGCATCTCCACCAGATGTAGCCACGATTGCTGCTGTAGGTCCAGACTGTCCTCTGCTGTCCACAACAGAGAATCACCATTAGCCTGGGACTCAGCATGGGCCTGGCCACCCACAGCCCTCTGACTGTCAGAGATCTCGGCTTTCTCAGCCTCACTCAGCTGCTCGGGTGGGTATGAGGTGCTCTCACCAGATTGTGACCTAATTCTAAGGCCAATTGCATTCCCACTGAGGTGACTGCAGCTGCACTGGTGGAAGATGTGGGAGTGTCATGGAACATTGCTTCCTCTGAGGAGTGGGAGGTGTCCCAGGCCGCCATTACCGACTCAGAGTGTTGACCTGCAAGATCCAATGAAAAGAGCACACTGTCAGTCTTTATGGTGAGCGTGTAACAATTATAACAGCATTGTCTCAAACGATAAGATTGTCACAGTGATTATTGAGTATATCAAATGTCTGTCTGTTTACCCAGGACACTGAGCTCAATGTCACTGACTGTATGGTGCACATGGATTACAGTCAGTTCGAGGGCCCCCTTCCTCAGCCTGTGTCAGTGACCCCAGATCTGGCATTCCTCCACCAGTCCAATTTGGGCCATGCACACTGTGAGCCCTCTCTGACTGGAGGAGCAAGGAGGCAGATATTAAGCATGGCAAAGCAACAACACGAGACATGTCACAAGAAGGGTGCTGGGCCCATAGGTGGGGAATGCTCGGTCTGTACTACTGAGTGAGCCACTCATGTAGGTGCTATGCTCTGAGTAACAGACAAGGGTGAGTTCTTTCATACTTTCACTGGTTCATGTCACGTCATTCCTCCCTGACCAACCTCACTATCTTTGGCATGGCAGTGGCACACATGTGCCACTCTGTGTGGGGGCGCCCAGGTTCAGTGCAGCCATGATCAAAGTGCCATTTACTTTTGCAGCGCGAAGCAGATCAGTCATGCACTTGTGGCACAGCACCCGGATACACCGAATGGCACCACGGCTACCTACCTCCTCTGCCACCTCCAGCCAAGATGCCTTTTTCAGGCAGGAGGGCCTCCTCTTACCATTACTGGGGAAAAGGACCTCCCGCTTTGCCTGCACAGCCTGGAGGAGTGTGAGCAGCGAGGCACCGCGCTCAATATTGGGCGGTCTGCTCTGGCGGACCACCATTTTTAAAACTCACCACCAAAATCAGCGGTCAACTGGTATAATTCAGCCCTGGAAATCTGAAATCAATAAAGTGCTCAATGTACACAACATTCTGGCAGCATCTGTGGAGAGACAAAGAGAGTGAACGTTTTCAGGTCTGATTTCAGGGCGATGAAAGGTCTCAGATCTGAAACTTCAACTCTGTTTCTCTCTCCACAGATGCTGCCAGACCTGCTGTGTATTTCCAGCACTTTCAGTTTTGATTCCACAGTATCCTCAAAAGTTGGGACTGCAGTGATGGATGCGCCAGAGGGGGCCAATGAATGGAGGGAATCCACCATTATCGGAAGAGTGGGAAAGGCCGCAGGGAAATACATACGTTGGCTGAATGAGCAAGAGTAGGGACAGGGTGTCAGACCTGTGGATTGGCAGAAGGAAGTAAAAATGTGGAAGGCCAGAAAACATAGCGTAAGTTCAGACGTGGGCCTGACAATGATCATAGTCCAAGGAAAAGGTCACAAACTTGTGAAAGGAAGTAGGAGGGATAGATCAAGTAGTAGCAGTCCAGAAACAATAGGAAATCTTGTAGGAGACGTAGTTCCACAACTGCAAGGACCAAAGAGCAGGCGAGGAGCACCACTTGCGATAGAGAAGCTCTAGTACTTACTAACACATTAGATGGTAAGTTCATAAAGGATGCAAAACTGAAAGAGCTTAACACTTGGAGTGAGTTGGCGTATACACTGAGGTGCCAGATAGAGGACAACCAGCATTGTCCCATAGGTGCAGGGAAAACACTTCCGAATGGTACGTACAAAGCTAAGGTCAGACTTGTAGCTCGGGAATTTGAGGAATGACAAGGCAACCAAGAAGCTTGAGCAGGGTCACCAACACCAGGAAAAGTTAGTTTGATGATTTTCCAAGCCCTTTTAGCGACACATTCATGGGAGGTTAAGTCCATTGTCATCAAAGCAGAATTTTTGCAAGGGGAGAAATTTCAAAGAGAAGTATTTTTAAAGCCACCAAAAGAAGCTGGAGATATAGAGGGGAAATTATGGAAGCTAAACAAGTGTGTTAATGGGTTAAATGATGCATCCAGGGTGTGGCATTTTTCAGTTAGTGCCTTCCTACTAAAAGCTGGCTGCATCCAGTTCAAAGAGGTTGCAGCAGTCTTTTATTGGTACTGTGAAGAAAAATTAGCAGGCGTTTATTTCATGCACGGAGAAGATTTTCTATGGGGAGGATCTAGAGAATGTTAATAGGATCCCGATAAATCGGGCCAGATCCTCACAAAAGAAAGATTCCACAACCAAGGAAGAAGTAGACCAGTTAAGGAGCTTAATCTGCCAATTAAACTGGTTGAGCATGCAAACTAGTCCGGATGTTTGCTACGCTATATTAGAATTGAGTGCTATGCTGAAACATGCTGCTGTTGGGGAAGTGCTGAAAGCAAGTAAGATATTGAAGAAATTGAGTTTAGACAAATGTACTCTCAAGTTTCCAGCATTAGCTGAGCCAGAAGAAATGAAATTTGTCATTTTTCATGACGTCTCACACGCTATTCTTCCCAATGGTTATTCAAGTACAGCAGGGTTCATTATATATTTGGTGGGAAGAAATGATAAATGTTGTCCATTAGCCTGGGAATCGAAGATAACAAAGAGGATAGTTTAAAACATCTTAGCTGTTGAGACACTTGCACTGCTAGAAGAGATAGATATGGGTATGTATTTAGCAAGTATTTTAAAGGAACTCATATAACAGGCAATTGGAGAAAGGGCGGCACAGTGGCGCAGTGGTTAGCACCGCAGCCTCACAGCTCCAGGGACCCGGGTTCAATTCTGGGTACTGCCTGTGTGGAGTTTGCAAGTTCTCCCTGTGTCTGCGTGGGTTTTCTCCGGGTGCTCCGGTTTCCTCCCACATGCCAAAGACTTGCAGGTTGATAGGTTAATTGGCCATTATAAATTGCCCCTAGTATAGGTAGGTGGTAGGGAAATATATAGGGACAGGTGGGGATGTGATAGGAATATGGGATTAGTGTGGGATTGGTGTAAATGGGTGGTTGATGGTCGGCACAGACTCGGTGGGCCGAAGGGCCTGTTTCAGTGCTGTATCTCTAAAAAAAAAAAAAAAAATCTGATAGAATGCTATCAGGATAACCATTCTTTCTGGGACAATGCCCATTCGACAAAAAGCATCACGGTGAAGAGGTTAAGGATTGATCTCATGAGTATAAAGGAAAGGTCAGAAAGAAAATACATTTCCAAAATAAAATGGGTCAACACAAGTCATCAGTTGTCAGATTGTTTTGCAAGGAGAGTTGCTTGTTCAAATAAATTTTTGGATGTCCTTGAAGAGGGCTGTCCTGTCTTGTGATGAGTTTGGAAAACGTGGAAATTTTTTCTATTCAGATCGCTTTGTAATTCTTCAAACAAGTTTTTATTTCTTCATAAAAGGGGGAATATACAGTATGCTAATGACTGGTGCTGTTGAAGTTTGATGGAATAATAATATAAGATAAAGAAAAAAAAATGTATCGACATTTTGTCTCTTTTTAGTTTTCTATAATTGTTTTTAATTTAAAGAAAAGAGGAATCTATTACTACCTGAAATGTTAACTCTGCTTCTCTCTCCACAGATGCTGCTGAGTATTTCCAGCATTTCTTGTTTTAATTAGAGATTTCCAGCATCTGCAGTATTTTGCTTTTATTTATCTGTTAGTCTCTAATAATTTCTGTCAATGGATGTTAAGTACCTATGAAGGTGATAGGGTGAGCAGGTCTTGGGTGTTGATTAGTTTATTGTACTCAGATGTATATATCAATAAGAGCTAGCCAGCACTGGCTGGAGATTGTTAGGAGTGGAGAGGTAATCTCAATAGAGAGCAATAAACAGTCTCCACCAAAGCATCAAGGTCTCATTGCCTTCTTCAGAAACAGGCTTGGAAGTTTCTCTGACAACAAGTTCCTTGTCTCAGAATCTCCACCGTCTGATTTGCTCTAATTACCACACAGTTTATGTGGCTTGTCCTGTTTAGTATCTGGTTAATGGTAATCCCCAGGATTTTAATAGTATGGAATGCAGTCATATTACTGTTGTTGAATGTCAAGGTGAGGTGATTAGATTCTCTTTTGTTGGAGATGATCATTACTTGGCAATTGTATGGCAGGATTGCAACTTATCACATATCAGCTTGAATGTTGTCCAGGTTTTTCTGCATATGGAGAAGGATCTCTTCAGTATCTGAAGAATTACAAATGGAACTAAGCACTGTGAAATCATCAGACAGCATCTCCACTTCTGCCCTTCCGATGGAGAGAAGGTCATTGATAAAGCAGCTGAAAATGGTTTGGCCTTAAACATTGTCTTGAGGAAATCTTGCGGCAATATCTTGGGGCTGAGACAGGACACACTTGGACAATTTTCCCCGTGCTGGGTTCTGCCATCATTGAGGAGGTGAAGCCTCCTCCTTCCGTTATTTGCTTAATTGTCCACCATAATTCACGAATGGCTGTGGCAAGACTGCAGATCTTTGATCTGATCTGTTGGTTATTGGATTGCTTAGCTTTGTCTTCCGCTGTTTATCAAGTGTTGTGGCTTGAGCAGGTCAGTGCCTCATTTTTAGGTATGCCCGGTGCTGATCTGGGCAAATTCTCCCGTACTCCCATGCTTTATCAACTGTCTTCATGGTATGGATAGAGTGAGGGCTACTTTGAGACAAGGGGTTATTGAATATAATTCTGCCCCTGCTGCTGGACCACAGCACCTCATGGCTGCCCAGTTTTGAGCTGCTAGATCTGTTCTGACTTTCTGCCATTTAGCACGGTCATGTTGTCACACAACTCGATGGAGAGTATCCTCAGTGTGGAGACGGAACTTTGTCTCCACTCGGACTACGAGGTGGAAACTGCTACAAATTCTGTCATGGATAGATGTATCTGTGACAGGTAGATTGTTGAGAATGAGGTCGTATTGGTTTTTCCCTCGTGCAATTGGTGTTTGACATTGAAGTCTCCACCTAGTTCACATTGTGTTCTTTAGTTTAGAGATACAGCACTGAAACAGGCCCTTCGGCCCACCGAGTCTGTACTGACCATCAACCACCCATCTCTGACTACCCTCAGTGCTGAGGGAGGATGGAAACATTACTTCATTGGCTCTAAAACACTTTGTTAAACAAGATATAGAAAAGAACATAGGAACAGGAACAGAACATTTAGTCCCTGAAGCTGGTTTCTCCATTCAAGGAGACTGTGGCTGATCTGTGACCTAAATCCATGTACCCACCTTTACATCATAACCCTTAATACCTGTGGTTAAACAAAACTATCAACCTCAGATTTAAATTAGCAATTGATCTAGAATTACTTGCTGTTTGTGGAAGAAAATTCCAAACTTCTACCACATACTATATGAAGAAGTGTTTCCCTAATTTCATTCCTGAATGTTCTAGCTCTAATGTTTACATTATGCTCAAAGTCCGAGACTTCCGAACCAGAGGAAATATTTTCTCTCTATCTGTCCTATCTGCTCAGTTTAATAACTTGAAAAATCCAATCAAATCACCCTTTAATCCTCTAATCTCCGGGCAGTACATCCCTAGTTTGTGTAATTTCTACTCCTAATTCTACTCCTTTGACACTTGAAGTTCAGGTAACATTCTGGTAAATCTACACTCCCTCGCCACCAAGGTTAATATATCCTTCTTGCGATGCGGTGCCCAGAACTGCTGACATTACTCCAGTTGTGGTCGAACCAGGGCTTTGTATAGCTGAAGAACAACTTCTACCACCTTGTATTCTAGTACCCCAGATATAAAGGCCAGCATTCCAGTAGCCTTTTTGTTGAATCTCTGCACCTGTTCATGTCATTTTAATGATCTATGTGCCTGGGCCCACATGTCTCTTTGGACCTCCACTGCGTCTAGCATTTCATCATTCAGAAAGTATCCTGCTCTCTAATTTTTAGCTCCAAAGCTGATGACCTCACATTTCACTATATTGAAATCCATTTGCCACAGTATTGCACATTTGCTTAATCAATTTATATCTCTGTAGTTTTATGCTTCCATTTACACAGCTTACAGTGCAATCTATCTTGGTGCAATTGCCAAATTTGGACAGATGGCTTTCTATCCCATCATCTGGTTTGCTAATAAATATAGTGAATAGCTGAGGTTCCAACTGTCATGCAGACCCCCATCTGCCAAGAATGAGGCACATTAATTTCGCCATATGAACATTGATTTTAAACTCAGCAGGTCTGGTCCAATCTGCACCTTCTCCTTTGTTATCTCTTGCCCAACCCCCACCTCACTTGTTTATAATCTGTGACTTTTCTAATATTTGTCAGTTCCGAAGAAGGGTCACTGACCCGAAACGTTAACTCTGCTTCTCTTTCCACAGATGCTGCCAGACCTGCTGAGTGAATCCAGCATTTCTTGTTTTTGTTTCAGATTTCCAGCATCCGCAGTATTTTGCTTTTATTGATTTTAAACTGTTGCTGGAGTGATGAAATGACTTGTTTGAGGATTACCAGACACTTGGCTGGAAGAACATTTGCATACCAAGAGACAGTGCTTGGAGAGACAAAATACTTACTCTCTGATCCAATTAACTCAAATGGATTTTGATCACCAGACATTGAAGGGGTAAGGAAGCACATTCCAGAGCCTGCTAAGACAATACAATCTACAAAAACAGAAGTGGTTAAGCCACTTAGTCACATGACAGACCTGTTGGCCAAACTGTTTTTTTTTTGTATTGTGCCACACAGAAAGGAACATACGGCAGTTTTGAACCCGAACCTGGAAGAAGAAAGCCTCCCTCTCCTGGCTTGGTCTCTCTCGCTTTCTCCCAAGCCACTGGACCCACAGAAGACACGTAAACCTCAAGAGAGAAAAGACTCCAACATCAAAACAAGTTGAAGCATGAACTGGGCCTCAAGAACAGCAAGACATACTGGCAATCAAAGACTCCACATTGAACTGAAAGGACAGTAAATAGAAACCCATCTATTGCCTCAAACTTTCCCCCTTTATTCTTTCTACTTTTTCTGTCTCTATATGTGCCTGTGTTTATCATGTATGCATGCGAGCATAGTCGTGTCACATATTTATAGCCGTTAACTGGAATAGAGTTTAAGATTAATAAACTTCCTTGCATAAAGCTAAGGGAACCTGTTTGATTTCTTTGCCTTACAATTTGAGCAGTGAAAACGATTCTCTAAGGGGGAGCTAAATACACGGTGTTTTAAAATTAAACCCTGTTATGGTTAAACCAGGCAAAGGCTGAGAGGGAACCCCTCGACTCCTTCTCACCTGGTTGTAACACAACAGAGATCCTTGCGGGCCACCATTAGTTAAGATCCTGCTAATCAGAGTAGCCACCCATTATCCCTCCTCTCTGTCTCCTGTCACACAGCCAATTTTTTTACCAGGTCAATAATTTAGCTTCAAATCCATGAGTTCAAGGCAAGCCTTTTGTCTCTTTCTTAGGATGTGTAGACAGGAAATGTGTGGATATGTAAGATTATAGACTTCTAGTTAAATAGCAGCAGGCAATTGCAGTATGACAAATATTCCTAGACAGCTTTCATAATGAAAAACAATAAAGGAAATTATCATGGACATACATGACAAAATCGGAAGAATTGGAATTATGTTTTATGAGCCAAAAGTTGATGCAGGCATAAGTTGATTCACATAGAGTCAGTTGTACTCACATGCATTGGGCACGTGGAATGAAGACTAAGTGCAGCTTCCCAGTGAGGTGACGATGGATGGTAGGGGATTACTGGACCTGAGAGACTCAGATGTGATTCAATCCCCATCTTACTATGTTATCTGCTGTTCACCTCTTTAAATAATGCAACAACAACTTTCATTTATACTGTGCTTTCAAAATTGTAAAACGTGCCAAGGCCATAACAGGAGTGTTACGAGACAAACGTTGACATATATCAGGTATTATTATTAAAATGGAGTTGCTTGGAGCATTGATGTTTGTCTACAGTACAGGTGAATGTGCTGTAAAACACACAGGTTACTGCTATGTTGTACCATACTTGACATAAGTGTGAAAAGTTTGACACAAAGTGATAAAAATGTGGCCACGGGAATCACAACGAGGGAGCAAAAGGAATGCATGATTTTAATACAGGGGAGGAAAGTAAAGTAATTTAAAATTAATTCCTTCCTTTTTGATAATCCAGCAATTATAATCATGGATTCACATGCACCCAGAGTCAAAAGTGGGAAGTGATTACGTTGAACAATCACAATGATTAACTTAAAACTTGGCACACTGACGCTACATTTGTTATACTCCTCAAAATAATGAGCCAAGCGGGGTCAATCTACTCTCCGCTCACAGAGAGACATTCACCACCCCATCCATTTCCTGGAGAAAGAGTGGAAATGGGGAGGGAGATCCAGCATAGGAGGGAGATACTATTGGAAAACCATGGACACATTGCTTCTCTTTCATGTTGTGCCTGGAAAGATATGTCCTGATATTTTGCCACATTCTCTAAAGATGTTTGTGTTCTTTTCTTGTTGTGTGAGTTAATATTAAACAGACCTATACATTTTCAATCAGATTTCAATATGTCCAGAAAGGGACAGAAATGTCTGCAGGAGGAAGTATCATGGATGTGTGTTTATCTAAAAGGATTAAATAAGTGATTCTGATGAGAACAAGAATCTTTGAGCTGTGAGGTATAGGATTGGACTCCTTTAGAAAATTAAGGGAAATAGCAGATGAATTACCCTGATTGTATTGTACATGTGGAAGGATACCTTTGTATATCTAATCTAGACAGTATACAGCAGTGAAGGATAAGATGCTGGTTTATGTGTGGAATATGAAGAGCATTGCCCTGTATACAGGACACTTTCCTATTTCCCCACTGAACCAGTCTGTTGTTTTCATGTTTTACCCCAGCTATCTCTGTATTCCACCTGAGATGTTAACTTGTCCCATCTCTTTTCAGGTGCTGTCAGAAATAGCTACTTAATATGTTGAAAAGGCGGGGAGGTAAAAACGGGAATATGGGATCAACTGTCCATTGTTACCCCTCCTAATTTTCCTACTGGTCAAACTTAATGGGAGCATTACTTTGAGTTGGTCACTTCACCTGACAATATAACTGTTAGTCAAAGTCTTTTAAAGTGGAATAGTATTTTCCGTTCAGGAACACCCATTGGAACACTGTCTGTTTGGAAGTTTACAATTCTCTCACCCTTCAGCTGCAGAGTTTCACTGACTGTTAGCAGATTTTAAAACCAACTGATTGGATTTCTGACCAATTGCCCCTTTCATTGCATGGTCAGATAATTGCATTCCAGTCCTTCCTCAGCAGCTACACAATCGTGAAGTTATAGAACATTTGTAGATCTCTGCAGCACAAGACACTCATCAACAAGTGGTCCATTGCCGAGCAACTGATCGGATTGTACTGAACTGAATGAGAATGGATTGTCCGTTCCATTATGAACGTGACTGATTCCCATTACATTGATGTTCATGGGCCTCTATGAAAACAGTGAAATCCTCTGATTTCAGACGCTCCCCTCTGTGATTCATGTAGATTCTTAACAGCCCGTCAGGAAAGTTGGAAGTCAGTGGAAGTGCCACAGTGGGGTTTTGTTTCCCTTTGTTGCAGGGAAACAGTTGGTCCCAGTACCGGCTTTTAAAATGGTTTTCAAAAGCTTACTCCATGTGTGAATTTGTTCAATTGTGTTTCCCCACTTGTCACAACAGTGAAGCTGCCATAACCAACATCATAACCAAAGTCACACATAACACCCCCTGTGTCTGTAACTGCTGCGCACTGTGCCATTTATTATTCTTAAATTCCAACTGCTGTCTTTGACATTGCTGATCACATGCTGCACCGCTGAGACCACCTAATTATAAGGAGAAATGATCTACTCCAAGCAGCTATCCCATTTAATCCAATGTAATGTAAAGTGTAAAGGACAGAGAGGAGGAAGATTTCATGAATTGCGGTAAGGAGAATTTTCTGGTTCAGTATGTTTCTGGCCCAAGATACGGGAGGCATTGTTGGATCTGGTTCTGAGGTACAATGTGGGACAAGTGGATCAGGTATCAGTTGAGGAACATGAAGCACACAGTGTTCAGAGTATCATATGGTTTCTGACAGTTATGGAAAATGACAAGAAGCAATCCAAGGAAAAAATAATTAATTGGAGGAGGGCCAATCTCAATGGATGAGAAAATATCTGGCCCAGGTAAATTGGAATCAAAGATTGGCAGGAAAAAAACTGCCTTTAGAGAGGAGATTGTTTGGGTACAGTCAAGGTACATTCCCACAAGGGGCAAAGGTCAGATGAACAAAGTCAGATCTCCCTAGGAGATGTAAGTATAGAGAGGAAGATTAAGCAGAAAAAATAAACATTGCATATGACCAATGTCAGGTTGATCGTACAAGTGCAAACTAGGCTGAATATCGAAAGTTCAGAGGGGAAGTGTAAAATAAATAAATGAAACAAAAGAGAGTATGAGAAGAGGTTGGACAGTGAACATTAAAGAGAATCGAAAAGTCTTCTATAGGGATATGAATAGTAAAAGTGTTGTAAAGGAAAGAGTGGTGCTAATTTGGGACTAAGGAAGGGATTTAGACCTGGAGCCAGAGGGCATGGCTGAGGTACTAAATGAGTACTTTGCATCCGTCATTACCAAGGAAGAAGAAGCGGCCAAGGCCATAGTGAAAGAAGAGGTAGGTGAAACACTGGATGGCTTACTATTTTATAAAGAGGAGGTTTTAGAAAGGCTGGCTGTAGTTAAAGTTCATAGGTTATCAGGACCAGATCAGATGCATCTGAGGATACTGAGGGAAGTAAGGGTGGAATTGTGGTGGTACTTGCCATATTCCAATCATCCTGAGATACAGGGGTAGAGCCAGAGGACTGGAGAATTGCAAAGTTGCACCCTTGTTCCATCATGAACGTAAGGACATGCTGAGCAAATACAAACTGTCCCTTTAACCTTGGTGGTGGGAAAACAATTAGAAATGATAATTCCTGAAAAAAAAGTCACTTTAATAAATGTGGGTTAATTACTGAAAGCCAACACAGATTTGGGAAAGGCAAAATGTGTTTAGCTGCCTTGATTGAGTTGTTGATGAGGTAATTGAGAGGGTTGATGACGGTAATGCAGTTCATGTGGTGCGCATGGACTTCCAAAATGCATTTAATAAAGTGCCACAGAGTAGGCTTTTCAGCAATGTTAAAGCCCTGGGTTAAAAGGGACAGTGGCAATAGGAATACAAAATTGACTGAGGGAAAGAAAACAGAGAGTTGTGGTGAACAATTTTTTTTTAGACGGGAGGAGGGTATATAGAGGGGCTCCTCAGTGCTTGGTATATGGACCACTGATTTTCTTGATCTGTATTAATGACCTAGACTTGTGTGTACAGGGAACAAGTTCAACATTTGCGGGTGACGCAATGTTTTAAGTATTGTATTCTGTGAGGAGGAGTTTGATAAACTTCAAGAGGACATAGAAAGACTGGTGGAATGGTCGGGAATGTGGCAGCTGAAATTGAATGCAGAGAAGTGTGAAGTGATATGCTTTGGTTGGAAGAATAAGGAGAGACAATATAAAATAAAGGATACAATTCTAAAGGGAATTCGGGAGCAGAGGTACCTGGGAGAATATGTGCACAAATCGTTGAAGGTGTCAGGGCAGGTTCAGCAGGTGGTAAACAACACATACAGGATCCTGGGTTTATAAATAGAGACATAGAGTTCAAAAACAAGGAAGTCACAGTGAACATTTATCAAACATTGTTTCAAACTCAACTCGGAATAATGTGAAGGCATTAGAGAGGTTGTAGAAAAGATTTTTGAGAATGGTTGCAGGGATGAGGGATTTCCTTTACATTGATTGACTAGAGTAGCTGTGGCCGTTCTCTTGAGAGAAGAAATGCTTGAGAGGAGATTTGATAAAAGGTCTTGAAAATCACAAGGAGTCTGGAAAGAGTGGATAAGGAGAAACTGTTTCCATTGGGAGAAAGATGAAGAACCAGAGGACACAGATTTTACATGCCTGGCAAAAGAAGCAAAGGTGACAGGAGGACATTCTTTTGTTACGTATCACGTGCTCAGGATTGTGGAATGCACGACCTGAGAGTGAGGTGGAGGCAGATTTAGTCACGGATTTCAAAAGGGAATTAGATAATTATCTGAATAGAACAAAAATGCAGAGCTTTGGGCAGAAAGGTAGGGGACTCAGACGAGCTGTGTTGCTCTTGCAGAGAACCAGCATGGACACGATGAACTGAATGACCTCCTTCTGTACTATAACAATTCTATGATTCAATGGTTCTAGTGTCGAGATCACCACAAGTGAAAACACTTTCTCTATGTTTACCTTATCAAACCCCCTCACAATTTTAAAGCCCTCTATCTGCTCACCTCGCAGACTTCACTTTTGGAGGGAAGAGTCCCAGCCTGTCCAGTTTTTCATGACAGTTCTACCATCTTAGTTCTGGCATCATTTTTGTAAATGTTTTAGTGTACTTCCTTCACTATGATGTACAGATTTTTTTTTATTATTATTAATTTGTCGGATGTGAGTGTCGGTGGCGAGGTCAGCATTTATTCCTTATCCCTAATTGCTCTTGAGAAGGTGGTGGTTAGTCACTTTCTTGAACTGCTGCAGTCGTTCGGATGTAGGGACACCCATGCTGCTGTTAGGAAGGGAGTTCCAGGAGTTAGGCCCAGCGACAGTGAAGGAACAGTGATATAGTTCCAAGTCAGGATGGTGTGACTTGGAGGGGAATTTGCAGGTGGTGATGTTCCCATGCATCTGCTACCCTTGTCCTTCCAAGTGATAGAGGTCGCGGGTTTGGAAAGTACTGTCTAAGGAGACTTGGTGAGTTGCTGCAGTGCATCTTGTAGATGGTGCACACTGCTGCCACTGCACTTCGGTGGTAGAGAGAGTGAATGTTGAAGGTGGTCGATGGGGTGCCAATCAAGCAGGCTGCTTTGTCCTGGATGGTGTCAAGCTTCTTGAGCACTGGAACTGCACCCATCCAGGTAAGTGGAGATTATTCCATCACACTCCTGATTTGTGTCTTGTAGATGGTGGATAGGCACTGGGGAGTCAGAAGGTAAGTTACTTGCTGCAGAATTCCTTTCCTCTGACCTGCTCTTGCAGACACAGCATTTATGTGGTGGGTCCATTTCAGTTTCTGGTCTGTGGTAAACCCCAAAATTCAGTTCACGGTTTTCTAAGTATGGGTCTAATCAAGACCATGCTGACTTGATTAAAAACTCTCATTAAGTTTACCACCTCTATTAAATCTCCCCTTATGCTTCACAGTTCCTAAGACAGCAATTGCAGCAATCCTAGTCTATCTACAGTATCAATGTCTCTCAGCTCTGATATAATTCTTGTAAATCTTCCCTGCACCCTTTCTCAGATCTTGATACCTGATGTAAAGTGTAGTGCCCAGAATTGGACACAATGATCCAGCTGAGGCCTAACTGGTGATTTATAATAGTCAAGCATATCTCCATTGATCATTGTTACATCCTGGAATACAGTCTCTAAAAGGACTGGGATAGCCAATTCAAAAGCAACTTTCAGCAGGGAGTTGGATATATATTATAAAGTTAAGCATTTACAGGACAAAGGGAGACCAGCAGGAAAGTGAGATTAATTACATGAATCTTTTGACGTTTCAGCATCGACACCATGGGCTGAATAGACTCATTCAGTGTTTTAAGATTCGATGATTCTAATGGTTCCAGGGATTTAAACCAAGCTCTAATGCAGGCAAAGTAGGCACTGTACCACTGAGTTACACCCAGGATTAGTGTTAACAGCAATGCACATGGATTTCTTCCTGTCTGAGCAACAGGCAGCTACTCAGCCATTAAGATTTGTTCACAATATTCAGTGTTGGCTGCACTTCCCAGGGTTCTTTCAAGTTACCAAATAAGCTGAGGGAAAAGCAGTTACCCTGGCTAAGAGTGGTGCAGGTACCTCATAGATAGTAAAAGAACTTTCTTGCAGCAACTGCTCATCTGCACTGCACAACAAGCTCTGTCCACTACTTATACCTCAGGGGAAGAAAACCAATCAACAAGCAGATCCACCCCGCATTCTCCATGTGATCATAGGATGTGAAATCGCTCTGCAGCATGGCAAGACTGCGGATAATAAGTGGATTCGGCCAAATCTAATCCAGGCTGCACGGAGATAAAGAAACAGAACACCAATGCTGGTCTTCACTTGTTTAACCTTTTAGGCTATTATCACGTGAAAGTCTTTCTCTATTCACACACACACACAGCAACCTTCTGGGCAACTATCCAATGATGCACTTTTCACTCACAGGCTATCGTACACTTAACCAGCTCTGTCTTATAGCTCTGCATGTACAGAATGTTATTGAATCCAATTTAACCCTTACCATTAACACAAGGTCTACTGAAAGTGAGAGTGTTCATCCACATCAACACCAGGGCTATTGTTCCTGACACAGTTCATCCACATCAACACCAGGGCTATTGTTCCTGACACAGTTCATCCACATCAATACCAGGGCTATTGTTCCTGACACAGTTCATCCACATCAACACCAGGGCTATTGTTCCTGAGACTGTTAGAATTAGAACATTACAGCGCAGTACAGGCCCGTCGGCCCTCGATGTTGCGCCGACCTGTGAAACCATCTGACCTACACTATTCCATTTTCATCCATATGTCTATCCAATGACCACTTAAATGCCCTTAAAGTTGGCGAGTCTACTACTGCTGCAGGCAGGGCGTTCCACGCCCCTACTACTCTCTGAGTAAAGAAACTGCCTCTAACATCTGTCCTATATCTATCACCCCTCAACTTAAAGCTATGTCCCCTCGTGCTTGCCATCACCATCCGAGGAAAAAGACTCTCACTATCCACCCTATCTAACCCTCTGATTATCTTATATGTCTCTATTAAGTCACCTCTCCTCCTCCTTCTCTCCAACGAAAACAACCTCAAGTCCCTCAGCCTTTTCTCATAAGACCTTCCCTCCATACCAGGCAACATCCTAGTAAATCTCCTCTGCACCCTTTCCAAAGCTTCCACATCCTTCCTATAATGCGGTGACCAGAACTGCACGCAATACTCCAGGTGCGGTCTCACCAGAGTTTTGTACAGCTGCAGCATGACCTCGTGGCTCCGAAACTCGATCCCCCTACTAATAAAAGCTAACACACCATATGCCTTCTTAACAGCCCTATTAACCTGGGTAGCAAATTTCAGGGATTTATGTACCTGGACATCAACATGTTCATCTACACTACCAAGAATCTTCCCATTAGCCCAGTACTCTGCATTCCTGTTACTCTTTCCAAAGTGAATCACCTCTCACTTTTCCGCATTAAACTCCATTTGCCATCTCTCAGCCCAGCTCTGCAGCCTATCTATGTCCCTCTGTACCCTACAACATCCTTCGGCACTATCCACAACTCCACCGACCTTAGTGTCATCCGCAAATTTACTAACCCACCCTTCTACACCCTCTTCCAGGTCATTTATAAAAATGACAAACAGCAGTGGCCCCAAAACAGATCCTTGCAGTACACCACTAGTAACTAAACTCCAGGATCAACATTTGCCATCAACCACCACCCTCTGTCTTCTTTCAGCTAGCCAATTTCTGATCCAAAGCTCTAAGTCACATACAACCCCATACTTCCGTATTTTCTGCAATAGCCTACCGTGAGGAACCTTATCAAACGCCTTACTGAAATCCATATACACCACATCCACTGCTTGACCCTCATCCACCTGCTTGGTCACCTTCTCGAAAAACTCAATAAGGTTTGTGAGGCACGACCTACCCGTCACAAAACCGTGCTGACTATCGCTAATGAACTTATTCTTTTCAAGATGATTATAAATCCTGTCTCTGATAACCTTTTCCAACATTTTACCCACAACCGAAGTAAGGCTCACAGGTCTATAATCACCAGGGCTGTCTCTACTCCCCTTCTTGATCAAGGGGACAACATTTGCTCTCCTCCAGTCTTCCGGCACTATTCCTGTCGACAATGACGACATAAAGATCAAGGACAAAGGCTCTGCAATCTCCTCCCTGGCTTCCCAGAGAATCCTAGGATAAATCCCATCTGGCCCAGGGGACTTATCTATTTTCATACTTTCCAAAATTGATAACACCTCCTCCTTGTGAACCTCAATTCCATCTAGCCTAGTAGGCTGAATCTCAGTATTCTCCTCGACAACATTTTCTTTCTCTACTGTAAATACTCATATAACGCTTCCCCTATCTCCTCTGATTCCACACACAACTTCCCACAACTATCCTTGATTGGCCCTAATCTAACTCTAGTCATTCTTTTATTCCTGATATACCTATAGAAAGCCTTAGGGTTTTCCCTGATCCTATCCGCCAATGACTTCTCGTGTCCTCTCCTTGCTCTTCTTAGCTCTCCCTTTAGATCCTTCCTGGCTAGCTTGTAACTCTCAAGTGCCCTAACTGAGCCTTCACGTCTCATCCTAACATTAGCCTTCTTCTTCCTCTTGACAAGCGCTTCAACTTCTTTAGTAAACCACGGCTCCCTCGCTCGACAACTTCGTCCCTGCCTCACAGGTACATACTTATCAAGGACACGCAGTAGCTGCTCCTTGAATAAGCTCCACATTTCGATTGTTCCCATCCCCTGCAGTTTCCTTCCCCATCCTACGCATCCTAAATCTTGCCTAATCGCGTCATAATTTCCTTTCCCCCAGCTATAATTCTTGCCCTGCGGTATATACCTGTCCCTGACCATCGCTAAGGTAAACCTAACCGAATTGTGATCACTGTCACCAAAGTGCTCACCTACATCTAAATCTAACACCTGGCCGGGTTCATTACCCAGTACCAAATCCAATGTGGCATCGCCCCTGGTTGGCCTGTCGACATACTGTGTCAGAAAACCCTCCTGCACACACTGGACAAAAACTGACCCATCTAAAGTACTCGAACTATAGTATTTCCAGTCGATATTTGGAAAGTTAAAGTCCCCCATAACAACTACCCTGTTACTCTCGCCCCTGTCGAAAATCATCTTCGCTATCCTTTCCTCTACATCTCTGGAACTATTCGGAGGTCTATAAAAGACTCCCAACAGGGTGACCTCACCTCTCCTGTTTCTAACGTCGGCTCATACTACCTCAGTAGACGAGTCCTCAAACGTCCTTTCTGTCGCTGTAATACTCTCCTTGATTAACAATGCCACACCACCCCCCTCTTTTACCATCTTCTCTGTTCTTACTGAAACATCTAAATCCCGGAACCTGCAACATCCATTCCTGCCCCTGCTCTCCCCATGTCTCTGAAATGGCCACTACATCGAGATCCCAGGTGCCAAGCCATGCTGCAAGCTCACCCACCTTATTCCGGATGCTCCTGGCGTTGAAGTAGACACACTTTAAACCAGGTTCTTGCTTGCCAGTGCCCTCTTGCGTCCCTGTAACCTTATCCCTGCCCTCACTACTCTCAACATCCTGTACACTGGCACTACAATTTAGGTTCCCATTCCCCTGCTGAATTAGTTTAAACCCGCCCGAAGAGCACTAGCAAATCTCCCCCGCAGGATATTGGTACCCCTCTGGTTCAGGTGAAGACCATCCTGTTTGTAGAGGTCCCACCTCCCCCAGAAAGAGCTCCAATTATCCAAGAAACCAAAACCCTCCATCCTGCACCATCCCTGCAGCCACGTGTTCAACTCCTCTCTCTCCCTATTCCTCGCTTCGCTATCACGTGGCACGGGCAACAACCCAGAGATAACAACTCTGTTTGTTCTCGCTCTAAGCTTCCACCCTAGCTCCCTGAACTTCTGTCTTAAATCTCCATCTCTCTTCCTACCTATGTCGTTGGTGCCTATGTGGACCACGACTTGCTTAGAGACATGTGTGAAGATATCGACATCATAGGGCGGCACAGTGGCGCAGTGGTTAGCACTGCAGCCTCACAGCTGCAGGGACCCGGGTTCGATTCTGGGTACTGCCTGTGTGGAGTTTGCAAGTTCTCCCTGTGTCTGCGTGGGTTTTCTCCGGGTGCTCCGGTTTCCTCCCACAAGCCAAAAGACTTGCAGGTTGTTAGGTAAATTGGCCATTATAAATTGTCACTAGTATAGGTAGGTGGTAGGGAAATATAGGGACAGGTGGGGATGTTTGGTAGGAATATGGGATTAGTGTAGGATTGGTATAAATGGGTGGCTGATGTTCGGCACAGACTCGGTGGGCCGAAGGGCCTGTTTCAGTGCTGTATCTCTAATCTAAAAAAATGAGCATGAATACCACAGCTGAAAGCCCTTTAAGCAATGGACTCTGTGAAAGGAATCAGGTGATGATCACTGAAATATTGCAAAAAAAACCTGATGAACCACACTGCAAGTTGACAACTACCCTGGCATGGCGGTTCACACAAAGAATTCACTCCAGATAGTTGGAGGCTATAGTCTGTGGGTGAAAAACCAAATCGCATTCTGCTCTGTGCAGCAGTCTTCGTTTAAGATCATATGAGACATACTTCAGTTCAGGAGATTTTGTATCCTCTAAAGAAGAGAGTCATAGGTATTCGATGATGTTGGGAATACAGTACTTATCAAACATTGCAATCAAACTGTTAACGTTTACTCATCATATTAATTGCAAAATCTTGGACTCTGAGCAGCCAATAGAAGCAAATGAGTCAACTTGTACCACAAATACTCATGTATTTTGTGATGCTGGTCCTAACGATCAAGGGCTGTTTGTGGTAAAGGGAATGATCTTGACCGGGCTATCAAATCAACAGACCAAGTGTCCAGAGTGGGTATTCGGGTGACATACATTCAGAAGTGCTCTAGTGATCAGAGGGATGCAATAATTGTGTGTGCACAAAAGACTACTGGCAGTTTAACTGTTAGTTGAATGTTCAGGATTATAGCAAAGGCATGAGATCTATGTGGTAAAAATGTGGTAAAGTATTGTGTACAAAGCGTAGTACAGGTACTGGAAGTGAGACCAGAAGTGGCTCTTTATCGAGAAAGAATTCCCGATTGTTTTTTTTTTGATTCTTTCTTGGGATAGGAGCGTCGCTAGCCACGCCAGCATTTGTTGCTTATCCCTAACCGACCTTGAGAAGGTGGTGGTGAGCCGCCTTCTTGAATTGTGCAGTCCATCTGCTCCAGTATCCCTAAATATAACATAGGATTGCCTGCCTCACTTGAGGGTTACAGAACTACTTTTCCTTTTGAGAAGGATCCCCAATAACTTTCAGGTATCTTATTCTCAACCTCGACACTCACTTTGGTTTTCGTATCTGGTTTTACAACTGCCATCAAAGCTCTAGCCTGCTCTGCTGTGCTTTTAGTCAGACCCCTTTTTTTCTGCATTAGCTTTATGTATTCCAACAATTCCTATGGGTTTACCTCGCAACTTACAGCATTCTGAACAAAGATGTCCCACCTTGTGGCAATGATAACACTTCAGCTTGTGGATATCATTCTAACCTCAACACATTCCTTTCAGGCCTGACAAGGGGATTCTGGAACATTTCCAACTGTTCCCGCTTGTCCTTGGTGACTTACCTTCCTTTCACTCTTCCACTTTCTATCCTTCCCGGGTTTGCGGGGTGATGGACAAACTTTTTTGGCTTATTCACGAGCTCAAAAGCATCAGCGATTTCCACTGCCTGTTTGGCGTTTGAAACCTTTCGGTTCTCCACAACAGTTCTCACTACTGGAGGTTTTTGTTTAAATCTTCCAAGACAATCAGTTCTCTAAGGTTCTCAAACATGGCTTCCATCTTTACTCCCAGTATCCAACGATTAAAATTAATGCTTTACTCGATCAATATCTATGTAAATCTGCCCAGCCAATCTCCGGAAGTTCCGAAAATGCTGTTGGTAATCTTAAGGGACTAACTCATATGCAGCAGGAATAGCCTTTTTTGCCATCTTATAATCTGCAGAAGCCTCTTCAAAGAACATGACACAAACTGCACGAGCTCTGCCCATAAACCTACTTTGCAAAAGCAGTGTCCAGCTTTCCTTTGGCCATTTCATGTGTTGTCTATTCTTTTCAAAAGAAATGAAAAAAAAACCTCTATGTCTCTTTTCTCAAACCTGGGGAGAGATTGAATAAATTTAAACTGCTTTTTGCTGGGTCCTGGGCTGGATTCAGATTCTTCCTGACCAGAATTCTCCCTGGAGACAAGCCTACCCCTTTGTCTTAGTTCTATCTCTTTTAACCGAAATTCCCTCTCCCCTCTTTCAATTTCCCTCTGAAGTTCAAGTTTTCTTATTGCTGTTGCTTTTTCTTTTTCCTGTGGAATTTAAAGTTGCCTCATTTGTAACTGAATTTTAGCTACCTCCATGGCATTGCTCTCAGACTTACTATCTTCTTCCAATTTCAAATGTTCGGCTATAATGTCAATTATCTCTGCCTTTTAGCACCTGATTTAAATTCTAACCCCAATTGTGCTGCCAAATCTTTTAGTTTAATCTTGGTTAAAGTTGTCAAGTCACTGAGGGACACATTCTGCTTTCCGAGAAAATCTGGAAAAGCTGCTAATGCCATTCCAGTGGTGTAGACTTTCCCCGTGAAAAAGCCATTCAAAACAGCCTACAGGGGATGCAGAGACGAAGTGGGCCCACTTGAGAGACGCCAGCTGTGACTCAGCAATGACCACCTATGGCAAACGGGAGAAGCAGAGTGCAGACTGGTTTCAATCTCACTTGAAGAGCTGGAACCTGTCAGAGTCGCTAAGCGCACTGCTCTGTTTAACTACACGAAAGCCCCCAGCGATTTAACATCCGTAGCACTTAAAGTAGCCAGAAGCGCTGCACAAAGAACAGCCAGGTGCAGTGCAAATGACTACTGGCAATACCTATGCAGTCATATTCAGCTGGCCTCTGACAATGGAAACATCAGAGAGCATTAAGAGAGCTTTTGGGCCAACCATCAAGAAGATCGCCCCCCCCTCAAATCGAAATCAGGGGACACAATCACTGACCAACACAAGCAAATGGACCGCTGGGTGGAGCACTACCTAGAACTGTACTCCAGGGAAAATGTAGTCACTGATTCCGCCCTCAATGCAGCCCAGTCTCTGCCAGTCATGGATGAGCTGGACGTACAGCCAACAAAATCGGAGCTCAGTGATGTCATTGATTCTCTAGCCAATGTAAAAGCCCCTGGGAAGGATGGCATTACCCGTGAAATCATCAAGAGTGCCAAGCCTGCTATACTTTCAGCACTCTACGAACTGCTTTGCCTGTGCTGGGATCAAGGAGCAGTACCACAGGACATGCGCAATGCCAATATCATCACCCTCTATAAGAACATGGGTGACCGTGATGACTGCAACAACTACCGAGAATCTCCTTGCTCAGCATAGTGGTGAAAGTCTTCACTCGAGTCGTTTTAAACAGACTCCAGAAGCTGGCTGAGCGTGTCTACCCTGAGGCACAGTGCGGCTTTGAGCAGAGAGATCCACCATTGACATTCTGTTCTCCCTTCGCCAGCTACAGGTGAAATGCTGCGAACAACAGATGCCCCGATACGTTGCTTTCATTGATCACACCAAAGCCTTTGACCTCATCAGCAGACGTGGTCTCTTCGGACTACTAGCAAAGATCGGATGTCCACCAAAGCTACTAAGTATCATCACCTCATTCCATGACAATATGAAAGGCACAATTCAGCATAGCGGTGCCTCATCAGACCCCTTTCCTATCCTGAGTGGTGTGAAACAGGGCTGTGTTCTCGCACCTACACTGTTTGGAATATTCTTCTCACTGCTGCTCTCACATGCTTTCAAGTCTTCAGAAGAAGGAATTTTCCTCCACACAACTTCAGATGGCAGGTTGTTCAACCTTGCCCATCTTAGAGCAAAGACCAAAGTACGGAAGATCCTCATCAGGGAACTCCTCTTTGCTGACGATGCTGCATTGACATCCCACACAGAAGAGTGCCTGCAGAGACTCATCGACAGGATTGCGGCTGTCTGCAACGAATTTGGCCTAACCATCAGCCTCAAGAAAACGAACATCATGGGACAGGACGTCAGAAATGCTCCATCCATCAATATCGGTGACCATACTCTGGAAGTGGTTCAAGAGTTCACCTACCTAGGCTCAACTATCACCAGTAACCTGTCTCTCAATGCAGAAATCAACAAGTGCATGGGAAAGGCTTCCACTGCTATGTTCAGATGGGCCAAGAGAGTGTGGGAAAATGGCGCACCGACACGGAACACAAAAGTCCGAGTGTATCAAGCCTGTATCCTCAGTACCTTGCTCTACGGCAGCGAGGCCTGGACAACGTATGTCAGCCAAGAGCGACGTCGCAACTCATTCCATCTTCGCTGCCTCCAGAGAACCCTTGGCATCAGGTGGCAGGACCGTATCTCCAACACAGAAGTCCTCGAGGCAGCCAACATCCCCAGCATATACACTCTGCTGTGACAGCGGCGCTTGAGATGGCTTGACCATATGAGCCACATGGAAGATGGCAGGATCCCCAAGGACACATTGTACAGCCAGCTCATCACTGGTATCAGACCCACCGGCCGTCCATGTCTCCTCTTTAAAGACGTCTGCAAGTCCTGTGACATTGACCACAAGTCGTGGGAGTCAGTTGTCAGCGATCGCCAGAGCTGGCGGACAGCCATAAAGGCGGGGCTAAACTGAGGCGAGTCAAACAGACTTAGCAGTTGGCAGGAAAAAAGACAGAAGTGCAAAGGGAGAGCCAACTGTGTAACAGCCCCAACAACCAATTTTATCTGCAGCACCTGTGGAAGAGTCTGTCACTCTAGAATTGGCCTTTATAGCCACTCCAGGCATTGCTCCACAAACCACTGACCACCTCCAGGCGCTTACCCATTGTCTTTCGAGACAAGGAGGCCAAAGAAGAAGAAGAAGAAGAAGATTTTCCCCTATTACACAAGAAACCAGCTTCCTATAATTTTACTTTTGGTAATTTCTCCCTCACATTTTAATATTATTCACGTTGGACTTTCATCCCGGATGAGCCTCCAATTAATATGTGACAACCAAAGAGGGAGTTACTGTTAATTCAATCCCAGCTTTTCTTCTTCTTACCTTCTTCTTAGGCCGTCCCTCGGGAACGAGGATGACTTCTTTCTACTTTAGTGATATGGGTCCTTAGGTAACTGAATCGTCCAATCCTGATGCTCCAAGTCCCAAAGTTAATTTTGAAAAGGTGGAAGATGCCTGTGCGTAGGTTCTTTCAATGTGAAGTGGTCGTTGCACACCAGCTACAACACTGTCCAAGTGAAGCAAGGTCTTTCTCCAATGGCAGGGTTGGCTGAGATGATTGGAGACCAGGCTCTGCTACATGGATGGAGACGAATACACACACATGGCCAGCATGTTCAGCTGGCGAGCCCGGATGCAGGCCATGTGCATCTGCATCAGGGTGTTCTTAAAGGGGTAGCTGAAAGCTTGCTCCAAAGACTTCTGTAACGAAGGCTCGCCCGGACCCCTCATGGAGCTGGCAGGAACATGCTAAAGCATAAAAAACAGTATAACCAGTGGCCAGTCACAGGCTCATCAGGAGAATGAAGTGTCTCAAATGCAGCAGTGATGGGGGAAGGGCAGTAAACTAAACAGTTATTTTAAATAGCACAACTGAGTAGCAATTCAATGACAAAGTTGGGTCTTATGTTATAACCAGTGTAGTCCAGAGAAAAAGCTTCTTCTTGATGTTGAGGTTGGTCCAGAAATTTGAAGCTAGGTTTCAAAGGGGATCTTGATATAGATTTTCCAGATTTTTTCCACAGCTCATAGATTAGAAACACAGAAAAAGGCAGCAGATTATAGGCGAGAGCAGAGTCTTACGTTTGTCCAATGTAGTGCAGCACAGAAGCATGATCTTGATGTCCAGTGAATAAAGGATTGGGGTTTGAAGCCAGATTTGAGAGAAAAAACACATCCAGGTCTTGTCCAGATCATTACCAGAGCTCACAATAAACATACCAAGATAGCTCCCGGGCTGTTCGCTCCCAAAGGAGCTTCTCACTGTCCACCTCTATCCATGGCCACCTGCTACCATCCATTACACTTTTTCCCCACTAATTCCTCTCTTCTGCTGTTTAAATTCTCCTGGTTCTAACTGTGGGTGGTTTCTTAGCCCAGACTTCAAGATAACTGTTAAACAGCCTCTGTCTGCTGGTACAAACACCACCCCACACTCAGCCCCACTCCTCCACAGGTCACAGCGTATCAAGAAAGTGTTTCCATTTACCAAAGAAGAGCCAAATTAGACACTATATTTGTCCCCCAGAATAAAACACACCAAACCAGATTCCTTTAGGAGTAAAAAGGAAAAACTAAAGTCACTCAGTTTATCATGTGCTGGCAGGATGCTTTTGGTAGGTGAGGTGTCCCAGAGTCAAAGAGTCGGATGTCACTTGACGTCTCTCCAGGCGAGGCTGTTGAACAGTTTCTGATGGGTAGGCATTTAAGGCAATTTGTCTGCAGCTGGCATTACACAGGTCTTTCAGCAAAGGGTGTAGCAATAGGTCTGCTTGGGTTTTGAAGCAGCAGTCTAGCAGTAGATGCTTTCTTGAGATTTCAGGATCTCCCAAACAGGAATAACAGCAACCACCACTGGATGCAGGAATTCTTCAGAGCCAGGAGGCAATAGAAATCTGCTACCTTTCAAATGCAGGATTTCTTTTCAAGAGATGCAAGTCTTCCTTTACAGGGAGATGTCTTTTTCTCTGGTCTCCAGGAAGGTCACAACCAAATATTCAACTGCCTGCACCTTGTCCAACTCACTGGTCTCTTTCACAATCCAAAAGTGAAACTAACTTTCACCATCCAGTCACATGAGCAGAGAGATCTTCGTGTCCAGGTACATAAATCCCTGAAAGTTGCTACACAGGTTAATAGGGCTGTTAAGAAGGCATATGGTGTGTTAGCTTTTATTAGTAGGGGGATCGAGTTTCGGAGCCACGAGGTCATGCTGCAGCTGTACAAAACTCTGGTGAGGCCGCACCTGGAGTATTGCGTGCAGTTCTGGTCACCGCATTATAGGAAGGATGTGGAAGCTTTGAAAAGGGTGCAGAGGAGATTTACTAGGATGTTGCCTGGTATGGAGGGAAGGTCTTATGAGGATAGGCTGAGGGACTTGAGGTTGTTTTCGTTGGAGAGAAGGAGGAGGAGAGGTGACTTAATAGAGACATATAAGATAATCAGAGGGTTAGATAGGGTGGATAGTGAGAGTCTTTTTCCTCGGATGGTGATGGCAAACACGAGGGGACATAGCTTTAAGTTGAGGGGTGACAGATATAGGACAGATGTCAGAGGTAGTTTCTTTACTCAGAGAGTAGTAGGGGCGTGGAACGCCCTGCCTGCAACAGTAGTAGACTCGCCAACTTTAAGGGCATTTAAGTGGTCATTGGATAGACATATGGATGAAAATGGAATAGTGTAGGTCAGATGGTTTCACAGGTCGGCGCAACATCGTGGGCCGAAGGGCCTGTACTGCGCTGTAATGTTCTAATTCTAATAGTCATAAAACATGATCTGTCATTCCCCTGGTGAGTTGTTTGTAAACTGGTGCCTTGAAGTCTGTGCACTCCACCCAGCTCAAACCAACCAAGCTTCAGCAATCAATGTCCCCAGAAGAAACAATCATTTCCTTAGTTTTTAAAAAACGCACACAAAATTCTAAGTTTCAGCACAGAAGTAAAACTCTTGTAATGCCTTCACCCTTGGCGAAATGAAAAGCTATTCTTGAATGCGTTTCATTACAATGTAAAAACAGGAGTTGAAAACATTTTAAACATACTTTCACACACATCCTCTTATTCACTCTACTTGTGTTAACACAACTTTGCTTTGTACAATTTTTACTCATGCAACACTACAAAGATAAATTCATGGCAAAGTATCTGCAGTAACATTGTTTTATTTCCCGAAATGTGTACAGGATAAGGCTGGAGTACGAAACTCTATCCAAATATTCTGGCATTTTGTGTTTAAAATTTTTCCACAAATGTTGTTCCCAATCAGCCAATTGCAGCTTTCCAAACATTGTCTGCCAGTTGTTTCATGTGTTCCTTTCAAGATTCCTTATAGACCAGCACCTCCGCAAGGTGAACTGCAACATTGGGAACACTGGCCCTACTGGCTTCACTAGTGTCTGAGACGTTTTTTTGAGTATCCATTAACATGTGTGGAATCACTTGAAACTGGAAAACGCCGTTGAGTGCAACAAAAGCTGATTCTTCCTGAGCTTGGAATTTGCCAGTATCCCTTGAACAATTCTATCTTTGTAAGAAATATGGTACTGCCCACGCTGTCAATACCGACTTCTAAGTGAGTAATTGGGTAGGAGTCTGCCTTCATTACTGCATTGACATTTCTGCAGTCTATGCAAAGTCGGGTTGACTCGTCAGGTTTAGACACTATTAATATTGATGAACTCCAGCTACTTTGAGTAGGTTCAATTAAGTTGTTTTCCAGCATGTTTCTGCTTTTTGGGCCTGTTTGTTTGGACTTCAGTGGTTAGGATGCTGTTTGATCGGACTCGATTCTGCTACATCCGCATCATGTGTGGCTAAGGTTGTATATCCTGGCTTATCTTTACAGACTCTTAAATGTTGTCAGTAGCCTTGCTCGGTGTTCCCAATTTTTCTAGCCATTCTGTGTTAGCTAACTGGATACTAAGCCAATCTGAGAATTGTTGAGGCCTCTTTTTGCCTCATACTCAGTATCCCTTTTTATTCTTATCTGTCCCTATTACTTGAAAAAACTGTACTGGCTTATCCTCTGCCTGGTGATAATATTACTTTAACATATTGATACGACAAAGTCGATTCTTTTTCTGGTGATCTGGTGTGTCAATCAAGTAAGTAACCTTATCCACTCTATTAATCACTTTATACGGACCACGGAACGTGTTTTTAAAAGTTTACCCTGTAAAGGTAATAATGCTAATAATTCATCTTCTGGTTGAAAAGTTTGGGTCTTTGCGTTTTTGTCTGCCCATTTTTTTTATAGTGGTTTGGGATGCTTGAAGGTGTTCCTGAGCTACATTACAAGGTTTCATGAGCCTTTCCTGGAACACAGATACATAGTCTCATCCCGAAGTTTCATTCCTTTGTTCTAAGTCCCTGTACTCAATGACTTTTAGAGGACCTCTTATTTCATGTCTGTAAATCATAGATTGTAGAGGAACGCATAGATGCATTTTAGGGCATGCTGGACAAACAGATGAGAGAGAGGGAATAGAAGGTTATGATGGTGGATTTCGATGAGGAATAATGGGAAGAGGCTTGAGTGGAGCAGAAACACCGGCATGGACTGGTTGTGTTGAATATTTCTGTGCCACATAACCTATGTACTCAGCCAGTAACTCTTACAAAGTCAGAGCAACTTGCCTGGCTTTAACTGTATAAGTTCCATTTCGAAGGACTTTTTTCAGTACAAATCCACTTGTGTGACACAGCTGGTTGAATCTTATCTGGTCCCTCAGAATGAATTCCAAACCCTCTCGAATAATCTATGTTCCTTTGTTTTACCTCCCTTATTGGCTTACCACATGTATGTTGGCAGCCACCAAAACTTTATGGACATGATGACTTATGTGTCAATTTCTGTTGCTAAACTCCTCTGCAGACTTTATTTCATTGACTGATCTGTTCAATATATGGCCTCTATTTTCACGGTTATTTTTGTTGGGACTACTACTGTAAGATCTTCCTCTTGCACTAATGGATATTGTTTCTCCAGTACGTGATCATCTTTTGACACAAGAGACACTTCTGGACTCACTATCAGTATTTGCACTGCACTTTCTTACTCTCCACTGTTTAACATGATTCTGTCAGGTCGTGGGCCTCATTTCTTGGCCATCATTCTGAGCAGTCAACCAATATTTAAAGTTGACAGTAGCTTTTTGTACACACCCTACAATCGTCATATCCCTCCTTTCAGTACACCATTCTGCAATATATATCACATGGGTACCCACTCTGGGTGATTAGACTTTGCATGTGATAGCCGTGTCACGTGGGACATGATCACTCCCATTACCATAATTAAAACCTTAAGTTAGCACATCCTGTTCCTCAGGACCTTCATCAAAAAACACACAAGCATTTGAGGTATAAGGTGGCAATTTTCATGCACACCTCAGCATTGATTAAAGCTCATCTCCCTGCATGTAAGGCATTTAAATTTGCAGAACAAAAACACTAATTGTGGTATCTTCTTGTGCTGGAGGATTATTGAACAGAAAATAAGACATTTTGGGATTTTCTCATAGGCTAATTGATAGGGACTACACTTTTCAACAATATGAAATGAATTCTCCACATTAATCACACAAGGATGGGCTGTTGTCAACTTGCAGTCTGTTGATCTGCTGAAATATAGTCATAAAGTCATTCATCGCATAGAAGGAGGCTTTTCAGCCCACAGAGTCCATACCAGCTCTGTACAGATCAATCCAGTCAGTCCCACTCTGCCGCTCAATCCCTGAAGCCCTGCAAGTTTATTTCCTTCATGTTCCCATCCAATTTCCTTTTGAAATCATTGTTTGTCTCAGCTTACACCACGCTCATGGGCAGTGAATTCCAGGTCATTACCACTCGCTGTGTTAAAATGGACTATAATGTTGAAAAATGTGAAGTTATCCACTTTGGTAGGAAAAGCAGAAATATGGAGTATTTCTTAAATGATGAATGATTGGGAAGTGTTGATGTCCAAAGGGAACTGTGCGCCCTTGTTCCTATGTCACTGAAAGCTAACACGCAGGTGCATCAAGCAATTCGGAAGGCAAATAGTATGTCAGCCTTTATTGCAAGATGATTTGAGTACAGAAGTAAAGAAGCCTTGCTGCAATTGTATAGAGCCTTGGTGAGACCGCACCTGGAATATTGTGTACCGTTTTGGTCTCCTTACTTAAGGAAGGATATACTGCCATAGAAGAATATAACAAAAGTTCACCAGACAGATGCTTGGGTTCGAGGGACTGTCCTATGAGTGGAGATTGAGGAGACTGTGCCTATATTCTCTTACGTTTCGATGAATGAGAGGTGATCTCATTGAGGCAAATGAAATTCTTTCAGTCCTCGACAGGACAGATGCAAGAAGGATGTTTCTCCTGGCTCGGTGTAGGGTGTGGGTCAGGGAGGGGTCATAGTCTTAGGAAAATAGTTAGGCCATTTAGGACTGAGATGAGGTGGAATTTCTTCATTTGAGGCTTGTGAATCTTTAGAATTCTCTACCCCAGAAATTTGGAATTCTCAGTCATTGAGTGCATTCAAGGCAGAGATCGGTAGCTTTCTAGATATTCAAGATATCAAGGAATGTGGGGATACTGCGGGAAAATGTTGTTGACGTAGAAGATCAACCATGAACCAGTTGAATGGTGGAGCAGACTCAAGGAGCTGAATGGTCTTCTCCTGCACCAATTTCCTATGTTCCCATGTGCCTATGTTATTCCTTACATTCCTCCTACATCTCTTGTCCAAAGTCTCCAGTCTGTGTCCCGTAGTCCTTGTACTATCAGTTAATGAGAGCAGTTTTACCTTGTCTAACTTATCTCAGTCTGTCATAATCATGTACACCTCTATCAAATATCCCTTCAATCTTCTTTGCTCCATGGAGAACAACCCTTGCTTTTCAAACAAACCTTTTAATTAAAATCCCCCATCCCTGGAACCATTCTGATAAATCTCCTCTGCACCTTTTCAAGGAACCTCACATCCTTTCTAAAGTGTGCAGAGTGGAACTGGATGTTGTACTGAGCTTTGTAAAAGTTCCACATAACTTCCTGCTTTTGAACTCTATGCCTCTATTTTTCAAGCCCACGATTATGTACTCTTCGCTACCCACTCTCTCAATATATCCCAGCACCTTCAAACATCAATGCACATGCATCCCAGGGCCCTCTGTTCCTGCACACTCTTTAGATCTGCGCCAGTAGTCTACATTGCCTCAGCCTACCCCTTCAGCCAAAATGCATCACGTCACACTTGTCTGTATTTACTTCCATTTCCACTTGTCTGCCCATACTACTCGCTTATCTATATCCTGTTGCAGGCAGTTTGTATCATCCTGACTGTTTGCCACTCCTCCAAGATTGATATCATCGGTAAATTTTGAAATTCTACTTTGGGTTCGAAGATCAAAGACATTTATATATAGCAAAAAAAAAGTGATCATATCATTGATCCTTGGGGAACACCACTGTATACCATCCTCCAGCCTCAAAAACAATTATTTACCAAAACTCGCTGTTTCTGTCCTTAAGCTGTTATTTTAATCCAATTGGATATTTACCCTCCTATTCACTGACACTCAGTTTTGTTAACCATTCTTTTACGCAGTACTTTATCAAACACTTCCTTAAAATCCATGTAGCTAACATCCTTTACATTCCTTTCATCAACCTACTCTCTTACTTCAACAAATATTTAATTAAATTAGTCAAGCATGATCTGCCTTTTACAAATCCATGCTGGCTATCCTGAATGAACTCAAACTTCTCCAAGTGTTTGTTGCTTTTTTCCCCGATTATTGTTTCTAAAAACTTAACCACCACTGATGTTAAACTAATTGGCCTGTAGTTGCTAGGACTGTCCTTATAACCCTTCCTGAATAAATATGTCACATTTACCACTCTCCAATCCTCTGGCACCTCTCCCATTTCTAGGTCAGATTGGAAGTCCAGCTTGAGCACAATAGTTTTGGTGACTGCAGCGTGACAGTAGCGGAGGTGCAGGAGCGAACTTGCAGCTGGGAAGTCAATTTCAGTGTAAGTTTAAAAGTTAATTCCCTTTTGTTTTCGGAGGACCAGGGGACTGCTCGGTAAGTAAAAACTATATATTTGGGTGGTTTAAAATCTCTTTCTTTTAGTTTTGGTGACTGCAGCTTGACAGTAGCGGAGGTGCGGGAGCGAACTTGCAGCTGGGAAGTCAATTTCAGTGTAAGATTAAAAGTTAATTCCCTTTTGTTTTCGGAGGACCAGGGGACTGTTGGGTAAGTAAAAACTATATATTTGAGTGGTGGCTGCAGGGATGGTGCAGGAGGGAGGGTTTTGGTTTCCTGGATAATTGGGACTCTTTCTGGGGTAGGTGGTATCTCTACAAACAGGATGGTCTTCACCTGAACCAGAGGGGTACCAATATCCTGCGGGGGAGATTTGCTAGTGCTCTTCGGGAGGGTTTAAACTAATCCAGCAGGGGAATGGGAACCTAAATTGTAGTGCCAGTGTACAGGATGTTGAGAGTAGTGAGGGCAGGGATAAGGTTACAAGGACGCAAGAGGGCACTGGCAAGCAAGAACCTGGTTTAAAGTGTGTCTACTTCAACGCCAGGAGCATCCGGAATAAGGTGGGTGAGCTTGCAGCATGGGTTGGTACCTGGGATCTCGATGCAGTGGTCATTTCGGAGACATGGGTAGAGCAGGGGCAGGAATGGATGTTGCAGGTTCCGGGATTTAGATGTTTCAGTAAGAACAGAGAAGATGGTAAAAGAGGGGGGGTGGGTGTGGCATTGTTAATCAAGGAGAGTATTACAGCGACGGAAAGGACGTTTGAGGACTCGTCTACTGAGGTAGTATGGGCCGAGGTTAGAAACAGGAGAGGTGAGGTCACCCTGTTGGGAGTCTTTTATAGACCTCCGAATATTTCCAGAGATGAATATTTTGCGTCAGTATTTACAGTAGAGAAAGAAAATGTTGTCGAGGAGAATACTGAGATTCAGGCTACTAGGCTAGATGGGATTGAGGTTCACAAGGATGAGGTGTTATCAATTTTGGAAAGTGTGAAAATAGATAAGTCCCCTGGGCCAGATGGGATTTATCCTAGGATTCTCTGGGAAGCTAGGGAGGAGATTGCAGAGCCTTTGTCCTTGATCTTTATGTCGTCATTGTCGACAGGAATAGTGCCGGAAGACTGGAGGATAGCAAATGTTGTCCCCTTGATCAAGAAGGGGAGTAGAGACAGCCCTGGTAATTATAGACCTGTGAGCCTTACTTCGGTTGTGGGTAAAATGTTGGAAAAGGTTATAAGAGATAGGATTTATAATCATCTTGAAAAGAATAAGTTCATTATCGATAGTCAGCACGGTTTTGTGAAGGGTAGGTCGTGCCTCACAAACCTTATTGAGTTTTTTGAGAAGGTGACCAAACAGGTGGATGAGGGTAAAGCCGTGGATGTGGTGTATATGGATTTCAGTAAGGCGTTTGATAAGGTTCCTCACGGTAGGCTATTGCAGAAAATACGGAAGTATGGGGTTGAAGGTGATTTAGAGCTTTGGATCAGAAATTGGCCAGCTGAAAGAAGACAGAGGGTGGTGGTTGATGGAAAATGTTCATCCTGGAGTTTAGTTACCAGTGGTGTACCGCAAGGATCTGTTTTGGGGCCACTGCTGTTTGTCATTTTTATAAATGACCTGGAAGAGGGTGTAGAAGGGTGGGTTAGTAAATTTGCAGATGACACGAAGGTAGGTGGAGTTGTGGATAGTGCCGAAGGATGTTGTAGGGTTCAGAGGGACATAGCTAGGCTGCAGAGCTGGGATGAGAGATGGCAAATGGAGTTTAATGCGGAAAACTGCAAGGTGATTCACTTTGGAAGGAGTAACAGGAATGCAGAGTACTGGGCTAATGGGAAGATTCTTGGTAGTGTAGATGAACAGAGAGATCTTGGTGTCCAGGTGCATAAATCCCTGAAGATTGCTACCCAGGTTAATAGGGCTGTTAAGAAGGCATATGGGGTGTTAGCTTTTATTAGTAGGGGGATCGAGTTTCGGAGCCACGAGGTCATGCTGCAGCTGTACAAAACTCTGGTGAGGCCGCACCTGGAGTATTGCGTGCAGTTCTGGTCACCGCATTATAGGAAGGATGTGGAAGCTTTGGAAAGGGTGCAGAGGAGATTTACTAGGATGTTGCCTGGTATGGAGGGAAGGTCTTACGAGGATAGGCTGAGGGACTTGAGGTTGTTTTCGTTGGAGAGAAGGAGGAGGAGAGGTGACTTAATAGAGACATATAAGATAATCAGAGGGTTAGATAGGGTGGATAGTGAGAGTCTTTTTCCTCGGATGGTGATGGCAAACACGAGGGGACATAGCATTAAGTTGAGGGGTGATAGATATAGGACAGATGTCAGAGGTAGTTTCTTTACTCAGAGAGTAGTAGGGGCGTGGAACGCCCTGCCTGCAACAGTAGTAGACTCGCCAACTTTAGGGGCATTTAAGTGGTCATTGGATAGACATATGGATGAAAATGGAATAGTGTTGAACAAAGAACAAAGAACACAGATAATTACAGCACAGGAACAGGCCCTTCGGCCCGCCAAGCCTGCGCCGATCCAGATCCTCTATCTAAACATGTCGCCTATTTTCTAAGGGTCTGTATCTCTTTACTTCCTGTCCATTCATGTATCTGTCTAGATACATCTTAAAAGACGCTATCATGCCCGCGTCTACCACCTCCGCTGGCAATGCGTTCCATGCACCCACCACCCTCTGCGTAAAGAACTTTCCACGCATATCCCTCCTAAACCTTTCCCCTTTCACTTTGAACTCGTGTCCCCTTGTAATTGAATCCCCCACTCTGGGAAAAAGCTTCTTGCTATCCACCCTGTCTATACCTCTCATGATTTTGTACACCTCAATCAGGTCCCCCCTCAACCTCCGTCTTTCTAATGAAAATAATCCTAATCTACTCAACCTCTCTTCATAGCTAGCGCCCTCCATACCAGGCAACATCCTGGTGAACCTCCTCTGCACCCTCTCCCAAGCATCCACATCCTTTAGGTAATGTGGCGACCAGAACTGCACGCAGTATTCCAAATGTGGCCGAACCAAAGTCCTATACAACTGTAACATGACCTGCCAACTCTTGTACTCAATACCCCGTCCGATGAAGGAAAGCATGCCGTATGCCTTCTTGACCACTCTATTGACCTGCGTTGCCACCTTCAGGGAACAATGGACCTGAACACCCAAATCTCTCTGTACATCAATTTTCCCCAGGACTTTTCCATTTACTGTATAGTTCACCATTAAATTGGATCTTCCAAAATGCATCACCTTGCATTTGCCCTGATTGAACTCCATCTGCCATTTCTCTGCCCAACTCTCCAATCTATCTATATTCTGCTGTATTCTCTGACAGTCCCCTTCACTATCTGCTACTCCACCAATCTTAGTGTCGTCTGCAAACTTGCTAATCAGACCACCTAAACTTTCCTCCAAATCATTTATGTATATCACAAACAACAGTGGTCCCAGCATGGATGTAGGTCAGATGATTTCACAGGTCGGCGCAATATCGAGGGCCGAAGGGCCTGTACTGCGCTGCAATGTTCGAATTCTAATTCTAAAAAAAAATACTGGGGATGTTGGCCTGAGAGAAGACACTGATATTAGAGCAAAAGTCCTGTCACTGATTTTGCAGCATCTTGCGGAGGCAATGCTGGTGATATCTTGGCTTACAGATGTCTACTGTTGAGTGTCCATATTTGCAACGCATACAGAAGGTAACACTGTGGCCCTGTAGACCATGAGCTTGGGACCAGGTTTGGGGTCTTTGTCACTAAACACACTTTTCCTCAGATGACAGAAGGCTGCGCTGGCACACTGGAGGTGGATGCCGAGTTTCATCACTGATGTCTGCCCTTGCTGAGAGGAGGCGCCCAAGGTAAGAGAAGCGATCCACATTGTTCAGTGGGTTGACATGGATCTTGATAGTCGGGGGACTGTGCTGCACTGCTGGAGCAGGCTGGTAGAGGACCTTTGTCTTCCTGATGTTTAGCTTCAGGCCCATTCTTTCATACACCTCTGTTAATGCATCGATGAGGGTTTGAAGCTCAGCCTCTGAGTCTGTGATACAGAGACAGGGGGTGTTCTACTCATCTTCTGATTCGGTGATACAGGGAGAGGTGGCGGTCTACTCAACCCCTGAGTCTGTGATACAGAGACATGGGGCGGTCTACTCATCCCCTGAGTCAGTCATAGAGAGACAGGGGGCGTTCTACTCATCCCCTGAGTCAGTCACAGAGAGACAGGGAGCGGTCTACTCATCCCCTGAGTCTGTGATACAGAGACAGGGGGCGTTCTACTCATCATCTGAGTCTGTGATACAGAGACAGGGGGCGGTCAACTCATCCCCTGAGTCTGTGATACAGAGACAGTGGGCGGTCTACTCATCATCTGAGTCTGTGATACAGAGACAGGGGGCGGTCAACTCATCCCCTGAGTCTGTGATACAGAGACAGTGGGCGGTCTATTCATCCTCTGAGTCTGTGATACAGAGACAGGGGGAGGTCTACTCATCCCCTGAGTGTGTGATACAGAGGCATGGGGCAGTCTACTCATCCTCTGCCTCTTTGATACAGGTAGAGGCAAACGTCTACTCATCCCCATGTCTGTGATACAGACACAGGGGGCAGTCTACTCATTCCTTGAGTCTGTGATAAAGAGACAAGGGACAGTCTACTCATCCCCTGAGTAAGTGATCCAGAGACAGGGGGCTGTCTACTCATTCCCTGAATCAGTGATACAGAGACAGGGTGCGGTCTACTCATCCCGAGTCAGTGATACAGAGTCAGGGGAGGGTCTACTCATCCCCTGAGTCTATAATACAGAGACAGGGGAGGGTCTACTCATCCCCTGAGTCTGTGATACAGAGACAGTGCGTGGTCTACTCAACCCCTGAGTCTGTGATACAGAGACAGGGGGCGGTCTACTCATCCCCTGAGTCTGTGATACAGAGACAAGGGGGTGGTCTACTGATCTCTGACTCTGTGATATAGGGAGAGGGGGAGGTCTACTCATCCCCTGATTCTGTGATACAGGGACAGAGGGCAATCTACTCATCCTCTGAGTCTGTGATACAGGGCGAGGGGCAGGTCTACACATCCCCTGAGTCTGTGATACAGGGACAGTGTGCAATCTAATCATCCTCTGAGTCTGTGATACATGGAGCGGAGGAGGTCTACACATCACCTGAGTCTGTGATACAGAGACAAGAGGCGGTCTACTCATCCCCTGAGTCTGTGATCCAGAGACAGGGGGTGGTCTACTCATCCCCTGAGTCTGTGATACAGAGACAGGGGGTGGTCTACTCATCCCCTGAGTCTGTGATACAGAGACAGGGGGCGGTCTACTCATCCCCTAAGTCTGTGACACAGAGACAAGGGGGCAGTTTACTCATCCCCTGAGTCTTTGATACAGAGACAGGGGGCGGTGTCCTCATTCCCTGAGTCTGTGATACAGAGACAGGGGGCGGTCTACTCATCCACTGAGTCAGTGATACAGAGACAAGGGGCCATCTTCTCATCCCCTGAATCAGTGATACAGAGACAGGGGGCGGTCTACTCATCCCCTGATTCTGTGATAAAGAGACAGGTGAGGCTCTACTCATCCCCTGAGTCAGTGATACAGAGACAAGTGAGGGTCTACTCATCCCCTGAGTCTGTGATACAGAGACAGTGAGCGGTCCACTCATCCTCTGAGTCTGTGATACAGAGACAGGGGCGGTCTACTCATCCGTTTATTCTATGATACAGAGACAGGGGGTGGTCTCCTCATCCGGTGACTCTGTGATACAGAGACAGGGGACGTTCTACGGATCCCATGAGTCTTAGATACAGAGACAGGGGGCAGTCTACTCATCCCCATGTCTGTGATACAGAGACCGGGGGCAGTCTACTCATCCTCTGAGTCTGTGATAAAGAGACAGGGGGCGGTCTACTCATCCCATGATTCTGTTATACAGAGACAGGGGGTGGTCTACCCATCTTCTGAATCTGTGATACGGGGAGAAGGAGAGGTCTACACATCCCCTGAGTCTCTGATACAAGGACTGTGGGCAGTCTACTCAACCCCTGAGCCTCTGATTAAGGAGAGGGGGCGCTCGACTCATCCGGTGACTATGTGATACAGAGACAGGGGACGTTCTACGGATCCCATGAGTCTTTGATACAGAGACAGGGGGCAGTCTACTCATGCCCATGTCTGTGATACAGAGACAAGGGGCGGTCTACACATCTTCTGATACGGTGATACAGGGAGAGGGGGCGTTCTACTCTTCCTGTGAGTCTGTGATACAGGGAGAGGGGGAGGTCTTCTCAACCCCTGTGTCTGTGATACAGAGACATGGGGCAGTCTACCCATCATCTGAGTCTGTGAGACAGAGACAGGGGACGGTCAACTCATCGTCTGAGTCTGTGATACAGAGACAGTGGGCGGTCAACTCATCGTCTGAGTCTGTGATACAGAGACAGGGGACGGTCAACTCATCGTCTGAGTCTGTGATACAGAGACAGGGGTTGGTCTACTCATCCAGTGACTCTGTGATACAGAGACAGGGGACGTTCTACGGATCCCATGTGTCTTTGATACAGAGACAGGGGGCAGTCTACTCATCCCCATGTCTGTGATACAGAGATGGGGGCAGTCTACTCATCCCCTGAGTCTGTGACACAGAGACAGGGGGCGGTCTACTCATCCCCTGAGTCTGCAATACAGAGGCAGGCGACGGTCTACTCATCCCCTGAGTCTGTGATACAGAGACAGGGGGCGGTCTACTCATCCCCATGTCTGTGATACAGAGACAAGGGGCAGTCTACTCATCCCCATGTCTGTGATACAGAGACATGGGGCAGTCTACTCATCCCCATGTCTGTGATACAGAGACAAGGGGCAGTCTACTCATCCCCATGTCTGTGATACAGAGACAAGGGGCAGTCTACTCATCCCCATGTCTGTGTTACAGAGACAGGGGGCAGTCTACTCATCCACTGAGTCTATGATACAGAGACAGGGGGCAGTCTACTCATCCCATGAGTCTGTGATACAGAGACTGGGGGCGGTCCACTCATCCCCTGACTCTGTGATACAGAGAAAGCCGACGGTCAACTCATCCCCTGAGTCCATCAGACAGAGACTGGGGGAGGTCTGCTCATCCTCTGAGTCTGTGATACAGAGACAGGGGACGGTCTACTCATCCACTGAGTCTGTGATACAGGGAGAGGGGGATGTCTACTCATACCCTGAGTCTATGATTCGGAGACAGGGGGCGGTCTTCTCATCGCCTGAATATGTGATACTGAGACAGAGGGCATTCTACGCATCCTGTGAATCTGTGATAAAGGGAGAGGGGCCGGTCTACTCATCCCCTTTGACTGTGTCACAGAGACAGGGGGCGGTCTACTCATCCGCTGAGTCTGTGATAGAGAGACAGGGGGCGGTCTACTCATCCCCTGAGTCTGTGATCGAGAGACAGGGGGCGGTCTACTCATCCTCTGAGTCTGTGATACAGAGACGGGGGGTGGTCTATTCATCCCCTGAGTGTGTGATACAGAGGCATGGGGCGGTCTACTCATCCTCTGCCTCTTTGATACAGGTAGAGGCAAACGTCTACTCATCCCCTGAGTCTGTGAGACAGGGAGAGTTGGAAGTCTACACATCCCCTGAGTCTGTGATGCAGGGACCGTGGGCGGTCGTTTCATCCCCTGATTCTGTGATACAGGGAGAGGGGAAGTCTACACATCCCCTGAGTCTGTGATACAGGGACCGTGGGCGGTCGACTCATCCCCTGAGCCTCTGATACAGGAGTGGTGGCGCTCTACTCATCCTGTGATTCTGTGATACAGAGACAGGTGGAGCTCTACTCATCCCCTGAGTCTGTGAGACAGAGACATGGGGCTGTCTACTCATCCCCTGAGTCTGTGATACAGAGACAGGGGGCGTTCTACTCATCCCCTGAGTCTGTGATACAGAGACAGGGGGCGTTCTACTCATCCCCTGAGTCTGTGATACAGAGACAGGGGGCGTTCTACTCATCCCCTGAGTCTGTGATACAGAGACAGGGGGCGGTCTACTCATCCTCTGAGTCTGTGATACAGAGACAGGGGACGTTCTACGGATCCCATGTGTCTTTGATACAGAGACAGGGGGCGTTCTACTCATCCCCTGAGTCTGTGATACAGAGACAGGGGGCGGTCTACTCATCCCCTGAGTCTGTGATACAGAGAAAGGGGGCGGTCTACTCATCCTCTGAGTCTGTGATACAGAGACAGGGGACGTTCTACGGATCCCATGTGTCTTTGATACAGAGACAGGGGGCAGTCTACTCATCCCATGAGTCTTTGTTACAGAGACAGGGGGTCGTCTACACATCCCCATGTCAGTGATACAGAGACAAGGGCAGTCTACTCATCCCCAGAGTTTTTGAGACAGAGTCAGGGGGCGGTCTACTCATCCCCTGAGTCAGTGATACAGGGATAGTGTGCAATCTAATCATCCACTGAGTCTGTGATACAGAGACTGGGGGCGGTCTACTCATCCGCTGAGTCTTTGATAGAGAGACAGGTGGCGGTCTACTCATCCCCTGAGTCTGTGATAGAGAGACAGGAGCGATCTACTCATCCCCTGAGTCTGTGATACAGAGACAGGGGGTAGTCTACTCATCCCCTGAGTCTGTGATACAGAGACAGGCAATGGTCTACTAATCCCATGAGTCTGTGGTACAGAGACAGGGGGCGGTCTACTCATCCCCTGAGTCTTTGATAGGTAGACAGGTGGCGGTCTGCTCATCCCCTGAGTCTATGATACTGAGACAGGGGGCGGTCTACTCATACCCTGAGTCTGTGATAGAGACAGGAGCGATCTACTCATCCCCTGAATCTGTGAAACAGAGACAGAGGGTATTCTACTCATCCTGTGAACCTGTGATACAGGGACAGGGGACGGTCTACTCATCCCCTGAGTCTGTGATACAGAGACAAGGGGCGGTCTACTCATCTCCTGAGTCTGTGATTCAGGGACAGGGGACGGTCTACTCATCCCCTGAGTCTGTGATGCAGAGACAAGGGGCGGTCTACTCATCTCCTGAGTCTGTGATTCAGGGACAGGGGACGGTCTACTCATCCCCTGAGTCTGTGATACAGAGACAAGGGGCGGTCTACTCATCTCCTGAGTCTGTGATTCAGGGACAGGGGATGGTCTACTCATCCCCTGAGTCTGTGATACATGGAGAGGGTGAGGTCTCGACATCCCCTGAGTCTGTGATAAAGAGACAGGGGACGTTCTACTCATCCCTTTAGTCTGTGATACAGAGAAAGGGTCGGTCTACTCATCCCATGTGTCATTGATACAGAGGCTGGGGGTCGTCTACTCATCCCCATGTCTGTGATACAGACACAGGGGGCGGTCTACTCATTCCCTGAATCTGTGATAAAGAGACAAGGGACAGTCTACTCATCCCCTGAGTAAGTGATACAGAGACAGGGGGCGGTCTACTCATCCCCTGAATGAGTGATACAGAGACAGGGTGCGGTCTACTCATCCCCTGAGTCAGTGATACAGATTCAGGGGCCGGTCTACTCATCCCCTGAGTCTATGATACAGAGACAGTGGGCGGTCTACTCAACCCCTGAGTCTTTGATACAGAGACAGGGGGCGGTCTACTCAACCCCTGAGTCTGTGATACAGAGACAGGGGAGGGCTTCTCATCCCCTGAGTCTGTGATACAGAGACAGTGGGCGGTCTACTCAACCCCTGAGTCTGTGATACAGAGACAGGGGGTGGTCTACTCAACCCCTGAGTCTGTGATACAGAGACATGGGGCGGTCTACTCATCCTCTGCGTCTGTGATACAGAGACAGTGGGCGGTCTACTCAACCCCTGAGTCTGTGATACAGAGACAGGGGGAGGTCTACTCATCCCCTGATTCTATGAAACAGAAACTGGGGGCGGTCTCCTCATCCGCTGAGTCTGTGATACAGAGACAGGGTGCAGTGGACTCATCCCCTGAATCTGTGATACGGAGACAGCTAGAGCTCGACTCATCGCATGAGTCTGTGATAGAGAGACAGCGGGTGGTCTAATCATTCCCTTTTGCGTGTGACACAGAGGCAGGTGGCGGTCCACTGATCCTCTGACTCTGTGATACAGGGCGAGGGGGAGGTCTACTCATCCCCTGATTCTGTGATACAGAGATAGTGGGCGGTCTACTCATCCTCTGAGTCTGTGATACAGGGACAGAGGGCAATCTACCCATCCTCTGACTCTGTGATACAGGGCGAGGGGGAGGTCTACTTATCCCCTGATTCTGTGATACAGAGATAGTGGGCGGTCTACTCATCTTCTGAGTCTGTGATACAGGGACAGAGGGCAATCTACTCATCCTCTGAGTCTGTGATACAGGGCGAGGGGCAGGTCTACACATCCCCTGAGTCTGTCATACAGGGATAGTGTGCAATCTTATCATCCTCTGAGTTTGTGATACATGGAGCGGGTGAGGTCTACACATCCCTTTAGTCTGTGATGCAGACACAAGGGGCAGTCTACGCATCCCCTGAGTCTGTGATACTGAGACAGGGGGCGGTCTACTCATCCCCTGTGTTGGAGAATTTTCTGAGCTTTGCTAATTATTACTTAACTTTGTAGAAATATAAAAACAGGACGCAGCTTGTAGCTAACCAATAGTCAGGAAATGTAGACAGAGCAACTGACCACAATCAGCTGGCTTTGGAAGGGACAGAGCTCATGATGGATTTTGGGGAAGTGAACGCAGACTGTTCGTTGCTGACTCTTCCGCTTTTATCATGTTTGTGCAACCTAGCCTGAAGCAACGGCCAAATATAGTACCTGGAGTGTGTACGTTAAATAGGGAACAATAGCTTTTTATGCTCGAGCTAACGCTCTACTGACCTCGGACTTTGCAAAGGGCACAGAGCTGTAGGCGGTCTTGTGGTTGTCCTGTGGTTTATGCTTAATTGTGAAACTGTTAGCTCTGCCTCTTCTATACTGTATATGTCCACGGCCATTTGTAGCTCGGAGTCTGTGAGACAGAGACAGGGGACGGTCGACACATCCGCTGAATCTGTGATACAGAGACAGGGGAATGTCTACTCAACCCATGAGTCTGTGATACAAAGACAGGTGGTCGTCTACTCATTCCCGAGTCTGTGATACAGAGACAGGGGGCGGTCCACTCATCCCCTGAGTCTGTGATACAGGGAGAGGGGGATGACTACTCATCCTCTGAGACTGTTATACAGAGACAGGGGGCGGTCCACTCATCCACTGAGTCTGCGATAGAGAGACAGTGGACGGTCTATGCATCCTCTGAGTCTGTGAGATAGAGACAGGGGGCTGTCTACTCATCCTCTGACACTGTGATACATAAACAGGGGACGGTCTACTCTTCCCCTGAGTCTATGATACACAGACAGGGGGCGGTCTACTCTTCCCCTGAGTCTGAAAAAAAATGATAAGGGGCCGTTTACTCATCCCCTAAGTCTGTGATACAGGGAGAGGGGCAGGTTCAATCATCCTCTGAGTCTGTGATCCAGGGAGAGGGGGATGTCTACTCATCCCATGAGTCTGTGATATCGAGACAGGGGACGTTTTCATCAACCTCTGAGTTTGTGATACAGAGTCAGGGGACGGTCTACTGATCCCATGAGTCAGTGACACAGAGACAGGGGTCGTTCTACTCATCCCCTGAGTCTATGATAGACAGACAGGGGGCGGTCTCCTCATCCCATGAGTCCTTGATACAGAGACAGGGTGTCGTCTACTCATCCCCGAGTCTGTGATACAGAGACAGGGGGCGGTCTACACATCCACTGAGTCTGTGATACAGGGAGAGGGGGCTGTCTACTCATCCCTGAGTCTGTGATACAGAGACAGGGGGCAGTCTTCTCATCCCTGAATATGTGATACTGAGACAGAGGGGATTCTACTCATCCTGTGGATCGGTGATACAGGGAGAGGGGGCGGTCAACTCATCCCATGAGTCTGTGATACAGAGACAGGGGGAGGTCTACTCATTCCATGAATCTGCGATACAGAGACAGGGGGCGGTCTACTCATCCCATGAGTCTGTGATAGAGAGAAGGGGACGGTCTACTCATCCTCTGAGTCTGTGATACAGAGACAGGGGGCGGTCTTCTCATCCCTGAACATGTGATACTGAGACAGAGGGGATTCTACTCATCCTGTGAATCTGTGATACAGGGAGAGGGGGCGGTCTACTCATCCCATGAGTCTTTGATACAGAGACAGGTTGTCGGCTAAACATCCCCTGAGTCTGTCATGCAGAGACAAGGGGTGTTCTACTCATCCCCTGAGACTGTGATACAGAGACTGGGGGCGGTCTACTCATCCGCTGAGTCTTTGATAGAGAGACAGGTGACGGTCTACTCATCCACTGAGTCTGTGATAGAGAGACAGGGGGTAGTCTACTCATCCCCAGAATCTGCGATACAGAGACAGGGGGCGGTCTACTCATCCCATGAGTCTGTGATAGAGAGAAGGGGACGGTCTGCTCATTCTCTGAGTCTGTGAGATAGAGACAGGGGGCTGTCTACTCATCCTCTGACGCTGTGTTACATGGACAGGGGACGGTCTGCTCATCCTCTGAGTATGTGATACAGAGACAGGCAATGGTCTACTAATCCCATGAGTCTGTGGTACAGAGACAGCGGACGGTCTACTCATCCCCTGAATCTGTGATACTGAGACAGGGAATTCTACTCATCCTGTGAATCTGTGATACAGGGAGAGGGGGCGGTCTACTCATCCTCTGAGTCTGTGATACAGATACAGGGGACGTTCTACTCATCCCATGAGTTGTGAAACAGAGACAGTGGACGGTCTACTCATCCTCTGAATCTGTGAGACAGAGACAGGGGGCGGTCTACTCATCCTCTGAGTCTGTGATACAGAGGCAGGCGACGGTGTGCTCATCCGCTGAGACTGTCATACAGAGACAGGGGGCGGTCCACTCATCCCATGAGACTGTGATACAGAGACAGGGGGCGGTCTACTCATCCTCTGAGTCTGTGATACAGAGGCAGGCGACGGTGTGCTCATCCGCTGAGACTGTCATACAGAGACAGGGGGCGGTCCACTCATCCCATGAGACTGTGATACAGATACAGGGGACGTTCTACTCATCCTCTGTGTCTGTGATACAGAGTCAGGCGACGGTCTGCTCATCCCCTCAGTCTGCGATACAGATACAGGGGACGTTCTAGTCATCCCATGAGTTGTGATACAGAGACAGTGGACGGTCTACTCATCCACTGAGTCTCTGAGACAGAGACAGGGGACTTATTACTCATCCTCTGACTCTGTGATACATAGACAGGGGACGGTCTACTCATCCTCTGAGCCTATGAGACAGAGACAGGGGGCAGTCTATTCATCCCATGAGTCTGTGATACAGAGACTGGGGGCGGTCCACTCATCCCCTGACTCTGTGATACAGTGACAGCCGACGGTCAACTCATCCCCTGAGTCTATCAGACAGAGACAGGGGGAGGTCTGCTCATCCTCTGAGTCTGTGATACAGAGACAGTGGGCGGTCTACTCATCCGCTGAGTCTGTGATACAGAGACAGGGGACGGTCTACTCATCCGCTGAGTCTGTGATACAGAGACAGGGGACGGTCTACTCATCCAATGAGTCTGTGATACAGGGAGAGGGGGATGTCTACTCATACCCTGAGTCTATGATTCGGAGACAGGGGGCGGTCTTCTCATCGCGTGACTATGTGATACTGAGACAGAGGGCATTCTACGCATCCTGTGAATCTGTGATAAAGGGAGAGGGGCCGGTCTACTCATCCCCTTTGACTGTGTCACAGAGACAGGGGGCGTTCTACTCATCCGCTGATTCTGTGATACAGAGACAGGGGGTAGTCTACTCATCCGCTGATTCTGTGATACAGAGACAGGGGGTAGTCTACTCATCCCCTGAGTCTGTGATACAGAGACAGGGGGCGGTCTACTCATCCCCTGAGTCTGTGATACAGAGACAGGGGGCGATCTACTCATCCACTGAGTCTGTGATCGAGAGACAGGGGCGATCTACTCATCCCCTGAGTCTGTGATACAGAGACAGGGGGTAGTCTACTCATCCTCTGAGTCTGTGAGATAGAGACAGGGGGCGGTCTACTCATACCCTGAGTTTGTGATACAAAGACAGCGGACGGTCTACTCATTCCATGAGTCTGTGATGCAAAGATAGGTGGTCGTCTACTCATCCCCTGAATCTGTGACACTGAGACAGAGGGCATTCTACTCATCCTGTGGATCGGTGATACAGAGACAGGGGGCGGTCTACTCATACGCTGAGTCAGTGAGAGAGAGACAGGAGCGATCTACTCATCCCCTGAATCTGTGAAACAGAGACAGGGGGCGGTCTACTCATCTCATGAATCTGTGATACTGAGACAGAGGGGATTCTACTCATCCTGTGAATCTGTGATACAGGGAGAGGGGGCGGTCTACTCATCCCCTGAGTCTATCAGACAGAGACAGGAGGCGGTCTACTCATCCCCTGAGTCTGTGATTCAGGGACAGGGGACGGTCTACTCATCCCCTGAGTCTATCAGACAGAGACAGGGGGAGGTCTGCTCATCCGCTGAGTCTGTGATACAGAGACATGGGGAGGTCTACTCATCCGCTGAGTCTGTGATACCGGGAGAGGGGGATGTCTACTCATACCCTGAGTCTATGATTCGGACACAGGGGGCGGTCTTCTCATCGCCTGAATATGTGATACTGAGACAGAGGGCATTCTACGCATCCTGTGAATCTGTGATAAAGGGAGAGGGGGCGTTCTACTCATCCCCTGAGTCTGTGATTCAGGGACAGGGGACGGTCTACTCATCCCCTGAGTCTGTGATACAGAGACAAGGGGCGGTCTATTCATCCTCTGAGTCTGCAATACAGAGGCAGGCGACGGTCTACTCATCCCCTGAATCTGTGATACAGAGACAGAGGGCGGTCTACTCATCCTCTGAGTCTGAGATACAGAGAGAGGGGGAGATCTATTCATCCCCTGAGTCTGTGATAGAGAAACAGGGGCAATCTACTCATCCCCTGAGTCTGTGATAGAGAAACAGGGGCAATCTACTCATCCGCTGAGTCTTTGATAGAGAGATAGGTGGCGGTCTACTCATCCCCTGAGTCTGTGATAGAGAGACAGGGGCGATCTACTCATCCTCTGAGTCTGTGAGATAGAGACAGGGGGCTGTCTACTCATCCTCTGACACTGTGTTACATGGACAGGGGACGGTCTGCTCATCCTCTGAGTATGTGATACAGAGACAGGCAATGGTCTACTAATCCCATGAGTCTGTGGTACTGTGACAGGGGGCGGTCTACTCATCCCCTGAGTTTGTGATACAAAGACAGTGGACGGTCTACTCATCCTCTGAGTCTGTGAGACAGAGATAGGGGGAGGTCTACTCATTCCATGAGTCTTTGATAGAGGGACAGGGGACAGTCTACTCTTCCGCTGTGTCTGTGATACAGCGACAGGGGGCGTTCTACTCATCCCCTGAGACTGTGACACAGAGACAGGGTGCGTTCTACTCATCCCCTGTGTCTGTGATACAGAGACAGGGGGCGGTCTACTCATCCCCTGAGTCTATGATACAGAGACAGGGGGCGGTCTACTCATCCCCTGAGTCTTTGATAGAGGGACAGGGGATGGTCTACTCTTCCGCTGTGTCTGTGATACAGCGACAGCGGACGGTCTTCTCATCCTCTGAGTCTGTGAGACAGAGACAGGGAACGGTCTACTCATCCCCTGAGTCGGTGATACAGAGACAAGTGGAGTTCTAATCATCCCCATAGTCTTTGATGGAGAGACAGGGGGCGGTCTACTCATCCCATGAGTCTGTGATACAGAGGCTGGCGACGGTCTATTCATCCCATGAGTCTGTGATACAGAGACAGTGTGCAGTCTCCTCATCCGCTGAGTGTGTGATACAGAGATAGGGGACGGTCTACTCAACCCATGAGTCTGTGGTGCAAAGACAGGTGGTCGTCTAGTCATCCCCGAATCTCTGATACAGAGACAGGGGGAGGTCTACCAACCGCTGAATCTATGGTACAGGGAGAGGGGGATGTCTACTCATCCGCTGAATCTGTGATACTGAGACAGTGGGCATTCAACTCATCCTGTGAATCTGCAATACAGGGAGAGGGGGAGGTCTACTCATCTCCTGAATCTGTGATACAGGGATAGTGGACAATCTACTCATCCCCTGAGTCTGTGATGCAGGACAGGGGGCGTTCCACATATGCCATGAATCCGTGATACAGAGACTGGGGATGGTCTACTCATCCCTTGAGTTTGTGATACAGAGGTAGGGGACGGTCTGCTGATCCCATTGGTCTGTGATACAGAGACAGGGGGCGGTCTACTCATCCCCTGAGTCGATGATACACAGACTGGGGGCGGTCCCCTCATCCGCTGATTCTGTGATACAGAGACATGGGGCGGTCTGCTCATCCCCTGGGTCTTTGAGACAGAGACAGGTGGTCGTCTGCTCATCCCCGAGTCTGTGATACAGAGACAGGGGGTGGTCAACTCATACCATGAGTCTTTGATATAGAGTGAGATGGTCGTCTACTAACACCGAGTCTGTGATACAGAGACAGGGCCCGGTCTACTCTTCCGCTGAGTCTGTGAAACAGGGAGAGGGGGATGTCTACTCATACCCTGAGTCTGTGATACAGATACAGGGGGCGGTCTACTCATCCCCTGAATCTGTGATACTGAAGGCAGAGGGCGTTCTACTCATCCTGTGAGTCTGTGATACAGGGAGAGGGTGTGGTAAACAAATCTCCTGAGTCTGTGATACAGGGACAATGGGCAATCTACTCATCCGCTTAGTCTGTGATACAGAGACAGGGGGAGGTCGACCCATCTGCTGAGTCTATGGTACAGGGAGAGGGGGAGGTCTACTCATACCCTGAGTCTGTGATTCAGAGACAGGTGGCGGTCTACTCATCCCCTGAATCTGTGATACTGAGACAGTGGACATTCAACTCATCCTGTGAATCTGCGATACAGGGAGAGGGGGAGGTCTACTCATCTCCTGAGTCTGTGATACAGAGACAAGTGGAGTTCTAATCATCCCCAGAGTCTTTGATAGAGAGGCAGGGGGCGGTCTACTCATCCACTGAATCTGTGATACTGAGACAGAGGGCATTCAACTCATCCTGTGAATCTGTGATACATGGAGAGGGGGAGGTCTACTCATCTCCTGAGTCTGTGATACAGGGATAGTGGACAATCTACTCATGCTCTGAGTCTGTGATACAGGGAGAGGGGGAGGTCTACACATCCCCTGAGTCTGTGATACAGAGACAAGTGGAGTTCTAATCATCCCCAGAGTCTTTGATAGAGAGGCAGGGGGCGGTCTACTCATCCACTGAATCTGTGATACTGAGACAGAGGGCATTCAACTCATCCTGTGAATCTGTGATACATGGAGAGGGGGAGGTCTACTCATTCCCTGAGTCTGTGATAGAGAGAGAGGGGCGATCTACTCATCATCTGACTCTGTGATACCGAGACAGGGGGAGGTCTACTGATCCTCTGAGTCTGTGATACAGAGGCTAGCTACGGTCTATTCATCCCATGACTCTGTGATACCGAGACAGGGGGAGGTCTACTCATCCCATGAGTCTGTGATACAAAGACAGGTGGTCATCTACTCATCTCCGAGTTTGTGATGCAGAGGCAGAGGGAGGTCTACACATCCGCTGAGTCTGTGATACAGGGAGAGGGGGATGTCTACTCATACCCTGAGTCTGTGAAACAGAGGCAGGGGGCCGTCTGCTCATCCTCCGAATCTGTGATACTGAGACAGAGGGCATTCTACTCATCCTGCGAATCTGTGATACAGGGAGAGGGGGCGGTCTACTCATCTCCTGAGGCTGTGATACAGAGACAGGGGACAGTCTACACATTCCCTGAGTCTGTGATACAGAGACAGGGGACGGTCTACTCATCCCATGAGTCTGTGATACGGAGACAGAGGGCATTCAACTCATCCTGTGAATCTGTGATTCAGGTAGAGGTGGTGGTCTACTGATCCCCTGAGTCTGTGATACAGAGGCAGGAGGCGGTCTACACATCCCCTGAGTCTGTGATAGAGAGACAGGGGCCATCTACTCATCCCCTGAATATTTGATACAGAGACAGTGGGCGGTCTTCTCATCCGCGAGTCTGTGATACAGAGACAGGGGTCGGTCTACTCATCTGCTGAATCTGTGATACAGGGACAGTGGGCAATCTACTCATCCTCTGAGTCTGTGATACAGGAAGAGGCGGTGGTCTACTCATCCCCTGTGTCTGTGACACAGAGTCAGGGGACGGTCTATTCATCCTCTGAGTCTGCAATACAGAGGCAGGCGACGGTCTACTCATCCCCTGAATCTGTGATACAGAGACAGAGGGCGGTCTACTCATCCTCTGAGTCTGAGATACAGAGAGAGGGGGAGATCTATTCATCCCCTGAGTCTGTGATAGAGAAACAGGGGCAATCTACTCATCCCCTGAGTCTGTGATAGAGAAACAGGGGCAATCTACTCATCCGCTGAGTCTTTGATAGAGAGATAGGTGGCGGTCTACTCATCCCCTGAGTCTGTGATAGAGAGACAGGGGCGATCTACTCATCCTCTGAGTCTGTGAGATAGAGACAGGGGGCTGTCTACTCATCCTCTGACACTGTGTTACATGGACAGGGGACGGTCTGCTCATCCTCTGAGTATGTGATACAGAGACAGGCAATGGTCTACTAATCCCATGAGTCTGTGGTACTGAGACAGGGGGCGGTCTACTCATCCCCTGAGTTTGTGATACAAAGACAGTGGACGGTCTACTCATCCTCTGAGTCTGTGAGACAGAGATAGGGGGAGGTCTACTCATTCCATGAGTCTTTGATAGAGGGACAGGGGACAGTCTACTCTTCCGCTGTGTCTGTGATACAGCGACAGGGGGCGTTCTACTCATCCCCTGAGACTGTGACACAGAGACAGGGTGCGTTCTACTCATCCCCTGTGTCTGTGATACAGAGACAGGGGGCGGTCTACTCATCCCCTGAGTCTATGATACAGAGACAGGGGGCGGTCTATTCATCCCCTGAGTCTGTGATACAGAGACAGGGGGCGGTCTACTCATCCCCTGAGTCTTTGATAGAGGGACAGGGGATGGTCTACTCTTCCGCTGTGTCTGTGATACAGCGACAGCGGACGGTCTTCTCATCCTCTGAGTCTGTGAGACAGAGACAGGGAACGGTCTACTCATCCCCTGAGTCGGTGATACAGAGACAAGTGGAGTTCTAATCATCCCCATAGTCTTTGATGGAGAGACAGGGGGCGGTCTACTCATCCCATGAGTCTGTGATACAGAGGCTGGCGACGGTCTATTCATCCCATGAGTCTGTGATACAGAGACAGTGTGCAGTCTCCTCATCCGCTGAGTGTGTGATACAGAGATAGGGGACGGTCTACTCAACCCATGAGTCTGTGGTGCAAAGACAGGTGGTCGTCTAGTCATCCCCGAATCTCTGATACAGAGACAGGGGGAGGTCTACCAACCGCTGAATCTATGGTACAGGGAGAGGGGGATGTCTACTCATCCGCTGAATCTGTGATACTGAGACAGTGGGCATTCAACTCATCCTGTGAATCTGCAATACAGGGAGAGGGGGAGGTCTACTCATCTCCTGAATCTGTGATACAGGGATAGTGGACAATCTACTCATCCCCTGAGTCTGTGATGCAGGACAGGGGGCGTTCCACATATGCCATGAATCCGTGATACAGAGACTGGGGATGGTCTACTCATCCCTTGAGTTTGTGATACAGAGGTAGGGGACGGTCTGCTGATCCCATTGGTCTGTGATACAGAGACAGGGGGCGGTCTACTCATCCCCTGAGTCGATGATACACAGACTGGGGGCGGTCCCCTCATCCGCTGATTCTGTGATACAGAGACATGGGGCGGTCTGCTCATCCCCTGGGTCTTTGAGACAGAGACAGGTGGTCGTCTGCTCATCCCCGAGTCTGTGATACAGAGACAGGGGGTGGTCAACTCATACCATGAGTCTTTGATATAGAGTGAGATGGTCGTCTACTAACACCGAGTCTGTGATACAGAGACAGGGCCCGGTCTACTCTTCCGCTGAGTCTGTGAAACAGGGAGAGGGGGATGTCTACTCATACCCTGAGTCTGTGATACAGATACAGGGGGCGGTCTACTCATCCCCTGAATCTGTGATACTGAAGGCAGAGGGCGTTCTACTCATCCTGTGAGTCTGTGATACAGGGAGAGGGTGTGGTAAACAAATCTCCTGAGTCTGTGATACAGGGACAATGGGCAATCTACTCATCCGCTTAGTCTGTGATACAGAGACAGGGGGAGGTCGACCCATCTGCTGAGTCTATGGTACAGGGAGAGGGGGAGGTCTACTCATACCCTGAGTCTGTGATTCAGAGACAGGTGGCGGTCTACTCATCCCCTGAATCTGTGATACTGAGACAGTGGACATTCAACTCATCCTGTGAATCTGCGATACAGGGAGAGGGGGAGGTCTACTCATCTCCTGAGTCTGTGATACAGAGACAAGTGGAGTTCTAATCATCCCCAGAGTCTTTGATAGAGAGGCAGGGGGCGGTCTACTCATCCACTGAATCTGTGATACTGAGACAGAAGGCATTCAACTCATCCTGTGAATCTGTGATACATGGAGAGGGGGAGGTCTACTCATCTCCTGAGTCTGTGATACAGGGATAGTGGACAATCTACTCATGCTCTGAGTCTGTGATACAGGGAGAGGGGGAGGTCTACACATCCCCTGAGTCTGTGATACAGAGACAAGTGGAGTTCTAATCATCCCCAGAGTCTTTGATAGAGAGGCAGGGGGCGGTCTACTCATCCACTGAATCTGTGATACTGAGACAGAGGGCATTCAACTCATCCTGTGAATCTGTGATACATGGAGAGGGGGAGGTCTACTCATTCCCTGAGTCTGTGATAGAGAGAGAGGGGCGATCTACTCATCATCTGACTCTGTGATACCGAGACAGGGGGAGGTCTACTGATCCTCTGAGTCTGTGATACAGAGGCTAGCTACGGTCTATTCATCCCATGACTCTGTGATACCGAGACAGGGGGAGGTCTACTCATCCCATGAGTCTGTGATACAAAGACAGGTGGTCATCTACTCATCTCCGAGTTTGTGATGCAGAGGCAGAGGGAGGTCTACACATCCGCTGAGTCTGTGATACAGGGAGAGGGGGATGTCTACTCATACCCTGAGTCTGTGAAACAGAGGCAGGGGGCCGTCTGCTCATCCTCCGAATCTGTGATACTGAGACAGAGGGCATTCTACTCATCCTGCGAATCTGTGATACAGGGAGAGGGGGCGGTCTACTCATCTCCTGAGGCTGTGATACAGAGACAGGGGACAGTCTACACATTCCCTGAGTCTGTGATACAGAGACAGGGGACGGTCTACTCATCCCATGAGTCTGTGATACGGAGACAGAGGGCATTCAACTCATCCTGTGAATCTGTGATTCAGGTCGAGGTGGTGGTCTACTGATCCCCTGAGTCTGTGATACAGCGGCAGGAGGCGGTCTACACATCCCCTGAGTCTGTGATAGAGAGACAGGGGCCATCTACTCATCCCCTGAATATTTGATACAGAGACAGTGGGCGGTCTTCTCATCCGCGAGTCTGTGATACAGAGACAGGGGTCGGTCTACTCATCTGCTGAATCTGTGATACAGGGACAGTGGGCAATCTACTCATCCTCTGAGTCTGTGATACAGGAAGAGGCGGTGGTCTACTCATCCCCTGTGTCTGTGACACAGAGTCAGGGGACGGTCTATTCATCCTCTGAGTCTGCAATACAGAGGCAGGCGACGGTCTACTCATCCCCTGAATCTGTGATACAGAGACAGAGGGCGGTCTACTCATCCTCTGAGTCTGAGATACAGAGAGAGGGGGAGATCTATTCATCCCCTGAGTCTTTGATACAGGGACAGGGGAGGGTCTACTCATCCCCTGAGACAGTGACACAGAGACAGGGGGCGGTCTACTCATCCTCTGAGTCTGAGATACAGAGAGAGGGGGAGATCTATTCATCCCCTGAGTCTTTGATACAGGGGCAGGGGAGGGTCTACTCATCCCCTGAGACAGTGACACAGAGACACTGGGCGGTCGACTCATCCCCTGACTCTGTGATACAGAGAGAGGGGGCGGTCTACTCATCCCCTGAATCTTTGATAGAGAAACAGGGGCGGACTACTCATCCCCTGAGTCTGTGATACAGAGACAGAGGGCGGTCTACTCATCCTCAGAGTCTGTGATACAGAGACAGGGGACGAACTACTCATCCTCAGAGTCTGTGAGGCAGAGACTGAGGGAGGTCTACTCATCCCCTGAATCTGTGAAACAGAAACAGGGGACGGTCTACTCATCCCCTGAATCTGTGACACAGAGACAGGGGGCGGTCTACTCATTCTCTGAATCTGTGATACAGAGACAGGGGGCGGTCTACTCATCCGCTGAGTCTGTGTTACAGAGACAGGGGGCTGTCTACTCATCCCCTGAATCTGTGACACAGAGACAGGGGGCTGTCTACACATCCCCTGAGTCTGTGATAAAAAGATAAGGGGCGGTCTACTCATCCCCTGAGACTCTGATACAGCGACAGGGGGTGGTCTACTCATAACCTGAGTCTGTGTTACAGAGACAGGGGGCGGTCAACTCATCCACTGAGTCTGTGATGCAGAGACAGAGGACGACCGACTCATCCCCTGAGTTGGTGATACAGGGACACGGGGCGGTCTACTCATCCTCTGAGTCTGTGATACAGAGATCAGGGGCGGTCCACTCATCCTCTGATTCTGTGACAAAGAGACAGGGGACGGTGTACTCATCCCCTGAGTCCGTGATACAGAGACATGGGGACGGTCTACTCATCCTCTGAGTCTGTGATAAAGGGACAGTTGGCTATCTACTCATCCCCTGACTCTGTGATACAGAGACAGGGGACGATCTACTCATCCCCTGAGTCTGTCATACAGAGACAGGGGGCTGTCTACTCATCCCCTGAGTCTCTGATACAGAGACAGGGGACGACGATCTATTCATCCCCTGGGTCTGTGATACAGAGACAGGGGGCTGTCTACTCATCCCCTGAGTCTCTGATACAGAGACAGGGGGCGGTCTACTCATCCTCTGTGTCTGTGATACAGAGATCGGGGGCGGTCCACTCATCCTCTGATTCTGTGATAAAGAGACAGGAAACGGTGTACTCATCCCATGAGTCTGTGATACAGAGCCAGGGGACGGGCTAACTATCCCCTGAGTCTGTGATACAGAGACAGGGGGTCGGCCTCCTCATCCTCTGAGTCTGTGAAACAACGCGAGTTGGAGGTCTACTCATCCGCTGAGTCTGTGATACAGACACAGGGAGCGGTCGACTCACCCCCTGAGTCTGTGATACAGAGACAGGGGGCGGTCTGCTAATCCCCTGAGTCTCTGATGCAGAGACAGGGTGTGGTCTACTCATCTTCTGAGTCTGTGATGCAGGGAGAGGGGGAGGTCCACTCATCCCATGATTCTGTTATGCAGAGACAGAGAGCATTCTACTCATCCCCTGAATCTGTGATACAGGGATCGGGGGCGGTCTACTCATTCCCTGAGTCTGTGATACAGAGACAAGGGGCGGTCTACACATCCTCTGAGTCTGTAATCCAGAGACAGGGGACGTTCTACTCACCCCATGTCTGTGATACAGAGACAGGGGGCAGTCTCCTCATCCTCTGAGTCTGTGATACAGGGAGAGGGGGAGGTCTACTCATCCCCTGAGTCCGTGATGCAGGGAAAGTGGGCAAACGCTGAGTGAACTATCTCTCTGTCTCCCGATCTCTTTATACTCCGGGTCCGCTCTCGCTGTTTCCAGCCCGCTGAGTGAACTCTTGCTCTCTCTCTCCAAGTCTCTTTATACTTCGGCTCTGCCATCGCTGTTTCCAGATCGCTGAGTGAACTCTCTCTCTGTCTCCTGGTCTCTGTATACTCCGGCTCCGCTCTCACTGTTTCCCGCACGCTGAGTGAACTCTCGCTCTGTCTCCCGGTCTCTTTATACTCCGGCTCCGCTCTCGCTGTTTTGTGCTCGCTGAGTGAACTCTCGCCCTGTCTCCCAGTCTCTTTATACTCCGGCTCCGCTCTCACTGTTTCCCGCACGCTGAGTGAACTCTCGCTCTGACTCCCGGTCTCTTTATACTCCAGCTCCACTCTCACTGTTTCCAGCTCGCTGAGTGAAATCTCGCTCTCTCTCTCCCGGTCTCTTTATACGACAGCTCCGCACTCGCTGTTTCGCTGTCGCGGAGTGAACTCTCTCTCTGTCTCCCGGTCTCTTTGCACTCCGGCTCCACTCTCGCTGTTTCCTGCTCGCTGAGTAAACTCTCGCTCTGTCTCCGTGTCTCTTTATACTCCGGCTCCGCTCTCGAAGTTTCCCTCTTGCTAAGTGAACTCTTTCTCTGTCTCCCGGTCTCTTTATACTCCGGCTCCACTCTCACTGTTTCCCGCTGTCTGAGTGAACTCTCTCTGTCTCTCTTCCGGTCTCTTTATACTCCAGCTCCGCTCTCGCTGTTTCCCACTCGCTGATTGAACTCTCGCTCTGTCGCCAAGTCTCTTTATACTCCCGCTCCACTCTCACTGTTTCCCGCTGTCTGAGTGAACTCTCGCTCTGTCTCCCAGTCCCTTTATACTCCGGCTCTGCTCTTGCTGTTTCCCTCTCACTGAGTGAACTCTCTCTCTCTCTCGGTCTCTAAATACTCCGGCTCCACTACCACTGTATCCCGCTGTCCGAGTGAACTCTCTCTGTCTCTCTCCCGGTCTTTTTGTACTCCAGCTCCACTCTCGCTGTTTGCCTCTTGCTGAGTGAACTCTCGCTCTGTCTCCCAGTCTCTTCATACTCCAGCTCCGCTCTCGCTGTTTGCCTCTTGCTGAGTGAACTCTCGCTCTGTCTCCCAGTCCCTTTATATTCCGGCTCTGCTCTTGCTGTTTCCCTCTCACTGAGTGAACTCTCTCTCTCTCTCTCCCGGTCTCTTTGTACTCCAGCTCCGCTCTCGCTGTTTCCCGGTGTCTGAGTGAACTCTCATTGTGTCTCCCAGTCTCTCTGTGCTGCGGCTCCGCTCTCGTTGTTTCCAACTCGCTGAGTGAACTCCCTCTCTCTCTCCCTGTCTCTCTGTACTCCAATTCCGCTCTCGCTGTTTCTTCTCGCTGAGTGAACTCTCGCTTTCTCTCCCGGTTTCTTTATATGCCGGCTCCGCTCTCGCTGTTTCCCTCCCCCTGAGTGAACTCTTTCTCTGTCTCCCGGTCTCTTTATTCTCGAGCTCCACTCTCGCTGTTTCCCGCTCGCTCAGTGAACTCCCTCTCCCTCTCCCTGTCTCTCTGTACTCCAATTACGCTCTCGCTGTTTCCCGCTCGCTGAGTGAACTCTCGCTCTGTCTCCCGGTCTCTATATACGCCGGCGCAGCTCTCACTGTTTCCAGCTCGCTGAGTGAACTCTCTGTCTGTCTCCTGGTCCCTTTATACTCCAGCTCCGCTCTCGCTGTTTCCCACTCGCTGATTGAATTCTCGCTCTGTCTCCAAGTCTCTTTATACCCCCGCTCCACTCTCACTGTTTCCTGCTGTCTGAGTGAACTCTCGCTCTGTCTCCCAGTCCCTTTATACTCCGGCTCTGCTCTTGCTGTTTCCCTCTCACTGAGTGAACTCTCTCTCTCTCTCTCGGTCTCTAAATACTCCGGCTCCACTACCACTGTATCCCGCTGTCTGAGTGAACTCTCTCTGTCTCTCTCCCGGTCTCTTTGTACTCCAGCTCCACTCTCGCTGTTTGCCCCTTGCTGAGTGAACTCTCGCTCTGTCTCCCAGTCTCTTCATACTCCAGCTCCGCTCTCGCTGTTTGCCTCTTGCTGAGTGAACTCTCGCTCTGTCTCCCAGTCCCTTTATATTCCGGCTCTGCTCTTGCTGTTTCCCTCTCACTGAGTGAACTCTCTCTCGCTCTCTCCCGGTCTCTTTGTACTCCAGCTCCGCTCTCGCTGTTTCCCGGTGTCTGAGTGAACTCTCATTGTGTCTCCTAGTCTCTCTGTGCTGCGGCTCCGCTCTCGTTGTTTCCAACTCGCTGAGTGAACTCCCTCTCTCTCTCCCTGTCTCTCTGTACTCCAATTCCGCTCTCGCTGTTTCTTCTCGCTGAGTGAACTCTCGCTTTCTCTCCCGGTCTCTTTATATGCCGGCTCCGCTCTCGCTGTTTCCCTCCCCCTGAGTGAACTCTTTCTCTGTCTCCCGGTCTCTTTATTCTCTAGCTCCACTCTCGCTGTTTCCCGCTCGCTCAGTGAACTCCCTCTCTCTCTCCCTGTCTCTCTGTACTCCAATTACGCTCTCGCTGTTTCCCGCTCGCTGAGTGAACTCTCGCTCTGTCTCCCGGTCTCTATATACTCCGGCGCAGCTCTCACTGTTTCCAGCTCGCTGAGTGAACTCTCTGTCTGTCTCCTGGTCTCTTTATGCTCCGGCTCCACTCTCACTGTTTCCCGCTGTCTGAGTGAACTCTCTCTCTCTCTCTCCCGGTCTCTTTATGCTGCGGCTCCACTCTCGCTGTTTCCCTCTCGCTAAGTGAACTCTTTCTCTCTCTCTCCCAGTCTCTTTATACTCCGGCTCCGCTCTTGCTGTTTCCCGCTCGCTGAGTGAACTCTCTCTCTCTCTCTCCCGTTCTCTTTACACTCCGGCTCCGCTCTTGCTGTTTCCCGCTCGCTGAGTGAACTCTCTCTCTCTCTCTCCCAGTCTCTTTACACTCCGGCTCCACTCTCACTGTTTCCCGCTGTCTGTGTGAACTCTCACTCTATCTCCCAGTCTCTTTATACTCCGGCTCTGCTCTTGCTGTTTCCCACTCACTGAGTGAACACTCTCTCTCTCTCTCCCGGTTTCTTTGTACTCCAGCTCCGCTCTCGCTGTTTCCCGATGTCTCAGTGAACTCTCACTGTGTCTCCCAGTCTCTCTGTGCTGCGACTCTGCTCTCGTTGTTTCCAGCTCGCTGAGTGAACTCCCTCTCTCTCTCCCGGTCTCTCTGTACTCCAATTCCGCTCTCGCTGTTCCCTCTCGCTGAGTGAACTCTCGCTCTGTCTCCCGGTCTCTTTATACTCCGGCTCCGCTCTCGCTGTTTTGTGCTCGCTGAGTGAACTCTCGCCCTGTCTCCCAGTCTCTTTATACTCCGGCTCCGCTCTCACTGTTTCCCGCACGCTGAGTGAACTCTCGCTCTGACTCCCGGTCTCTTTATACTCCAGCTCCACTCTCACTGTTTCCAGCTCGCTGAGTGAAATCTCGCTCTCTCTCTCCCGGTCTCTTTATACGACAGCTCCGCACTCGCTGTTTCGCTGTCGCGGAGTGAACTCTCTCTCTGTCTCCCGGTCTCTTTGTACTCCGGCTCCACTCTCGCTGTTTCCTGCTCGCTGAGTAAACTCTCGCTCTGTCTCCGTGTCTCTTTATACTCCGGCTCCACTCTCGCTGTTTCCCTCTCGCTAAGTGAACTCTTTCTCTGTCTCCCGGTCTCTTTATACTCCGGCTCCACTCTCACTGTTTCCCGCTGTCTGAGTGAACTCTCTCTGTCTCTCTTCCGGTCTCTTTATACTCCAGCTCCGCTCTCGCTGTTTCCCACTCGCTGATTGAACTCTCGCTCTGTCGCCAAGTCTCTTTATACTCCCGCTCCACTCTCACTGTTTCCCGCTGTCTGAGTGAACTCTCGCTCTGTCTCCCAGTCCCTTTATACTCCGGCTCTGCTCTTGCTGTTTCCCTCTCACTGAGTGAACTCTCTCTCTCTCTCGGTCTCTAAATACTCCGGCTCCACTACCACTGTATCCCGCTGTCCGAGTGAACTCTCTCTGTCTCTCTCCCGGTCTTTTTGTACTCCAGCTCCACTCTCGCTGTTTGCCTCTTGCTGAGTGAACTCTCGCTCTGTCTCCCAGTCTCTTCATACTCCAGCTCCGCTCTCGCTGTTTGCCTCTTGCTGAGTGAACTCTCGCTCTGTCTCCCAGTCCCTTTATATTCCGGCTCTGCTCTTGCTGTTTCCCTCTCACTGAGTGAACTCTCTCTCTCTCTCTCCCGGTCTCTTTGTACTCCAGCTCCGCTCTCGCTGTTTCCCGGTGTCTGAGTGAACTCTCATTGTGTCTCCCAGTCTCTCTGTGCTGCGGCTCCGCTCTCGTTGTTTCCAACTCGCTGATTGAACTCCCTCTCTCTCTCCCTGTCTCTCTGTACTCCAATTCCGCTCTCGCTGTTTCTTCTCGCTGAGTGAACTCTCGCTTTCTCTCCCGGTTTCTTTATATGCCGGCTCCGCTCTCGCTGTTTCCCTCCCCCTGAGTGAACTCTTTCTCTGTCTCCCGGTCTCTTTATTCTCGAGCTCCACTCTCGCTGTTTCCCGCTCGCTCAGTGAACTCCCTCTCCCTCTCCCTGTCTCTCTGTACTCCAATTACGCTCTCGCTGTTTCCCGCTCGCTGAGTGAACTCTCGCTCTGTCTCCCGGTCTCTTTATACTCTGGCTCCGCGCTCGCTGTTTCCCTCTCGCGGAGTGAACTCTTTCTGTGGCTCTTGGTCTCTTTATACTCCGCTCCACTCTCGCTGTTTCCCTCTCGCTAAGTGAACTCTTTCTCTGTCTCCCGGTCTCTTTATGTTCCGGCTCCACTCTCGCTGTTTCCCGCTCGCTGAGTGAACTCTCTCTCTCTCTCCTGGTCACTTTATACTCTTGCTCTGCTTTCGTTGTTTCCCGATGTCTGAGTGACCTCTCTCTCTGTCTCCCGGTCTCTTTATACTCCGGCTCCGCTCTCGCCGTTTCCCTCTCGTGGAGTGAACTCTCGCTCTGTCTCTAGGTCACTTTATACTCCGGCTTCGCTCTCGCTGTTTCCTGCTCGCTGAGTGAACTCTCGCTCTGTCTCCCGGTCTCTATATACTCCGGCTCCGCTCTCACTGTTTCCAGCTCGCTGAGTGAACTCTCTCTGTCTGTCTCCCGGTCTCTTTATACTCCGGCTCCACTTTCACTGTTTCCCGCTGTCTGAGTGAACTCTCTCTGTCTGTCTCCCAGTCTCTTTGTACTCCGTCTCCACTCTTGCGCTTTCCAGCTCGCTGAGTGAAATCTCGTTCTCTGTCTCCCGGTCTCTTTATACTCTGGCTCCGGGCTCGCTGTTTCCCTCTCGCGCAGTGAACTCTCTCTGTGGCTCCTGGTCTCTTTATACTCCGCTCCACTCTCGCTGTTTCCCTCTCGCTAAGTGAACTCTTTCTCTGTCTCCCGGTCTCTTTATACTCCGGCTCCACTCTCGCTGTTTCCTGCTCGCTGAGTAAACTCTCGCTCTGTCTCCGTGTCTCTTTACACTCCGGCTCCACTCTCGCTGTTTCCCTCTCGCTAAGTGAACTCTTTCTCTGTCTCCCGGTCTCTTTATACTCCGGCTCCACTCTCACTGTTTCCCGCTGTCTGAGTGAACTCTCTCTGTCTCTCTTCCGGTCTCTTTATACTCCAGCTCCGCTCTCGCTGTTTCCCACTCGCTGATTGAACTCTCGCTCTGTTGCCAAGTCTCTTTATACTCCCGCTCCACTCTCACTGTTTCCCGCTGTCTGAGTGAACTCTCGCTCTGTCTCCCAGTCCCTTTATACTCCGGCTCTGCTCTTGCTGTTTCCCTCTCACTGAGTGAACTCTCTCTCTCTCTCGGTCTCTAAATACTCCGGCTCCACTACCACTGCATCCCGCTGTCTGAGTGAACTCTCTCTGTCTCTCTCCCGGTCTCTTTGTACTCCAGCTCCGCTCTCGCTGTTTGCCTCTTGTTGAGTGAACTCTCGCTCTGTCTCCCAGTCTCTTCATACTCCAGCTCCGCTCTCGCTGTTTGCCTCTTGCTGAGTGAACTCTCGCTCTGTCTCCCAGTCCCTTTATATTCCGGCTCTGCTCTTGCTGTTTCCCTCTCACTGAGTGAACTCTCTCTCTCTCTCTCCCGGTCTCTTTGTACTCCAGCTCCGCTCTCGCTGTATCCCGGTGTCTGAGTGAACTCTCATTGTGTCTCCCAGTCTCTCTGTGCTGCGGCTCCGCTCTCGTTGTTTCCAACTCGCTGAGTGAACTCCCTCTCTCTCTCCCTGTCTCTCTGTACTCCAATTCCGCTCTCGCTGTTTCTTCTCGCTGAGTGAACTCTCGCTTTCTCTCCCGGTCTCTTTATATGCCGGCTCCGCTCTCGCTGTTTCCCTCCCCCTGAGTGAACTCTTTCTCTGTCTCCCGGTCTCTTTATTCTCTAGCTCCACTCTCGCTGTTTCCCGCTCGCTCAGTGAACTCCCTCTCTCTCTCCCTGTCTCTCTGTACTCCAATTACGCTCTCGCTGTTTCCCGCTCGCTGAGTGAACTCTCGCTCTGTCTCCCGGTCTCTATATACTCCGGCGCAGCTCTCACTGTTTCCAGCTCGCTGAGTGAACTCTCTGTCTGTCTCCTGGTCCCTTTATACTCCAGCTCCGCTCTCGCTGTTTCCCACTCGCTGATTGAACTCTAGCTCTGTCGCCAAGTCTCTTTATACTCCCGCTCCACTCTCACTGTTTCCCGCTGTCTGAGTGAACTCTCGCTCTGTCTCCCAGTCCCTTTATACTCCGGCTCTGCTCTTGCTGTTTCCCTCTCACTGAGTGAACTCTCTCTCTCTCTCGGTCTCTAAATACTCCGGCTCCACTACCACTGTATCCCGCTGTCTGAGTGAACTCTCTCTGTCTGTCTCCCAGTCTCTTCATACTCCTGCTCCGCTCTCGCTGTTTGCCTCTTGCTGAGTGAACTCTCGCTCTGTCTCCCAGTCCCTTTATATTCCGGCTCTGCTCTTGCTGTTTCCCTCTCACTGAGTGAACTCTCTCTCTCTCTCTCCCGGTCTCTTTGTACTCCAGCTCCGCTCTCGCTGTTTCCCGGTGTCTGAGTGAACTCTCATTGTGTCTCCCAGTCTCTCTGTGCTGCGGCTCCGCTCTCGTTGTTTCCAACTCGCTGAGTGAACTCCCTCTCTCTCTCCCTGTCTCTCTGTACTCCAATTCCGCTCTTGCTGTTTCTTCTCGCTGAGTGAACTCTCGCTTTCTCTCCCGGTCTCTTTATATGCCGGCTCCGCTCTCGCTGTTTCCCTCCCCCTGAGTGAACTCTTTCTCTGTCTCCCGGTCTCTTTATTCTCTAGCTCCACTCTCGCTGTTTCCCGCTCGCTCAGTGAACTCCCTCTCTCTCTCCCTGTCTCTCTGTACTCCAATTACGCTCTCGCTGTTTCCCGCTCGCTGAGTGAACTCTCGCTCTGTCTCCCGGTCTCTATATACGCCGGCGCAGCTCTCACTGTTTCCAGCTCGCTGAGTGAACTCTCTGTCTGTCTCCTGGTCTCTTTATGCTCCGGCTCCACTCTCACTGTTTCCCGCGGTCTGAGTGAACTCTCTCTCTCTCTCTCCCGGTCTCTTTATGCTGCGGCTCCACTCTCGCTGTTTCCCTCTCGCTAAGTGAACTCTTTCTCTCTCTCTCCCAGTCTCTTTATACTCCGGCTCCGCTCTTGCTGTTTCCCGCTCGCTGAGTGAACTCTCTCTCTCTCTCTCCCGTTCTCTTTACACTCCGGCTCCGCTCTTGCTGTTTCCCGCTCGCTGAGTGAACTCTCTCTCTCTCTCTCTCTCCCAGTCTCTTTACACTCCGGCTCCACTCTCACTGTTTCCCGCTGTCTGTGTGAACTCTCGCTCTATCTCCCAGTCTCTTTATACTCCGGCTCTGCTCTTGCTGTTTCCCTCTCACTGAGTGAACACTCTCTCTCTCTCTCCCGGTTTCTTTGTACTCCAGCTCCGCTCTCGCTGTTTCCCGATGTCTGAGTGAACTCTCACTGTGTCTCCCAGTCTCTCTGTGCTGCGGCTCTGCTCTCGTTGTTTCCAGCTCGCTGAGTGAACTCCCTCTCTCTCTCCCGGTCTCTCTGTACTCCAATTCCGCTCTCGCTGTTCCCTCTCGCTGAGTGAACTCTCGCTCTGTCTCCCGGTCTCTTTCTACTCCAGCTCCGCTCTCGCTGTTTCCCTCTCGCTAAATTAACTCTATCTCTGTCTCCTGGTCTCTTTACACTCCGGCTCCACTCTCACTGTTTCTCACTGTTTCCCACTGTCTGAGTGAACTCTCGCTCTGTCTCCCAGACTCTTTATCCTTCGGCTCTGCTCTTGCTGTTTCCCTCTCACTGAGTGAACTCTCGTCTCTCTCCCGGTCTCTCTGTACTCCAATTCCGCTATCGCTGTTTCCTCTCGCTGAGTGAACTCTCGCTTTCTCTCCCGATCTCTTTATACTCCGGCTTAGCTCTCACTGTTTCCCGGTGTCTGAGTGAACTCTCACTGTGTCTCCCAGTCACTCTGAGCTGCGGCTCTGCTCTCGTTGTTTCCAGCTCGCTGAGTGAACTCCCTCTCTCTCTCCCGGTCTCTCTGTACTCCAATTCTGCTCTCGCTGTTTCCCCTCTCGCTGAGTGACTTTCGCTTTCTCTCCCGGTCTTTTTATACTCCGGCTTCGCTCTCGCTGTTTCCCGCACGCTGAATGAACTCTTGCTCTGTCTCCCAGTCTCTTTATACTCCGGCTCCGCGGTTGCTGTTTCCCTCACGCTAAGTGAACTCTCTCTCTGTCTCCCAGTCTCTTTATACGCCGTCTCCACTCTAGCTGTTTCCAGCTCGCTGAGTGAAATCTCTTTCTCTGTCTCCTGGTCTCTTTATATGCCGGCTCCGCTCTCGCTGTTTCCCTCCCGCTGAGTGAACTCTTTCTCTGTCTCCCGGTCTCTTTATTCTCTAGCTCCACTCTCGCTGTTTCCCGCTCGCTAAGTGAACTCTCTCTCTCTCTCCCGGTCTCTTTATACTCAGGCTCCACTCACGCTGTTTCCTGCTCGCTGAGTGAACTCTCTCTCTCTCTCCTGGTCACTTTATACTCTTGCTCTGCTTTCGTTGTTTCCCGATGTCTGAGTGAACTCTCTCTCTGTCTCCCGGTCTCTTTATACTCCGGCTCCGCTCTCGCTGTTTCCCTCTCGCGGAGTGAACTCTCGCTCTGTCTCTAGGTCACTTTATACTCCGGCTTCGCTCTCGCTGTTTCCAGCTCGCTGAGTGAACTCTCTCTGTCTGTCTCCCGGTCTCTTTATACTCCGGCTCCACTTTCACTGTTTCCCGCTGTCTGAGTGAACTCTCTCTCTGTCTCCCGGTCTCTTTATACTCCGGCTCCGCTCTCGCTGTTTCCCTCTCGCGGAGTGAACTCTCGCTCTGTCTCTAGGTCACTTTATACTCCGGCTTCGCTCTCGCAGTTTCCAGCTCGCTGAGTGAACTCTGTCTGTCTCCCGGTCTCTTTATACTCCGACTCCGCTCTCACTGTTTCCAGCTCGCTGAGTGAACTCTCTCTGTCTGTTTCCCAGTCTCTTTGTACTCCGTCTCCACTCTTGTGCTTTCCAGCTCGCTGAGTGAAATCTCGCTCTCTGTCTCCCGGTCTCTTTATACTCTGGCTCCGCGCTCGCTGTTTCCCTCTCGCGGAGTGAACTCTTTCTGTGGCTCTTGGTCTCTTTATACTCCGCTCCACTCTCGCTGTTTCCCTCTCACGAAGTGAACTCTTTCTCTGTCTCCCGGTCTCTTTATGTTCCGGCTCCACTCTCGCTGTTTCCCGCTCGCTGAGTGAACTCTCTCTCTCTCTCCTGGTCACTTTATACTCTTGCTCTGCTTTCGTTGTTTCCCGATGTCTGAGTGACCTCTCTCTCTGTCTCCCGGTCTCTTTATACTCCGGCTCCGCTCTCGCCGTTTCCCTCTCGTGGAGTGAACTCTCGCTCTGTCTCTAGGTCACTTTATACTCCGGCTTCGCTCTCGCTGTTTCCTGCTCGCTGAGTGAACTCTCGCTCTGTCTCCCGGTCTCTATATACTCCGGCTCCACTCTCACTGTTTCCAGCTCGCTGAGTGAACTCTCTCTGTCTGTCTCCCGGTCTCTTTATACTCCGGCTCCACTTTCACTGTTTCCCGCTGTCTGAGTGAACTCTCTCTGTCTGTCTCCCAGTCTCTTTGTACTCCGTCTCCACTCTTGCGCTTTCCAGCTCGCTGAGTGAAATCTCGTTCTCTGTCTCCCGGTCTCTTTATACTCTGGCTCCGGGCTCGCTGTTTCCCTCTCGCGCAGTGAACTCTCTCTGTGGCTCCTGGTCTCTTTATACTCCGCTCCACTCTCGCTGTTTCCCTCTCGCTAAGTGAACTCTTTCTCTGTCTCCCGGTCTCTTTATACTCCGGCTCCACTCTCGCTGTTTCCTGCTCGCTGAGTAAACTCTCGCTCTGTCTCCGTGTCTCTTTATACTCCGGCTCCACTCTCGCTGTTTCCCTCTCGCTAAGTGAACTCTTTCTCTGTCTCCCGGTCTCTTTATACTCCGGCTCCACTCTCACTGTTTCCCGCTGTCTGAGTGAACTCTCTCTGTCTCTCTTCCGGTCTCTTTATACTCCAGCTCCGCTCTCGCTGTTTCCCACTCGCTGATTGAACTCTCGCTCTGTCGCCAAGTCTCTTTATACTCCCGCTCCACTCTCACTGTTTCCCGCTGTCTGAGTGAACTCTCGCTCTGTCTCCCAGTCCCTTTATATTCCGGCTCTGCTCTTGCTGTTTCCCTCTCACTGAGTGAACTCTCTCTCTCTCTCGGTCTCTAAATACTCCGGCTCCACTACCACTGCATCCCGCTGTCTGAGTGAACTCTCTCTGTCTCTCTCCCGGTCTCTTTGTACTCCAGCTCCGCTCTCGCTGTTTGCCTCTTGCTGAGTGAACTCTCGCTCTGTCTCCCAGTCTCTTCATACTCCAGCTCCGCTCTCGCTGTTTGCCTCTTGCTGAGTGAACTCTCGCTCTGTCTACCAGTCCCTTTATATTCCGGCTCTGCTCTTGCTGTTTCCCTCTCACTGAGTGAACTCTCTCTCTCTCTCTCCCGGTCTCTTTGTACTCCAGCTCCGCTCTCGCTGTTTCCCGGTGTCTGAGTGAACTCTCATTGTGTCTCCCAGTCTCTCTGTGCTGCGGCTCCGCTCTCGTTGTTTCCAACTCGCTGATTGAACTCCCTCTCTCTCTCCCTGTCTCTCTGTACTCCAATTCCGCTCTCGCTGTTTCTTCTCGCTGAGTGAACTCTCGCTTTCTCTCCCGGTCTCTTTATATGCCGGCTCCGCTCTCGCTGTTTCCCTCCCCCTGAGTGAACTCTTTCTCTGTCTCCCGGTCTCTTTATTCTCTAGCTCCACTCTCGCTGTTTCCCGCTCGCTCAGTGAACTCCCTCTCTCTCTCCCTGTCTCTCTGTACTCCAATTACGCTCTTGCTGTTACCCGCTCGCTGAGTGAACTCTCGCTCTGTCTCCCGGTCTCTATATACTCCGGCGCAGCTCTCACTGTTTCCAGCTCGCTGAGTGAACTCTCTGTCTGTCTCCTGGTCCCTTTATACTCCAGCTCCGCTCTCGCTGTTTCCCACTCGCTGATTGAACTCTCGCTCTGTCGCCAAGTCTCTTTATACTCCCGCTCCACTCTCACTGTTTCCCGCTGTCTGAGTGAACTCTCGCTCTGTCTCCCAGTCCCTTTATACTCCGGCTCTGCTCTTGCTGTTTCCCTCTCACTGAGTGAACTCTCTCTCTCTCTCGGTCTCTAAATACTCCGGCTCCACTACCACTGTATCCCGCTGTCTGAGTGAACTCTCTCTGTCTCTCTCCCGGTCTCTTTGTACTCCAGCTCCGCTCTCGCTGTTTGCCTCTTGCTGAGTGAACTCTCGCTCTGTCTCCCAGTCCCTTTATATTCCGGCTCTGCTCTTGCTGTTTCCCTCTCACTGAGTGAACTCTCTCTCTCTCTCTCCCGGTCTCTTTGTACTCCAGCTCCGCTCTCGCTGTTTCCCGGTGTCTGAGTGAACTCTCATTGTGTCTCCCAGTCTCTCTGTGCTGCGGCTCCGCTCTCGTTGTTTCCAACTCGCTGAGTGAACTCCCTCTCTCTCTCCCTGTCTCTCTGTACTCCAATTCCGCTCTCGCTGTTTCTTCTCGCTGAGTGAACTCTCACTTTCTCTCCCGGTCTCTTTATATGCCGGCTCCGCTCTCGCTGTTTCCCTCCCCCTGAGTGAACTCTTTCTCTGTCTCCCGGTCTCTTTATTCTCTAGCTCCACTCTCGCTGTTTCCCGCTCGCTCAGTGAACTCCCTCTCTCTCTCCCTGTCTCTCTGTACTCCAATTACGCTCTCGCTGTTTCCCGCTCGCTGAGTGAACTCTCGCTCTGTCTCCCGGTCTCTATATACGCCGTCGCAGCTCTCACTGTTTCCAGCTCGCTGAGTGAACTCTCTGTCTGTCTCCTGGTCTCTTTATGCTCCGGCTCCACTCTCACTGTTTCCCGCGGTCTGAGTGAACTCTCTCTCTCTCTCTCCCGGTCTCTTTATGCTGCGGCTCCACTCTCGCTGTTTCCCTCTCGCTAAGTGAACTCTTTCTCTCTCTCTCCCAGTCTCTTTATACTCCGGCTCCGCTCTTGCTGTTTCCCGCTCGCTGAGTGAACTCTCTCTCTCTCTCTCCCGTTCTCTTTACACTCCGGCTCCGCTCTTGCTGTTTCCCGCTCGCTGAGTGAACTCTCTCTCTCTCTCTCCCAGTTTCTTTACACTCCGGCCCCACTCTCACTGTTTCCCGCTGTCTGTGTGAACTCTCGCTCTATCTCCCAGTCTCTTTATACTCCGGCTCTGCTCTTGCTGTTTCCCTCTCACTGAGTGAACACTCTCTCTCTCTCTCCCGGTTTCTTTGTACTCCAGCTCCGCTCTCGCTGTTTCCCGATGTCTGAGTGAACTCTCACTGTGTCTCCCAGTCTCTCTGTGCTGCGGCTCTGCTCTCGTTGTTTCCAGCTCGCTGAGTGAACTCCCTCTCTCTCTCCCGGTCTCTCTGTACTCCAATTCCGCTCTCGCTGTTCCCTCTCGCTGAGTGAACTCTCGCTCTGTCTCCCGGTCTCTTTCTACTCCAGCTCCGCTCTCGCTGTTTCCCTCTCGCTAAATTAACTCTATCTCTGTCTCCTGGTCTCTTTACACTCCGGCTCCACTCTCACTGTTTCTCACTGTTTCCCACTGTCTGAGTGAACTCTCGCTCTGTCTCCCAGACTCTTTATCCTTCGGCTCTGCTCTTGCTGTTTCCCTCTCACTGAGTGAACTCTCGTCTCTCTCCCGGTCTCTCTGTACTCCAATTCCGCTATCGCTGTTTCCTCTCGCTGAGTGAACTCTCGCTTTCTCTCCCGATCTCTTTATACTCCGGCTTAGCTCTCACTGTTTCCCGGTGTCTGAGTGAACTCTCACTGTGTCTCCCAGTCACTCTGAGCTGCGGCTCTGCTCTCGTTGTTTCCAGCTCGCTGAGTGAACTCCCTCTCTCTCTCCCGGTCTCTCTGTACTCCAATTCTGCTCTCGCTGTTTCCCCTCTCGCTGAGTGACTTTCGCTTTCTCTCCCGGTCTTTTTATACTCCGGCTTCGCTCTCGCTGTTTCCCGCACGCTGAGTGAACTCTTGCTCTGTCTCCCAGTCTCTTTATACTCCGGCTCCGCGGTTGCTGTTTCCCTCACGCTAAGTGAACTCTCTCTCTGTCTCCCAGTCTCTTTATACGCCGTCTCCACTCTAGCTGTTTCCAGCTCGCTGAGTGAAATCTCTTTCTCTGTCTCCTGGTCTCTTTATATGCCGGCTCCGCTCTCGCTGTTTCCCTCCCGCTGAGTGAACTCTTTCTCTGTCTCCCGGTCTCTTTATTCTCTAGCTCCACTCTCGCTGTTTCCCGCTCGCTAAGTGAACTCTCTCTCTCTCTCCCGGTCTCTTTATACTCAGGCTCCACTCACGCTGTTTCCTGCTCACTGAGTGAACTCTCTCTCTCTCTCCTGGTCACTTTATACTCTTGCTCTGCTTTCGTTGTTTCCCGATGTCTGAGTGAACTCTCTCTCTGTCTCCCGGTCTCTTTATACTCCGGCTCCGCTCTCGCTGTTTCCCTCTCGCGGAGTGAACTCTCACTCTGTCTCTAGGTCACTTTATACTCCGGCTTCGCTCTCGCTGTTTCCAGCTCGCTGAGTGAACTCTCTCTGTCTGTCTCCCGGTCTCTTTATACTCCGGCTCCACTTTCACTGTTTCCCGCTGTCTGAGTGAACTCTCTCTCTGTCTCCCGGTCTCTTTATACTCCGGCTCCGCTCTCGCTGTTTCCCTCTCACGGAGTGAACTCTCGCTCTGTCTCTAGGTCACTTTATACTCCGGCTTCGCTCTCGCTGTTTCCAGCTCGCTGAGTGAACTCTCTCTGTCTGTCTCCCGGTCTCTTTATACTCCGACTCCGCTCTCACTGTTTCCAGCTCGCTGAGTGAACTCTCTCTGTCTGTTTCCCAGTCTCTTTGTACTCCGTCTCCACTCTTGTGCTTTCCAGCTCGCTGAGTGAAATCTCGCTCTCTGTCTCCCGGTCTCTTTATACTCTGGCTCCGCGCTCGCTGTTTCCCTCTCGCGGAGTGAACTCTTTCTGTGGCTCTTGGTCTCTTTATACTCCGGCTCCACTCTCGCTGTTTCCCTCTCGCTAAGTGAACTCTTTCTCTGTCTCCCGGTCTCTTTATGTTCCGGCTCCACTCTCGCTGTTTCCCGCTCGCTGAGTGAACTCTCTCTCTCTCTCCTGGTCACTTTATACTCTTGCTCTGCTTTCGTTGTTTCCCGATGTCTGAGTGACCTCTCTCTCTGTCTCCCGGTCTCTTTATACTCCGGCTCCGCTCTCGCCGTTTCCCTCTCGTGGAGTGAACTCTCGCTCTGTCTCTAGGTCACTTTATACTCCGGCTTCGCTCTCGCTGTTTCCTGCTCGCTGAGTGAACTCTCGCTCTGTCTCCCGGTCTCTATATACTCCGGCTCCGCTCTCACTGTTTCCAGCTCGCTGAGTGAACTCTCTCTGTCTGTCTCCCGGTCTCTTTATACTCCGGCTCCACTTTCACTGTTTCCCGCTGTCTGAGTGAACTCTCTCTGTCTGTCTCCCAGTCTCTTTGTACTCCGTCTCCACTCTTGCGCTTTCCAGCTCGCTGAGTGAAATCTCGTTCTCTGTCTCCCGGTCTCTTTATACTCTGGCTCCGGGCTCGCAGTTTCCCTCTCGCGCAGTGAACTCTCTCTGTGGCTCCTGGTCTCTTTATACTCCGCTCCACTCTCGCTGTTTCCCTCTCGCTAAGTGAACTCTTTCTCTGTCTCCCGGTCTCTTTATACTCCGGCTCCGCTCTTGCTGTTTCCCGCTCGCTGAGTGAACTCTCGCTCTGTCTCCCAGTCTCTATATACTCCGGATCCGCTCTCACTGTTTCCAGCTCGCTGAGTGAACTCTCTGTCTGTCTCCTGGTCTCTTTATACTCCGGCTCCACTCTCACTGTTTCCCGCTGTGTGAGTGAACTCTCTCTCTCTCTCTCTCCCGTTCTCTTTATACTCCGGCTTCACTCTCGCTGTTTCCAGCTCGCTGAGTGAACTCTCTCTCTCTCTCTCCCGGTCTCTTTATACTCCGGCTTCACTTTAGCTGTTTTTAGCTCGCTGAGTGAACTCTCTCTCTCTCTCTCCCCCAGTCTCTTTATACTCTGGCTCAGCTCTCGCTGTTTCCCACTCGCTGATTGAACTCTCTCTCTCTTGCCCAGTCTCTTTACATTCCGGCTCCACTCTCACGATTTCCCGCTGTCTGAGTGAACTCTCGCTCTGTCTCCCAGTCTCTTTATACTCTGGCTCTGCTCTTGCTGTTTCCATCTCACGGAGTGAACTCTCTCTCTCACTCTCCCGGTGTCTTTATACTCCGGATCCGCTCTCGCTGTTTCCCATGCGCTGATTGAACTCTCGCTCTGTCGCCCGGTCTCTTTATACTCCGGCTCCACTCTCACTGTTCCCCGCTGTCTGAGTGAACTCTCTCTCTTTCTCCCATTCTCGTTGTCCTCCAGCTCCTGTCTCGCTGTTTCCCGGTGTCTGAGAGAGCTCTCACTGTGTATCCTAGTCTCTCTGTGCTCCGGCTCCGCTCTTGCTGTTTCCCGCTCGCTGAGTGAACTCTCTGTCTGTCTCCTGGTCTCTTTGTACTCCGGCTCCACTCTCACTGTTTCCCGCTGTCTGAGTGAACTCTCTCTCTCTCTCTCCCAGTCTCTTAAAACTCCGGATTCAATCTCGCTGTTTCCAGCTCGTTGAGTGAACTCTCGCTCTGTCTCCCGGAGTCTTTATGCTCTGGCTCCTCTCTCGCTGTTTCACTCTCGCTGAGTGAACTCTCTCTCTCTCTCTCCCGGTCTCTTTATACTCCGGCTTCACTCTCGCTTTTTCCAGCTCGCGGAGTGAACTTTCGCTCTGTCTCCCAGTCTCTTTATACTCCGGCCCCGCTCTCGCTGTTTCCAGCTCACTAACTGAACTCTCTCTGTGTCTCCTGGTCTCTTTATATTCCGGCTTCACTCTCGCTGTTTCCAGCTCGCTGAGTCAAATCTCTTTCTCTGTCTCCCAGTCTGTTTATACTCTGGCTCCGCTCTCGCTGTTTTCCTCTCGCTTAGTGAACTCTCGCTCTGTCTCCCAGTCTCTTTATACTCCTTCTCCACTCTTGCTCTTTCCAGCTCGCTGAGCGAAATCTCGCTCTCTGTCTCCCGGTCTCTTTATACTCTGGCTCCGCGCTCGCTGTTTCACTCTCGCGCAGTGAACTCTCTCTGTGGCTCCTGGTCTCTTTATACTCCGCTCCACTCTCGCTGTTTTCCTCTCGCTAAGTGAACCCTTTCTCTGTCTCCCGGTCTCTTTATACTCCAGCTCCGCTCTTGCTGTTTCCCGCTCGCTGAGTGAACTCTCTTTCTCTCTCTCCCAGTCTCTTTATTCTCTGGCTCAGCTCTCGCTGTTTCCCACTCGCTGATTGAACTCTCGCTCTGTTGCCCGGTCTCTTTACATTCCGGCTCCACTCTCACGATTTCCCGCTGTCTGAGTGAACTCTCGCTCTGTCTCCCAGTCTCTTTATACTCCGGCTCTGCTCTTGCTGTTTCCCTCTTGCTGAGTGAACTCTCACTCTGTCTCCCAGTCTCTTTACACTCCGCCTCCACTCTCACAGTTTCCCGCTGTCTGAGTGAACTTTCGCTCTGTCTCCCAGTCTCTTTATACTCCGGCTCTGCTCTTGCTGTTTCCATCTCACTGAGTGAACTCTCTCTCTCTCTCCCGTTCTCTTTGTACTCCAGCTCCGCTCGCTGTTTCCCGGTGTCTGAGTGAACTCAAACTGTGTCTCCCAGTCTCTCTGTGCTGCAGCTCCGCTCTCGTTGTTTCCAGCTCGCTGAGTGAACTCTCTCTCTCTCTCCCGGTCTCTCTGTACTCCAATTCCGCTCTCGCTATTCCCTCTTGCTGAGTGAACTCTCGCTCTATCTCCCAGTCCCTTTATACTCCAGCTCCGCTCTTGATGTTTCCCTCTTGTTGAGTGAACTCTCGCTCTGTCTCCCAGTCCCTTTATACTCCAGCTCCACTCTCGCTGTTTCCCGGTGTCTGAGTGAACTCTCTCTCTCTCTCCCGGTCTCTCTGTACTCCGGCTTCTCTCTCGCTGTTCCCTCTCGCTGAGTGAACTCTCGCTCTGTCTCCCAGTCTCTTTATACTCCAGCTCCACTCTCGCTGTTTCCCGGTTTCTGAGTGAACTCTCTCTCTCTCTCCCGGTCTCTCTGTACTCCGGCTTCTCTCTCGCTGTTCCCTCTCGCTGAGTGAACTCTCGCTCTGTCTCCCAGTCTCTTTATACTCCAGCTCCGCTCTCGCTGTTTGCCTCTTGCTGAGTGAACTCTCGCTCTGTCTCCCAGTCTCGTTATACTCCAGCTCCGCTCTCGCTGTTTGCCTCTTGCTGAGTGAACTCTCGCTCTGTCTCCCGGTCTCTTTATACTCCCGCTCCGCTCTTGCTGTTTCGCTCTTGCTGAGTGAACTCTCGCTCTGTCTCCCAGTCTCTTTATACTCCGGCTCCACTCTCACTGTTTCCTGCTGTCTGAGTGAACTCTCGCTCTGTCTCCCAGTCTCTTTATACTCCAGCTCCGCTCTTGCTGTTTCCCTCTTACTGAGTGAACTCTCGCTCGTTCGCCCAGTTTCTTTATACTCCCCCTCCACTCTCACTGTTTCCCGCTGTCTGAGTGAACTCTCGCTCTGTCTCCCAGTCTCTTTATACTCCGGCTCTGCTCTTGCTGTTTCCCTCTCACTGAGTGAACTCTCACTCTCTCTCCCGGTCTCTCTGCACTCCAATTCCGCTCTCGCTGTTTCCTCTCGCTGAGTGAACTCTCTCTCTCTCTCCCGGTCTCTCTGTACTCCAATTCCGCTCTCGCTGTTTCCCGCACGCTGAGTGAAGTCTCTCTCTGTCTCCCAGTCTCTTTATACTCTGGCTCCGCTCTCGCTGTTTCCCTCTCGCGAGGTGAACTCTCTCTCTCTCTCTCCCGGTGTCTTTATACTCCGGATCCGCTCTCGCTGTTTCCCACGCGCTGATTGAACTCTCGCTCTGTCGCCCGGTCTCTTTATACTCCGGCTCCACTCTCACTGTTCCCCGCTGTCTGAGTGAACTCTCTCTCTTTCTCCCATTCTCGTTGTCCTCCAGCTCCTGTCTCGCTGTTTCCCGGTGTCTGAGAGAACTCTCACTGTGTATCCTAGTCTCTCAGTGCTCCGGCTCCACTCTTGCTGTTTCCCGCTCGCTGAGTGAACTCTCTGTCTGTCTCCTGGTCTCTTTATATTCCGGCTCCACTCTCACTGTTTCCCGCTGTCTGAGTGAACTCTCTCTCTCTCTCTCCCGGTCTCTTTATACTCCGGCTTCACTCTCACTGTTTCCAGCTCGCTGAGTGAACTCTCGCTCTGTCTCCCAGTCTCTTTATGCTCCAGCCCCGCTCTCGCTGTTTCCAGCTCGCTAACTGAACTCTCTCTGTGTCTCCTGGTCTCTTTATACTCCGGCTTAACTCTCGCTGTTACCAGCTCGCTCAGTGAACTCTCGCTCTGTCTCCCGGAGTCTTTATGCTCTGGCTCCACTCTCGCTGTTTCACTCTCGCTGAGTGAACTCTCTCTCTCTCTCTCCCGGTCTCTTTATACTCCGGCTTCACTCTCGCTGTTTCCAGCTCGCTGAGTGAACTCTCGCTCTGTCTCCCAGTCTCTTTATGCTCCAGCCCCGCTCTCGCTGTTTCCAGCTCACTAACTGAACTTTCTCTGTGTCTCCTGGTCTCTTTATACTCCGGCTTCACTCTCGCTGTTTCCAGCTCGCTGAGTCAAATCTCTTTCTCTGTCTCCCAGTCTGTTTATACTCTGGCTCCGCTCTCGCTGTTTTCCTCTCGCTGAGTGAAATCTCGCTCTCTGTCTCCCGGTCTCTTTACACTCTGGCTCCGCGCTCGCTGTTTCCCTCTCGCGCAGTGAACTCTCTCTGTGGCTCCTGGTCTCTTTATACTCCGCTCCACTCTCGCTGTTTTCCTCTCGCTAAGTGAACCCTTTCTCTGTCTCCCGGTCTCTTTATACTCCGGCTTCACTCTCACTGTTTCCAGCTCGCTGAGTGAACTCTCGCTCTGTCTCCCAGTCTCTTTATGCTCCGGCCCCGCTCTTGCTGTTTCCCGCTCGCTGAGTGAACTCTCTCTCTCTCTCTCCCAGTCTCTTTATAAAATGGCTCAGCTCTCGCTGTTTCCCACTCGCTGATTGACCTCTCGCTCTGTTGCCCGGTCTCTTTACACTCCGGCTCCACTCTCACAGTTTCCCGCTGTCTGAGTGAACTCTCTCTCTGTCTCCCAGTCTCTTTATATTCCGGCTCTGCTCTTGCTGTTTCCATCTCACTGAGTGAACTCTCTCTCTCTCTCCCGTTCTCTTTGTACTCCAGCTCCGCTCTCGCTGTTTCCCGGTGTCTGAGTGAACTCTCACTGTGTCTCCCAGTCTCTCTGTGTTGCGGCTCCGCTCTCGTTGTTTCCAGCTCGCTGAGTGAACTCTCTCTCTCTCTCCTGGTCTCTCTGTACTCCAATTCCGCTCTCGCTATTCCCTCTCGCTGAGTGAACTCTTGCTCTGTCTCCCAGTCTCTTTATACTCCAGCTCCGCTCTCGCTGTTTCCCTCTTGCTCAGTGAACTCTCGCTCTGTCTCCTGGTCCCTTTATACTCCAGCTCCGCTCTTGCTGTTTCCCTCTTGCTGAGTGAACTCTCGCTCTGTCTCCCAGTCTCTTTATCCTCCGGATCCACTCTCACTATTTCCCGCTGTCTGAGTGAACTCTCGCTCTGTCTCCCAGTCCCTTTATACTCCGGCTCTGCTCTTGCTGTTTCCCTCTCACTTCGTGAAGTCTCGCTCTCTCTCCCGGTCTCTTTGTACTCCAGCTCCGCTCTCGCTGTTTCCCGGTGTCTGAGTGAACTCTCACTGTGTCTCCCAGTCTCTCTGTGCTGCGGCTCCGCTCTCGTTATTTCCAGCTCGCTGAGTGAACTCTCTCTCTCTCTCCTGGTCTCTCTGTACTCCAATTCCGCTCTCGCTATTCCCTCTCGCTGAGTGAACTCTTGCTCTCTCTCCCAGTCTCATTATACTCCAGCTGCGCTCTCACTGTTTCCCTCTTGCTGAGTGAACTCTCGCTCTGTCTCCCAGTCTCTTTATACTCCAGCTCCGCTCTCGCTGTTTCCCTCTTGCTCAGTGAACTCTCGCTCTGTCTCCTGGTCCCTTTATACTCCAGCTCCGCTCTTGCTGTTTCCCTCTTGCTGAGTGAACTCTCGCTCTGTCGCCCAGTCTCTTTATCCTCCGGATCCACTCTCACTATTTCCCGCTGTCTGAGTGAACTCTCGCTCTGTCTCCCAGTCCCTTTATACTCCGGCTCTGCTCTTGCTGTTTCCCTCTCACTTCGTGAAGTCTCGCTCTCTCTCCCGGTCTCTTTGTACTCCAGCTCCACTCTCGCTGTTTCCCGGTGTCTGAGTGAACTCTCCCCCTCTCTCCCGGTCTCTTTATATCCCGGCTCCGCTCTCGCTCTGTCCTTCTCGCGGAGTGAACTCTCCCTCTGTCTCTGGGTCACTTTATACTCCGGCTTCGCTCTCGCAGTTTCCAGCTCGCTGAGGGAACTCTCGCTCTGTCTCCCGGTCTCTATATATTCTGGCTCAGTTCTCGCTGTTTCCCACTCGCTGAGTGAACTCTCGCTCTGTCTCCCGGTCTCTAGATACTCCGGCTCCGCTCTCACTGTTTCCAGCTCGCTGAGTGAACTCTCTTTATCTCTATCCCGGTCTCTTTATGCTCCGGCTCCACTCTCGCTGTTTCACTCTCACTGAGTGAACTCTCTCTCTCTCTCCCGGTCTCTTTGTACTCCAGCTCCGCTCCCGCTCTTTCCCGGTGTCTGAGTGAACACTCACTGTGTCTCCCAGTCTCTCTGTGCTGCGGCTCCGCTCTCGTTGTTTCCAGCTCGCTGAGTGAACTCTCTCTCTCTCTCCCGGTTTCTCTGTACTCCGGCTTCACTCTCGCTGTTCCCTCTCGCTGAGTGAACTGTCGCTCTGTCTCCCAGTCTCTTTATACTCCAGCTCCGCTCTCGCTGTTTGCCTCTTGCTGAGTGAACTCTCGCTCTGTCTCCCAGTCTCTTTATACTCCAGCTCCGCTCTCGCTGTTTGCCTCTTGCTGAGTGAACTCTCGCTCTGTCTCACAGTCTCTTTATACTCCCGCTCCGCTCTTGCTGTTTCCCTCTTGCTGAGTGAACTCTCGCTCTGTCACCCAGTCTCTTTATACTCCGGCTCCACTCTCACTGTTTCCCGCTGTCTGAGTGAACTCTCGCTCTGTCTCCCAGTCTCTTTATACTCCAGCTCCGCTCTCGCTGTTTGCCTCTTGCTGTGTGAACTCTCGCTCTGTCTCCCAGTCTCTTTATACTCCAGCTCCGCTCTTGCTGTTTCCCTCTTACTGAGTGAACTCTTGCTCTGTCGCCCAGTTTCTTTATACTCCCCCTCCACTCTCACTGTTCCCGCTGTCTGAGTGAACTCTTGCTCTGTCTCCCAGTCTCTTTATACTCCGGCTCTGCCCTTGCTGTTTCCCTCTCACTGAGTGAACTCTCTCTCTCTCTCTCCCGGTCTCTTTGTACTCCAGCTCCGCTCTCGCTGTTTCCCGGTGTCTGAGTGAACTCTCACTGTGTCTCCCAGTCTCTCTGTGCTGCGGCTCTGCTCTCGTTGTTTCCAGCTCTCTGAGTGAACTCCCCCTCTCTCTCCCGGTCTCTCTGTACTCCAATTCCGCTCTCGCTGTTTCCTCTCGCTGAGTGAAATCTCGCTTTCTCTCCCGGTCTCTTTATACTCGGGCTTCGCTCTCCCTGTTTCCCGCACGCTGAGTGAACTCTCTCTCTGTCTCCCAGTCTCTTTATACTCCGGCTTCGCGGTCGCTGTTTCCCTCACGCTAAGTGAACTCTCTCTCTGTCTCCTGGTCTCTTTATACGCCGGCTCCGCTCTCGCTGTTTCCCTCCCGCTGACTGAACTCTCTCTCTGTCTCCCTGTCTCTTTATTCTCTAGCTCCACTCTCGCTGTTTCCCGCTCGCTAAGTGAACTCCCTCTCTCTCTCTCTCCCGGTCTCTTTATACTCAGGCTCCACTCTCGCTGTTTCCCGCTCGCTGAGTGAACTCTCTCTCTCTCTCCCGGTCACTTTATACTCTTGCTCTGCTCTCGCTGTTTCCCGGCGTCTGAGTGAACTCTCTCTCTCTCTCCCGGTCTCTTTATACTCCGGCTCCGCTCTTGCTGTTTCCCTCTCACGGAGTGAACTCTCGCTCTGTCTCTGGGTTACTTTATACTCCGGCTTCGCTCTCGCTGTTTCCTGCTCGCTGAGTGAACTCTCGCTCTGTCCCCCGGTCTCTATATATTCTGGCTCCGCTCCCGCTGTTTCCTGCTCGCTGAGTGATCTCTCGCTCTGTCTCCCGGTCTCTATCTACTCCGGCTCCGCTCTCACTATTTCCAGCTCGCTGAGTGAACTCTCTCTCTCTCTCCCGGTCTCTTCATACTCTGGCTTCACTCTCGCTGTTTCCAGCTCGCTGAGTGAACTCTCGCTCTGTCTCCAATTCTCTTTCTACTCCGACTCCGCTCTCGCTGTTTCCAGCTCGCTAACTGAACTCTCTCTGTGTCTCCTGGTCTCTTTATACTCCGGCTCCACTCTCGCTGTTTCCAGCTCGCTTAGTGAAATTTCTTTCTCTGTCTCCCAGTCTCTTTATACTCCGTCTCCACTCTTGCTGTTTCCCGCTCGCTGAGTGAACTCTCTCTCTCTCTCTCCCGGTCTGTTTATACTCCTGCTCAGCTCTCGCTGTTTCCCCCTCGTTGATTGAACTCTCGCTCTGTTGCCCGGTCTCTTTACATTCCGGCTCCACTCTCACTGTTTCCCGCTGTCTGAGTGAACTCTCGCTCTGTCTCCCAGTCTCTTTATACTGCGGCTCTGCTCTTGCTGTTTCCATCTCACTGAGTGAACTCTCTCTCTCTCTCCCGGTCTCTTTGTACTCCAGCTCCGCTCTCGCTCTTTCCCGGTGTCTGAGTGAACTCTCACTGTGTCTCCCAGTCTCTCTGTGCTGCGGCTCCGCTCTCGTTGTTTCCAGCTCGCTGAGTGAACGCTCGCTCTGTCTCCCAGTCTCTTTATACTCCAACTCCGCTCTCGCTGTTTCCCTCTTGCTGAGTGAACTCTCGCTCTGTCTCCCAGTCTCTTTATACTCCAGCTCTGCTCTCGCTGTTTCCCTCTTGCTGAGTGAACTCTCGCTGTGTCTCCCAGTCTCTATATATTCTGGCTCCACTCTCGTTGTTTCCCACTCGCTGAGTGAACTCTCGCTCTGTCTCCCAGTCTCTATATACTCCTGCTCCGCTCTCGCTGTTTCCCACTCGCTGAGTGAACTCTCGCTGTGTCTCCCGGTGTCTAGATACTCCGGCTCTTCTCTCACTGTTTCCAGCTCGCTGAGTGAACTCTCTGTCTCCCAGTCTCTTTCTACTCCGGCTCCACTCTCACTGTTTCCCACTGTCTGAGTGAACTCTCTCTCTCTCTCTCCCGGTGTCTTTATACTCCGGATCCGCTCTCGCTGTTTCCCAATCGCTGATTGAACTCTCGCTCTGTCGCCCAGTCTCTTTATAATCCGGCTCCACTCTCACTGTTCCCCGCTGTCTGAGTGAACTCTCGCTCTGTCTCCCAGTCTCTTTATACTCCAGCTCCGCTCTCGCTGTTTGCCTCTTGCTGTGTGAACTCTCGCTCTGTCTCCCAGTCTCTTTATACTCCAGCTGCGCTCTTGCTGTTTCCTTCTTACTGAGTGAACTCTTGCTCTGTCGCCCAGTTTCTTTATACTCCGGCTCTGCCCTTGCTGTTTCCCTCTCACTGAGTGAACTCTCTCTCTCTCTCCCGGTCTCTTTGTACTCCAGCTCCGCTCTCGCTGTTTCCCGGTGTCTGAGTGAACTCTCACTGTGTCTCCCAGTCTCTCTGTGCTGCGGCTCTGCTCTCGTTGTTTCCAGCTCTCTGAGTGAACTCCCTCTCTCTCTCCCGGTCTCTCTGTACTCCAATTCCGCTCCCGCTGTTTCCTCTCGCTGAGTGAAATCTCGCTTTCTCTCCCGGTCTCTTTATACTCGGGCTTCGCTCTCGCTGTTTCCCGCACGCTGAGTGAACTCTCTCTCTGTCTCCCAGTCTCTTTATACTCCGGCTCCGCTCTCGCTGTTTCCCTCTCGCACAGTGAACTCTCTCTCTGTCTCCTGGTCTCTTTATACGCCGTCTCCACTCTAGCTGTTTCCAGCTCGCTGAGTGAACTCCCTCTCTCTCTCCCGGTCTCTCTGTACTCCAATTCCGCTCTCGCTGTTTCCCCTCTCGCTGAGTGACTTTCGCTTTCTCTCCCGGTCTTTTTATACTCCGGCTTCGCTCTCGCTGTTTCCCGCACGCTGAGTGACCTCTTGCTCTGTCTCCCAGTCTCTTTATACTCCGGCTCCGCGGTCGCTGTTTCCCTCCCGCTGAGTGAAATCTCTTTCTCTGTCTCCCGGTCTCTTTATACGCCGGCTCCGCTCTCGCTGTTTCCCTCCCGCTGACTGAACTCTCTCTCTGTCTCCCGGTCTCTTTATTCTCTAGCTCCACTCTCGCTGTTTCCCGCTCGCTAAGTGAACTCCCTCTCTCTCTCTCTCCCGGTCTCTTTATACTCAGGCTCCACTCTCGCTGTTTCCCGCTCGCTGAGTGAACTCTCTCTCTCTCTCCCGGTCACTTTATACTCTTGCTCTGCTCTCGCTGTTTCCCGGCGTCTGAGTGAACTCTCTCTCTCTCTCCCGGTCTCTTTATACTCCGGCTACGCTCTCGCTGTTTCCCTCTCACGGAGTGAACTCTCGCTCTGTCTCTGGGTTACTTTATACTCCGGCTTCGCTCTCGCTGTTTCCTGCTCGCTGAGTGAACTCTCGCTCTGTCCCCCGGTCTCTATATATTCTGGCTCTGCTCCCGCTGTTTCCTGCTCGCTGAGTGAACTCTCGCTCTGTCTCCAAGTCTCTTTCTACTCCGACTCCGCTCTCGCTGTTTCCAGCTCGCTAACTGAACTCTCTCTGTGTCTCCTGGTCTCTTCATACTCCGGCTCCGCTCTCGCTGTTTCCAGCTCGCTTAGTGAAATTTCTTTCTCTGTCTCCCAGTCTCTTTATACTCCGTCTCCACTCTTGCTGTTTCCCGCTCGCTGAGTGAACTCTCTCTCTCTCTCTCCCGGTCTGTTTATACTCCTGCTCAGCTCTCGCTGTTTCCCCCTCGTTGATTGAACTCTCGCTCTGTTGCCCGGTCTCTTTACATTCCGGCTCCACTCTCACTGTTTCCCGCTGTCTGAGTGAACTCTCGCTCTGTCTCCCAGTCTCTTTATACTGCGGCTCTGCTCTTGCTGTTTCCATCTCACTGAGTGAACTCTCTCTCTCTCTCCCGGTCTCTTTGTACTCCAGCTCAGCTCTCGCTCTTTCCCGGTGTCTGAGTGAACTCTCACTGTGTCTCCCAGTCTCTCTGTGCTGCGGCTCCGCTCTCGTTGTTTCCAGCTCGCTGAGTGAACGCTCGCTCTGTCTCCCAGTCTCTTTATACTCCAACTCTGCTCTCGCTGTTTCCCTCTTGCTGAGTGAACTCTCGCTCTGTCTCCCAGTCTCTTTATACTCCAGCTCCATTCTCGCTGTTTGCCTCTTGGTGAGTGAACTCTCGCTCTGTCTCCCAGTCTCTTTATACTCCAGCTCTGCTCTCGCTGTTTCCCTCTTGCTGAGTGAACTCTCGCTGTGTCTCCCAGCCTCTATATATTCTGGCTCCACTCTCGTTGTTTCCTGCTCGCTGAGTGAACTCTCGCTCTGTCTCCCGGTCTGTTTATACTCCAGCTCCGCTCTCGCTGTTTCCCACTCGCTGAGTGAACTCTCGCTCTGTCTCCCAGTCTCTATATACTCCGGCTCCGCTCTCGCTGTTTCCCACTCGCTGAGTGAACTCTCGCTGTGTCTCCCGGTCTCTAGATACTCCGGCTCTTCTCTCACTGTTTCCAGCTCGCTGAGTGAACTCTCTGTCTCCCAGTCTCTTTCTACTCCGGCTCCACTCTCACTGTTTCCCACTGTCTGAGTGAACTCTCTCTCTCTCTCTCCCGGTGTCTTTATACTCCGGATCCGCTCTCGCTGTTTCCCAAGCGCTGATTGAACTCTCGCTCTGTCGCCCGGTCTCTTTATAATCCGGCTCCACTCTCACTGTTCCCCGCTGTCTGAGTGAACTCTCGCTCTTTCTCCCAGTCTCTTTATACTCCTGCTCTGCTCTTGCTGCTTATCTCTCACTGAGTGAACTCTCTCTCTCTCTCCCATTCTCGTTGTCCTCCAACTCCTGTCTCGCTGTTTCCCGGTGTCTGAGTGAACTCTCACTGTGTCTCCTAGTCTCTCTGTGCTGCGGCTCCGCTCTCGTTGTTTCCCGCTCGCTTCGTGAACTCTCTCTCTCTCTCCCGGTCTCTCTGTGCTCCAGCTCCACTCTCGCTGTTTCCCGCTGTCTGAGTGAACTGTCACTGTGTCTCCTGATCCGTCTGTGCTCCGGCTCAACTCTCGCAGTTTCCCGCTGTCTGAGTGAACTCTCCCTCTCTCTCCCAGTCTCTCTGTGCTCCGGCTCCGCTCTCGCTGTTTCCCACTGTCTGAGTGAACTCTCCCTGTCTCTCCCAGTCTCTCTGTGCTCCGGCTCCGCTCTCGCTGTTTCCCACCGTCTGAGTGAACTCTCACTGTGTCTCCCGGTCTCTATGTGCTCTGGCTCCACTTCGCTGTGTCCTGCTCGCTGAGATCAAGGGATATAGGGAGAAAACGGGAACAGGGTACTGAATTAGACGATCAGCCATGATCTTTATTGTATGATGGAGCAGGCCCGAAGGACCAAATTGCCTACTCCAGCTCCTATTTTCTCTGTTTCTATGTAAGGCAGTAACTTCGTCTCCGAGCTGTTTACCTTGTGCGTCCTGAGAGAGGAGGAAAGTTACTTGGACACATTGTTCCAGGAGGCAGTCACATCCCTTAGGTAAAGTTGAACTTCGAAGTTAGTCAATAGTCAGGGAAAGGAGGATGTGACTGTGAGTCAGACAGGTATGGAGATCCAGCATTTAATGATGCACGAGCCTTGGCCTTGACTTTGACCAACAGGCATGATGTACTTGTTTCCTGTGTGGATGAGAACAAGGACTGCAGGGTGGATTGGCAAACTGACCATCACACCATGGTGCAGCCATCCATTCAATTGGGGCAGTGAAACAGATGTGGCAATGATAGAGGACAGATATCTATCAGGGGACAGAAATGGTTTTAATTGCAGTGAGAGTGCAACCCAGGAAGCTTACGGGCTGCAAGTGCAGGAAACTTTCATAGGATTCCTGAAGGTTATCTGCCTTTGTGCTTGAAGGGAAAGTAACCCCATACCCCTCGAGTAGGGCAGCAAGCCCGTCGTAATTCTCAGGACACAGGGGCCACCAAATCCCTTTTCCTCGGAAAAAGATCTGACCTTTGCACCAGAGAGGACAGTGAGCACCAGAATGGTGCTGAATGATATTGGAGGGCAGTGTATGCCTGTACCTGTACACCGGGTGCACCTGGAGTGTGACCTAGTTTCGGAGACTGGTGACCATAGATATTCTCCCTAGTTTTCCTGTGGACGGGGTTGTCCTGCTCCTAGGTAATGATCTATCCGGAGTGAAGGTGGTAGCCCCGCACCCCCAGTAATGAATGAAAGACCGCAGGAGGTCAGAGAGACAGGGCAGTGGCAGGAGATGGACTGCTGAAGTTTCCCTGAATGCGTAGTGGATCAGACCATGATCAAACCAGCTCCCCCAGAGGAGACTGCATTGGCACTGCAGGCAAATGGCCAAAATATCTGACTGTCTGAGACTTTCTTTGGAAAGTTCGAAGACCCAGGGAATGAATTAAATGGGTTTCCCGAGGTGAGGCTCAGCGAGCTGATCCAGTATTGTACAAACTGGCACAGGCTGCACAGTCTAAAAGTGAAGCAGAATGAATACCTGAATGCTACGATTTAAAGAATGGGGTACTGATGAGGAAATAGAGCTTTCCTCACAGACCTGAGAGCACCAAGTAGACAGTAGTTTACCAGTTTGTCGTGCCACAGAGGTACCGGGGAGAAATATTAAGAAGGGCCCACAAGACTACAGTGGCTGTACGAACTGGTACATGAAAGACCAAAGCCCACAAAAGATAGCAGTTTGATTGGCCATCACTCCATAAGAGGTGGTGGAGTACTACAGGAGTTGACATATGTGCCAGGCTGAGGAGAAACTCCAACCTATAGTGAAACCTGCACCCCTAAGTCCTGTCCCGTGTTAGGAGGACCCTCCTTGATGAATGGTCAGGAACCTCCCCCGAGAACAAAAGGGGACAGGCAGGCACAAGGCTGGCAAAAGTTTAGAAACAGAAGGGGAAATGTGACCAAGAGGGCAGATTAAAGGAAGCCTGGGAGGAATGCCGGATGAAAACCCTTACCCTCCAGTCAGCCAAACCCTAAAAATATGAGAAGTTAGACCCCACATCCTCCTGTGTAAATGAAGACAATAGAAGCACCCCACCAGAGTTGCTAATAGCATTTCCAGGAACATGCATAAACAAAGAAAGACCTCTAGCAGGCACAGGAACCGTGAAGGTGATGCCTCATCTAGCCAAAGTGCTGCAGGGGAGCGCAGTAGAGTCTGCACAAATACTGCAGGCAGGAGTGTCCCAGAGAACAATAATCATGGGTGATTTGAATATGCATAAAGACTGGATTAATCAAATTGGCAAGGATAGCCTCGAGGGAGAGTTCATTGAATGTATTCGAGATTGTGTTTTGGAGCGATATGTTGTGGAACCAACCAGGGAGCAGGCGATTCTAGATTTACTATTATGTAATAAAGTGGGATTAATTAATGATCTCATAGTTAAGGATCCTCTGGGGAAGAGTGATCGTAGCATGCTAGAATTTCAAATTCACTTTGTGGGCGAGAAACTGGAGTCCCACACCAGCATTCTGGAGTTATACAAAGGTAATTACATTGGCATGAGGACTGATTTGTCCCTGGTGAACTGGGCAGGAAGACTAAACTGTAGGACAGTTGATAAACAGTAGCAGATGATTCAGGAGATATTCAATTTATCCCAACTAAAATATATTTCAGGGAGAAAGAAAGATTCTAAGAGGGGGAAAAAACATTCATGGCGAAGCAAGGAAGTTAAGGATAAAATAAAGACAAAAACTCATGCTTACCATATTGCAAAGGCCAGTGGCAGGCTGGAAGATTGGGAAGCATTTAAAGATCAACAAAGGGTTACAAAAAAGTAATAAAAAGAGCAAAGGTAAATTATGAAAGAAAACTCGTGCAAAATATAAAAACAGATAGCAAAAGCTTCTGTAAGTATATAAAAGGGAAGAGAATAGTTAAAGTGAATGGTGGTGCCTTGGAGGATGTCACTGGTGAGTTAATAGTGGGGAACACAGAAATTGCGGAGACATTAAATCAATATTTTTGTCTCTGTTTTCATGGTGGATGACACTAGTACCATCCAATAGTAACAGGTAATGCAGAGGTTATAAAAAGGGAGGAACTTAGAACAATCATCATCACTGGGGAAAAAGTACTGAGCAAACTATTGGAATTGAAGGCAGACAAGTCCCCAGGGCCTGATGGCCTACATCCTAGGGTCTTAAAGGAAGTGGCAGTGGAGATAGTGGATCCATTGGTTATAATATTCCAAAATTCACTGAATGCGGGAAAGGTTCCAGTGGATTAGAAGAATGCTAATATAACGCCCTTAGTCAAAAAGGGAAGGAGGCAGAAAGTAAGAAACTATAGACCAGTTAGTTTAACATCTGTCATTGGGAAATTGTTAGAATCCATTATTAAGGATGTAATAACAGGGCATTTAGAAAGTCAAAACGCAATCCATCAGAGTCAGCATGGTTTTATAAAGGGTAAATCGTATTTGACTAATTTGCTAGAGTTTTTCGAAGATGTAACAAGTAAAGTGGATAATGGGGATCCTGTAGATGTAGTATATCTGGATTTCCAGAAGGCATTTGATAAGGTGCCGCACAAAAGGTTAATACACAAGGTAAGATCAGACGGGGTTAGGGGTAATTTATTATCTTGGATAGAGGATTGGCTAACCAACAGAAAACAAAGAGTCGGGATAAATTGATCCTTTTTTTGTTGGCAAGATGTAACTAGTGGGGTGCGAGGTTCGGTCCTCAGGCCCCAACTATTTACAATCTATATTAATGATTGGGATGCAGAGATAGTAGGTAATATAGCCAAATTTGCAGATGACACTAAAATAGGTGGGATAGTAAGTTGCAATAGAGAAATAAGAAATTTACAAATGGATATGGATAGGTTAGGTGAATAGGCCAAAATTTGGCAGATGGATTTTAACGTGGATATGTGTGAGGTTATCCATTTTGGTAGGAAGAATAGAAAGGCATATTATTATCTAAATGGAGAGAAACTTCAGAGGGATCTGGGTGTCCTCGTGCATGAATCGCAGAAAACTCGTATGCAGGTACAGCAGGTAATAAGGAAGGCAAATGGAATTTTGTCATTTATTGCTAAAGGAACAGAGTATAAAAGTAGGGAAGTGTTGCTGCAACTGTACAAGGTATGAGTGAGACTGCACCTGGAGTATTGCATACAGATTTGGTCCCATTACTTGAGGAGGGATGTAGTTTCATTAGAGGCAGTTCAGAGGAGGTTCACTAGATTGATTCCAGAGATGGAATGTCTTATGAAGAGAGATTGAACAGTTTAGGCATTTACTCTATAGAGTTTAGAAGAATGAGAGGAGATCTAATTGAGGTATTTAAGATGATTAAGGGGAATGACAGAGTAGATTTAGCGAAGATGTTTCCACTGGTGGGGCAATCTAGAACGAGAGGTCATAGTTTTAGGATAAGGGGTAGCAGATTTAAAACAGAGATGAGGAGAAATTACTTTTCTTAAAGGGTCGTGAGTCTGTGGAATTCACTACCCCAGAGTGCAGTGAATGCTGGGACATTAGGTAAATTTAAGGAGGAGATAGACAGATTTTTAATAAGTAATGGGTTGAAGGGTTATGGAGAACGGGCAGGAAAGTGGAGTTGAGGCCGAGATGAGATCAGCCATGATCATATTGAATGGCGGAGCAGGCTCGAGGGCCTGAATTGCCTACTCCTGCTCCCAGTTGTTATGTTCCAACAAAGGGGAGATTAACAAAGAATCCTCCCCACAGTCAGAGTAAAAGTGAACCACCACTCCCCTGAAGTCAACAGCCTTTGCATGACTCATCAAAGCACTGACAGAGAGTTCAGGATAGACTTGCCCACTACTGACTCTCTTCAAAAAAACTCCAAGTTAAGACAAATTAAATCTAACTCCACCCCCCCATCCCACACCGCCACAGCAAACGCCACCCCCCCCCCCCCACCCCTACCCCCGCAACCTTTTGAGCAGACCTCAAACAAAGACACTGAGCAGTCATGGAAATGGGCAAACTGAAGAAAAAGTTCCCCAAAGAACCACGTGTTTACTGGATTCCAAAAAAGGGGAAATTTTACGAAGCTTTAGGATTTATGAATGGATGAGAATGAATGAGAAAAATGCATGTTTTTTTTCTATCTTTTATTTTCTCTCGACCTTTTAATGTAATGCATTTTTCTCAAATCACATTTTCATTCCTCTGGGTGTGGGGGTGTCATGCAGGCCCTCACCTCCAAGAATAAGGGACATTAATTTCACCACATGGACATTAAATTTCAAAATGGTTGCTGGGAAGAAGAGAAAGCCTGTTGCAGGGTACTGACAGACCTTGTCTGGAAAGTAAAATTACATATTAACAGACAGTGCTTGCAGACAAAGTAACTATCCCCTGCTCCAATTCACTCCACAAACAGACGTGGTCATACCTGTTAGTCACCTGACTAACTGGCTGTTGCAGAGTTTTGAACTAGCCAGAGAGACTGCAGAAAGCAATTTAGTTTAGTTTAGTGATACAGCACTGAAACAGGCCCTTCAGCCCACCATCAACCACCCATTTATACTAATCCTACACTAATCCCATAGCCCTACCACATCCCCACCTGTCCCTATATTTCCCTACCAGGGGCAATTTATAATGGCGAATTAACCTATCAACCTGCAAGTCTTTGGCATGTGGGAGGAAACCGGAGCACCCGAAGGAAACCCATGCAGACACAGGGAGAACTTGCAAACTCCACACAGGCAGTACCCGGAATCGAACCCGGGTCCCTGGAGCTGTGAGGCTGCGGTGCTAACCACTGTGCTCCAATTTGCTCCTGGATTAATAAAGACCTCTCCTGGCTGACTCACCACAGCATCTCCTGCCTGCTTCTATCTCTTTCTCATGGAACTGAATCCACTGAAGACACATGAACCCAAAGAGAGAAAAGTCCCCTACAGTGAACAAGGTTTAAGAAGAATACTGGGCCCCAACGATAGCAAGATCTGTCGACAATCAAAGACACTACAGTGAGCTCAAAGCATCGTAAAAAGAAAGAAACCTCCTCAGACATTGTCTCAAACTTTTCCACTTTATTTCTTCTCTTTCTATCTGCATGTCTGTATCGTGTGCGTGCTCGCGTGGGTGCATTTTGTATCTGTAGGTGTTAACCAAATTAGAGTTTAAGTTTAAGTTTATTAAAATTAAATCTTTCATCTTTCACCCTAAGAAAGCCTGTGTTTGCTGTTTTCTTTGTCTTATAATTGGAAAGTGGTGAACAAGGCCAGGTGAAAGCTGAAAGGGAACCCCAGACCTCTTTCTCACCTGTTTGTAGCAGTAGAAATAGGAATGCTGTTCTGCTGCGAGAGATTGAGGAGGTAGGGTCCAAATTAAAATACAGAACCTCAAAGGGCGGCACAGTGGCGCAGTGGTTAGCACGGCAGCCTCACAGTCCAGCGACCCGGGTTCAATTCCGGGTACTGCCTGTGTGGAGTTTGCAAGTTTTCCCTGTGTCTGCGTGGGTTTCTTCCGGGTGCTCCGGGTTCCTCCCACAGCCAAAAGACTTGTAGGTTGATAGGTGAATTGGTCATTATAAATTGTCACTAGTATAGGTAGGTGGTAGGGGAATATAGGGACAGGTGAGGATGTGGTAGAAATATGGGATTAGTGTAGGATTAGTATAAATGGGTGGTTAATGGTTGGCATAGACTCGGTGGGCCGAAGGGCCTTTTAAGTGCTGTATCACTAAATCTAAAAGGTCACAATCCCTGATTGTTATCTGATCCATGCACCAATTGGCAGAGGATCAAGAAGATTAGACAATTAAATCTGTGGGAGGGGAAAGGAGGGGCTTCAATTCATGGAGCACTGGCACCATTACTGTGCAAATAGGGAGTTGTTCCATTGGTATGGGCTCCAGTTATACGAGGCCAGGATCAGAGTCCTGGTGAATCGTATAACTAGGGATCTGCACAGGGCTTTAAAGTGTGGGAGAGGAATCTTGTGAAGGGAGATTTAGAGATATAAAGAGTAAAATCAAGGCAACAGAGGAGTGTAGCTATTTTTCCAGAGACAGCAGAGTGTGACAGAAAGGGCAGAGACTTTAACGCTATGATCTCATCAGGGAATAAGGTCGATGCAAACAATAGTAATAAAACATTAAAATGCAGGGCACTTTCTCAAAATACATGAAGCTTTCATACTAGAATAGATGATCTAGCAGCACAAATAAAGATTAATTCTTCAGATCTAATCGCCCTTTAAATCCTCAGTTAGAGCCTTAATGGTTGAAGGCATCACCAAGCATGGCAGGGAAAAGGGATGGACCATTAACATGGGTGTTCGAGCAAAAGAGAGTTGTGAGTGGAGATTGAATACAGTGAGTCTCGAGATGATAAGAGCATGGATATTGTGAGCCTAGACAAAAAGAAAAAGGAAGCATTTGTAAGGGCTGGAAGGCGAGGAACAGATGAAGCACTTGAGGAATATAAAGCCAGTAGGAAGGAACTTAAGCAATGAGATAGGAGGGCTAAAAGGGGTCATGAAAAGTCATTGGCAAACAGGATTAAGGAAAATCCCAAGGCTTTTTATACATATATAAAGAGCAAGAGGGTAACCAGGGAAAGGGTTGGCCCACTCAAGGACGGAGATGGGAATCTCTGCATGGAGCCAGAGATAATGGGTGAGGTGCTAAATGAGTACTTTGCATCAGTATTCACCAAGGAGAAGGACTTGGTGGATGATGAGCCCAGGGAAGGGAGTGCAGATAGTCTCAGTCATCTCATTGTCAAAAAGAACAAAGAACAAAGAGCAGTACAACACAGGAACAGGCCATTCGGCCATCCAAACCTGCGCCGATCTTGATGTCTGCCTAAACTAACACCTTCTGCACGTCCGAGGCCCATATCCCTCTATTCCCTTCCTATTCATATATTTGTCAAGATGTCTCTTAAATGTCGCAATCGTATCTGCTTCCACCACTTCCCCTGGCAGCAAGTTCCAGGCACTCACCACCCTCTGTGTAAAAAACTTGCCTCGCACATCCCCTCTAAACTTTGCCCCTCGCATCCTGGTAAACCTCCTCTGTACCCTCTCCAAAGCCTCCACGTCCTTCTGGTAGTGTGGAAAAAAAGGAGGAGGTGTTGGGTGTCCTGCAAAGCATTAAGGTAGATAAGTCCCCAGGGGCCTTGACTGAAATCTTTGCATCCTCATTGGCTACAGGTGAGGTCCCAGAGGACTGGAGAATAGCCAATGTTGTTCCTTTGTTTAAGAAGAGTGGTAAGGATAATCCAGGAAATTATAGCCTGGTGAGCCTTACGTCAGTGGTAGGGAAACTATTAGAGAGGATTCTTTGGGACAGGATTTACTCCCATTTGGAAACAAACAAACTGATTAGCGAAGAGACAGCATGGTTTTGTGAAGGGGAGGTCGTGTCTTACTAATTTGATTGAGCTTTTTGAGGAAGTGACGAAGATGATTGATGAGGGAAGGGCGGTGGATGTTGTCTATATGGACTTTAGTAAAGCCTTTTAAAGGTCCCACATGGCAGACTGGCGCAAAAGGTGAAGTCACACGGGATCAGAGGTGAGCTGGCAAGATGGATACAGAACTGGCTCAGTCACAGAAGACAGAGGGTAGCAGTGGATGGGTGTTTTTCTGAATGGAGGGATGTGACTAGTGGTGTTCCACAGGGATCAGTGCTGGGACCTTTGCTGTTTGTAGTATATTTAAATGATTTGGAGGAAAATGCAGCTGATATGATTAGTAAGTTTGCGGACGACACAAAGGTTGGTGGATTTGCGGATAATGATGAGGATTATCAGAGGATACAGCAGGATATAGATCGGTTGGAGACTTCAGCGGAGAAATGGCAGATGGAGTTTAATCTGGACAAATGTGAGGTAATGCATTTTGGAAGGTCTCATGCAGGTGTGAGGTATACAGTAAATGGCACAACCCTTAGGAGTATTGACAGGCAAAGAGGTCTGGGCGTACACAGGTCACTGAAAGTGGCAACGCAGGTGGATAAGTTAGTCAAGAAGGCATACGGCATGCTTGCCTTCATCGGTCGGGGCAGAGAGTATAAAAATTGGCAAGTCATGCTGCAGCTGTACAGAACCTTAGTTAGGCCACACTTAGAATATTGCGTGCAATTCTGGTCGCCACGCTACCAGAAGGACGTGGAGGCTTTGGAGAGCATACAGAGGAGGTTTACCAGGATGTTGCCTGGTCTGGAGGGCACTAGCTATGAGGAAAGGTTGGAAAAACTCGGATTGTTTTCACTGGAACGACGGAGGTGGAGGAGCGACATGATAGAGGTTTACAAAGTTATAAGCGGTATGGACAGAGTGGATAGACAGAACCTTTTCCCAGGGTGGAAGCAGATACGATTGCGACGTTTAAGAGACATCTTGACAAATATATGAATAGTAAGGGAATAGAGGGATATGGGTCCCGGAAGTGCAGAAGGTGTTAGTTTAGGCAGGCATCAAGATCGGCGCAGGGTTGGAGGGCCGAATGGCCTGTTCTTTGTTCTTTGTTCTTTGATGAGAGTTTCATCAACACGTGAACTGCAGATTGAATGGAGGACTTTGACATAATGGAAGTACTGGGAGGTCATGGCGGCATAGTGGTAATGTCACTGAACTAGTAATCCCAAGCCCAAGACCATGATCTGGGGCATGGATTTGTATCCCACCACAGCAGATGGTGAAATCTGAATTCAATTAATAAATCTGGGATTAAAATCTGTTTTAATGATGATCATGTAACCATTGTCGATTGTTGTAAAAACACATCTGGTTCACTAATGTCCTTTAGGGAAGGAAATCTGCCGCCTTTACCTAGTCTGGTCTACATGTGACTCCTGACCAACGGCAATGTGGTTGACTCTTAAAATACCCTCTGAAATGGGTAAGCAAGCCACTCAGTTCAAGTGCAATTAGGAATGGGTAACAAATGCTGGCCTAGCCAGCAATGCCCACATCCCACATAATGAGAGAATATAAGTTTGTGAAGCTCATCGTGGAGCTGAACGGAAAGCCAAGGTTGCCAACATTACGGGTCCATCTTCAACAAAGGCCAAGGAATTGTGGTAGCAAGTGCAAGGTTGTAAGTTTGTGCTGTGGACTCGGAGATGGTGGCTTCTGTTCTCCCAATGTTTAACTTGAGAAACAATCAGACAAGTACAGTCCCAGTTTTCAGGTGAATGGATCAGAGGCGATGCAGGAGAATTGTGTGGTCAACTGTGTCAAAGATTTCACAGAGAGACTGAGGAGGTCTTGTGGCGTGATTGTGCACCACAGTAACAGTCACAAAAGGTGTGATGTTTCACTTTGCTTGTGACCGATTGGGTATTGTGGCAGGGGGTGGAAACCTGATTGAAGAGATACAAATATGATATTGTCAGAAGGATGTGCATGGATTTGGGAAGCAACAACATGTTGAAGGGATTTGGAGGGAAAGGGAGATGTGAGATGGAATTATAGTTATTTTTTAAGAAGAGGGGTTGGGCCTTGATTTTGAGAAGGTGGTGACAATAGTAATTTTGAAAGGGATGGGGAAGAAGGTGAGAATAGAGACACATGTCAAATATCAACTAATATGGGGACCAGGAACAGAAGCAGTTATTATACAAGTGGAAACAAGCTCAAGGAGGCAGGAGGTGACGTTCATGGATAAATAAATGTTCTGAGAGATTAATGGGAAATAGGAGAGAGATTGGTGAAAGCAGTTGGTTTCAGGTCAGAAAGGACTGTTTTGTTTGACATTCGAAGGCTGATTTAAACAGGAGCAGGTGAACTGCTGTTCTCAATGTTCGAGGCAAAGAAATCACTGAGTTTCTCACACGTTGTTGTAGGTGAGGAAGAAGGAGGTCAGGGAGAGGGGTTTACAAAGTCTGATGGCAGTGACAAAGAGACCCTGTAAAAATGACCACATAAAGGTCAGTGAGGCCCCATTCATGTGGTCCAGCATGATCCAGTTGTGGAGCAGAAATACTCAAGAATTCATCCCATTGACTGGGGACAGAAAACATGAGGCCAGAACAGGACAGTCTATGAGGGAAGGAGACAGTCATTGTACCAGCAAAGACCAGATGTATCTCTAATAATTGAATCCATTTTGGTCTCGTTTTGAAGAGCATGTTTTTTCTGCTTGTTCCTTTTCTAATCATGTGAGTCTGTTCTTGAGAAAATATGGTTGTCTTGCATTGATCCAATGGTGAATTGTAATGATTGTCAGGACATCGTTGTCTGAGGTTGTGCCAAGGGTGCATAAAAGGTAATTTAATGTTAGTGCTCCTTTCTGGGGAAATAATTTGATGTCTTTTGATGGCTTAAGGTTGCTGTGACTCCACAAATCCAGCAGGTAAATTGACATAGGAGTAGTTCATGATATATCATTTCATTTACCCAGATTAAAATTCATCTTTAATATGATGGTAATTATACATCACAATCCAAAATCTTGTGATAGATAATCAGTCTTTCTCATTGTCCTTCACCTGCACACAAGGTCTGCAGAAATATAAAAGCAAGTGACTTATAAATGTCTCAGCCCTGCTCCAGATCAATATTTGTTACTTGTTATTGACACAATCTCCCATTCAGTGTAAACAAATATCTCACCCCATTCTTCAGCTCCTCTCTGAATTTCCACTGTGTCAGTCCATAGATACAAGTATTTGTGCAGGAACTGAGAAGCAGCAACATGTAACCAACTTGTTGGATAATATATATCGAGTTACTGTAATATTTGTCTGTATAATAAAAGTTTACCACTTGCCATTTCATCGAATAGATAACATTCATTATCCACAACAGTAAGAAATTAGCAGAAATGCTAAAAAGCAAAATCATGGATTTCCGCCGATTCTTCACCTCTGGATCATTCTGAGTCTCACTGTTATTCCGGAGAACCCTGCGCACTATATTTGCAGCTATAATGTGTCTGACAGTCAAAGCATTGAACAACACAATTAAAAGGATAGGTAATAGAGGGGTTATGATGGTGTCGATACACTCATATGCCCTCCAAAAGGGGGAGGTGAGATAATCAGCTGTAGGAACACAATACCAAGGCACGTGGTCAATTATAACTGCAGCTTCAGCTGCATAGTAAAAGGGAATAGTCCGCAGACAGCTCACCACAAACACAGTGACGATAACCACAGTCGCCGTTCTCTCCGTGTTATATTTTGATTTTAGCTTCTGACAGCAAATTGTAACAAAGCGATCAAAAGTGAAGGTGACAGTAAACCAGACAGAACAATCTGAAGCTACAACGTACACAACAAGGTTTACAATACACGCAGGAGTTATAAACAGGAAGCTAACTGGAAAGTACATGTTATTAAGCCGGTGTAATATCACATGGATGATAACCACCATTAGATCCGCCACTGCCATGGCCACCAGATAGCGAGTGATACATTTGGAGAGACCACACTTTCCTCGAGACAAAATCACAATCGCCACCAAGTTAACTGAAAAAAACGGAAGACATGAAATTTATCTCAATATTGTCCCAAAACATTTTTGAAGAATCATTTGAAGAAATTTGTGCGTAGGAGTTTTTCAGTTCCAAATTAAATGTAATTGTTAATTTAAAGAACTGCCTATCAGCAGCATTGAAATCTGCGGCAAAAGAAGATAGGGAAAAATTAAAATGCAACTACAGTTGTTGATCTGAGAGAGAGAAATAGATGCTGAGGTTAAAAAAAGGGACTGAAGTTTTCTGGAGAATTCTGATATTGAAAACATCAGTGTTTGTGATAGTTAAAAAACAAATGCTGATTAGCTCCACCATGTTGGCTTTTGTTCTGCAAAACATGGAGAGTGAACTCTCACCCTGTTGGGTTATGGTCTGTGTAACATGGAGACTGCACTAATGCTCTGTTGTGTAATGCACGGAGTGAGCTTACTCTCCTCCTGTTGTTTCTTGCTTGTACAACATGAAGACCGCACCCTCACCCTATTTTATTATGGTCTGCACAACATGGAGAGTGCACTCCCTCTTTTTAAACATTGGCTGGAAAAGTGGAGATAGGAGAAGTCTGGTCGGATGGATCATGCACCAGTTACAGAAATACATTCCTTCCACTTACATTCAGAAACAAAATTGAAGCTGAATCCAAATCCAAACAAAAAAGAGAAACTTCTGCATAAGCACCATATGTCAGCAAGAAAAAAAGTTACAATGCAACAACTCCTGTAACATGTGAAACACACTAAACAACATCAGCACATTTAAATTGTGAATTTATTTCTGATCTGAAGTCCGTGCAGACTCCAGGAAAGAGTTTCTATTGTGAACATTAAAGGTAATTGTTTCAACGCTTTCTGTGGTAAAAATTCAAGAAATATATTAATTTCCTTTTCAAAATCACAATAAGTCAACAAGACAAATCACTTGGCACTGAAGTAACACCATCAAACAGGGAAAGTATAACATGAACAGTCAACATTGATATTCAACTTTCACCATGAAATTTCACTGTCTTAATTAAAGCAAAATACTGTGGATACTGGAAATGTGAAATAAAAGCAAGAAATGCTGGAAACACTCAGCAGGTCTGGCAGCATCTGTGGAGACAGAAGCAGAGTTAATGTTTCAGGTCAGTGACCCTTCGTCAGAACTGGCACATATTAGAAATGTAAAATGTTACAAGCAAGTAAAGTGGGGGTGGGGCAAGAGGTAACAAAGGAGAAGATGTCGATAGGACAAGGTCACAGAATAGCTGACCAGAAGGTCATGGAGCAAAGATATGTTAACGGTGTGTTGAAAGACAAAGCATTAGTACAGAAAGGGTGTTAACGGACTGAAAACTGAACATCCGCAAGTACAAAAATGAAAAACAAAACAGTGGGTAAGCAAACTGAACAAACTAAGACGAAATAAAATCAAATAAACACAAAAAAAATATTAAAAAAGGAAAAAGAAAGAAAATAACTAAAAATAAAAGTAAAATGAGGGGCCCGTCATGCTCTGAAATGATTGAACTCAATATTCAGTCCGGCAGGCTGTAGTGTGCCTAATCGATAAATGCGATGCTGCTTCTCAAGCTTGCATTGATGTTCACTGGAACACTGCAGCAAGCCCAGGATAGAGATGTGAGCATGAGAGCAGGGGGGAGTGTTGAAATGACAAGCAACTGGAAGCTTGTGTCCTGCTTGTGGACTGAGCAGAGGTGTTCCGCAAAGCGGTCACCCAAGCTGTGCTTGCTCTCCCCAATGTACAGGCGACCAAATTTTGAGCAGCAAATACAGTATACTACATTGAAAGAAGTACAAGTAAATTTCACGGTCTTACCAGGAATACTGACGGCTGCAAGAATCGGGTAGTAAATAAGCTCTATCTGGTAAATTGCAGGGTACTCCATTTCTTGTGTGAAACATCTATGCAGAGACTTCTTCAGAGTAGTCATTATAAAGAGCAAAGAGCAACCTCCGGGGAACAGCCATCTTGGGAAGGTGAGCAGGCATATTAGTTACATTCAACTGAACAAACTGATTTAATGAACTGTTTGTAGTTATATGAATTGCAATATAGCCATTAGAGTACATAGAAAACAAAATAATTTTATAGTCCTTATAAAATTACGCAAAATGTAATTTGTTAATTGTTTTCTCATGATCTCAATTGTTGATTTCAATCAACTGTCTCAGAAACAATTGCCCTGGTGTTGATTTTTTTTTTAGAACATTACAGCGCAGTACAGGCCCTTCGGCCCTCGATGTTGCGCCGACCTGTGAAACCATCTGACCTACACTATTCCATTTTCATCCATATGTCTATCCAATGACCACTTAAATGCCCTTAAAGTTGGCGAGTCTACTACTGTTGCAGGCAGGGCGTTCCACGCCCCTACTACTCTCTGAGTAAAGAAACTACCTCTAACATCTGTCCTATATCTATCACCCCTCAACTTAAAGCTATGTCCCCTCGTGTTTGCCATCACCATCAGAGGAAAAGGACTCTCACTATCCACCCTAACTAACCCACTGATCATCTTATATGTCGATATTAAGTCACCTCTCCTCCTCCTTCTCTCCAACGAAAACAACCTCAAGTCCCTCAGCCTTTCCTCGTAAGACCTTCCCTCCATACCAGGCAACATCCTAGTAAATCTCCTCTGCACCCTTTCCAAAGCTTCCACATCCTTCCTATAATGCGGTGACCAGAACTGCACGCAATACTCCAGGTGCAGTCTCACTAGAGTTTTGTACAGCTGCAGCATGACCTCGTAGCTCCGAAACTCGATCCCCCTATTAATAAAAGCTAACACACCATATGCCTTCTTAACAGCCCTATTAACCTGGGTAGCAACTTTCAGGGATTTATGTACCTGGACACCAAGATCTCTCTGTTCATCTACACTACCAAGAATCTTCCCATTAGCCCAGTTCTCTGCATTCCTGTTACTCCTTCCAAAGTGAATCATCTAACACTTTTCCGCATTAAACTCCATTTGCCATCTCTCAGCCCAGCTCTGCAGCCTATCTATGTCCCTCTGTACCCAACAACATCCTTCGGCACTATTCACAACTCCACCGACCTTCGTGTCATCCGCAAATTTACTAACCCACCCTTCTACACCCTCTTCCAGGTCATTTATAAAAATGAGAAACAGCAGTGGCCCCAAAACAGATCCTTGCGGTGCACCACTAGTAACTAAACTCCAGGATGAACATTTGCCATCAACCACCACCCTCTGTCTTCTTTCAGCTAGCCAATTTCTGATCCAAAGCTCTAAATCACCTTCAAACCCATACTTCCGTATTTTCTGCAATAGCCTACCGTGGGGAACCTTATCAAACGCCTTACTGAAATCCATATACACCACATCCACTACTTTACCCTCATCCACCTGTTTGATCACCTTCTCGAAAAACTCGAGGCACAACCTACCCTTCACAAAACCGTGCTGCCTATCGCTAATGAACTTATTCTTTACAAGATGATTATAAATGCTGTCTCTTATAACCTTTTCCAACATTTTACCCACAACCGAAGTAAGGCTCACAGGTCTATAATTACCAGGGCTGTCTCTAATCCCCTTCTTGAACAAGGGGACAACATTTGCTATCCTCCAGTCTTCCGGCACTATTCCTGTCAACAATGACGACATAACGATCAAGGACAAAGGCTCTGCAATCTCCCCCTTAGCTTCCCAGAGAATCCTTGGATAAATCCCATCTGGCCCAGGGGGCTTATCTATTTTCACACTTTCCAAAATTGATAACACCTCCTCCTTGTGAACCTCAATCCCATCTAGCCAAGTAGTCTGAATCTCAGTATTCTCCTCGACAACATTTTCTTTCTCTACTGTAAATACTGACGAAAAATATTCATTTAACGCTTCCCCTATCTCCTCCGATTCCACACACAACTTCCCACTACTATCCTTGATTGGCCCTAATCTAACTCTAGTCATTCTTTTATTCCTGATATACCTATAGAAAGCCTTAGGGTTTTCCTTGATCCTATCCGCCAATGACTTCTCGTGTCCTCTCCTTGCTCTTCTTCGCTCTCCCTTTAGATCCTTCCTGGCTAGCTTGGAACTCTCAAGCGCCCGAACTGAGCCTTCACGTCTCATCCTAACATAAGCCTTCTTCTTCCTCTTGACAAGCGCTTCAACTTCTTTAGTAAACCAAGGCTCCCTCGCTCGACAACTTCCTCCCTGCCTGACAGGTACATACTTATCAAAGACACGCAGTTGCTGCACCTTGAATAAGCTCCACATTTCGATTGTTCCCATCCCCTGCAATTTCCTTCCCCATCCTACGCATCCTAAATCTTGCCTAATCGCATCTTAATTTCCTTTGCCCCAGCTATAATTCTTGCCCTGCGCTATATACCTGTCCCTGCCCATCGCTAAGGTAAACCTAACCGAATTGTGATCACTATCACCAAAGTGCTCACCTACATCTAAATCTAACACCTGGCCGGGTTCATTACCCAGTACCAAATCCAATGTGGCATCGCCCCTGGTTGGCCTGTCCACATACTGTGTCAGAAAACCCTCCTGCACACACTGGACAAAAACTGACCCATCTAAAGTACTCGAACTATAGTATTTCCAGTCAATATTTGGAAAGTTAAAGTCCCCATAACAACTACCCTGTTACTCTCGCCCCTGTTGAGAATCATCTTCACTATCCTTTCCTCTACATCTCTGGAACTATTCAGAGGTCTATAGAAGACTCCCAACAGGGTGACCTCACCTCTCCTGTTTCTAACCTCGGCCCATACTACCTCAATAGACGAGACCTCAAACGTCCTTTCTGTCGCTGTAATACTTTCCTTGATTAACAATGCCACACCCCCCCTCTCTTACCATCTTCTCTGTTCTTACTGAAATATCTAAATCCCGGAACCTGCAACATCCACTCCTGCCCCTGCTCCACCCATGCCTCCGAAATGGCCACTACATCGAGATCCTAGGTACCAACCCATGCTGCAAGCTCACCCACCTTATTCCGGATGCTCCCGGCGTTGAGGTAGACACACTTTAAACCAAGTCCTTGCTTGCCAGTGCCCTCTTGCGTCCTTGTAACCTTATCCCTGACCTCACTACTCTCAACATCCTGTACACTGGAACTACAATTTAGGTTCCCATTCCCCCACTGAATTAGTTTAAACCCCCCCAAAGAGCACTAGCAAATCTACCCCCCAGGATATTGGTACCCCTCTGGTTCAGGTGAAGACCATCCTGTTTGTAGAGGTCCCACCTACCCCAGAAAGAGCCCCAATTATCCAGGAAACCAAAACCCTCCTACCTACACCATCCCTGCAGCCACGTGTTCAACTCCTCTCTCTCCCTATTCCTCGCTTCGCTATCACGTGGCACGGGCAACAACCCAGAGAGAACAACTCTGTTTGTTCTCGCTCTAAGATTCCACCCTAGCTCCCTGAATTTCTGCCTTAAATCCCCATCTCTCTTCCTACCTATGTCGTTGGTGCCTATGTGGACCATGACTTGGGGCTGCTACCCCTGCCCCTTAAGGATCCCAAAAACACAATCCGAGACATCACGAACCCTGGCACCTGAGAGGCAACACACCAACCGTGAGTCTCTCTCGTTCCCATAGAACCTCCTATCTGTTCCCCTAACTATGGAGTACCCAATGACAAATGCTTTGCTCCTCTTCCCCCTTCCCTTCTCAGCAAAAGGGACAGACTCTGATTTCGACGAACAGTCTCAGGAGCAATAGCCCTGCTGTTGAGGTGGATGAACATTCTCAGGAACAATAGCCCTGGTGTTGATGTGGATGAACAGTCTCATGAATCAGTGTATTCACACCTAATCTGGACTAATGCTTTGACTTTCAACACACCATTAACATATTGTTTGCCTTTTCTCCGTGACCTTTTGGTCAGCTATGTGGCCTGGTCCAATCTGCACCTTCTCCTTTGTTATCTCTTGCCCCACCCCCACCTCACTTGCTTATAATCTGTGACTTTTCTAATATTTGTCAGTTCCGAAGAAGGGTCACTGACCCAAAACGTTAACTCTGCTTCTCTTTCGACAGATGCTGCCAGACCTACTGAGTGATTAGAGCATTTCCTATTATTGTTTCAGGAACCATAGCGCTGGTGTTGATGTGGATGAACAGTCTCAGGAACAACAGCCCTGGTGTTGATGTGGATGAACAGTCTCAGGAACAATAGCCCTGGTGTTGATGTGGATGAACAGTCACAGGAACAATAGTCCTGGTGTTGATGTGAATGAACAGAATCAGGAACAATAGCCCTAGTGTAGATGTGGACGAACAGTCTCAGGAACAATAGACCTGCTGTTGATGTGGATGAACAGTCTCAGGAACAATAGACCTGCTGTTGATGTGGATGAACAGTCTCAGGAACAATAGCCCTAGTGTAGATGTGGATGAACAGTCTCAGGAACAATAGACCTGCTGTTGATGTGGATGAACAGTCTCAGGAACAATAGACCTGCTGTTGATGAGGATGAACAGTCTCATGAACAATAGCCCTGCTGTTGATGTTGATGAAAAGTCACAGGAACAATAGCCCTTGTGTTGTCGTGGATGAACAGTCTCAGGAACAATAGCCCTGGTCTTGTTGTGGATGAACAGTCTCAGGAACAATAGCTCTAGTGCAGATGTGGATGAACAGTCTCAGGAACAATAGTCCTGGTGTCGATGTGAATGAACAGTCTTAGGAGCAATAGACCTGGAGTTGATGTGGATGAACAGTCTCAGGAACAATCGCCCTGGTGTTGATGTGGATGAACAATCTCAGGAAACATAGCGCTGGTGTTGATGTGGTTGAACAGTCTCAGGAACAATAGTCCTGGTGTCGATGTGAATGAACAGTCTTAGGAGCAATAGACCTGGAGTTGATGTGGATGAACAGTCTCAGGAACAATCGCCCTGGTGTTGATGTGGATGAACAATCTCAGGAAACATAGCGCTGGTGTTGATGGGGATGAACAGTCTCAGGAACAATAGCCCAGGTCTTGTTGTGGATGAACAGACTCAGGAACAATACACCTGGTGTTGATATGGATGAACAGTCTAATGAACAATAGCAATGCTGTTGATGTGAATGAACAGTCTCAGGAACAATAGCCCTGGTGTTGATGTGGAGGAACAGTCTCAGGAACCATAGCGCTGCTGTTGATGCGGATGAACAGCCTCAGGAACAATAGCCGACGTCTTGTTGTGGATGAACACTCTCAGGAACAATAGCCCTGCTGTTGATGTGGATGAACAGTCTCAGGAACAATAGCCCTGGTGTGGATCTGGATGAGCTGTCTCAGGAACAATAGCCCTGGTGTTGATGTGGATGAACAGTCACAGGAACAATAGCCCTGGTGTTGATGTGAATGCACAGTCTCAGGAACAATAGCACTGTTTTTGATGTGGATGAACAGTTTCAGGAACGATACCCCTGGTGATGATGTGGCTGAACAGTCTCAGGAGCAATAGACCTGGTATTGATGTGGATGCAAATTCTCCCTAACAATGGTCCTGGTGTTAATGTGAATGAACAGTCTCCAGAACAGTAGTCCGGGTGTTAATGTGGATGAACAGTCTCAGGAACAATAGCCCTGGAGTTGATTTGTACGAACAGACTCAGGAACAATAGCCCTGGTGTTAATGTGAATGAACAGCCTCAGGAACGATAGCCCTGGTGTTGATGTGGATGAACAGTCTCAGGAAAAATAGCCCTGGTGTTGATGTGGATGAACAGTCTCAGGAACATTAGCCCAGGTCTTGTTGTGGATGAACAGTCTCAGGAACAATAGCCCTGCTTTTGATGTGGATGAACAGTCTCAGGAACAATAGCCCTGGTGTAGACGTGAATGAACAGTCTTAGGAGCAATAGAGCTGGTGTTGATGTGAATGAACAGTCTCAGAAACAAAAGCCCTGGTGTTGTTGTGGATGAACATTCTGAGGAACATTAGCCTTGGTGTTGATGTGCTTGAACAGTCTGAGGAACAATTAACCTGGTTTTGATGTGGATGAACAGTCTCATGAACAATAGCCCTGCTGTTGATGTGGATGAACAGTCACAGGAACAATAGCCCTTGTGTTGTCGTGGATGAACAGTCTCAGGAACAATAGCCCTTGTGTTGATGTTGATGAACAGTCTCAGGAACAATAGTCCTGGTGTTGATGAGAATGAACAGACTCAGGATCAATAGTCCTGGTGTTGATGTGGACGAACAGTCTCAGAAACTATAGCCCTGGTGTTGTCGTGGATGAACAGTCTCAGGATCAATAGCACTGGTGTTGATGTGGATGAACAGTCCCTGGAGCAGTCGCCATGCTGTTGATGTGAATGAACAGTCTCAGGAGCAATAGCCCTGGTGTTGATGTTGATGAACAGTCTCAGGAACAATATCCCTGCTCTTGAAGTGGATGAACAGTCTCAGGAACAATAGCCCTGATGTTGATGTGGATGAACAGTCTCAGGAGAAATAGCCCTGATGTTGATGTGGAGGAACAGTCTCAGGAACCATAGCGCTGCTGTTGATGTGGATCAATAGCCTAAGGAACAATAGCCGACGTCTTGTTGTGGATGAACAATCTCAGGAACAATAGCCCTGCTGTTGTCGTGGATGCACAGTCTCAGGAACAATAGCCCTGCTGTTGATGTGGATGAACTGTCTCATGAACAATAGCCTTGCTGTTGATGTGGATGAACAGTCACAGGAACAATACCCCTGGTGATGATGTGGATGAACAGTCTCAGGAGCAATAGACCTGGTATTGATGTGGATGAACATTCTCCCTAACAATGGTCATGGTGTTGATGTGAATGAACAGTCTCAGTCACAATAGCCCTGCCGTTGATGTGGATGAACAGTCTCAGGAACAATAGCCCTGGTGTTGATGTGGATGAACAGTCTCAGGAACAATAGCCCTGGTGTTGATGTGAATGAACAGTCTCAGGAACAATAGCACTGTTTTTGATGTGGATGAACAGTCTCAGGAACAATACCCCTGGTGATGATGTGGATGAACAGTCTCAGGAGCAATAGACCTGGTATTGATATGGATGAACATTCTCCCTAACAATAGCCCTGGTGTTGATGTGGATGAACAGTCTCAGGAACAATAGCCCTGGTGTCGATGTGAATGAACAGTCTCAGGAACAATAGCCCTGGTGTTGTTGTGAATGAACAGTCTTCGGAGCAATAGCCCTGGTGTTGATGTGAATGAACAGACTCAGGAACAATAGACCTGGTGTTGATGTGGATGAACAGACTCAGGAACAATAGCCCTGGTGTCGATGTGAATGAACAGTCTTCGGAGCAATAGACCTGGTGTTGATGTGGATGAACAGTCTCAGGAACAATAGCCCTGGTGTCGATGTGAATGAACAGTCTTCGGAGCAATAGACCTGGTGTTGATGTGGATGAACAGACTCAGGAACAATAGCCCTGGTGTTGATGTGAATGAACAGTCTCAGGAACAATAGCCCTGGTGTTGATGTGGATGAACAGTCTCAGGAACAATAGCCCTGGTGTTGATGTGAATGAACAGTCTCAGGAACAATAGCCCTGCTGTTGATGTGGATGAACAGTCTCAGGAACAATAGCCCTGGTGTCGATGTGAATGAACAGTCTTCGGAGCAATAGACCTGGTGTTGATGTGGATGAACAGTCTCAGGAACAATAGCCCTGGTGTCGATGTGAATGAACAGTCTTCGGAGCAATAGACCTGGTGTTGATGTGGATGAACAGACTCTGGAACAATAGCCCTGGTGTCGATGTGAATGAACAGTCTTCGGAGCAATAGACCTGGTGTTGATGTGGATGAACAGACTCAGGAACAATAGCCCTGGTGTTGATGTGAATGAACAGTCTCAGGAACAATAGCACTGGTGTTGATGTGGATGAACAATCTCAGGAACCATAGCGCTGGTGTTGATGTGGATGAACAGTCTCAGGAACAATAGCCCTGGTGTTGATGTGGATGAACAGACTCAGGAACAATAGCCCTGGTGTTGATATGGATGAACAGTCTAATGAACAATAGCAATGCTGTTGATGTGGATGAACAGTCACAGGAACAATAGCGCTGATGTTGATGTGGATGAACAATCTCAGGAGCAGTCGCCCTGGTGTTGATGTGGAGGAACAGTCTCAGGAAGCATAGACTGCTGTTGATGTGGATGAACAGCCTCAGGAGCAATAGCCGACGTCTTGTTGTGGATGAACACTCTCAGGAACAATAGCCCTGCTGTTGATGTGGATGAACAGTCTCAGGAACAATCGCCCTCGTGTAGATTTGGATGCACAGTCGCAGGAACAATAGCCCTGGTGTGGATCTGGATGAGCTGTCTCAGGAACAATAGCGCTGTTGTTGATGTGAATGAACAGTCTCAGGAGCAATAGCCCTGGTGTTGATGTGAATGAACAGTCTCAGGAGCAATAGCCCTGCTGTTGATGTGGATGAACAGTCACAGGAACAATAGCATTGGTCTTGTTGTGGATGAACAGTCTCAGGAACAATAGCCCTTGTGTTCATGTGGATGAAGAGTCTCAGGAACAATAGCATTGGTCTTGTTGTGGATGAACAGTCTCAGGAACAATAGCCCTGCTTTTGATGTGGATGAACAGTCTCAGGAACAATAGCTCTTGTGCAGATGTGGATGAACAGTCTCAGGAACTATAGCCCTGGTGTAGACGTGAATGAACAGTCTTAGGAGCAATAGAGCTGGTGTTGATGTGAATGAACAGTCTCAGAAACAAAAGCCCTGGTGTTGATGTGGATGAACAGTCTGAGGAACTATAGCCCTGGTGTTGTTGTGGATGAACATTCTGAGGAACATTAGCCTTTGTGTTAATGTGTATGAACAGTCTGAGGAACAATTACCTTTGTTTTGATGTGGATGAACAGTCTCAGGAGCAATAGACCTGGTGTTGATGTGAATGAACAGTCTCATGAACAATAGCCCTGCTGTTGATGTGGATGAACAGTCACAGGAACAATAGCCCTTGTGTTGTCGTGGATGAACAGTCTCAGGAACAATAGCCCTTGTGTTGATGTTGATGAACAGTCTCAGGAACAATAGTCCAGGTGTTGATGAGAATGAACAGACTCAGGATCAATAGTCCTGGTGTTGATGTGGACGAACAGTCTCAGGAACTATAGCCCTGGTGTTGTCGTGGATGAACAGTCTCAGGATCAATAGCACTGGTGTTGATGTGGATGAACAGTCTCAGGAACAATATCCCTGCTCTTGAAGTGGATGAACAGTCTCAGGAACAATAGCCCTGATGTTGATGTGGATGAACAGTCTCAGGAGAAATAGCCCTGGTGTTGATGTTGATGAACAGTCTCAGGAGCAATAGCCCAGGTGTTGATGTTGATGAACAGTCTCAGGAACAATATCCCTGCTCTTGAAGTGGATGAACAGTCTCAGGAACAATAGCCCTGATGTTGATGTGGATGAACAGTCTCAGGAGAAATAGCCCTGGTGTTGATGTGGAGGAACAGTCTCAGGAACCATAGCGCTGCTGTTGATGTGGATCAACAGCCTCAGGAACAATAGCCGACGTCTTGTTGTGGATGAACAATCTCAGGAACAATAGCCCTGCTGTTGTCGTGGATGCACAGTCTCAGGAACAATAGCCCTGGTGCTGATCTGGATGAGCAGTCACAGGAGCAATAGCGCTGTTGTTGATGTGAATTAACAGTCTCAGGAGCAATAGCCCTGCTGTTGATGTGGATGAACAGACTCTGGAACAATAGCCCTGGTGTCGATGTGAATGAACAGTCTTCGGAGCAATAGACCTGGTGTTGATGTGGATGAACAGACTCAGGAACAATAGCCCTGGTGTTGATGTGAATGAACAGTCTCAGGAACAATAGCACTGGTGTTGATGTGGATGAACAATCTCAGGAACCATAGCGCTGGTGTTGATGTGGATGAACAGTCTCAGGAACAATAGCCCTGGTGTTGATGTGGATGAACAGACTCAGGAACAATAGCCCTGGTGTTGATATGGATGAACAGTCTAATGAACAATAGCAATGCTGTTGATGTGGATGAACAGTCACAGGAACAATAGCGCTGATGTTGATGTGGATGAACAATCTCAGGAGCAGTCGCCCTGGTGTTGATGTGGAGGAACAGTCTCAGGAAGCATAGACTGCTGTTGATGTGGATGAACAGCCTCAGGAGCAATAGCCGACGTCTTGTTGTGGATGAACACTCTCAGGAACAATAGCCCTGCTGTTGATGTGGATGAACAGTCTCAGGAACAATCGCCCTCGTGTAGATTTGGATGCACAGTCGCAGGAACAATAGCCCTGGTGTGGATCTGGATGAGCTGTCTCAGGAACAATAGCGCTGTTGTTGATGTGAATGAACAGTCTCAGGAGCAATAGCCCTGGTGTTGATGTGAATGAACAGTCTCAGGAGCAATAGCCCTGCTGTTGATGTGGATGAACAGTCTCAGGAACAATACCCCTGGTGATGATGTGGATGAACAGTCTCAGGAGCAATAGCCCTGGTGTTGATGTGGATGAACAGTCTCAGGAGCAATAGACCTGGTATTGATGTGGATGAACAGTCTCAGGAACAATAGCCCTGGTGTCGATGTGAATGAACAGTCTTCGGAGCAATAGACCTGGTGTTGATGTGGATGAACAGACTCAGGAACAATAGCCCTGGTGTTGATGTGTATGAACAGTCTCAGGAACAATAGCCCTGGTGTTGGTGTGGATGAACAGTCTCAGGATCAATAGCCCTGCTGTTGATGTGGATGAACAGTCTCAGGAACAATAGCCCTGCTGTTGATGTGGATGAACAGTCTTCGGAGCAATAGACCTGGTGTTGATGTGGATGAACAGACTCAGGAACAATAGCCCTGGTGTTGATGTGAATGAACAGTCTCAGGAGCAATAGCCCTGGTGTTGTTGTGAATGAACAGTCTTCGGAGCAATAGACCTGGTGTTGATGTGGATGAACAGTCTCAGGAACAATAGCCCTGGTGTCGATGTGAATGAACAGTCTTCGGAACAATAGCCCTGGTGTTGATGTGGATGAACAGTCTCAGGAACAATAGCCCTGGTGTCGATGTGAATGAACAGTCTTCGGAGCAATAGACCTGGTGTTGATGTGGATGAACAGACTCAGGAACAATAGCCCTGGTGTTGATGTGGATGAACAGTCACAGGAACAATACCCCTGGTGATGATGTGGATGAACAGTCTCAGGAGCAATAGACCTGGTATTGATGTGGATGAACAGTCTTCGGAGCAATAGACCTGGTGTTGATGTGAATGAACAGTCTTCGGAACAATAGCCCTGGTGTTGATGTGGATGAACAGTCTCAGGAACAATAGCCCTGGTGTCAATGTGAATGAACAGTCTTCGGAGCAATAGACCTGGTGTTGATGTGGATGAACAGACTCAGGAACAATAGCCCTGGTGTTGATGTGTATGAACAGTCTCAGGAACAATAGCCCTGCTGTTGATGTGGATGAACTGTCTCATGAACAATAGCCCTGCTGTTGATGTGGATGAACAGTCACAGGAACAATACCCCTGGTGATGATGTGGATGAACAGTCTCAGGAGCAATAGCCCTGGTGTTGATGTGGATGAACAGTCTCAGGAGCAATAGACCTGGTATTGATGTGGATGAACATTCTCCCTAACAATGGTCCTGGTGTTGATGTGAATGAACAGTCTCAGTCACAATAGCCCTGCTGTTGATGTGGATGAACAGTCTCAGGAACAATAGCAGTGGTCTTGTTGTGGATGAACAGTCTCAGGAACAATAGCCCTGGTGTTGATGTGAATGAACAGTCTCAGGATCAATACCCCTGGTGATGATGTGGATGAACAGTCTCAGGAGCAATAGACCTGGTATTGATGTGGATGAACAGTCTCAGGAACAATAGTCCTGGTGTCGATGTGAATGAACAGTCTCAGTCACAATAGCCCTGCTGTTGATGTGGATGAACAGTCTCAGGAACAATAGTCCTGGTGTCGATGTGAATGTACAGTCTCAGTCACAATAGCCCTGGTGTTGATGTGAATGAACAGTCTCAGGAACAATAGCACTGTTTTTGATGTGGATGAACAGTCTCAGGAACAATACCCCTGGTGATGATGTGGATGAACAGTCTCAGGAGCAATAGACCTGGTATTGATGTGGATGAACATTCTCCCTAACAATGGTCCTGGTGTTGATGTGAATGAACAGTCTCAGTCACAATAGCCCTGCTGTTGATGTGGATGAACAGTCTCAGGAACAATAGTCCTGGTGTCGATGTGAATGAACAGTCTTCGGAGCAATAGCCCTGGTGTTGATGTGGATGAACAGACTCAGGAACAATAGCCCTGGTGTTGATGTGAATGAACAGTCTCAGGAACAATAGCCCTGGTGTTGTTGTGAATGAACAGACTCAGGAACAATAGACCTGGTGTTGATGTGGATGAACAGACTCAGGAACAATAGCCCTGGTGTTGATGTGGATGAACAGACTCAGGAACAATAGCCCTGGTGTTGATGTGGATGAACAGTCTTCGGAGCAATAGACCTGGTGTTGATGTGGATGAACAGTCTCAGGAACAATAGCCCTGGTGTCGATGTGAATGAACAGTCTTCGGAGCAATAGACCTGGTGTTGATGTGGATGAACAGACTCAGGAACAATAGACCTGGTGTTGATGTGGATGAACAGACTCAGGAACAATAGCCCTGGTGTTGATGTGGATGAACAGACTCAGGAACAATAGCCCTGGTGTTGATGTGGATGAACAGTCTTCGGAGCAATAGACCTGGTGTTGATGTGGATGAACAGTCTCAGGAACAATAGCCCTGGTGTCGATGTGAATGAACAGTCTTCGGAGCAATAGACCTGGTGTTGATGTTGATGAACAGTCTCAGGAACAATATCCCTGCTCTTGAAGTGGATGAACAGTCTCAGGAACAATAGCCCTGATGTTGATGTGGATGAACAGTCTCAGGAGAAATAGCCCTGGTGTTGATGTGGAGGAACAGTCTCAGGAACCATAGCGCTGCTGTTGATGTGGATCAACAGCCTCAGGAACAATAGCCGACGTCTTGTTGTGGATGAACAATCTCAGGAACAATAGCCCTGCTGTTGTCGTGGATGCACAGTCTCAGGAACAATAGCCCTGGTGCTGATCTGGATGAGCAGTCTCAGGAACAATAGCCCTGCTGTTGATGTGGATGAACTGTCTCAGGAACAATAGCACTGTTTTTGATGTGGATGAACAGTCTCAGGAACAATAGCCCTGGTGTTGATGTGAATGAACAGTCTCAGGAACAATAGCACTGTTTTTGATGTGGATGAACAGTCTCAGGAACAATAGCCCTGGTGTTGATGTGGATGAACAGTCTCAGGAGCAATAGACCTGGTATTGATGTGGATGAACATTCTCCCTAACAATGGTCCTGGTGTTGGTGTGAATGAACAGTCTCAGTCACAATAGCCCTGCTGTTGATGGTGGATGAACAGTCTCAGGAACAATAGCCCTGGTGTCGATGTGAATGAACAGTCTTCGGAGCAATAGACCTGGTGTTGATGTGGATGAACAGACTCAGGAACAATAGCCCTGGTGTTGATGTGAATGAACAGTCTCAGGAACAATAGCCCTGGTGTTGGTGTGAATGAACAGTCTCAGTCACAATAGCCCTGCTGTTGATGTGGATGAACAGTCTCAGGAACAATAGCCCTTCTGTTGATGTGGATGAACAGACTTCGGAGCAATAGACCTGGTGGTGATGTGGATGAACAATCTCAGGAACAATAGCCCTGGTGTTGATGTGAATGAACATCTCAGGAGCAATAGCCCTGGTGTTGTTGTGAATGAACAGTCTTCGGAGCAATAGACCTGGTGTTGATGTGGATGAACAGTCTCAGGAACAATAGCCCTGGTGTCGATGTGAATGAACAGTCTTCGGAACAATAGCCCTGGTGTTGATGTGGATGAACAGTCTCAGGAACAATAGCCCTGGTGTCGATGTGAATGAACAGTCTTCGGAGCAATAGACCTGGTGTTGATGTGGATGAACAGTCTCAGGAACAATAGCCCTGGTGTCGATGTGAATGAACAGTCTTCGGAGCAATAGACCTGGTGTTGATGTGGATGAACAGACTCAGGAACAATAGCCCTGGTGTTGATGTGTATGAACAGACTCAGGAACAATAGCCCTGGTGTCGATGTGAATGAACAGTCTTCGGAGCAATAGACCTGGTGTTGATGTGGATGAACAGACTCAGGAACAATAGTCCTGGTGTTGATGTGAATGAACAGTCTCAGGAACAATAGCCCTGGTGTTGATGTGGATGAACAGACTCAGGAACAATAGCCCTGGTGTCGATGTGAATGAACAGTCTTCGGAGCAATAGACCTGGTGTTGATGTGGATGAACAGACTCAGGAACAATAGCCCTGGTGTTGATGTGGATGAACAGTCTCAGGAACCATAGCGCTGCTGATGATGGGGATGGACAGTCTCAGGAACAATAGCCCAGGTCTTGTTGTGGATGAACAGTCTCAGGAACAATAGCCCTGCTGTTGATGTGGATGAACAGTCTCAGGAACAATAGCCCTGGTGTTGATGTGGATGAACAGACTCAGGAACAATAGCCCTGGTGTTGATCTGGATGAACAGTCTAATGAACAATAGCAATGCTGTTGATGTGGATGAACAGTCACAGGAACAATAGCGCTGATGTTGATGTGGATGAACAATCTCAGGAGCAGTCGCCCTGGTGTTGATGTGGAGGAACAGTCTCAGGAAGCATTGCGCTGCTGTTGATGTGGATGAACAGCCTCAGGAACAATAGCCGACGTCTTGTTGTGGATGAACACTCTCAGGAACAATAGCCCTGCTGTTGATGTGGATGAACAGTCTCAGGAACAATAGCATTGGTCTTGTTGTGGATGAACAGTCTCAGGAACAATCACCCTAGTGTAGATTTGGATGCACAGTCGCAGGAACAATAGCCCTGGTGTGGATCGGATGAGCTGTCTCAGGAACAATAGCGCTGTTGTTGATGTCAATGAACAGTCTCAGGAGCAATAGCCCTGGTGTTGATGTGAATGAACAGTCTCAGGAGCAATAGCCCTGCTGTTGATGTGGATGAACAGTCACAGGAACAATAGCTCTTGTGCAGATGTGGATGAACAGTCTCAGGAACAATAGCCCTGGTGTAGACGTGAATGAACAGTCTTAGGAGCAATAGAGCTGGTGTTGATGTGAATGAACAGTCTCAGAAACAAAAGCCCTGGTGTTGTTGTGGATGAACATTCTGAGGAACATTAGCCTTGATGTTGATGTGTTTGAACAATCTGAGGAACAATTAACCTGGTTTTGATGTGGATGAACAGTCTCAGGAGCAATAGACCTGGTGTTGATGTGAATGAACAGTCTCATGAACAATAGCCCTGCTGTTGATGTGGATGAACAGTCACAGGAACAATAGCCCTTGTGTTGTCGTGGATGAACAGTCTCAGGAACAATAGCCCTTGTGTTGATGTTGATGAACAGTCTCAGGAACAATAGTCCTGGTGTTGATGAGAATGAACAGACTCAGGATCAATAGTCCTGGTGTTGATGTGGACGAACAGTCTCAGAAACTATAGCCCTGGTGTTGTCGTGGATGAACAGTCTCAGGATCAATAGCACTGGTGTTGATGTGGATGAACAGTCCCTGGAGCAGTCGCCCTGCTGTTGATGTGAATGAACAGTCTCAGGAGCAATAGCCCTGGTGTTGATGTTGATGAACAGTCTCAGGAACAATATCCCTGCTCTTGAAGTGGATGAACAGTCTCAGGAACAATAGCCCTGATGTTGATGTGGATGAACAGTCTCAGGAGAAATAGCCCTGGTGTTGATGTGGAGGAACAGTCTCAGGAACCATAGCGCTGCTGTTGATGTGGATCAACAGCCTCAGGAACAATAGCCGACGTCTTGTTGTGGATGAACAATCTCAGGAACAATAGCCCTGCTGTTGTCGTGGATGCACAGTCTCAGGAACAATAGCCCTGCTGTTGATGTGGATGAACAGTCTCAGGAGCAATAGACCTGGTATTGATGTGGATGAACATTCTCCCTAACAATGGTCCTGGTGTTGATGTGAATGAACAGTCTCAGTCACAATAGTCCTGCTGTTGATGTGGATGAACAGTCTCAGGAACAATAGTCCTGGTGTCGATGTGAATGAACAGTCTTCGGAGCAATAGCCCTGGTGTTGATGTGGATGAACAGACTCAGGAACAATAGCCCTGGTGTTGATGTGAATGAACAGTCTCAGGAACAATAGCCCTGGTGTTGTTGTGAATGAACAGTCTTCGGAGCAATAGCCCTGGTGTTGATGTGGATGAACAGACTCAGGAACAATAGACCTGGTGTTGATGTGGATGAACAGACTCAGGAACAATAGCCCTGGTGTTGATGTGGATGAACAGACTCAGGAACAATAGCCCTGGTGTTGATGTGGATGAACAGACTCAGGAACAATAGCCCTGGTGTCGATGTGAATGAACATTCTTCGGAGCAATAGCCCTGGTGTTGATGTGGATGAACAGTCTCAGGAACAATAGCCCTGGTGTCGATGTGAATGAACAGTCTTCGGAGCAATAGACCTGGTGTTGATGTGGATGAACAGACTCAGGAACAATAGCCCTGGTGTCGATGTGAATGAACAGTCTTCGGAGCAATAGACCTGGTGTTGATGTGGATGAACAGACTCAGGAACAATAGCCCTGGTGTTGATGTGAATGAACAGTCTCAGGAACAATAGCCCTGGTGTTGATGTGGATGAACAGTCTCAGGAACAATAGCCCTGGTGTTGATGTGAATGAACAGTCTCAGGAACAATAGCCCTGCTGTTGATGTGGATGAACAGTCTCAGGAACAATAGCCCTGTTGTCGATGTGAATGAACAGTCTTCGGAGCAATAGACCTGGTGTTGATGTGGATGAACAGTCTCAGGAACAATAGCCCTGGTGTCGATGTGAATGAACAGTCTTCGGAGCAATAGACCTGGTGTTGATGTGGATGAACAGACTCAGGAACAATAGCCCTGGTGTTGATGTGAATGAACAGTCTCAGGAACAATAGCCCTGGTGTTGATGTGGATGAACAGTCTCAGGAACAATAGCACTGGTGTTGATGTGGATGAACAATCTCAGGAACCATAGCGCTGGTGTTGATGTGAATGAACAGTCTCAGGAACAATAGCCCTGGTGTTGATATGGATGAACAGTCTCAGGAACAATAGCCCTGGTGTTGATGTGGATGAACAGTCTCAGGAACAATAGCACTGGTGTTGATGTGGATGAACAATCTCAGGAACCATAGCGCTGGTGTTGATGTGAATGAACAGTCTCAGGAACAATAGCCCTGGTGTTGATATGGTTGAACAGTCTAATGAACAATAGCAATGCTGTTGATGTGGATGAACAGTCACAGGAACAATAGCGCTGATGTTGATGTGGATGAACAATCTCAGGAGCAGTCGCCCTGGTGTTGATGTGGAGGAACAGTCTCAGGAAGCATAGACTGCTGTTGATGTGGATGAACAGCCTCAGGAGCAATAGCCGACGTCTTGTTGAGGATGAACACTCTCAGGAACAATAGCCCTGCTGTTGATGTGGATGAACAGTCTCAGGAACAATCGCCCTAGTGTAGATTTGGATGCACAGTCGCAGGAACAATAGCCCTGGTGTGGATCTGGATGAGCTGTCTCAGGAACAATAGCGCTGTTGTTGATGTGAATGAACAGTCTCAGGAGCAATAGACCTGGTGTTGATGTGAATGAACAGTCTCATGAACAATAGCCCTGCTGTTGATGTGGATGAACAGTCACAGGAACAATAGCCCTTGTGTTGTCGTGGATGAACAGTCTCAGGAACAATAGCCCTTGTGTTGATGTTGATGAACAGTCTCAGGAACAATAGTCCTGGTGTTGATGAGAATGAACAGACTCAGGATCAATAGTCCTGGTGTTGATGTGGATGAACAGTCCCTGGAGCAGTCGCCCTGCTGTTGATGTGAATGAACAGTCTCAGGAGCAATAGCCCTGGTGTTGATGTTGATGAACAGTCTCAGGAAAAATATCCCTGCTCTTGAAGTGGATGAACAGTCTCAGGAACAATAGCCCTGATGTTGATGTCGATGAACAGTCTCAGGAGAAATAGCCCTGGTGTTGATGTGGAGGAACAATCTCAGGAACCATAGCGCTGCTGTTGATGTGGATCAACAGCCTCAGGAACAATAGCCGACGTCTTGTTGTGGATGAACAATCTCAGGAACAATAGCCCTGCTGTTGTCGTGGATGCACAGTCTCAGGAACAATAGCCCTGCTGTTGATGTGGATGAACAGTCACAGGAACAATACCCCTGGTGATGATGTGGATGAACAGTCTCAGGAGCAATAGACCTGGTATTGATGTGGATGAACATTCTCCCTAACAATGGTCCTGGTGTTGATGTGAATGAACAGTCTCAGTCACAATAGTCCTGCTGTTGATGTGGATGAACAGTCTCAGGAACAATAGTCCTGGTGTCGATGTGAATGAACAGTCTTCGGAGCAATAGCCCTGGTGTTGATGTGGATGAACAGACTCAGGAACAATAGCCCTGGTGTTGATGTGAATGAACAGTCTCAGGAACAATAGCCCTGGTGTTGTTGTGAATGAACAGTCTTCGGAGCAATAGCCCTGGTGTTGATGTGGATGAACAGACTCAGGAACAATAGACCTGGTGTTGATGTGGATGAACAGACTCAGGAACAATAGCCCTGGTGTTGATGTGGATGAACAGACTCAGGAACAATAGCCCTGGTGTTGATGTGGATGAACAGACTCAGGAACAATAGCCCTGGTGTCGATGTGAATGAACAGTCTTCGGAGCAATAGCCCTGGTGTTGATGTGGATGAACAGACTCAGGAACAATAGCCCTGGTGTCGATGTGAATGAACAGTCTTCGGAGCAATAGACCTGGTGTTGATGTGGATGAACAGAGTCAGGAACAATAGCCCTGGTGTCGATGTGAATGAACAGTCTTCGGAGCAATAGACCTGGTGTTGATGTGGATGAACAGACTCAGGAACAATAGCCCTGGTGTTGATGTGAATGAACAGTCTCAGGAACAATAGCCCTGGTGTTGATGTGGATGAACAGTCTCAGGAACAATAGCCCTGGTGTTGATGTGAATGAACAGTCTCAGGAACAATAGCCCTGCTGTTGATGTGGATGAACAGTCTCAGGAACAATAGCCCTGGTGTCGATGTGAATGAACAGTCTTCGGAGCAATAGACCTGGTGTTGATGTGGATGAACAGTCTCAGGAACAATAGCCCTGGTGTCGATGTGAATGAACAGTCTTCGGAGCAATAGACCTGGTGTTGATGTGGATGAACAGACTCAGGAACAATAGCCCTGGTGTCGATGTGAATGAACAGTCTTCGGAGCAATAGACCTGGTGTTGATGTGGATGAACAGACTCAGGAACAATAGCCCTGGTGTTGATGTGAATGAACAGTCTCAGGAACAATAGCCCTGGTGTTGATGTGGATGAACAGTCTCAGGAACAATAGCACTGGTGTTGATGTGGATGAACAATCTCAGGAACCGTAGCGCTGGTGTTGATGTGAATGAACAGTCTCAGGAACAATAGCCCTGGTGTTGATATGGATGAACAGTCTAATGAACAATAGCAATGCTGTTGATGTGGATGAACAGTCACAGGAACAATAGCGCTGATGTTGATGTGGATGAACAATCTCAGGAGCAGTCGCCCTGGTGTTGATGTGGAGGAACAGTCTCAGGAAGCATAGACTGCTGTTGATGTGGATGAACAGCCTCAGGAGCAATAGCCGACGTCTTGTTGAGGATGAACACTCTCAGGAACAATAGCCCTGCTGTTGATGTGGATGAACAGTCTCAGGAACAATCGCCCTAGTGTAGATTTGGATGCACAGTCGCAGGAACAATAGCCCTGGTGTGGATCTGGATGAGCTGTCTCAGGAACAATAGCGCTGTTGTTGATGTGAATGAACAGTCTCAGGAGCAATAGCCCTGGTGTTGATGTGAATGAACAGTCTCAGGAGCAATAGCCCTGCTGTTGATGTGGATGAACAGTCACAGGAACAATAGCATTGGTCTTGTTGTGGATGAACAGTCTCAGGAACAATAGCCCTTGTGTTCATGTGGATGAACATTCTCAGGAACAATAGCATTGGTCTTGTTGTGGATGAACAGTCTCAGGAACAATAGCCCTGCTTTTGATGTGGATGAACAGTCTCAGGAACAATAGCTCTTGTGCAGATGTGGATGAACAGTCTCAGGAACTATAGCCCTGGTGTAGACGTGAATGAACAGTCTTAGGAGCAATAGAGCTGGTGTTGATGTGAATGAACAGTCTCAGAAACAAAAGCCCTGGTGTTGATGTGGATGAACAGTCTGAGGAACTATAGCCCTGGTGTTGTTGTGGATGAACATTCTGAGGAACATTAGCCTTTGTGTTAATGTGTATGAACAGTCTGAGGAACAATTACCCTGGTTTTGATGTGGATGAACAGTCTCAGGAGCAATAGACCTGGTGTTGATGTGAATGAACAGTCTCATGAACAATAGCCCTGCTGTTGATGTGGATGAACAGTCACAGGAACAATAGCCCTTGTGTTGTCGTGGATGAACAGTCTCAGGAACAATAGCCCTTGTGTTGATGTTGATGAACAGTCTAAGGAACAATAGTCCTGGTGTTGATGAGAATGAACAGACTCAGGATCAATAGTCCTGGTGTTGATGTGGACGAACAGTCTCAGGAACTATAGCCCTGGTGTTGTCGTGGATGAACAGTCTCAGGATCAATAGCACTGGTGTTGATGTGGATGAACAGTCCCTGGAGCAGTCGCCCTGCTGTTGATGTGAATGAACAGTCTCAGGAGCAACAGCCCTGGTGTTGATGTTGATGAACAGTCTCAGGAACAATATCCCTGCTCTTGAAGTGGATGAACAGTCTCAGGAACAATAGCCCTGATGTTGATGTCGATGAACAGTCTCAGGAGAAATAGCCCTGGTGTTGATGTGGAGGAACAGTCTCAGGAACCATAGCGCTGCTGTTGATGTGGATCAACAGCCTCAGGAACAATAGCCGACGTCTTGTTGTGGATGAACAATCTCAGGAACAATAGCCCTGCTGTTGTCGTGGATGCACAGTCTCAGGAACAATAGCCCTGGTGCTGATCTGGATGAGCAGTCTCAGGAACAATAGCGCTGTTGTTGATGTGAATTAACAGTCTCAGGAGCAATAGCCCTGCTGTTGATGTGGATGAACTGTCTCAGGAACAATAGCACTGTTTTTGATGTGGATGAACAGTCTCAGGAACAATAGCCCTGGTGTTGATGTGAATGAACAGTCTCAGGAACATTAGCACTGTTTTTGATGTGGATGAACAGTCTCAGGAACAATACCCCTGGTGATGATGTGGATGAACAGTCTCAGGAGCAATAGCCCTGGTGTTGATGTGGATGAACAGTCTCAGGAGCAATAGACCTGGTATTGATGTGGATGAACATTCTCCCTAACAATGGTCCTGGTGTTGGTGTGAATGAACAGTCACAGTCACAATAGCCCTGCTGTTGATGTGGATGAACAGTCTCAGGAACAATAGCCCTGGTGTCGATGTGAATGAACAGTCTTCGGAGCAATAGACCTGGTGTTGATGTGGATGAACAGACTCAGGAACAATAGCCCTGGTGTTGATGTGAATGAACAGTCTCAGGAGCAATAGCCCTGGTGTTGATGTGGATGAACAGTCTCAGGATCAATAGCCCTGGTGTTGATGTGGATGAACAGACTCAGGAACAATAGCCCTGGTGTTGGTGTGAATGAACAGTCTCAGTCACAATAGCCCTGCTGTTGATGTGGATGAACAGTCTCAGGAACAATAGCCCTGCTGTTGATGTGGATGAACAGTCTTCGGAGCAATAGACCTGGTGTTGATGTGGATGAACAGTCTCAGGAACAATAGCCCTGGTGTTGATGTGAATGAACAGTCTCAGGAGCAATAGCCCTGGTGTTGTTGTGAATGAACAGTCTTCGGAGCAATAGACCTGGTGTTGATGTGGATGAACAGTCTCAGGAACAATAGCCCTGGTGTCGATGTGAATGAACAGTCTTCGGAACAATAGCCCTGGTGTTGATGTGGATGAACAGTCTCAGGAACAATAGCCCTGGTGTCGATGTGAATGAACAGTCTTCGGAGCAATAGACCTGGTGTTGATGTGGATGAACAGTCTCAGGAACAATAGCCCTGGTGTCGATGTGAATGAACAGTCTTCGGAGCAATAGACTTGGTGTTGATGTGGATGAACAGACTCAGGAACAATAGCCCTGGTGTTGATGTGTATGAACAGACTCAGGAACAATAGCCCTGGTGTCGATGTGAATGAACAGTCTTCGGAGCAATAGACCTGGTGTTGATGTGGATGAACAGACTCAGGAACAATAGTCCTGGTGTTGATGTGAATGAACAGTCTCAGGAACAATAGCCCTGGTGTTGATGTGGATGAACAGACTCAGGAACAATAGCCCTGGTGTCGATGTGAATGAACAGTCTTCGGAGCAATACACCTGGTGTTGATGTGGATGAACAGACTCAGGAACAATAGCCCTGGTGTTGATGTGGATGAACAGTCTCAGGAACAATAGCACTGGTGTTGATGTGGATGAACAATCTCAGCAACCATAGCGCTGCTGTTGATGGGGATGGACAGTCTCAGGAACAATAGCCCAGGTCTTGTTGTGGATGAACAGTCTCAGGAACAATAGCCCTGCTGTTGGTCTGGATGAACAGTCTCAGGAACAATAGCCCTGGTGTTGATGTGGATGAACAGACTCAGGAACAATAGCCCTGGTGTTGATATGGATGAACAGTCTAATGAACAATAGCAATGCTGTTGATGTGGATGAACAGTCACAGGAACAATAGCGCTGATGTTGATGTGGATGAACAATCTCAGGAGCAGTCGCCCTGGTGTTGATGTGGAGGAACAGTCTCAGGAAGCATTGCGCTGCTGTTGATGTGGATGAACAGCCTCAGGAACAATAGCCGACGTCTTGTTGTGGATGAACACTCTCAGGAACAATAGCCCTGCTGTTGATGTGGATGAACAGTCTCAGGAACAATAGCATTGGTCTTGTTGTGGATGAACAGTCTCAGGAACAATCGCCCTAGTGTAGATTTGGATGCACAGTCGCAGGAACAATAGCCCTGGTGTGGATCGGATGAGCTGTCTCAGGAACAATAGCGCTTTTGTTGATGTCAATGAAAAGTCTCAGGAGCAATAGCCCTGGTGTTGATGTGAATGAACAGTCTCAGGAGCAATAGCCCTGCTGTTGATGTGGATGAACAGTCACAGGAACAATAGCATTGGTCTTGTTGTGGATGAACAGTCTCAGGAACAATAGCCCTTGTGTTGATGTGGATGAACAGTCTCAGGAACAATAGCATTGGTCTTGTTGTGGATGAACAGTCTCAGGAACAATAGCCCTTGTGTTGATGTGAATGAACATTCTCAGGAGCAATTGCCCTGGTGTTGATGTGGATGAACATTCACAGGAACAATAGCACTGTTTTTGATGTGGATTAACAGTCTCAGGAACAATCGCCCTAGTGTAGATTTGGATGCACAGTCGCAGGAACAATAGCCCTGGTGTGGATCTGGATGAGCTGTCTCAGGAACAATAGCGCTGTTGTTGATGTGAATGAACAGTCTCAGGAGCAATAGCCCTGGTGTTGATGTGAATGAACAGTCTCAGGAGCAATAGCCCTGCTGTTGATGTGGATGAACAGTCACAGGAACAATAGCATTGGTCTTGTTGTGGATGAACAGTCTCAGGAACAATAGCCCTTGTGTTCATGTGGATGAACATTCTCAGGAACAATAGCATTGGTCTTGTTGTGGATGAACAGTCTCAGGAACAATAGCCCTGCTTTTGATGTGGATGAACAGTCTCAGGAACAATAGCTCTTGTGCAGATGTGGATGAACAGTCTCAGGAACTATAGCCCTGGTGTAGACGTGAATGAACAGTCTTAGGAGCAATAGAGCTGGTGTTGATGTGAATGAACAGTCTCAGAAACAAAAGCCCTGGTGTTGATGTGGATGAACAGTCTGAGGAACTATAGCCCTGGTGTTGTTGTGGATGAACATTCTGAGGAACATTAGCCTTTGTGTTAATGTGTATGAACAGTCTGAGGAACAATTACCCTGGTTTTGATGTGGATGAACAGTCTCAGGAGCAATAGACCTGGTGTTGATGTGAATGAACAGTCTCATGAACAATAGCCCTGCTGTTGATGTGGATGAACAGTCACAGGAACAATAGCCCTTGTGTTGTCGTGGATGAACAGTCTCAGGAACAATAGCCCTTGTGTTGATGTTGATGAACAGTCTAAGGAACAATAGTCCTGGTGTTGATGAGAATGAACAGACTCAGGATCAATAGTCCTGGTGTTGATGTGGACGAACAGTCTCAGGAACTATAGCCCTGGTGTTGTCGTGGATGAACAGTCTCAGGATCAATAGCACTGGTGTTGATGTGGATGAACAGTCCCTGGAGCAGTCGCCCTGCTGTTGATGTGAATGAACAGTCTCAGGAGCAACAGCCCTGGTGTTGATGTTGATGAACAGTCTCAGGAACAATATCCCTGCTCTTGAAGTGGATGAACAGTCTCAGGAACAATAGCCCTGATGTTGATGTCGATGAACAGTCTCAGGAGAAATAGCCCTGGTGTTGATGTGGAGGAACAGTCTCAGGAACCATAGCGCTGCTGTTGATGTGGATCAACAGCCTCAGGAACAATAGCCGACGTCTTGTTGTGGATGAACAATCTCAGGAACAATAGCCCTGCTGTTGTCGTGGATGCACAGTCTCAGGAACAATAGCCCTGGTGCTGATCTGGATGAGCAGTCTCAGGAACAATAGCGCTGTTGTTGATGTGAATTAACAGTCTCAGGAGCAATAGCCCTGCTGTTGATGTGGATGAACTGTCTCAGGAACAATAGCACTGTTTTTGATGTGGATGAACAGTCTCAGGAACAATAGCCCTGGTGTTGATGTGAATGAACAGTCTCAGGAACATTAGCACTGTTTTTGATGTGGATGAACAGTCTCAGGAACAATACCCCTGGTGATGATGTGGATGAACAGTCTCAGGAGCAATAGCCCTGGTGTTGATGTGGATGAACAGTCTCAGGAGCAATAGACCTGGTATTGATGTGGATGAACATTCTCCCTAACAATGGTCCTGGTGTTGGTGTGAATGAACAGTCACAGTCACAATAGCCCTGCTGTTGATGTGGATGAACAGTCTCAGGAACAATAGCCCTGGTGTCGATGTGAATGAACAGTCTTCGGAGCAATAGACCTGGTGTTGATGTGGATGAACAGACTCAGGAACAATAGCCCTGGTGTTGATGTGAATGAACAGTCTCAGGAGCAATAGCCCTGGTGTTGATGTGGATGAACAGTCTCAGGATCAATAGCCCTGGTGTTGATGTGGATGAACAGACTCAGGAACAATAGCCCTGGTGTTGGTGTGAATGAACAGTCTCAGTCACAATAGCCCTGCTGTTGATGTGGATGAACAGTCTCAGGAACAATAGCCCTGCTGTTGATGTGGATGAACAGTCTTCGGAGCAATAGACCTGGTGTTGATGTGGATGAACAGTCTCAGGAACAATAGCCCTGGTGTTGATGTGAATGAACAGTCTCAGGAGCAATAGCCCTGGTGTTGTTGTGAATGAACAGTCTTCGGAGCAATAGACCTGGTGTTGATGTGGATGAACAGTCTCAGGAACAATAGCCCTGGTGTCGATGTGAATGAACAGTCTTCGGAACAATAGCCCTGGTGTTGATGTGGATGAACAGTCTCAGGAACAATAGCCCTGGTGTCGATGTGAATGAACAGTCTTCGGAGCAATAGACCTGGTGTTGATGTGGATGAACAGTCTCAGGAACAATAGCCCTGGTGTCGATGTGAATGAACAGTCTTCGGAGCAATAGACTTGGTGTTGATGTGGATGAACAGACTCAGGAACAATAGCCCTGGTGTTGATGTGTATGAACAGACTCAGGAACAATAGCCCTGGTGTCGATGTGAATGAACAGTCTTCGGAGCAATAGACCTGGTGTTGATGTGGATGAACAGACTCAGGAACAATAGTCCTGGTGTTGATGTGAATGAACAGTCTCAGGAACAATAGCCCTGGTGTTGATGTGGATGAACAGACTCAGGAACAATAGCCCTGGTGTCGATGTGAATGAACAGTCTTCGGAGCAATACACCTGGTGTTGATGTGGATGAACAGACTCAGGAACAATAGCCCTGGTGTTGATGTGGATGAACAGTCTCAGGAACAATAGCACTGGTGTTGATGTGGATGAACAATCTCAGCAACCATAGCGCTGCTGTTGATGGGGATGGACAGTCTCAGGAACAATAGCCCAGGTCTTGTTGTGGATGAACAGTCTCAGGAACAATAGCCCTGCTGTTGGTCTGGATGAACAGTCTCAGGAACAATAGCCCTGGTGTTGATGTGGATGAACAGACTCAGGAACAATAGCCCTGGTGTTGATATGGATGAACAGTCTAATGAACAATAGCAATGCTGTTGATGTGGATGAACAGTCACAGGAACAATAGCGCTGATGTTGATGTGGATGAACAATCTCAGGAGCAGTCGCCCTGGTGTTGATGTGGAGGAACAGTCTCAGGAAGCATTGCGCTGCTGTTGATGTGGATGAACAGCCTCAGGAACAATAGCCGACGTCTTGTTGTGGATGAACACTCTCAGGAACAATAGCCCTGCTGTTGATGTGGATGAACAGTCTCAGGAACAATAGCATTGGTCTTGTTGTGGATGAACAGTCTCAGGAACAATCGCCCTAGTGTAGATTTGGATGCACAGTCGCAGGAACAATAGCCCTGGTGTGGATCGGATGAGCTGTCTCAGGAACAATAGCGCTTTTGTTGATGTCAATGAAAAGTCTCAGGAGCAATAGCCCTGGTGTTGATGTGAATGAACAGTCTCAGGAGCAATAGCCCTGCTGTTGATGTGGATGAACAGTCACAGGAACAATAGCATTGGTCTTGTTGTGGATGAACAGTCTCAGGAACAATAGCCCTTGTGTTGATGTGGATGAACAGTCTCAGGAACAATAGCATTGGTCTTGTTGTGGATGAACAGTCTCAGGAACAATAGCCCTTGTGTTGATGTGAATGAACATTCTCAGGAGCAATTGCCCTGGTGTTGATGTGGATGAACATTCACAGGAACAATAGCACTGTTTTTGATGTGGATTAACAGTCTCAGGAAAAATAGCCCTGGTGTTGATGTGGATGAACAGTCTCAGGAACATTAGCCCAGGTCTTGTTGTGGATGAACAGTCTCAGGAACAATAGCCCTGCTGTTGATGTGGATGAACAGTCTGAGGAACAATAGCTCTTGTGCAGATGTGGATGAACAGTCTCAGGAACAATAGCCCTGGTGTAGACGTGAATGAACAGTCTTCGGAGCAATAGAGCTGGTGTTGATGTGAATGAACAGTTTCAGAAACAAAAGCCCTGGTGTTGATGTGGATGAACAGTCTGAGGAACTATAGCCCTGGTGTTGTTGTGGATGAACATTCTGAGGAACATTAGCCTTGGTTTTGATGTGGATGAACAGTCTCAGAAACATTAGCACTGGTGTTGATATGAATGAACTTTCTCAGGAACAATAGCAATGCTGTTGATGTGGATGAAAAGTCTCAGGAACAATAGCCCTAGTGTAGATGTGGAGGCACAGTCTCAGGAACAATAGCCCTGGTGTGGATCTGGATGAGCTGTCTCAGGAACAATAGCGCTGTTGTTGATGTGAATGAACAGTCTCAGGAACAATAGCATTGGTCTTGTTGTGGATGAACAGTCTCAGGAACAATAGCCCTGGTGTTGATGTGAATGAACAGTCTCAGGAACAATAGTCCTGGTGTTGATGTGAATGAACAGTCTCAGGATCAATAGTCCTGGTATTGATGCGAATGAACAGTCTCAGGAACAATAGCCCTGATGTTGATGTGGATGAACAGTCTCTGGAGAAATAGCCCTGGTGTTGATGTGGAGGAACAGTCTCAGGAACCATAGCGCTGCTGTTGATGTGGATCAACAGCCTCAGGAACAATAGCCGATGTCTTGTTGTGGATGAACAATCTCAGGAACAAGAGCCCTGCTGTAGATGTGGATGCACAGTCTCAGGAACAATAGCCCTGGTGCTGATCTGGATGAGCAGTCTCAGGAACAATAGCCCTTGTGTTGTCATGGATGAACAGTCTCAGGAACAATAGCATTGGTCTTGTTGTGGATGAACAGTCTCAGGAACAATAGCCCTGGTGTTGATGTGAATGAACAGTCTCAGGAGCAATAGACCTTGTGATGATGTGGATGAACAGTCTCAGGAGCAATAGACCTTGTGTTGTCGTGGATGAACAGTCTCAGGAACAATAGCATTGGTCTTGTTGTGGATGAACAGTCTCAGGAACAATAGTCCTGGTGTTGATGTGGATGAACATTCTCCCTAACAATGGTCCTGGTGTTGATGTGAATGAACAGTCTCCAGAACAGTAGTCCTGGTGTTAATGTGAATGAACAGACTCAGGAACGATAGCCCTGGTCTTGATGTGGATGAACAGACTCAGGAACAATAGCCCTGGTGTTAATGTGAATGAACAGCCTCAGGAACGATAGCCCTGGTGTTGATGTGGATGAACAGTCTCAGGAAAAATAGCCCTGGTGTTGATGTGAATGAACAGTCTCAGGAACATTAGCCCAGGTCTTGTTGTGGATGAACAGTCTCAGGAACAATAGCCCTGGTGTCGATGTGAATGAACTGTCTTCGGAGCAATAGACCTGGTGTTGATGTGGATGAACAGACTCAGGAACAATAGCCCTGGTGTTGATGTGAATGAACAGTCTCAGGAACAATAGCCCTGGTGTTGATGTGGATGAACATTCTGTGGAACAATAGCAATGCTGTTGATGTGGATGAACAGTCTCAGGAACAATAGCGCTGATGTTGATGGGGATGGACAGTCTCAGGAACAATAGCCCAGGTCTTGTTGTGGATGAACAGTCTCAGGAACAATAGCCCAGGTCTTGTTGTGGATGAACAGTCTCAGGAAAAATAGCCCCGTTGTTGATGTGGATGAACAGTCTCAGGAACAATAGCCCTGCTGTTGATGTGGATGAACAGTCTCAGGAACAATAGCCCTGGTGTTGATGTGGATGAACAGACTCAGGAACAATAGCCCTGGTGTTGATATGGATGAACAGTCTTCGGAGCAATAGCCCTGGAGTTGATTTTTACGAACAGACTCAGAAACGATAGCCCTGGTGTTGATGTGGATGAACAGTCTCAGGAAAAATAGCCCTGGTGTTGATGTGGATGAACAGTCTCAGGAACATTAGCCCAGGTCTTGTTGTGGATGAACAGTCTCAGGAACAATAGCCCTGCTGTTGATGTGGATGAACAGTCTCAGGAACAATAGCCCTGGTGTTGATGTGGATGAACAGACTCAGGAACAATAGCCCTGGTGTTGATGTGGATGAACATTCTGAGGATCTATAGCCCTGGTGTTGTGGATGAACATTCTGTGGAACAATAGCAATGCTGTTGATGTGGATGAACAGTCTCAGGAACAATAGCACTGGTGTTGATGTGGATGAACATTCTGAGGATCTATAGCCCTGGTGTTGTTGTGGATGAACATTCTGTGGAACAATAGCAATGCTGTTGATGTGGATGAACAGTCTCAGGAACAATAGCACTGGTGTTGATGTGGATGAACAATCTCAGGAACCATAGCGCTGCTGTTGATGGGGATGAACAGTCTCAGGAACAATAGCCCTGGTGTTGATGTGGATGAACAGACTCAGGAACAATAGCCCTGGTGTTGATATGGATGAACAGTCTAATGAACAATAGCAATGCTGTTGATGTGGATGAACAGTCTCAGGAACAATAGCGCTGATGTTGATGTGGATGAACAATCTCAGGAGCAGTCGCTCTGGTGTTGATGTGGAGGAACAGCCTCAGGAACCATAGCGCTGCTGTTGATGTGGATGAACAGCCTCAGGAACAATAGCCGACGTCTTGTTGTGGATGAACACTCTCAGGAACAATAGCCCTGCTGTTGATGTGGATGAACAGTCTCAGGAACAATAGCCCTTGTGTTGATGTGGATGAACAGACTCAGGAGCAATTGCCCTGGTGTTGATGTGAATGCACAGTCTCAGGAACTATAGCCCTGGTGTTGTTGTGGATGAACATTCTGATGAACATTAGCCTTGGTGTTGATGTGCCTGAACAGTCTCAGGAACAATTACCCTGGTTTTGATGTGGATGAACAGTCTCAGAAACATTAGCACTGGTGTTGATATGAATGAACAGTCTCAGGAACAATAGCAATGCTGTTGATGTGGATGAACAGTCTCAGGAACAATAGCCCTCGTGTAGATGTGGATGCACAGTCTCAGGAACAATAGCCCTGGTGTGGATCTGTATGAGCTGTCTCAGGAACAATAGCGCTGTTGTTGATGTGAATGAACAGTCTCAGGAGCAATAGCCCTGGTGTTGATGTGAATGAACAGTCTCATGAACAATAGCCCTGCTGTTGATGTGGATTAACAGTCAGAGGAACAATAGCCCTTGTGTTATCGTGGATGAACAGTCTCAGGAACAATAGCATTGGTCTTGTTGTGGATGAACAGTCTCAGGAACAATAGCCCTTGTGTTGATGTTGATGAACAGACTCAGGAGCAATTGTCCTGGTGTTGATGTGAATGAACATTCTCAGGAGCAATTGCCCTGGTGTTGATGAGAATGAACAGAATCAGGATCAATAGTCCTGGTGTTGATGAGAATGAACAGACTCAGGAACAATAGCCCTGGTTTTGATGTGGATGAACAGTCTCAGGAACAATAGCATTGGTCTTGTTGTGGATGAACAGTCTCAGGAACAATCGCCCTAGTGTAGATTTGGATGCACAGTCGCAGGAACAATAGCCCTGGTGTGGATCGGATGAGCTGTCTCAGGAACAATAGCGCTTTTGTTGATGTCAATGAAAAGTCTCAGGAGCAATAGCCCTGGTGTTGATGTGAATGAACAGTCTCAGGAGCAATAGCCCTGCTGTTGATGTGGATGAACAGTCACAGGAACAATAGCATTGGTCTTGTTGTGGATGAACAGTCTCAGGAACAATAGCCCTTGTGTTGATGTGGATGAACAGTCTCAGGAACAATAGCATTGGTCTTGTTGTGGATGAACAGTCTCAGGAACAATAGCCCTTGTGTTGATGTGAATGAACATTCTCAGGAGCAATTGCCCTGGTGTTGATGTGGATGAACATTCACAGGAACAATAGCACTGTTTTTGATGTGGATTAACAGTCTCAGGAAAAATAGCCCTGGTGTTGATGTGGATGAACAGTCTCAGGAACATTAGCCCAGGTCTTGTTGTGGATGAACAGTCTCAGGAACAATAGCCCTGCTGTTGATGTGGATGAACAGTCTGAGGAACAATAGCTCTTGTGCAGATGTGGATGAACAGTCTCAGGAACAATAGCCCTGGTGTAGACGTGAATGAACAGTCTTCGGAGCAATAGAGCTGGTGTTGATGTGAATGAACAGTTTCAGAAACAAAAGCCCTGGTGTTGATGTGGATGAACAGTCTGAGGAACTATAGCCCTGGTGTTGTTGTGGATGAACATTCTGAGGAACATTAGCCTTGGTTTTGATGTGGATGAACAGTCTCAGAAACATTAGCACTGGTGTTGATATGAATGAACTTTCTCAGGAACAATAGCAATGCTGTTGATGTGGATGAAAAGTCTCAGGAACAATAGCCCTAGTGTAGATGTGGAGGCACAGTCTCAGGAACAATAGCCCTGGTGTGGATCTGGATGAGCTGTCTCAGGAACAATAGCGCTGTTGTTGATGTGAATGAACAGTCTCAGGAACAATAGCATTGGTCTTGTTGTGGATGAACAGTCTCAGGAACAATAGCCCTGGTGTTGATGTGAATGAACAGTCTCAGGAACAATAGTCCTGGTGTTGATGTGAATGAACAGTCTCAGGATCAATAGTCCTGGTATTGATGCGAATGAACAGTCTCAGGAACAATAGCCCTGATGTTGATGTGGATGAACAGTCTCTGGAGAAATAGCCCTGGTGTTGATGTGGAGGAACAGTCTCAGGAACCATAGCGCTGCTGTTGATGTGGATCAACAGCCTCAGGAACAATAGCCGATGTCTTGTTGTGGATGAACAATCTCAGGAACAAGAGCCCTGCTGTAGATGTGGATGCACAGTCTCAGGAACAATAGCCCTGGTGCTGATCTGGATGAGCAGTCTCAGGAACAATAGCCCTTGTGTTGTCATGGATGAACAGTCTCAGGAACAATAGCATTGGTCTTGTTGTGGATGAACAGTCTCAGGAACAATAGCCCTGGTGTTGATGTGAATGAACAGTCTCAGGAGCAATAGACCTTGTGATGATGTGGATGAACAGTCTCAGGAGCAATAGACCTTGTGTTGTCGTGGATGAACAGTCTCAGGAACAATAGCATTGGTCTTGTTGTGGATGAACAGTCTCAGGAACAATAGTCCTGGTGTTGATGTGGATGAACATTCTCCCTAACAATGGTCCTGGTGTTGATGTGAATGAACAGTCTCCAGAACAGTAGTCCTGGTGTTAATGTGAATGAACAGACTCAGGAACGATAGCCCTGGTCTTGATGTGGATGAACAGACTCAGGAACAATAGCCCTGGTGTTAATGTGAATGAACAGCCTCAGGAACGATAGCCCTGGTGTTGATGTGGATGAACAGTCTCAGGAAAAATAGCCCTGGTGTTGATGTGAATGAACAGTCTCAGGAACATTAGCCCAGGTCTTGTTGTGGATGAACAGTCTCAGGAACAATAGCCCTGGTGTCGATGTGAATGAACTGTCTTCGGAGCAATAGACCTGGTGTTGATGTGGATGAACAGACTCAGGAACAATAGCCCTGGTGTTGATGTGAATGAACAGTCTCAGGAACAATAGCCCTGGTGTTGATGTGGATGAACATTCTGTGGAACAATAGCAATGCTGTTGATGTGGATGAACAGTCTCAGGAACAATAGCGCTGATGTTGATGGGGATGGACAGTCTCAGGAACAATAGCCCAGGTCTTGTTGTGGATGAACAGTCTCAGGAACAATGGCCCAGGTCTTGTTGTGGATGAACAGTCTCAGGAAAAATAGCCCCGTTGTTGATGTGGATGAACAGTCTCAGGAACAATAGCCCTGCTGTTGATGTGGATGAACAGTCTCAGGAACAATAGCCCTGGTGTTGATGTGGATGAACAGACTCAGGAACATTAGCCCTGGTGTTGATATGGATGAACAGTCTTCGGAGCAATAGCCCTGGAGTTGATTTTTACGAACAGACTCAGAAACGATAGCCCTGGTGTTGATGTGGATGAACAGTCTCAGGAAAAATAGCCCTGGTGTTGATGTGGATGAACAGTCTCAGGAACATTAGCCCAGGTCTTGTTGTGGATGAACAGTCTCAGGAACAATAGCCCTGCTGTTGATGTGGATGAACAGTCTCAGGAACAATAGCCCTGGTGTTGATGTGGATGAACAGACTCAGGAACAATAGCCCTGGTGTTGATGTGGATGAACATTCTGAGGATCTATAGCCCTGGTGTTGTGGATGAACATTCTGTGGAACAATAGCAATGCTGTTGATGTGGATGAACAGTCTCAGGAACAATAGCACTGGTGTTGATGTGGATGAACATTCTGAGGATCTATAGCCCTGGTGTTGTTGTGGATGAACATTCTGTGGAACAATAGCAATGCTGTTGATGTGGATGAACAGTCTCAGGAACAATAGCACTGGTGTTGATGTGGATGAACAATCTCAGGAACCATAGCGCTGCTGTTGATGGGGATGAACAGTCTCAGGAACAATAGCCCTGGTGTTGATGTGGATGAACAGACTCAGGAACAATAGCCCTGGTGTTGATATGGATGAACAGTCTAATGAACAATAGCAATGCTGTTGATGTGGATGAACAGTCTCAGGAACAATAGCGCTGATGTTGATGTGGATGAACAATCTCAGGAGCAGTCGCTCTGGTGTTGATGTGGAGGAACAGCCTCAGGAACCATAGCGCTGCTGTTGATGTGGATGAACAGCCTCAGGAACAATAGCCGACGTCTTGTTGTGGATGAACACTCTCAGGAACAATAGCCCTGCTGTTGATGTGGATGAACAGTCTCAGGAACAATAGCCCTTGTGTTGATGTGGATGAACAGACTCAGGAGCAATTGCCCTGGTGTTGATGTGAATGCACAGTCTCAGGAACTATAGCCCTGGTGTTGTTGTGGATGAACATTCTGATGAACATTAGCCTTGGTGTTGATGTGCCTGAACAGTCTCAGGAACAATTACCCTGGTTTTGATGTGGATGAACAGTCTCAGAAACATTAGCACTGGTGTTGATATGAATGAACAGTCTCAGGAACAATAGCAATGCTGTTGATGTGGATGAACAGTCTCAGGAACAATAGCCCTCGTGTAGATGTGGATGCACAGTCTCAGGAACAATAGCCCTGGTGTGGATCTGTATGAGCTGTCTCAGGAACAATAGCGCTGTTGTTGATGTGAATGAACAGTCTCAGGAGCAATAGCCCTGGTGTTGATGTGAATGAACAGTCTCATGAACAATAGCCCTGCTGTTGATGTGGATTAACAGTCAGAGGAACAATAGCCCTTGTGTTATCGTGGAGGAACAGTCTCAGGAACAATAGCATTGGTCTTGTTGTGGATGAACAGTCTCAGGAACAATAGCCCTTGTGTTGATGTTGATGAACAGACTCAGGAGCAATTGTCCTGGTGTTGATGTGAATGAACATTCTCAGGAGCAATTGCCCTGGTGTTGATGAGAATGAACAGAATCAGGATCAATAGTCCTGGTGTTGATGAGAATGAACAGACTCAGGAACAATAGCCCTGGTTTTGATGTGGATGAACAGTCTCAGGAACAATAGTCCTGGTGTTGATGTGGATGAATAGTCTCAGGAACAATAGTCCTGGTGTTGATGAGAATGAACAGACTCAGGATCAATAGTCCTGGTGTTGATGTGAATGAACAGTCTCAGGAACAACAGTCCTGGTGTTGATGAGAATGAACAGAATCAGGATCAATAGTCCTGGTGTTGATGTGAATGAACAGTCGTGATAACAATAGCGCTAGTGTTGATGTGGACGAACAGTCTCAGGAACAATAGCCCTGGTGTTGATGTGGATGAACAGTCTCAGGAACAATAGTCCTGGTGTTGATGTGAATGATCAGTCTCAGGAACTATAGTCCTGGTTTTGATGTGAATGAACAGTCTCAGGATCAATTGTCCTGGTGTTAAATGTGAATGAACAGTCTCAGGAACAATAGTCCTGGTGTTAATGTGAATGAACAGTCATGATAACAATAGCGCTGGTGTTGAAGTGGATGAACAGTCTCAGGAACAATAGTCCTGGTGTTGATGTGGATGAACAGTCTCAGGAACAATAGCCCTGGTGTTGATGTGGATGAACAGTCTCAGGAACAATAGTCCTGGTGTTGATGTGAATGATCAGTCTCAGGAACTATAGTCCTGGTTTTGATGTGAATGAACAGTCTCAGGATCAATTGTCCTGGTGTTAAATGTGAATGAACAGTCTCAGGAACAATAGTCCTGGTGTTAATGTGAATGAACAGTCATGATAACAATAGCGCTGGTGTTGAAGTGGATGAACAGTCTCAGGAACAATAGTCCTGGTGTTGATGTGAATGAACAGTCTCAGGAGCAATAGCCCTGCTGTTGATGTGGATGAACAGTCACAGGAACAATAGCATTGGTCTTGTTGTGTATGAACAGTCTCAGGAACAATAGCCCTTGTGTTGATGTGGATGAACAGTCTCAGGAACAATAGCATTGGTCTTGTTGTGGATGAACAGTCTCAGGAACAATAGCCCTTGTGTTGATGTGAATGAACATTCTCAGGAGCAATTGCCCTGGTGTTGATGTGGATGAACATTCACAGGAACAATAGCACTGTTTTTGATGTGGATTAACAGTCTCAGGAAAAATAGCCCTGGTGTTGATGTGGATGAACAGTCTCAGGAACATTAGCCCAGGTCTTGTTGTGGATGAACAGTCTCAGGAACAATAGCCCTGCTGTTGATGTGGATGAACAGTCTGAGGAACAATAGCTCTTGTGCAGATGTGGATGAACAGTCTCAGGAACAATAGCCCTGGTGTAGACGTGAATGAACAGTCTTCGGAGCAATAGAGCTGGTGTTGATGTGAATGAACAGTTTCAGAAACAAAAGCCCTGGTGTTGATGTGGATGAACAGTCTGAGGAACTATAGCCCTGGTGTTGTTGTGGATGAACATTCTGAGGAACATTAGCCTTGGTTTTGATGTGGATGAACAGTCTCAGAAACATTAGCACTGGTGTTGATATGAATGAACAGTCTCAGGAACAATAGCAATGCTGTTGATGTGGATGAAAAGTCTCAGGAACAATAGCCCTAGTGTAGATGTGGAGGCACAGTCTCAGGAACAATAGCCCTGGTGTGGATCTGGATGAGCTGTCTCAGGAACAATAGCGCTGTTGTTGATGTGAATGAACAGTCTCAGGAACAATAGCATTGGTCTTGTTGTGGATGAACAGTCTCAGGAACAATAGCCCTGGTGTTGATGTGAATGAACAGTCTCAGGAACAATAGTCCTGGTGTTGATGTGAATGAACAGTCTCAGGATCAATAGTCCTGGTATTGATGCGAATGAACTGTCTCAGGAACAATAGCCCTGATGTTGATGTGGATGAACAGTCTCTGGAGAAATAGCCCTGGTGTTGATGTGGAGGAACAGTCTCAGGAACCATAGCGCTGCTGTTGATGTGGATCAACAGCCTCAGGAACAATAGCCGATGTCTTGTTGTGGATGAACAATCTCAGGAACAAGAGCCCTGCTGTAGATGTGGATGCACAGTCTCAGGAACAATAGCCCTGGTGCTGATCTGGATGAGCAGTCTCAGGAACAATAGCCCTTGTGTTGTCATGGATGAACAGTCTCAGGAACAATAGCATTGGTCTTGTTGTGGATGAACAGTCTCAGGAACAATAGCCCTGGTGTTGATGTGAATGAACAGTCTCAGGAGCAATAGACCTTGTGATGATGTGGATGAACAGTCTCAGGAGCAATAGACCTTGTGTTGTCGTGGATGAACAGTCTCAGGAACAATAGCCCTGATGTTGATGTGGATGAACAGTCTCAGGAACAATAGTCCTGGTGTTGATGTGGATGAACATTCTCGCTAACAATGGTCCTGCTGTTGATGTGAATGAACAGTCTCCAGAACAGTAGTCCTGGTGTTAATGTGAATGAACAGACTCAGGAACGATAGCCCTGGTCTTGATGTGGATGAACAGACTCAGGAACAATAGCCCTGGTGTTAATGTGAATGAACAGCCTCAGGAACGATAGCCCTGGTGTTGATGTGGATGAACAGTCTCAGGAAAAATAGCCCTGGTGTTGATGTGAATGAACAGTCTCAGGAACAATAGCCCTGCTGTTGATGTGGATGAACAGTCTCAGGAACAATAGCCCTGGTGTCGATGTGAATGAACTGTCTTCGGAGCAATAGACCTGGTGTTGATGTGGATGAACAGACTCAGGAACAATAGCCCTGGTGTTGATGTGAATGAACAGTCTCAGGAACAATAGCCCTGGTGTTGATGTGGATGAACATTCTGTGGAACAATAGCAATGCTGTTGATGTGGATGAACAGTCTCAGGAACAATAGCGCTGATGTTGATGGGGATGGACAGTCTCAGGAACAATAGCCCAGGTCTTGTTGTGGATGAACAGTCTCAGGAACAATAGCCCAGGTCTTGTTGTGGATGAACAGTCTCAGGAAAAATAGCCCCGGTGTTGATGTGGATGAACAGTCTCAGGAACAATAGCCCTGCTGTTGATGTGGATGAACAGTCTCAGGAACAATAGCCCTGGTGTTGATGTGGATGAACAGACTCAGGAACAATAGCCCTGGTGTTGATATGGATGAACAGTCTTCGGAGCAATAGCCCTGGAGTTGATTTTTACGAACAGACTCAGAAACGATAGCCCTGGTGTTGATGTGGATGAACAGTCTCAGGAAAAATAGCCCTGGTGTTGATGTGGATGAACAGTCTCAGGAACATTAGCCCAGGTCTTGTTGTGGATGAACAGTCTCAGGAACAATAGCCCTGCTGTTGATGTGGATGAACAGTCTCAGGAACAATAGCCCTGGTGTTGATGTGGATGAACAGACTCAGGAACAATAGCCCTGGTGTTGATGTGGATGAACATTCTGAGGATCTATAGCCCTGGTGTTGTTGTGGATGAACATTCTGTGGAACAATAGCAATGCTGTTGATGTGGATGAACAGTCTCAGGAACAATCGCACTGGTGTTGATGTGGATGAACATTCTGAGGATCTATAGCCCTGGTGTTGTTGTGGATGAACATTCTGTGGAACAATAGCAATGCTGTTGATGTGGATGAACAGTCTCAGGAACAATAGCACTGGTGTTGATGTGGATGAACAATCTCAGGAACCATAGCGCTGCTGTTGATGGGGATGAACAGTCTCAGGAACAATAGCCCTGGTGTTGATGTGGATGAACAGACTCAGGAACAATAGCCCTGGTGTTGATATGGATGAACAGTCTAATGAACAATAGCAATGCTGTTGATGTGGATGAACAGTCTCAGGAACAATAGCGCTGATGTTGATGTGGATGAACAATCTCAGGAGCAGTCGCCCTGGTGTTGATGTGGAGGAACAGCCTCAGGAACCATAGCGCTGCTGTTGATGTGGATGAACAGCCTCAGGAACAATAGCCGACGTCTTGTTGTGGATGAACACTCTCAGGAACAATAGCCCTGCTGTAGATGTGGATGAACAGTCTCAGGAACAATAGCCCTTGTGTTGATGTGGATGAACATACTCAGGAGCAATTGCCCTGGTGTTGATGTGAATGCACAGTCTCAGGAACTATAGCCCTGGTGTTGTTGTGGATGAACATTCTGATGAACATTAGCCTTGGTGTTGATGTGTATGAACAGTCTCAGGAACAATTACCCTGGTTTTGATGTGGATGAACAGTCTCAGAAACATTAGCACTGGTGTTGATATGAATGAACAGTCTCAGGAACAATAGCAATGCTGTTGATGTGGATGAACAGTCTCAGGAACAATAGCCCTAGTGTAGATGTGGATGCACAGTCTCAGGAACAATAGCCCTGGTGTGGATCTGGATGAGCTGTCTCAGGAACAATAGCGCTGTTGTTGATGTGAATGAACAGTCTCAGGAGCAATAGCCCTGGTGTTGATGTGAATGAACAGTCTCATGAACAATAGCCCTGCTGTTGATGTGGATTAACAGTCAGAGGAACAATAGCCCTTGTGTTGTCGTGGATGAACAGTCTCAGGAACAATAGCATTGGTCTTGTTGTGGATGAACAGTCTCAGGAACAATAGCCCTTGTGTTGATGTTGATGAACAGACTCAGGAGCAATTGTCCTGGTGTTGATGTGAATGAACATTCTCAGGAGCAATTGCCCTGGTGTTGATGAGAATGAACAGAATCAGGATCAATAGTCCTGGTGTTGATGAGAATGAACAGACTCAGGAACAATAGCCCTGGTTTTGATGTGGATGAACAGTCTCAGGAACAATAGTCCTGGTGTTGATGTGGATGAATAGTCTCAGGAACAATAGTCCTGGTGTTGATGAGAATGAACAGACTCAGGATCAATAGTCCTGGTGTTGATGTGAATGAACAGTCTCAGGAACAACAGTCCTGGTGTTGATGAGAATGAACAGAATCAGGATCAATAGTCCTGGTGTTGATGTGAATGAACAGTCGTGATAACAATAGCGCTAGTGTTGATGTGGACGAACAGTCTCAGGAACAATAGCCCTGGTGTTGATGTGGATGAACAGTCTCAGGAACAATAGTCCTGGTGTTGATGTGAATGATCAGTCTCAGGAACTATAGTCCTGGTTTTGATGTGAATGAACAGTCTCAGGATCAATTGTCCTGGTGTTAAATGTGAATGAACAGTCTCAGGAACAATAGTCCTGGTGTTAATGTGAATGAACAGTCATGATAACAATAGCGCTGGTGTTGAAGTGGATGAACAGTCTCAGGAACAATAGTCCTGGTGTTGATGTGGATGAACAGTCTCAGGAACAATAGCCCTGGTGTTGATGTGGATGAACAGTCTCAGGAACAATAGTCCTGGAGTTAATGTGGATTATTTATCTCAGGAACAATAGTCCTGGTTTTGATGTGAATGAACAGTCTCAGGAACCATAGCCCTGGTGTTGATGTGGATGAACAGTCTCAGGAACAATAGCCCTGGTGTTGATGTGGATGAACAGTCTCAGGAACAATAGCCCTGGTGTTGATGTGGATGAACAGTCTCAGGAACAATAGCCCTGGTGTTGATGTGGATGAACAGTCTCAGGAGCAATAGCCCTGCTGTTGATGTGGATGAACAGTCACAGGAACAATAGCCCTTGTGTTGTCGTGGATGAACAGTCTCAGGAACAATAGCATTGGTCTTGTTGTGGATGAACAGTCTCAGGAACAATAGCCCTGGTGTTGATGTGAATGAACAGTCTCAGGAACAATAGCACTGTTTTTGATGTGGATGAACAGTCTCAGGAACAATACCCCTGGTGATGATGTGGATGAACAGTCTCAGGAGCAATAGACCTGGTATTGATGTGGATGAACATTCTCCCTAACAATGGTCCTGGTGTTGATGTGAATGAACAGTCTCCAGAACAGTAGTCCGGGTGCTAATGTGGACGAACAGTCTCAGGCACAGTAGCCCTGTAGTTGATGTGGATGAACAGACACAGGAACAATAGCCCTGGTGTTAATGTGAATGAACAGCCTCAGGAACGATAGCCCTGGTGTTGATGTGGATGAACAGTCTCAGGAAAAATAGCCCTGCTGTTGATGTGGATGAACAGTCACAGGAACAATAGCCCTTGTGTTGTCGTGGATGAACAGTCTCAGGAACAATAGCATTAGTCTTGTTGTGGATGAACAGTGTCAGGAGCAATAGACCTTGTTTTGATGTGAATGAACAGTCTCCAGAACAGTAGTCCGGGTGCTAATGTGGACGAACAGTCTCAGGAACAATAGCCCTGCTGTTGATGTGGATGAACAGACTCAGGAACAATCGCCCTGGTGTTAATGTGAATGAACAGACTCAGGAACGATAGCCCTGGTGTTGATGTGGATGAACAGACTCAGGAACAATAGCCCTGTAGTTGATGTGGATGAACAGACTCAGGAACAATCGCCCTGGTGTTAATGTGAATGAACAGACTCAGGAACGATAGCCCTGGTGTTGATGTGGATGAACAGACTCAGGAACAATAGCCCTGGTGTTAATGTGAATGAACAGCCTCAGGAACGATAGCCCTGGTGTTGATGTGGATGAACAGTCTCAGGAAAAATAGCCCTGCTGTTGATGTGGATGAACAGTCTCAGGAACAATAGCCCTGGTGTCGATGTGAATGAACAGTCTTCGGAGCAATAGACCTGGTGTTGATGTGAATGAACAGACTCAGGAACAATAGCGCTGCTGTTGATGGGGATGGACAGTCTCAGGAACAATAGCCCTGGTGTTGATGTGGATGAACATTCTGTGGAACAATAGCAATGCTGTTGATGTGGATGAACAGTCTCAGGAACAATAGCGCTGCTGTTGATGGGGATGGACAGTCTCAGGAACAATAGCCCTGGTGTTGATATGGATGAACAGTCTTCGGAGCAATAGACCTGGTGTTGATGTGGATGAACAGACTCAGGAACAATAGCCCTGGTGTTGATGTGAATGAACAGTCTCAGAAACAATAGCCTTGGTGTTGTTGTGGATGAACATTCTGTGGAACAATAGCAATGCTGTTGATGTGGATGAACAGTCTCAGGAACAATAGCACTGGTGTTGATGTGGATGAACAATCTCAGGAACCATAGCGCTGCTGTTGATGGGGATGAACAGTCTCAGGAACAATAGCCCTGGTGTTGATGTGGATGAACAGACTCAGGAAAAATAGCCCTGGTGTTGATGTGGATGAACAGTCACAGAAACAATAGCCCTGCTGTTGATGTGGATGAACAGTCTCAGGGACAATAGCATTGGTCTTGTTGTGGATGAACAGTCTCAGGAACAATAGCCCTTGTGTTGATGTGGATGAACAGACTCAGGAGCAATTTTCCTGGTGTTGATGTGAATGAACATTCTCAGGAGCAATTGCCCTGGTGTTGATGTGAATGCACAGTCTCAGAAACAATAGCACTGTTTTTGATGTGGATGAACAGTCTCAGGAACGATACCCCTGGTGATGATGTGGATGAACAGTCTGAGGAACTGTAGCCCTGGTGTTGTTGTGGATGAACATTCTGAGGAACATTAGCCTTGGTGTTGATGTGTATGAACAGTCTCAGGAACAATTACCCTGGTTTTGATGTGGATGAACAGTCTCAGGAACAATAGCCCTAGTGTAGATGTGGATGCACAGTCTCAGGAACCTTGGGGTTCCGAAGAAGGGTCACTGACCCGAAACGTTAACTCTGCTTCTCTTTCCACAGATGCTGCCAGACCTGCTGAGTGAATCCAGCATTTCTTGTTTTTGTCTCAGGAACAATAGCCCTGGTGTGGACCTGGATGAGCTGTCTCAGGAACAATAGCGCTGTTGTTGATGTGAATGAACAGTCTCAGGAGCAATAGCCCTGGTGTTGATGTGAATGAACAGTCTCATGAACAATAGCCCTGCTGTTGATGTGGATGAACAGTCAGAGGAACAATAGCCCTTGTGTTGTCGTGGATGAACAGTCTCAGGATCAATAGCATTGGTCTTGTTGTGGATGAACAGTCTCAGGAACAATAGCCCTTGTGTTGATGTTGATGAACAGATTCAGGAGCAATTGTCCTGGTGTTGATGTGAATGAACATTCTCAGGAGCAATTGCCCTGGTGTTGATGAGAATGAACAGTCTCAGGAACAATAGTCCTGGTGTTGATGTGGAAGAATAGTCTCAGGAACAATAGTCCTGGTGTTGATGTGAATGAACAGTCTCAGGAACAATAGTCCTGGTGTTGATGAGAAAGAACAGACTCAGGAACGATAGCCCTGGTGTTGATGTGGATGAACAGACTCAGGAACAATAGCCCTGGTGTTAATGTGAATGAACAGCCTCAGGAACGATAGCCCTGGTGTTGATGTGGATGAACAGTCTCAGGAAAAATAGCCCTGCTGTTGATGTGGATGAACAGTCTCAGGAACAATAGCCCTGGTGTTGATGTGGATGAACAGTCTCAGGAACAATAGTCCTGGTGTTGATGTGAATGATCAGTCTCAGGAACTATAGTCCTGGTTTTGATGTGAATGAACAGTCTCAGGATCAATAGTCCTGGTGTTGATGTGAATGAACAGTCATGATAACAATAGCGCTGGTGTTGAAGTGGATGAACAGTCTCAGGAACAATAGCCCTGGTGTTGATGTGGATGAACAGTCTCAGGAACAATAGTCCTGGTGTTGATGTGAATGAACAGTCTCAGGAACAATAGTCCTGGTGTTGATGAGAATGAACAGTCTCAGGATCAATAGTCCTGGTTTTGATGTGAATGAACAGTCTCAGGAACAATAGCCCTTGTGTTGATGTTGATGAACAGACTCAGGAGCAATTGTCCTGGTGTTGATGTGAATGAACATTCTCAGGAGCAATTGCCCTGGTGTTGATGAGAATGAACAGAATCAGGATCAATAGTCCTGGTGTTGATGAGAATGAACAGACTCAGGAACAATAGCCCTGGTTTTGATGTGGATGAACAGTCTCAGGAACAATAGTCCTGGTGTTGATGTGGATGAATAGTCTCAGGAACAATAGTCCTGGTGTTGATGAGAATGAACAGACTCAGGATCAATAGTCCTGGTGTTGATGTGAATGAACAGTCTCAGGAACAACAGTCCTGGTGTTGATGAGAATGAACAGAATCAGGATCAATAGTCCTGGTGTTGATGTGAATGAACAGTCGTGATAACAATAGCGCTAGTGTTGATGTGGACGAACAGTCTCAGGAACAATAGCCCTGGTGTTGATGTGGATGAACAGTCTCAGGAACAATAGTCCTGGTGTTGATGTGAATGATCAGTCTCAGGAACTATAGTCCTGGTTTTGATGTGAATGAACAGTCTCAGGATCAATTGTCCTGGTGTTAAATGTGAATGAACAGTCTCAGGAACAATAGTCCTGGTGTTAATGTGAATGAACAGTCATGATAACAATAGCGCTGGTGTTGAAGTGGATGAACAGTCTCAGGAACAATAGTCCTGGTGTTGATGTGGATGAACAGTCTCAGGAACAATAGCCCTGGTGTTGATGTGGATGAACAGTCTCAGGAACAATAGTCCTGGAGTTAATGTGGATTATTTATCTCAGGAACAATAGTCCTGGTTTTGATGTGAATGAACAGTCTCAGGAACCATAGCCCTGGTGTTGATGTGGATGAACAGTCTCAGGAACAATAGCCCTGGTGTTGATGTGGATGAACAGTCTCAGGAACAATAGCCCTGGTGTTGATGTGGATGAACAGTCTCAGGAACAATAGCCCTGGTGTTGATGTGGATGAACAGTCTCAGGAGCAATAGCCCTGCTGTTGATGTGGATGAACCGTCACAGGAACAATAGCCCTTGTGTTGTCGTGGATGAACAGTCTCAGGAACAATAGCATTGGTCTTGTTGTGGATGAACAGTCTCAGGAACAATAGCCCTGGTGTTGATGTGAATGAACAGTCTCAGGAACAATAGCACTGTTTTTGATGTGGATGAACAGTCTCAGGAACAATACCCCTGGTGATGATGTGGATGAACAGTCTCAGGAGCAATAGACCTGGTATTGATGTGGATGAACATTCTCCCTAACAATGGTCCTGGTGTTGATGTGAATGAACAGTCTCCAGAACAGTAGTCCGGGTGCTAATGTGGACGAACAGTCTCAGGCACAGTAGCCCTGTAGTTGATGTGGATGAACAGACACAGGAACAATAGCCCTGGTGTTAATGTGAATGAACAGCCTCAGGAACGATAGCCCTGGTGTTGATGTGGATGAACAGTCTCAGGAAAAATAGCCCTGCTGTTGATGTGGATGAACAGTCACAGGAACAATAGCCCTTGTGTTGTCGTGGATGAACAGTCTCAGGAACAATAGCATTAGTCTTGTTGTGGATGAACAGTGTCAGGAGCAATAGACCTTGTTTTGATGTGAATGAACAGTCTCCAGAACAGTAGTCCGGGTGCTAATGTGGACGAACAGTCTCAGGAACAATAGCCCTGCTGTTGATGTGGATGAACAGACTCAGGAACAATCGCCCTGGTGTTAATGTGAATGAACAGACTCAGGAACGATAGCCCTGGTGTTGATGTGGATGAACAGACTCAGGAACAATAGCCCTGTAGTTGATGTGGATGAACAGACTCAGGAACAATCGCCCTGGTGTTAATGTGAATGAACAGACTCAGGAACGATAGCCCTGGTGTTGATGTGGATGAACAGACTCAGGAACAATAGCCCTGGTGTTAATGTGAATGAACAGCCACAGGAACGATAGCCCTGGTGTTGATGTGGATGAACAGTCTCAGGAAAAATAGCCCTGCTGTTGATGTGGATGAACAGTCTCAGGAACAATAGCCCTGGTGTCGATGTGAATGAACAGTCTTCGGAGCAATAGACCTGGTGTTGATGTGGATGAACAGACTCAGGAACAATAGCGCTGCTGTTGATGGGGATGGACAGTCTCAGGAACAATAGCCCTGGTGTTGATGTGGATGAACATTCTGTGGAACAATAGCAATGCTGTTGATGTGGATGAACAGTCTCAGGAACAATAGCGCTGCTGTTGATGGGGATGGACAGTCTCAGGAACAATAGCCCTGGTGTTGATATGGATGAACAGTCTTCGGAGCAATAGACCTGGTGTTGATGTGGATGAACAGACTCAGGAACAATAGCCCTGGTGTTGATGTGAATGAACAGTCTCAGAAACAATAGCCTTGGTGTTGTTGTGGATGAACATTCTGTGGAACAATAGCAATGCTGTTGATGTGGATGAACAGTCTCAGGAACAATAGCACTGGTGTTGATGTGGATGAACAATCTCAGGAACCATAGCGCTGCTGTTGATGGGGATGAACAGTCTCAGGAACAATAGCCCTGGTGTTGATGTGGATGAACAGACTCAGGAAAAATAGCCCTGGTGTTGATGTGGATGAACAGTCACAGAAACAATAGCCCTGCTGTTGATGTGGATGAACAGTCTCAGGGACAATAGCATTGGTCTTGTTGTGGATGAACAGTCTCAGGAACAATAGCCCTTGTGTTGATGTGGATGAACAGACTCAGGAGCAATTTTCCTGGTGTTGATGTGAATGAACATTCTCAGGAGCAATTGCCCTGGTGTTGATGTGAATGCACAGTCTCAGAAACAATAGCACTGTTTTTGATGTGGATGAACAGTCTCAGGAACGATACCCCTGGTGATGATGTGGATGAACAGTCTGAGGAACTGTAGCCCTGGTGTTGTTGTGGATGAACATTCTGAGGAACATTAGCCTTGGTGTTGATGTGTATGAACAGTCTCAGGAACAATTACCCTGGTTTTGATGTGGATGAACAGTCTCAGGAACAATAGCCCTAGTGTAGATGTGGATGCACAGTCTCAGGAACCTTGGGGTTCCGAAGAAGGGTCACTGACCCGAAACGTTAACTCTGCTTCTCTTTCCACAGATGCTGCCAGACCTGCTGAGTGAATCCAGCATTTCTTGTTTTTGTCTCAGGAACAATAGCCCTGGTGTGGACCTGGATGAGCTGTCTCAGGAACAATAGCGCTGTTGTTGATGTGAATGAACAGTCTCAGGAGCAATAGCCCTGGTGTTGATGTGAATGAACAGTCTCATGAACAATAGCCCTGCTGTTGATGTGGATGAACAGTCAGAGGAACAATAGCCCTTGTGTTGTCGTGGATGAACAGTCTCAGGATCAATAGCATTGGTCTTGTTGTGGATGAACAGTCTCAGGAACAATAGCCCTTGTGTTGATGTTGATGAACAGATTCAGGAGCAATTGTCCTGGTGTTGATGTGAATGAACATTCTCAGGAGCAATTGCCCTGGTGTTGATGAGAATGAACAGTCTCAGGAACAATAGTCCTGGTGTTGATGTGGAAGAATAGTCTCAGGAACAATAGTCCTGGTGTTGATGTGAATGAACAGTCTCAGGAACAATAGTCCTGGTGTTGATGAGAATGAACAGACTCAGGATCAATAGTCCTGGTGTTGATGTGAATGAACAGTCTCAGGAACAATAGTCCTGGTGTTGATGTGAATGAACAGTCGTGATAACAATAGCGCTGGTGTTGATGTGGATGAACAGTCTCAGGAACAATAGCCCTGGTGTTGATGTGGATGAACAGTCTCAGGAACAATAGTCCTGGTGTTGATGTGAATGATCAGTCTCAGGAACTATAGTCCTGGTTTTGATGTGAATGAACAGTCTCAGGATCAATAGTCCTGGTGTTGATGTGAATGAACAGTCATGATAACAATAGCGCTGGTGTTGAAGTGGATGAACAGTCTCAGGAACAATAGCCCTGGTGTTGATGTGGATGAACAGTCTCAGGAACAATAGTCCTGGTGTTGATGTGAATGAACAGTCTCAGGAACAATAGTCCTGGTGTTGATGAGAATGAACAGTCTCAGGATCAATAGTCCTGGTTTTGATGTGAATGAACAGTCTCAGGAACAATAGTCCTGGTGTTGATGTGAATGATCAGTCTCAGGAACTATAGTCCTGGTTTTGATGTGAATGAACAGTCTCAGGATCAATAGTCCTGGTGTTGTTGTGAATGAACAGTCTCAGGATCAATAGTCCTGGTGTTGATGTGAATGAACAGTCTCAGGAACAATAGTCCTGGTGTTGATGTGGATGAACAGTCTCATGAAAAGTATCCCTGATGTTGGGAGTGGATGAATTGTCTCCGGAGCAATAGTCCTGGAGTTAATGTGGATTATTTATCTCAGGAACAGTAGTCCTGGTTTTGATGTGAATGAACAGTCTCAGGAACCATCGCCCTGGTTTTGATGTGGATGAACAGTCTCAGGAACAATAGCCCTGGTGTTGATGTGGATGAAAAGTCTCAGGAACAATAGCCCTGGTGTTGATGTGAATGAACAGTCTCAGGAACAATAGCCCTGCTGTTGATGTGGATGAACAGTCTCAGGAACAATAGCCCTGGTGTTGATGTGGATGAACAGTCGCAGGAACAATAGCCCTGGGGTTGATGTGAATGATCAGTCTCAGGAACTATAGTCCTGGTTTTGATGTGAATGAACAGTCTCAGGAACAATAGCCCTGGTGTTGATGTGGATGAACAGTCTCAGGAACAATAGCACTGGTGTTGATGTGGATGAACAGTCGCAGGAACAATAGCCCTGGTGGTGATGTGAATGATCGGTCCTGGAACTATAGTCCTGGTTTTGATGTGAATGAACAGTCTCAGGATCAATAGTCCTGGTGTTGATGTGGATGAACAGTCTCAGGAAGAATAGCCCTGGTGTTGATGTGGATGAACAGTCTCAGGAACAATAGCCCTGGTGTTGATGTGGGTGAACAGCCTCAGGAACAATTGTCCTGGTGTTGATGTGAATGAACAGTCTAAGGAACAGTGTCCTGGTTTTGATGTGGATGAACAGTCTCAGGAACAATAGCCTTGGTGTTGATGGTGATGAACAGTCTCAGGAACAATTGTCCTGGTGTTGATGTGAATGAACATTCTCAGGAACAATTACCCTGGTTTTGATGTGGATGAACAGTCTCAGGAACAATAGCCTTGGTGTTGATGGTGATGAACAGTCTCAGGAACAATATTCCTGGTGTTGATGTGAATGAACAGTCTCAGGAACAGTGTCCTGGTTTTGATGTGGATTAACAGTCTCAGGAACAATAGTCCTGGTGTTGATGTGGATGAACAGTCTCAGGAACAATAGTCCTGGTGTTGATTTGGATGAACAGTCTAATGAAAAGTATCCCTGATGTTGGGAGTGGATGAATTGTCTCCGGAGCAATAGTCCTGGAGTTAATGTGGATCATTTATCTCAGGAACAATAGTCCTGGTTTTGATGTGAATGAACAGTCTCAGGAACCATAGCCCTGATGGTGTTGCGGATGAACAGTCTCAAGAACAACAGCCCTGGTGTTGATGTGGATGAAAAAGTTGAGGAACAATAGCCATGGTTTTGATGTGGTTGAAAAATCTCAGGAACAATAGCCCTGGTGTTGATGTGGATGAACAGTCTCAGGAACAATAGCCCTGGTGTTGATGTGGATGAACAGTCTCAGAAACAATAGCCCTGATGTTGATGTGGATGAACAGTCTCAGGAGAAATAGCCCTGGTATTGATGTGGATGAACAGTCTCAGGAACAATAGCCCTGGTGTTGATGTGGATGAACAGTCTCAGGAACAATAGCCCTGATGTTGATGTGGATGAACAGTCTCAGGAGAAATAGCCCTGGTGTTGATGTGGATCAACAGCCTCAGGAACAATAGCAGACGTCTTGTTGTGGATGAACAATCTCAGGAACAATAGCCCTGGTGTGGACCTGGATGAGCTGTCTCAGGAACAATAGCGCTGTTGTTGATGTGAATGAACAGTCTCAGGAGCAATAGCCCTGGTGTTGATGTGAATGAACAGTCTCATGAACAATAGCCCTGCTGTTGATGTGGATGAACAGTCAGAGGAACAATAGCCCTTGTGTTGTCGTGGATGAACAGCCTCAGGAACAATAGCCGACGTCTTGTTGTGGATGAACAATCTCAGGAACAATAGCCCTGCTGTTGAAGTGGATGAACAGTCTCAGGAACAATAGCCCTGCTGTTGAAGTGGATGAACAGTCTCAGGAACAATAGCCCTAGTGTTGATGTGAATGAACTGTCTCATGAACAATAGCCCTGCTGTTGATGTGGATGAACAGTCACAGGAACAATAGCACTTGTGTTGTCGTGGATGAACAGTCTCAGGAACAATAGCCCTTGTGTTCTCGTGAATGAACAGTCTCAGGAACAATAGCCCTGGTGTTGATGTGGATGAACAGTCTCAGGAAAAATAGAACTGGTGTTGATGTGAATGAACAGTCTCAGGAACAATCGCCCTGGTGTTGATGTGGATGAACATTCTCAGGAACAATAGCATTGGTGTTGATGTGGATGAACAATCTCAGGAACCATAGCGCTGCTGTTGATGTGGATGAACAGTCTCAGGAATAATAACCCTGGTGTTGATGTGGATGAACAGACTCAGGAACAATAGCCCTGGTGTTGATGTGGATGAACAGACTCAGGAGCAATAGCCCTGGTGTTGATATGGATGAACAGTCTAATGAACAATAGCAATGCTGTTGATGTGGATGAACAGTCTCAGGAACAATTGCCCTGGTGTTGATGTGGATGAACAGTCTCAGGAACAATAGCCCTTGTGTTGATGTGGATGAACAGACTCAGGAACAATAGCCCTGGTGTTGATGTGGATGAACAGTCTCAGGAACAATAGCCCTTGTGTTGATGTGGATGAACAGACTCAGGAACAATTGCCCTGGTGTTGATGTGGATGAACAGTCTCAGGAACAATAGCCCTTGTGTTGATGTGGATGAACAGACTCAGGAACAATAGCCCTTGTGTTGATGTGGATGAACAGTCTCAGGAACAATAGCGCTGATGTTGATGTGGATGAACAGTCTCAGGAACAATAGCGCTGATGTTGATGTGGATGAACAATCTCAGGAGCAGTAGCCCTGGTGTTGATGTGGAGGAACAGTCTCAGGAACCATAGCGCTGCTTTTGATGTGGATGAACAGCCTCAGGAACAATAGCCGACGTCTTGTTGTGGATGAACACTCTCAGGAACAAGAGCCCTGCGGTTGATGTGGATGAACAGACTCAGGAGCAATATTCCTGGTGTTGATGTGAATGAACATTCTCAGGAGCAAGTGCCCTGGTGTTGATGTGAATGCACAGTCTCAGGAACAATAGCACTGTTTTTGATGTGGATGAACAGTCTCAGGAACGATACCCCTGGTGATGATGTGGATGAACAGTCTCAGGAACAATAGCCCTGGTGTAGACATGAATGAACAGTCTAAGGAGCAATGGAGCTGGTGTTGATGTGAATGAACAGTCTCAGAAACAAAAGCCCTGGTGTTGTTGTGGATGAACATTCTGAGGAACATTAGCCTTGGTGTTGATGTGTATGAACAGTCTCAGGAACAATTACCCTGGTTTTGATGTGGATGAACAGTCTCAGAAACATTAGCCCTAGTGTAGATGTGGATGCACAGTCTCAGGAACAATAGCGTTGGTGTTGATCTGGATGAAGAGTCTCAGGAACAATTGTCCTGGTGTTGATGTGAATGAACAGTCTCAGGAACAGTGTCCTGGTTTTGATGTGGATGAACTATCTCAGCAGCAATAGCCCTGGTTTTGATGTGGATGTGCAGTCTCATGAAAAGTATCCCTGATGTTGGGAGTGGATGAATGGTCTCCGGAGCAATAGTCCTGGAGTTAATGTGGATCATTTATCTCAGGAACAATAGTCCTGGTTTTGATGTGAATGAACAGTCTCAGGAACCATAGCCCTGATGTTGTTGCGGATGAACAGTCTCAAGAACAACAGCCCTGGTGATGATGTGGATGAAAAAGTTGAGGAACAATAGCCATGGTTTTGATGTGGTTGAAAAATCTCAGGAACAATAGCCCTGGTGTTGATGTGGATGAACAGTCTCAGGAACAATAGACCTGGTGTTGATGTGGATGAACAGTCTCAGGAACAATAGCCCTGGTGTTGATGTGGATGAACAGTCGCAGGAACAATAGCCCTGGTGTTGATGTGAATGAACAGTCTCAGGATCAATAGTCCTGGTGTTGATGTGGATGAACAGTCTCAGGAACAATAGCCCTGGTGTTGATGTGGATCAACAGTCTCAGGAACAATAGCCCTGGTGTTGATGTGAATGAACAGTCTCTGGATCAATAGTCCTGGTGTTGATGTGGATGAACAGTCTCAGGAACAATAGTCCTGGTGATGATGTGGATGAAAAGTCGTGATAACAATAGCCCTGGTGTTGATGTGGATGAACAGTCTCAGGAACAATAGCCCTGGTGTTGATGTGGATCAACAGTCTCAGGAACAATAGCCCTGGTGTTGATGTGAATGAACAGTCTCAGGAGCAATAGCCCTGGTGTTGATGTGGATGAACAGTCTCAGGAACAATAGTCCTGGTGTTCATGTGGATGAAAATTCTCAATAACAATAGTCCTGATTTTGATGTGAATGAACAGTCTCAGGAACAATAGTCCTGGTGTTGATGTGGATGAACAGTCTCAGGAACAATAGGCCTGGTGTTGATGTGGATGAACAGGCTCAGGAACAATAGTCCTGGTGTTGATGTGGATGAACAGTCTCAGGAACAATAGGCCTGGTGTTGATGTGGATGAATAGTCACAGGAACAATCGTCCTGGTGTTAATGTGGATGAACAGTCTCAGTAACAATAGTCATGGTGTTGATGTGGATGAACAGTCTCAGTAACAATAGTCCTTGTGTTGATGTGGATGAACAGTCTCAGGAACAATAGTCCTCGTGTTGATGTGGATGTACAGTCTCAGGAACAATAGGCCTGGTATTGATGTGGATGAAAAGTCTCAATAACAATAGTCCTGGTGTTGATGTGAATGAGCAGTCTCAGGAACAATAGTCCTGGTGTTGATGTGGATGAAAAGTCTCAATAACAATAGTCCTGTTGTTGATGTGAATGAACAGTCTCAGGAACAATAGTCCTGGTGTTGATGTGGATGAAAAGTCTCAATAACAATAGTCCTGGTGTTGATGTGGATGAACAGTCTCAGGAACAATAGTCCTGGAGTTGATGTGGATGAAAATTCTCAATAACAATAGTCCTGGTGTTGATGTAAATGAACAGTCTCAGGAACAATAGTCCTGGTGTTGATGTGGATGAAAAGTCTCAATAACAATAGTCCTGGTGTTGATGTGGATGAACAGTCTCAGGAACAATAGTCCTAGTGTTGATGTGGATGAACAGTCTCAGGAACAATAGGCCTGGTATTGATGTGGATGAAAAGTCTCAATAACAATAGTCCTGGTGTTGATGTGAATGAGCAGTCTCAGGAACAATAGTCCTGGTTTTGATGTGAATGAACAGTCTCAGGAACAATAGGCCTGGTGTTGATGTTGATGAACAGTCTCAGGAACAATAGTCCTGGTGTTGATGTGGATGAACAGTCTCAGGAACAATAGGCCTGGTGTTGATGTGGATGAATAGTCACAGGAACAATAGTCCTGGCGTTAATGTGGATGAACAGTCTCAGTAACAATAGTCCTGGTGTTGATGTGCATGAACAGTCTCAGTAACAATAGTCCTGGTGTTGATGTGGATGAACAGTCTCAGCAACAATAGTCCTGGTGTTGATGTGGATGAACAGTCTCAGGAACAATAGGCCTGGTATTGATGTGGATGAAAATTCACAATAACAATAGTCCTGGTGTTGATGTGAATGAGCAGTCTCAGGAACAATAGTCCTGGTGTTGATGTGGATGAAAAGTCTCAATAACAATAGTCCTGTTGTTGATGTGAATGAACAGTCTCAGGAACAATAGTCCTGGTGTTGATGTGGATGAAAAGTCTCAATAACAATAGTCCTGGTGTTGATGTGGATGAACAGTCTCAGGAACAATAGTCCTGGTGTTGATGTGGATGAAAAGTCTCAATAACAATAGTCCTGGTGTTGATGTAAATGAACAGTCTCAGGAACAATAGTCTTGGTGTTGATGCTGATGAAAAGTCTCAATAACAATAGTCCTGGTGTTGATGTGAATGAACTGTCTCAGGAACAATAGTCCTGGTGTTGATGTGGATGAAAAGTCTCAATAACAATAATACTGGTGTTGATGTGAATGAACAGTCTCAGGAACAATAGTCCTGGTGTTGATGTGGATGAACAGTCTCAGGAACAATAGTCCTGGTGTTGATGTTGTTGAACAGTCTCAGGAACAATAGGCCTGGTATTGATGTGGATGAAAAGTCTCAATAACAATAGTCCTGGTGTTGATGTGAATGAGCAGTCTCAGGAACAATAGTCCTGGTGTTGATGTGGATGAAAAGTCTCAGGAACAATAGTCCTGGTGTTGATGTGGATGAACAGTCTCAGGAACAATAGTCCTGGTGTTGATGTGGATGAACAGTCTCAGGAACAATAGTCCTGGTGTTGATGTGGATGAACAGTCTCAGGAACAATAGTCCTGGTGTTGATGTGGATGAAAAGTCTCAATAACAATAGTCCTGGTGTTGATGTGGATGAACAGTCTCAGGAACAATGGTCCTGGTGTTGATGTGGATGAAAAGTCTCAATAACAATAGTCCTGGTGTTGATGTAAATGAGCAGTCTCAGGAAAAATAGTCCTGGTGTTGATGTGGATGAAAATTCTCAATAACAATAGTCCTGGTGTTGATGTGAATGAACAGTCTCAGGAACAATAGTGCTGGTGTTGATGTTGATGAAAAGTCTCAATAACAATAGTCCTGGTGTTGATGTGAATGAACAGTCTCAGGAACAATAGTCCTGGTGTTGATGTGGATGAAAAGTGTCAATAACAATAATCCTGGTGTTGATGTGAATGAACAGTCTCAGGAACAATAGTCCTGGTGTTGATGTGAATGAACAGTCTCAGGAACAATAGGCCTGGTGTTGATGTGGATGAAAAGTCTCAATAACAATAGTCCTGGTGTTGATGTGAATGAACAGTCTCAGGAACAATGGGCCTGGTGTTGATGTGGATGAAAAGTCTCAATAACAATAGCCCTGGTGTTGATGTGAATGAACAGTCTCAGGAAGAATAGTCCTGGTGTTGATGTGCATGAACAGTCTCAGTAACAATAGTCCTGGTGTTGATGTGGATGAACAGGCTCAGGAACAATAGTGCTGGTGTTGATGTGGATGAACAGTCTCAGGAACAATAGGCCTGGTATTGATGCGGATGAAAAGTCTCAATAACAATAGTCCTGGTGTTGATGTGAATGAGCAGTCTCAGGAACAATAGTCCTGGTGTTGATGTGGATGAAAAGTCTCAATAACAATAGTCCTGTTGTTGAAGTGAATGAACAGTCTCAGGAACAATAGTCCTGGTGTTGATGTGGATGAAAAGTCTCAATAACAATAGTCCTGGTGTTGATGTAAATGAACAGTCTCAGGAACAATAGTCCTGGTGTTGATGTGGATGAAAATTCTCAATAACAATTGTCCTGGTGTTGATGTGAATGAACAGTCTCAGGAACAATAGTCCTGGTGTTGATGTTGATGAAAAGTCTCAATAACAATAGTCCTGGTGTTGATGTGAATGAACTGTCTCAGGAACAATAGTCCTGGTGTTGATGTGGATGAAAAGTCTCAATAACAGTAATCCTGGTGTTGATGTGAATGAACAGTCTCAGGAACAATAGTCCTGGTGTTGATGTGGATGAACAGTCTCATGAACAATAGTCCTGGTGTTGATGTGGATGAACAGTCTCAGGAACAATAGGCCTGGTATTGATGTGGATGAAAAGTCTCAATAACAATAGTCCTGGTGTTGATGTGAATGAGCAGTCTCAGGAACAATAGTCCTGGTGTTGATGTGGATGAAAAGTCTCAATAACAATAGTCCTGTTGTTGATGTGAATGAACAGTCTCAGGAACAATAGTCCTGGTGTTGATGTGGATGAAAAGTCTCAATAACAATAGTCCTGGTGTTGATGTGGATGAACAGTCTCAGGAACAATAGTCCTGGTGTTGATGTGGATGGAAATTCTCAATAACAATAGTCCTGGTGTTGATGTGGATGAACAGTCTCAGGAACAATAGTCCTGGTGTTGATGTGGATGAAAAGTCTCAATAACAATAGTCCTGGTGTTGATGTAAATGAACAGTCTCAGGAACAATAGTCCTGGTGTTGATGTGGATGAAAATTCTCAATAACAATAGTCCTGGTGTTGATGTGAATGAACAATCTCAGGAACAATAGTGCTGGTGTTGATGTTGATGAAAAGTCTCAATAACAATAGTCCTGGTGTTGATGTGAATGAACAGTCTCAGGAACAATAGTCCTGATGTTGATGTGGATGAAAAGTCTCAATAACAATAATCCTGGTGTTGATGTGAATGAACAGTCTCCGGAACAATAGTCCTGGTGTTGATGTGAATGAACAGTCTCAGGAACAATAGGCCTGGTGTTGATGTGGATGAAAAGTCTCAATAACAATAGTCCTGGTGTTGATGTGAATGAACAGTCTCAGGAACAATGGGCCTGGTGTTGATGTGGATGAAAAGTCTCAATAACAATAGCCCTGGTGTTGATGTGAATGAACAGTCTCAGGAAGAATAGTCATGGTGTTGATGTGCATGAACAGTCTCAGTAACAATAGTCCTGGTGTTGATGTGGATGAACAGTCTCAGGAACAATAGTCCTGGTGTTGATGTGGATGAACAGTCTCAGGAACAATAGGCCTGGTATTGATGTGGATGAAAAGTCTCAATAACAATAGTCCTGGTGTTGATGTGATTGAGCAGTCTCAGGAACAATAGTCCTGGTGTTGATGTGGATGAAAAGTCTCAATAACAATAGTCCTGTTGTTGATGTGAATGAACAGTCTCAGGAACAATAGTCCTGGTGTTGATGTGGATTGAAAGTCTCAATAACAATAGTCCTGGTGTTGATGTGGATGAATAGTCTCAGGAACAATAGTCCTGGTGTTGATGTGGATGAAAAGTCTCAATAACAATAGTCCTGGTGTTGATGTAAATGAACAGTCTCAGGAACAATATTCCTGGTGTTGATGTGGATGAAAAGTCTCAATAACAATAGTCCTGGTGTTGATGTAAATGAACAGTCTCAGGAACAATAGTCCTGGTGTTGATGTGGATGAAAATTCTCAATAACAATAGTCCTGGTGTTGATGTGAATGAACAGTCTCAGGAACAATAGTCCTGGTGTTGATGTTGATGAAAAGTCTCAATAACAATAGTCCTGGTGTTGATGTGAATGAACAGTCTCAGGAACAATAGTCCTGGTGTTGATGTGGATGAAAAGTCTCAATAACAATAATCCTGGTGTTGATGTGAATGAACAGTCTCAGGAACAATAGTCCTGGTGTTGATGTGGATGAAGAGTCTCAGGAACAATAGTCCTGGTGTTGATGTGGATGAACAGTCTCAGGAACAATAGGCCTGGTATTGATGTGGATGAAAAGTCTCAATAACAATAGTCCTGGTGTTGATGTGAATGAGCAGTCTCAGGTACAATAGTCCTGGTGTTGATGTGGATGAAAAGTCTCAATAACAATAGTCCTGTTGTTGATGTGAATGAACAGTCTCAGGAACAATAGTCCTGGTGTTGATGTGGATGAATAGTCTCAATAACAATAGTCCTGGTGTTGATGTGGATGAACAGTCTCAGGAATAATAGTCCTGGTGTTGATGTGGATGAAAAGTCTCAATAACAATAGTCCTGGTGTTGATGTGGATGAACAGTCTCAGGAGCAATAGTCCTGGATTTGATGTCGATGAAAAGTCTCAATAACAATAGTCCTGGTGTTGATGTAAATGAACAGTCTCAGGAACAATAGTCCTGGTGTTGATGTGGATGAAAATTCTCATTAACAATAGTCCTGGTGTTGATGTGAATGAACAGTCTCAGGAACAATAGTGCTGGTGTTGATGTTGATGAAAAGTCTCAATAACAATAGTCCTGGTGTTGATGTGAATGAACAGTCTCAGGAACAATAGTCCTGGTGTTGATGTTGATGAAAAGTCTCAATAACAATAATCCTGGTGTTGATGTGAATGTACAGTCTCAGGAACAATAGTCCTGGTGTTGATGTGAATGAACAGTCTCAGGAACAATAGGCCTGGTGTTGATGTGGATGAAAAGTCTCAATAACAATAGCCCTGGTGTTGATGTGAATGAACAGTCTCAGGAAGAATAGTCCTGGTGTTGATGTGGATGAAAAGTCTCAATAACAGTAGTCCTGGTGTTGATGTGAATGAACAGTCTCAGGAACAGTAGTCCTGGTGTTGATGTGGATGAACAGACTCAGGAACAATAGTGCTGGTGTTGATGTGGATGAGAAGTCTCAATTACAATAGTCCTGGTTTTGATGTGAATGAACAGTCTCAGGAACAATAGTCCTGGTGTTGATGTGGATGAACAGACTCAGGAACAACAGTCCTGGTGTTGATGTGGATGAACAGTCTCAGGAACAATAGTCCTTGTGTTGATGTGGATGAAAAGTCTCAATAACAATAGTCCTGGTGTTGATGTGAATGAAAAGTCTCAGGAACAATAGTCCTGGTGTTGATGTGGATGAATAGTCTCAGGAACAATAGTCCTGGCGTTAATGTGGATGAACAGTCTCAGTAACAATAGTCCTGGTGTTGATGTGCATGAACAGTCTCAGTAACAATAGTCCTGGTGTTGATGTGGATGAACAGTCTCAGGAACAATAGTCCTGGTGTTGATGTGGATGAACAGTCTCAGGAACAATAGGCCTTGTATTGATGTGGATGAAAAGTCTCAATAACAATAGTCCTGGTGTTGATGTGAATGAGCAGTCTCAGGAACAATAGTCCTGGTGTTGATGTGGATGAAAATTCTCAATAACAATAGTCCTGTTGTTGATGTGAATGAACAGTCTCAGGAACAATAGTCCTGGTGTTGATGTGGATGAAAAGTCTCAATAACAATAGTCCTGGTGTTGATGTGGATGAACAGTCTCAGGAACAATAGTCCTGGTGTTGATGTGGATAAAAAGTCTCAATAACAATAGTCCTGGTGTTGATGTAAATGAACAGTCTCAGGAACAATAGTCCTGTTGTTGATGTGGATGAAAATACTCAATAACAATAGTCCTGGTGTTGATGTGAATGAACAGTCTCAGGAACAATAGTCCTGGTGTTGATGTTGATGAAAAGTCTCAATAACAATAGTCCTGGTGTTGATGTGAATGAACAGTCTCAGGAACAATAGTCCTGGTGTTGCTGTGGATGAAAAGTCTCAATAACAATAATCCTGGTGTTGATGTGAATGAACAGTCTCAGGAACAATAGTCCTGGTGTTGATGTGGATGAACAGTCACAGGAACAATAGTCCTGGTGTTGATGTGGATGAACAGTCTCAGGAACAATAGGCCTGGTATTGATGTGGATGAAAAGTCTCAATAACAATAGTCCTGGTGTTGATGTGAATGAGCAGACTCAGGAACATTAGTCCTGGTGTTGATGTGGATGAAAAGTCTCAATAACAATTGTCCTGTTGTTGATGTGAATGAACAGTCTCAGGAACAATAGTCCTGGTGTTGATGTGGATGAAAAGTCTCAATAACAATAGTCCTGGTGTTGATGTAAATGAACAGTCTCAGGAACAATAGTCCTGGTGTTGATGTGGATGAAAATTCTCAATAACAATAGTCCTGGTGTTGATGTGAATGAACAGTCTCAGGAACAATAGTGCTGGTGTTGATGTTGATGAAAAGTCTCAATAACAATAGTCCTGGTGTTGATGTGAATGAACAGTCTCAGGAACAATAGTCCTGGTGTTGATGTGGATGAAAAGTCTCAATAACAATAATCCTGGTGTTGATGTGAATGAACAGTCTCAGGAACAATAGTCCTGGTGTTGATGTGAATGAACAGTCTCAGGAACAATAGGCCTGGTGTTGATGTGGATGAAAAGTCTCAATAACAATAATCCTGGTGTTGATGTGAATGAACAGTCTCAGGAACAATAGTCCTGGTGTTGATGTGAATGAACAGTCTCAGGAAGAATAGTCCTGGTGTTGATGTGGATGAAAAGTCTCAATAACAGTAGTCCTGGTGTTGATGTGAATGAACAGTCTCAGGAACAGTAGTCCTGGTGTTGATGTGGATGAACAGACTCAGGAACAATAGTGCTGGTGTTGATGTGGATGAGAAGTCTCAATTACAATAGTCCTGGTTTTGATGTGAATGAACAGTCTCAGGAACAATAGTCCTGGTGTTGATGTGGATGAACAGACTCAGGAACAACAGTCCTGGTGTTGATGTGGATGAACAGTCTCAGGAACAATAGTCCTTGTGTTGATGTGGATGAAAAGTCTCAATAACAATAGTCCTGGTGTTGATGTGAATGAAAAGTCTCAGGAACAATAGTCCTGGTGTTGATGTGGATGAATAGTCTCAGGAACAATAGTCCTGGCGTTAATGTGGATGAACAGTCTCAGTAACAATAGTCCTGGTGTTGATGTGCATGAACAGTCTCAGTAACAATAGTCCTGGTGTTGATGTGGATGAACAGTCTCAGGAACAATAGTCCTGGTGTTGATGTGGATGAACAGTCTCAGGAACAATAGGCCTTGTATTGATGTGGATGAAAAGTCTCAATAACAATAGTCCTGGTGTTGATGTGAATGAGCAGTCTCAGGAACAATAGTCCTGGTGTTGATGTGGATGAAAATTCTCAATAACAATAGTCCTGTTGTTGATGTGAATGAACAGTCTCAGGAACAATAGTCCTGGTGTTGATGTGGATGAAAAGTCTCAATAACAATAGTCCTGGTGTTGATGTGGATGAACAGTCTCAGGAACAATAGTCCTGGTGTTGATGTGGATAAAAAGTCTCAATAACAATAGTCCTGGTGTTGATGTAAATGAACAGTCTCAGGAACAATAGTCCTGTTGTTGATGTGGATGAAAATACTCAATAACAATAGTCCTGGTGTTGATGTGAATGAACAGTCTCAGGAACAATAGTCCTGGTGTTGATGTTGATGAAAAGTCTCAATAACAATAGTCCTGGTGTTGATGTGAATGAACAGTCTCAGGAACAATAGTCCTGGTGTTGCTGTGGATGAAAAGTCTCAATAACAATAATCCTGGTGTTGATGTGAATGAACAGTCTCAGGAACAATAGTCCTGGTGTTGATGTGGATGAACAGTCACAGGAACAATAGTCCTGGTGTTGATGTGGATGAACAGTCTCAGGAACAATAGGCCTGGTATTGATGTGGATGAAAAGTCTCAATAACAATAGTCCTGGTGTTGATGTGAATGAGCAGACTCAGGAACATTAGTCCTGGTGTTGATGTGGATGAAAAGTCTCAATAACAATTGTCCTGTTGTTGATGTGAATGAACAGTCTCAGGAACAATAGTCCTGGTGTTGATGTGGATGAAAAGTCTCAATAACAATAGTCCTGGTGTTGATGTAAATGAACAGTCTCAGGAACAATAGTCCTGGTGTTGATGTGGATGAAAATTCTCAATAACAATAGTCCTGGTGTTGATGTGAATGAACAGTCTCAGGAACAATAGTGCTGGTGTTGATGTTGATGAAAAGTCTCAATAACAATAGTCCTGGTGTTGATGTGAATGAACAGTCTCAGGAACAATAGTCCTGGTGTTGATGTGGATGAAAAGTCTCAATAACAATAATCCTGGTGTTGATGTGAATGAACAGTCTCAGGAACAATAGTCCTGGTGTTGATGTGAATGAACAGTCTCAGGAACAATAGGCCTGGTGTTGATGTGGATGAAAAGTCTCAATAACAATAGTCCTGGTGTTGATGTGAATGAACAGTCTCAGGAACAATGGGCCTGGTGTTGATGTGGATGAAAAGTCTCAATAACAATAGCCCTGGTGTTGATGTGAATGAACAGTCTCAGGAAGAATAGTCCTGGTGTTGATGTGGATGAAAAGTCTCAATAACAGTAGTCCTGGTGTTGATGTGAATGAACAGTCTCAGGAACAGTAGTCCTGGTGTTGATGTGGATGAACAGACTCAGGAACAATAGGCCTGGTGTTGATGTGGATTAGAAGTCTCAATAACAATAGTCCTGGTTTTGATGTGGATGAACAGTCTCAGGAACAATAGTCCTGGTGTTGATGTGGATGAACAGTCTCAGGAACAGTATTCCTGGTGTTGATGTGAATGAACAGTCTCAGGAACAATAGTCCTTGTGTTGATGTGGATGAACAGACTCAGGAACAATAGTCCTGGTGTTGATGTGGATGAACAGTCTCAGGAACAATAGTCCTGGTGTTGATGTGGATGAAAAGTCTCAATAAGAATAGTCCTGGTGTTGATGTGGATGAACAGTCTCAGGAACAATATTCCTGGTGTTGATGTGGATGAAAAGTCTCAATAACAATAGTCCTGGTGTTGATGTGAATGAACAGTCTCAGGAACAATAGTCTTGGTGTTGATGTTGATGAAAATTCTCAATAACGATAGTCCTGGTGTTGATGTGAATGAACAGTCTCAGGAACAATAGTCCTGGTGTTGATGTGGTTGAAAAGTCTCAGGAAAAATAGGCCTGGTGTTGATGTGGAAGAAAAGTCTCAATAACAATAGTCCTGGTGTTGATGTGAATGAACAGTCTCAGGAACAATGGGCCTGGTGTTGATGTGGATGAAAAGTCTCAATTACAATAGCCCTGGTGTTGATGTGAATGAACAGTCTCAGGAAGAATAGTCCTGGTGTTGATGTGGATGAAAAGTCTCAATAACAGTAGTCCTGGTGTTGATGTGAATGAACAGTCTCAGGAACAATAGTCCTGCTGTTGATGTGAATGAACAGACTCAGGAACAATAGGCCTGGTGTTGATGTGGATGAGAATTCTCAATAACAATAGTCCTGGTTTTGATGTGACTGAACTGTCTCAGGAACAATAGTCCTGGTGTTGATGTGGATGAACAGTCTCAGGAACAGTAGTCCTGGTGTTGATGTCAATGAACAGTCTCAGGAACAATAGTCCTGGTGTTGATGTGGATGAACGGACTCAGGAACAATAGTCCTGGTGTTGATGTGGATGAACAGTCTCAGGAACAACAGTCCTGGTGTTGATGTGGATGAACAGTCTCAGGAACAATAGTCCTGGTGTTGATGTGGATGAACAGTCTCAGGAACAGTAGTCCTGGTTTTGATGTGAATTAACATTCTCAGGAACAATAGTCCTGGTGTTGATGTGGATGAACAGTCTCAAGAACAGTAGTCCTGATGTTGATCTGAATGAACAGTCTCAGGAACAATAGTCCTGGTGTTGATGTGGATGAAAAGTCTCAATAACAATAGTCCTGGTGTTGATGTGGATGAACAGTCTCAGGAACAATAGTCCTGGTGTTGATGTGGATGAAAAGTCTCAATAACAATAGTCCTGTTGTTGATGTGAATGAACAATCTCAGGAACAATAGTCCTGGTGTTGATGTGGATGAAAAGTCTCAATAACAATACTCCTGGTGTTGATGTGAATGAACAGTCGCAGGAACAATAGTCCTGGTGTTGATGTTGATGAAAAGTCTCAAGAACAATAGTCCTGGTGTTGATGTGAATGAACAGTCTCAGGAACAATAGTCCTGGTGTTGATGTTGATGAAAAGTCTCAATAACAATAATCCTGGTGTTGATGTGAATGAACAGTCTCAGGAACAATAGTCCTGGTGTTGATGTGAATGAACAGTCTCAGGTACAATAGGCCTGGTGTTGATGTGGATGAAAAGTCTCAATAACAATAGTCCTGGTGTTGATGTGGATGAAAAGTCTCAATAAAAGTAGTCCTGGTGTTGATGTGAATGAACAGTCTCAGGAGCAATAGTCCTGGTATTGATGTGGATGAACAGACTCAGGAACAATAGGCCTGGTGTTGATGTGGATGAGAAGTCTAAACAACAATAGCCCTGGTGTTGATGTGGATGAACACTCTCAGGAACAATAGTCCTGGTGTTGATGTGGATGAAAAGTCTCAATAACAGTAGTCCTGGTGTTGATGTGAATGAACAGTCTCAGGAGCAATAGTCCTGGTGTTGATGTGGATGAACAGACTCAGGAACAATAGTCCTGGTGTTGATGTGGATGAGAAGTCTAAACAACAATAGCCCTGGTGTTGATGTGGATGAACAGTCTCAGGAACAATAGTCCTGGTGTTGATGTGAATGAACAGTCTCAGGAACAATAGTCCTGGTGTTGATGTGTATGAACAGACTCAGGAACAATAGTCCTGGTGTTGATGTGGATGAACAGTCTCAGGAACAATAGTCCTGGTGTTGATGTGGATGAAAAGTCTCAATAACAATAATCCTGGTGTTGATGGAAATGAACAGTCTCAGGAACAATAGTCCTGGTGTTGATGTGAATGAACAGTCTCAGGAACAATAGGCCTGGTGTTGATGTGGAAGAAAAGTCTCAATAACAATAGTCCTGGTGTTGATGTGAATGAACAGTCTCAGGAACAATGGGCCTGGTGTTGATGTGGATGAAAAGTCTCAATAACAATAGCCCTGGTGTTGATGTGAATGAACAGTCTCAGGAAGAATAGTCCTGGTGTTGATGTGGATGAAAAGTCTCAATAACAGTAGTCCTGGTGTTGATGTGAATGAACAGTCTCAGGAACAATAGTCCTGGTGTTGATGTGGATGAACAGACTCAGGAACAATAGGCCTGGTGTTGATGTGGATGAGAATTCTCAATAACAATAGTCCTGGTTTTGCTGTGAATGAACAGTCTCAGGAACAATAGTCCTGGTGTTGATGTGGATGAACAGTCTCAGGAACAGTAGTCCTGGTGTTGATGTGAATGAACAGTCTCAGCAACAATAGTCCTGGTGTTGATGTGTATGAACAGACTCAGGAACAATAGTCCTGGTGTTGATGTGGATGAACAGTCTCAGGAACAATAGTCCTGGTGTTGATGTGGATGAACAGTCTCAGGAACAATAGTCCTGGTGTTGATGTGAATGAACAGTCTCAGGAACAATAGTCCTGGTGTTGATGTGGATGAACAGTCTCAGGAACAGTAGTCCTGGTGTTGATGTGAATGAACATTCTCAGGAACAATAGTCCTGGTGTAGATGTGGATGAACAGACTCAGGAACAATAGTCCTGGTGTTGATGTGGATGAACAGTCTCAGGAACAATAGTCTTGGTGTTGGTGTGGATGAAAAGTCCCAATAACAATAGTCCTGGTGTTGATGTGAATGAACAGTCTCAGGAACAATAGTCCTGGTGTTGATGTGAATGAACAGTCTCAGGAACAATAGTCCTGGTGTTGATGTGGATGAAAAGTCTCAATAACAATAGTCCTGGTGTTGATGCGGATGAAAAGTCTCAGGAACAATAGTCCTGGTGTTGATGTGAATGAACAGTCTCAGGAACAATAGTCCTGGTGTTGATGTGGATGAACAGACTCAGGAACAATAGGCCTGGTGTTGATGTGGATGAAAAGTCTCAATAACAATAGTCCTGGTGTTGATGTGGATGAACACTCTCAGGAACAATAGTCCTGGTGTTGATGTGGATGAACAGACTCAGGAACAATAGGCCTGGTGTTGATGTGGATGAGAAGTCTCAACAACAATAGCCCTGGTGTTGATGTGGATGAACAGTCTCAGGAACAATAGTCCTGGTGTTGATGTGAATGAACAGTCTCAGGAACAATAGTCCTGGTGTTGATGTGGATGAACAGTGTCAGGAACAAGAGTCCTGGTGTTGATGTGGATGAACAGTCTCAGGAACAATAGTCCTGGTGTTGATGTGGATGAACAGTCTCAGGAACAGTAGTCCTGTTGTTGATGTGAATGAACAGTCTCAGGAACAATAGTCCTGGTGTTGATGTGGATGAACAGACTCAGGAACAATAGTCCTGGTGTTGATGTGGATGAACAGTCTCAGGAACAATAGTCCTGGGGTTGATGTGGATGAACAGTCTCAGGAACAATAGTCCTGGTGTTGATGTGAATGAACAGTCTCAGGAACAATAGTCCTGGTGTTGATGTGGATGAACAGACTCAGGAACAATAGGCCTGGTGTTGATGTGGATGAAAAGTCTCAATAACAATAGTCCTGGTGTTGATGTGGATGAACACTCTCAGGAACAATAGTCCTGGTGTTGATGTGGATGAACAGACTCAGGAACAATAGGCCTGGTGTTGATGTGGATGAGAAGTCTCAACAACAATAGCCCTGGTGTTGATGTGGATGAAAAGTCCCAATAACAATAGTCCTGGTGTTGATGTGAATGAACAGTCTCAGGAACAATAGTCCTGGTGTTGATGTGGATGAACAGTCTCAGGAACAATAGTCCTGGTGTTGATGTGGATGAACAGTCTCAGGAACAATAGTCCTCGTGTTGATGTGGATGAACAGTCTCAGGAACAGTAGTCCTGTTGTTGTTGTGAATGAACAGTCTCAGGAACAATAGTCCTGGTGTTGATGTGGATGAACAGACTCAGGAACAATAGTCCTGGTGTTGATGTGGATGAACAGTCTCAGGAACAATAGTCCTGGTGTTGATGTGGATGAACAGTCTCAGGAACAATAGTCCTGGTGTTGATGTGGATGAAAAGTCCCAATAACAATAGTGCTGGTGTTGATGTGGATGAACAGTCTCAGAAACAATAGTCCTGGTGTTGATGTGGAAGAACAGTCTCAGGAACAATAGTCCTGGTGTTGATGTGGATGAAAAGTCGTGATAACAATAGTCCTGGTGTTGATGTGAATGAACAGTCTCAGGAACAATAGTCCTGCTGTTGTTGTGGATGCACAGTCTCAGGAACAATAGTGCTGGTGTTGATGTGAATGAACAGTCTCAGGAACAATAGTCCTGGTGTTGATGTGGATGCACAGTCTCAGGAACAATAGGCCTGGTGTTGATGTGAATCAACAGTCTCAGGAACAATAGTCCTGGTGTTGATGTGGATGAACAGTCTCAGGAACAATAGTCCTGGTGTTGATGTGGATGAACAGTCTCAGGAACAATAGTCCTGGTGTTGATGTGGATGAACAGTCTCAGGAACAGTAGTCCTGTTGTTGATGTGAATGAACAGTCTCAGGAACAATACTCCTGGTGTTGATGTGGATGAACAGACTCAGGAACAATAGTCCTGGTGTTGATGTGGATGAACAGTCTCAGGAACAATAGTCCTGGTGTTGATGTGGATGAACAGTCTCAGGAACAATAGTCCTGGTGTTGATGTGGATGAAAAGTCGTGATAACAATAGTCCTGGTGTTGATGTGAATGAACAGTGTCAGGAACAAAAGTCCTGGTGTTGATGTGGATGCACGGTCTCAGGGACAATAGGCCTGGTGTTGATGTGAATCAACAGTCTCAGGAACAATAGTCCTGGTGTTGATGTGGATGAACAGTCTCAGGAACAATAGTCCTGGTTTTGATGTGGATGAACAGTCTCAGGAACAATAGTCCTCGTGTTGATGTGGATGAACAGTCTCAGGAACAGTAGTCCTGTTGTTGTTGTGAATGAACAGTCTCAGGAACAATAGTCCTGGTGTTGATGTGGATGAACAGACTCAGGAACAATAGTCCTGGTGTTGATGTGGATGAACAGTCTCAGGAACAATAGTCCTGGTGTTGATGTGGATGAACAGACTCAGGAACAATAGTCCTGGTGTTGATGTGGATGAACAGTCTCAGGAACAATAGTCCTGGTGTTGATGTGGATGAAAAGTCCCAATAACAATAGTGCTGGTGTTGATGTGGATGAACAGTCTCAGAAACAATCGTCCTGGTGTTGATGTGGAAGAACAGTCTCAGGAACAATAGTCCTGGTGTTGATGTGGATGAAAAGTCGTGATAACAATAGTCCTGGTGTTGATGTGAATGAACAGTCTCAGGAACAATAGTCCTGCTGTTGTTGTGGATGCACAGTCTCAGGAATAATAGGCCTGGTGTTGATGTGAATCAACAGTCTCAGGAACAATAGTCCTGGTGTTGATGTGGATGAAAAGTCTCAATAACAATAGTCCTGGTGTTGATGTGAATGCACAGTCTCAGGAACAATAGGCCTGGTGTTGATGTGGATGAAAAGTCGTGAAAGCAATAGTCCTGGTTTTGATGTGAATGAACAGTCTCAGGAACAATAGTCCTGGTGTTGATGTGAATGAACAGTCTCAGGAGCAATAGCCCTGGTGTTGATGTGGATGAGAAGTCTCAACAACAATAGCCCTGGTGTTGATGTGGATGAACAGTCTCAGGAACAATAGTCCTGGTGTTGATGTGAATGAACAGTCTCAGGAACAATAGGCCTGGTGTTGATGTGGATGAACATTGTCAGGAACAAGAGTCCTGGTGTTGATGTGGATGAACAGTCTCAGGAACAATAGTCCTGGTGTTGATGTGGATGAACAGTCTCAGGAACAGTAGTCCTGTCGTTGATGTGAATGAACAGTCTCAGGAACAATAGTCCTGGTGTTGATGTGGATGAACAGACTCAGGAACAATAGTCCTGGTGTTGATGTGGATGAACAGTCTCAGGAACAATAGTCCTGGTGTTGATGTGGATGAACAGTCTCAGGAACAATAGTCCTGGTGTTGATGTGGATGAACAGTCTCAGGAGCAATAGTCTTGGTGTTGATGTGGATGAAAAGTCCCAATAACAATAGTCCTGGTGTTGATGTGAATGAACAGTCTCAGGAACAATAGGCCTGGTGTTGATGTGGATGAAAAGTCTCAATAACAATAGTGCTGGTGTTGATGTGGATGAACAGTCTCAGAAACAATAGTCCTGGTGTTGACGTGGAAGAGCAGTCTCAGGAACAATAGTCCTGGTGTTGATGTGGATGAAAAGTCGTGATAACAATAGTCCTGGTGTTGATGTGAATGAACAGTCTCAGGAACAATAGTCCTGGTGTTGATGTGGATGCACAGTCTCAGGAACAATAGGCCTGGTGTTGATGTGAATCAACAGTCTCAGGAACAATAGTCCTGGTGTTGATGTGGATGAACATTCTCAGGAACAATAGTCCTGGTGTTGATGTGGATGAACAGTCTCAGGAACAATAGTCCTGGTGTTGATGTGGATGAACAGTCTCAGGAACAGTAGTCCTGTTGTTGATGTGAATGAACAGTCTCAGGAACAATAGTCCTGGTGTTGATGTGGATGAACAGACTCAGGAACAATAGTTCTGGTGTTGATGTGGATGAACAGTCTCAGGAACAATAGTCCTGGTGTTGATGTGGATGAACAGTCTCAGGAACAATAGTCCTGGTGTTGATGTGGATGAAAAGTCGTGATAACAATAGTCCTGGTGTTGATGTGAATGAACAGTCTCAGGAACAAAAGTCCTGGTGTTGATGTGAATGCACAGTCTCAGGAACAATAGGCCTGGTGTTGATGTGAATCAACAGTCTCAGGAACAATAGTCCTGGTGTTGATGTGGATGAACAGTCTCAGGAACAATAGTCCTGGTGTTGATGTGGATGAACAGTCTCAGGAACAATAGTCCTCGTGTTGATGTGGATGAACAGTCTCAGGAACAGTAGTCCTGTTGTTGTTGTGAATGAACAGTCTCAGGAACAATAGTCCTGGTGTTGATGTGGATGAACAGACTCAGGAACAATAGTCCTGGTGTTGATGTGGATGAACAGTCTCAGGAACAATAGTCCTGGTGTTGATGTGGATGAACAGTCTCAGGAACAATAGTCCTGGTGTTGATGTGGATGAAAAGTCCCAATAACAATAGTGCTGGTGTTGATGTGGATGAACAGTCTCAGAAACAATAGTCCTGGTGTTGATGTGGAAGAACAGTCTCAGGAACAATAGTCCTGGTGTTGATGTGGATGAAAAGTCTCAATAACAATAGTCCTGGTTTTGATGTGAATGAACAGTCTCAGGAACAATAGTCCTGGTGTTGATGTGAATGAACAGTCTCAGGAGCAAAAGCCCTGGTGTTGATGTGGATGAACAGTCTCAGGAACAATAGTCCTGGTGTTAATGTGGATGAAAAGTCTCAATAACAATAGTCCTGATTTGGATGTGAATGAACAGTCTCAGGAACAATAGTCCTGGTGTTGATGTGGATGAACAGTCTCAGGAACAATAGGCCTCATGTTGATGTGGATGAACAGTCTCAGGAACAATAGTCCTGGTGTTGATGTGGATGAAAAGTCTCAGTAACAATAGTCCTGGTTTTGATGTGGATGAACAGTCTCAGGAACAATAGTCCTGGTGTTGATGTGGATGAACAGTCTCAGGAACAATAAGCCAGGTGTTGATGTGGATGAACAGTCTCAGGAACAATAGTCCTGGTGTTGATGTGGATGAAAAGTCTCAGGAACAATAGTCCTGGTGTTAATGTGGATGAAAAGTCTCAATAACAATAGTCCTGGTTTTGATGTGAATGAACAGTCTCAGGAACAATAGTCCTGGTGTTGATGTGGATGAACACCGTCAGGAACAATAGGCCTGATGTTCATGTGGATGAACAGTCTCAGGAACAATAGTCCTGGTGTTGATGTGGATGAACAGTCTCAGGAACAATAGGCCAGATGTTGATGTGGATGAACAGTCTCAGGAACAATAGTCCTGGTGTTGATGTGGCTGAAAAGTCTCAGGAACAGTAGTCCTGTTGTTGATGTGAATGAACAGTCTCAGGAACAATAGTCCTGGTGTTGATGTGGATGAACAGACTCAGGAACAATAGTCCTGGTGTTGATGTGGATGAACAGTCTCAGGAACAATAGTCCTGGTGTTGATGTGGATGCACAGTCTCAGGAACAATAGTCCTGGTGTTAATGTGGATGAAAAGTCCCAATAACAATAGTCCTGGTGTTGATGTGAATGAACAGTCTCAGGAACAATAGGCCTGGTGTTGATGTGGATGAACAGTCTCAATAACAATAGTGCTGGTGTTGATGTGGATGAACAGTCTCAGAAACAATAGTCCTGGTGTTGATGTGGAAGAACAGTCTCAGGAACAATAGTCCTGGTGTTGATGTGGATGAAAAGTCGTGATAACAATAGTCCTGGTGTTGATGTGAATGAACAGTCTCAGGAACAATAGTCCTGCTGTTGATGTGGATGCACAGTCTCAGGAACAATAGGCCTGGTGTTGATGTGAATCAACAGTCTCAGGAACAATAGTCCTGGTGTTGATGTGGATGAAAAGTCTCAATAACAATAGTCCTGGTGTTGATGTGAATGAACAGTCTCAGGAACAATAGTCCTGGTGTTGATGTGGATGCACAGTCTCAGGAAAAATAGGCGTGGTGTTGATGTGAATCAACAGTCTCAGGAACAATAGTCCTGGTGTTGATGTGGATGAAAAGTCGTGAAAGCAATAGTCCTGGTTTTGATGTGAATGAACAGTCTCAGGTACAATAGTCCTGGTGTTGATGTGAATGAACAGTCTCAGGAGCAATAGCCCTGGTGTTGATGTGGATGAACAGTCTCAGGAACAATAGTCCTGGTGTTAATGTGGATGAAAAGTCTCAATAACAATAGTCCTGATTTGGATGTGAATGAACAGTCTCAGGAACAATAGTCCTGGTGTTGATGTGGATGAACAGTCTCAGGAACAATAGGCCTGATGTTGATGTGGATGAACAGTCTCAGGAACAATAGTCCTGGTGTTGATGTGGATGAAAAGTCTCAGTAACAATAGTCCTGGTTTTGATGTGGATGAACAGTCTCAGGAACAATAGTCCTGGTGTTGATGTGGATGAACAGTCTCAGGAACAATAGGCCAGGTGTTGATGTGGATGAACAGTCTCAGGAACAATAGTCCTGGTGTTGATGTGGTTGAAAAGTCTCAGGAACAATAGTCCTGGTGTTAATGTGGATGAAAAGTCTCAATAACAATAGTCCTGGTTTTGATGTGAATGAACAGTCTCAGGAACAATAGTCCTGGTGTTGCTGTGGATGAAAAGTCTCAATAACAATAATCCTAGTGTTGATGTGAATCAACAGTCTCAGGAACAATAGTCCTGGTGTTGATGTGGATGAAAAGTCTCAATAACAATAGTCCTGGTGTTGATGTGAATGAACAGTCTCAGGAACAATAGTCCTGGTGTTGATGTGGATGCACAGTCTCAGGAACAATAGGCGTGGTGTTGATGTGAATCAACAGTCTCAGGAACAATAGTCCTGGTGTTGATGTGGATGAAAAGTCGTGAAAGCAATAGTCCTGGTTTTGATGTGAATGAACAGTCTCAGGAACAATAGCCCTGGTGTTGATGTGGATGAACAGTCTCAGGAACAATAGTCCTGGTGTTAATGTGGGTGAAAAGTCTCAATAACAATAGTCCTGGTTTTGATGTGAATGAACAGTCTCAGGAACAATAGTCCTGGTGTTGATGTGGATGAACAGTCTCAGGAACAATAGGCCTGATGTTCATGTGGATGAACAGTCTCAGGAACAATAGTCCTGGTGTTGATGTGGATGAACAGTCTCAGGAACATTAGGCCAGATGTTGATGTGGATGAACAGTCTCAGGAACAATAGTCCTGGTGTTGATGTGGATGAAAAGTCGTGATAACAATAGCCCTGGTGTTGATGTGGATGAACAGTCTCAGGAACAATAGGCCTGCTGTTGATGTGGATGAACAGTCTCAGGAACAATAGTCCTGGTGTTTATGTGGATAAACAGTCCCAGGGACAATAGGCCTGGTGTTGATGTGGATGAACAGTCTCAGGAAAAATAGTCCTGTTGCTGAGGTGGATGAACAGTCTCAGGAACAATGGGCCTTGTGTTGATGTGGATGAACAGTCTCAGGAACAATAGTCCTGTTGTTGATGTGGATGCACAGTCTCAGGAACAATAGTCCTGGTGTTGATGTGGATGAACAGTCTCAGGAACAATAGGCCTGATGTTGATGTGGATGAACAGTCTCAGGAACAATAGTCCTGGTGTTGATGTGGATGAAAAGTCTCAGTAACAATAGTCCTGGTTTTGATGTGGATGAACAGTCTCAGGAACAATAGTCCTGGTGTTGATGTGGATGAACAGTCTCAGGAACAATAGGCCAGGTGTTGATGTGGATGAACAGTCTCAGGAACAATAGTCCTGGTGTTGATGTGGTTGAAAAGTCTCAGGAACAATAGTCCTGGTGTTAATGTGGATGAAAAGTCTCAATAACAATAGTCCTGGTTTTGATGTGAATGAACAGTCTCAGGAACAATAGTCCTGGTGTTGCTGTGGATGAAAAGTCTCAATAACAATAATCCTAGTGTTGATGTGAATCAACAGTCTCAGGAACAATAGTCCTGGTGTTGATGTGGATGAAAAGTCTCAATAACAATAGTCCTGGTGTTGATGTGAATGAACAGTCTCAGGAACAATAGTCCTGGTGTTGATGTGGATGCACAGTCTCAGGAACAATAGGCGTGGTGTTGATGTGAATCAACAGTCTCAGGAACAATAGTCCTGGTGTTGATGTGGATGAAAAGTCGTGAAAGCAATAGTCCTGGTTTTGATGTGAATGAACAGTCTCAGGAACAATAGTCCTGGTGTTGATGTGAATGAACAGTCTCAGGAGCAATAGCCCTGGTGTTGATGTGGATGAACAGTCTCAGGAACAATAGTCCTGGTGTTAATGTGGATGAAAAGTCTCAATAACAATAGTCCTGATTTGGATGTGAATGAACAGTCTCAGGAACAATAGTCCTGGTGTTGATGTGGATGAACAGTCTCAGGAACAATAGGCCTGATGTTGATGTGGATGAACAGTCTCAGGAACAATAGTCCTGGTGTTGATGTGGATGAAAAGTCTCAGTAACAATAGTCCTGGTTTTGATGTGGATGAACAGTCTCAGGAACAATAGTCCTGGTGTTGGTGTGGATGAACAGTCTCAGGAACAATAGGCCAGGTGTTGATGTGGATGAACAGTCTCAGGAACAATAGTCCTGGTGTTGATGTGGTTGAAAAGTCTCAGGAACAATAGTCCTGGTGTTAATGTGGATGAAAAGTCTCAATAACAATAGTCCTGGTTTTGATGTGAATGAACAGTCTCAGGAACAATAGTCCTGGTGTTGATGTGGATGAACAGTCTCAGGAACAATAGGCCTGATGTTCATGTGGATGAACAGTCTCAGGAACAATAGTCCTGGTGTTGATGTGGATGAACAGTCTCAGGAACATTAGGCCAGATGTTGATGTGGATGAACAGTCTCAGGAACAATAGTCCTGGTGTTGATGTGGATGAAAAGTCGTGATAACAATAGCCCTGGTGTTGATGTGGATGAACAGTCTCAGGAACAATAGGCCTGCTGTTGATGTGGATGAACAGTCTCAGGAACAATAGTCCTGGTGTTTATGTGGATAAACAGTCCCAGGGACAATAGGCCTGGTGTTGATGTGGATGAACAGTCTCAGGAAAAATAGTCCTGTTGCTGAGGTGGATGAACAGTCTCAGGAACAATGGGCCTTGTGTTGATGTGGATGAACAGTCTCAGGAACAATAGTCCTGTTGTTGATGTGGATGCACAGTCTCAGGACCAATAGGCCTGGTGTTGATGTGAATCAACAGTCTCAGGAAAAATAGTCCTGTTGCTGAGGTGGATGAACAGTCTCAGGAACAATGGGCCTTGTGTTGATGTGGATGAACAGTCTCAGGAACAATAGTCCTGTTGTTGATGTGGATGCACAGTCTCAGGACCAATAGGCCTGGTGTTGATGTGAATCAACAGTCTCAGGAACAATAGTCCTGGTGTTGATGTGGATGAAAAGTCGTGCAAGCAATAGTCCTGGTTTTGATGTGAATGAACAGTCTCAGGAACAATAGTCCTGGTGTTGATGTGGATGAACAGTCTCAGGAACAATAGTCCTGGTGTTAATGTGGATGAAAAGTCTCAATAACAATAGTCCTGGTTTTCATGTGAATGAACAGTCTCAGGAACAATAGTCCTGGTGTTGATGTGGATGAACAGTCTCAGGAACAATAGACCTGATGTTGATTTGGATGAACAGTCTCAGGAACAATAGTCCTGGTGTTGATGTGGATGAAAAGTCTCAATAACAATAGTCCTGGTTTTGATGTGGATGAACAGTCTCAGGAACAATAGTCCTGGTATTGATGTGGATGAACAGTCTCAGGAACAATAGGCCAGGTGTTGATGTGGATGAACAGTCTCAGGAACAATAGTCCTGGTGTTGATGTGGATGAAAAGTCTCAGGAACAATAGTCCTGGTGTTAATGTGGATGAAAAGTCTCAATCACAATAGTCCTGGTTTTGATGTGAATGAACAGTCTCAGGAACAATAGTCCTGGTGTTGATATGGATGAACAGTCTCAGGAACAATAGGCCTGATGTTGATGTGGATGAACAGTCTCAGGAACAATAGTCCTGGTGTTGATGTGGATGAAAAGTCTCAATAACAATAGTCCTGGTTTTGATATGGATGAACAGTATCAGGAACAATAGTCCTGGTGTTGAGGTGGATGAACAGTCTCAGGAACAATAGGCCAGGTGTTGATGTGGATGAACAGTCTCAGGAACAATAGTCCTGGTGTTGATGTGGATGAAAAGTCGTGATAACAATAGCCCTGGTGTTGATGTGGATGAACAGTCTCAGGAACAATAGGCCAGGTGTTGATGTGGATGAACAGTGTCAGGAGAAATAGTCCTGGTGTTGATGTGGATGAACAGTCTCAGGGACAATAGGCCTGGTGTTGATGTGGATGAACAGTCTCAGGAAAAATAGTCCTGTTGTTGATGTGGATGAACAGTCTCAGGAACAATAGTCCTGGTGTTGATGTGAATGAACAGTCGTGATAACAATAGCGCTGGTGTTGAAGTGGATGAACAGTCTCAGGAAAAATAGTCCTGGTGTTGATGTGGATGAACAGTCTCAGGAACAATAGTCCTGGTGTTGATGTGAATGAACAGTCTCAGGAAAATAGTCCTGGTGTTGATGAGAAAGAACAGTCTCAGGATCAATAGTCCTGGTTTTGATGTGAATGAAAAGTCTCAGGAACAATAGCCCTGGTGTTGATGTGAATGATCAGTCTCAGGAACTATAGTCCTGGTTTTGATGTGAATGAACAGTCTCAGGATCAATAGTCCTGGCGTTGATTTGGATGAACAGTCTCAGGAACCATAGTCCTGGTTTTGATGTGGATGATCAGTCTCAAGAACAATAGTCATGGTTTTGATGTGAATGAACAGTCTCAGGAACAATAGTCCTGGTGTTGATTTGAATGAACAGTCTCAGGATCAATAGTCCTGGTGTTGATTTGGATGAACAGTCTCAGGAACAATAGTCCTGGTGTTAATGTGGATGAAAAGTCTCAATAACAATAGTCCTGGTTTTGATGTGAATGAACAGTCTCAGGAACAATAGTCCTGGTGTTGATGTGGATGAACAGTCTCAGGAACAATAGGCCTGATGTTCATGTGGATGAACAGTCTCAGGAACAATAGTCCTGGTGTTGATGTGGATGAACAGTCTCAGGAACAATAGGCCAGATGTTGATGTGGATGAACAGTCTCAGGAACAATAGTCCTGGTGTTGATGTGGATGAAAAGTCGTGATAACAATAGCCCTGGTGTTGATGTGGATGAACAGTCTCAGGAACAATAGGCCTGCTGTTGATGTGGATGAACAGTCTCAGGGACAATAGGCCTGGTGTTGATGTGGATGAACAGTCTCAGGAAAAATAGTCCTGTTGCTGAGGTGGATGAACAGTCTCAGGAACAATAGTCCTGGTGTTGATGTGGATGAAAAGTCGTGATAACAATAGCCCTGGTGTTGATGTGGATGAACAGTCTCAGGAACAATAGGCCAGGTGTTGATGTGGATGAACAGTCTCAGGAACAATAGTCCTGGTGTTGATGTTGATGAAAAGTCTCAGGAACAATAGTCCTGGTGTTAATGTGGATGAAAAGTCTCAATCACAATAGTCCTGGTTTTGATGTGAATGAACAGTCTCAGGAACAATAGTCCTGGTGTTGATATGGATGAACAGTCTCAGGAACAATAGGCCTGATGTTGATGTGGATGAACAGTCTCAGGAACAATAGTCCTGGTGTTGATGTGGATGAAAAGTCTCAATAACAATAGTCCTGGTTTTGATGTGGATGAACAGTATCAGGAACAATAGTCCTGGTGTTGAGGTGAATGAACAGTCTCAGGAACAATAGGCCAGGTGTTGATGTGGATGAACAGTCTCAGGAACAATAGTCCTGGTGTTGATGTGGATGAAAAGTCGTGATAACAATAGCCCTGGTGTTGATGTGGATGAACAGTCTCAGGAACAATAGGCCAGGTGTTGATGTGGATGAACAGTGTCAGGAAAAATAGTCCTGGTGTTGATGTGGATGAACAGTCTCATGAACAATAGTCCTGGTGTTGATGTGGATGAAAAGTCGTGATAACAATAGCCCTGGTGTTGATGTGGATGAACAGTCTCAGGAACAATAGGCCAGGTGTTGATGTGGATGAACAGTGTCAGGAAAAATAGTCCTGGTGTTGATGTGGATGAACAGTCTCAGGAACAATAGTCCTGGTTTTGATGTGAATGAACAGTCTCAGGATCAATAGTCCTGGTGTTGATATGGATGAACAGTCTCAGGAACAATAGCCCTGGTGTTGATGTGGATGAACAGTCTCAGGAACAATAGGCCTGGTGTTGATGTGGATGAACAGTCTCAGGAACAATAGTCCTGGTGTTGATGTGGATGGACAGTCTCAGGGACAATAGTCCTGGTGTTGATGTGGATGAAAAGTCCCAGGAACAATAGTCCTGGTGTTGATGTGGATGAACAGTCTCAGGAACAATAGGCCTGATGTTGATGTGGATGAACAGTCTCAGGAACAATAGTCCTGGTGTTGATGTGGATGAAAAGTCTCAATAACAATAGTCCTGGTTTTGATGTGGATGAACAGTATCAGGAACAATACTCCTGGTGTTGAGGTGGATGAACCGTCTCAGGAACAATAGGCCAGGTGTTGATGTGGATGAACAGACTCAGGAACAATAGTCCTGGTGTTGATGTGGATGAAAAGTCGTGATAACAATAGCCCTGCTGTTGATGTTAATGAACAGTCTCAGGAACAATAGCCCTGGTGTTGATGTGGATGAACAGTCTCAGGAACAATAGGCCTGGTGTTGATGTGGATGAACAGTCTCAGGGAGAATAGGCCTGGTGTTGATGTGGATGAACAGTCTCAGGAAAAATAGTCCTGTTGTTGATGTGGATGAACAGTCTCAGGAACAATAGTCCTGGTGTTGATGTGAATGCACAGTCTCAGGACAATAGTCCTGATGTTGATGAGAATGAACAGTCTCAGGAACAATAGTCCTGGTGTTGATGTGAATGAACAGTCGTGATAACAATAGCGCTGGTGTTGATGTGGATGAACAGTCTCAGGAACAATAGACCTGATGTTGATTTGGATGAACAGTCTCAGGAACAATAGTCCTGGTGTTGATGTGGATGAAAAGTCTCAATAACAATAGTCCTGGTTTTGATGTGGATGAACAGTCTCAGGAACAATATTCCTGGTATTGATGTGGATGAACAGTCTCAGGAACAATAGGCCAGGTGTTGATGTGGATGAACAGTCTCAGGAACAATAGTCCTGGTGTTGATGTGGATGAAAAGTCTCAGGAACAATAGTCCTGGTGTTAATGTGGATGAAAAGTCTCAATCACAATAGTCCTGGTTTTGATGTGAATGAACAGTCTCAGGAACAATAGTCCTGGTGTTGATATGGATGAACAGTCTCAGGAACAATAGGCCTGATGTTGATGTGGATGAACAGTCTCAGGAACAATAGTCCTGGTGTTGATGTGGATGAAAAGTCTCAATAACAATAGTCCTGGTTTTGATGTGGATGAACAGTATCAGGAACAATAGTCCTGGTGTTGAGGTGGATGAACAGTCTCAGGAACAATAGGCCAGGTGTTGATGTGGATGAACAGTCTCAGGAACAATAGTCCTGGTGTTGATGTGGATGAAAAGTCGTGATAACAATAGCCCTGGTGTTGATGTGGATGAACAGTCACAGGAACAATAGGCCAGGTGTTGATGTGGATGAACAGTGTCAGGAAAAATAGTCCTGGTGTTGATGTGGATGAACAGTCTCAGGAACAATAGTCCTGGTGTTGATGTGGATGAAAAGTCGTGATAACAATAGCCCTGGTGTTGATGTGGATGAACAGTCTCAGGAACAATAGGCCAGGTGTTGATGTGGATGAACAGTGTCAGGAAAAATAGTCCTGGTGTTGATGTGGATGAACAGTCTCAGGAACAATAGTCCTGGTTTTGATGTGAATGAACAGTCTCAGGATCAATAGTCCTGGTGTTGATATGGATGAACAGTCTCAGGAACAATAGCCCTGGTGTTGATGTGGATGAACAGTCTCAGGAACAATAGGCCTGGTGTTGATGTGGATGAACAGTCTCAGGAACAATAGTCCTGGTGTTGATGTGGATGGACAGTCTCAGGGACAATAGTCCTGGTGTTGATGTGGATGAAAAGTCCCAGGAACAATAGTCCTGGTGTTGATGTGGATGAACAGTCTCAGGAACAATAGGCCTGATGTTGATGTGGATGAACAGTCTCAGGAACAATAGTCCTGGTGTTGATGTGGATGAAAAGTCTCAATAACAATAGTCCTGGTTTTGATGTGGATGAACAGTATCAGGAACAATACTCCTGGTGTTGAGGTGGATGAACCGTCTCAGGAACAATAGGCCAGGTGTTGATGTGGATGAACAGACTCAGGAACAATAGTCCTGGTGTTGATGTGGATGAAAAGTCGTGATAACAATAGCCCTGCTGTTGATGTTAATGAACAGTCTCAGGAACAATAGCCCTGGTGTTGATGTGGATGAACAGTCTCAGGAACAATAGGCCTGGTGTTGATGTGGATGAACAGTCTCAGGGAGAATAGGCCTGGTGTTGATGTGGATGAACAGTCTCAGGAAAAATAGTCCTGTTGTTGATGTGGATGAACAGTCTCAGGAACAATAGTCCTGGTGTTGATGTGAATGCACAGTCTCAGGACAATAGTCCTGATGTTGATGAGAATGAACAGTCTCAGGAACAATAGTCCTGGTGTTGATGTGAATGAACAGTCGTGATAACAATAGCGCTGGTGTTGAAGTGGATGAACAGTCTCAGGAAAAATAGTCCTGGTGTTGATGTGGATGAACAGTCCAAGAACAATAGTCCTGGTGTTGATGTGAATGAACAGTCTCAGGAAAATAGTCCAGGTGTTGATGAGAATGAACAGTCTCAGGATCAATAGTCCTGGTTTTGATGTGAATGAAAAGTCTCAGGAACAATAGCCCTGGTGTTGATGTGAAAGATCAGTCTCAGGAACTATAGTCCTGGTTTTGATGTGAATGAACAGTCTCAGGATCAATAGTCCTGGCGTTGATTTGGATGAACAGTCTCAGGAACAATAGTCCTGGTTTTGATGTGGATGCTCAGTCTCAGGAACAATAGTCATGGTTTTGATGTGAATGAACAGTCTCAGGAACAATAGTCCTGGTGTTGATTTGAATGAACAGTCTCAGGATCAATAGTCCTGGTGTTGATATGGATGAACAGTCTCAGGAACAATAGCCCTGGTGTTGATGTGGAAGAACAGTCTCAGGAACAATAGGCCTGGTGTTGATGTGGATGAACAGTCTCAGGAACAATAGTCCTGGTGTTGATGTGGATGGACAGTCTCAGGGACAATAGTCCTGGTGTTGATGTGGATGAAAAGTCTCAGGAACAATAGTCCTGGTGTTGATGTGGATGAACAGTCTCAGGAACAATAGGCCTGATGTTGATGTGGATGAACAGTCTCAGGAACAATAGTCCTGGTGTTGATGTGGATGAAAAGTCTCAATAACAATAGTCCTGGTTTTGATGTGGATGAACAGTATCAGGAACAATACTCCTGGTGTTGAGGTGGATGAACCGTCTCAGGAACAATAGGCCAGGTGTTGATGTGGATGAACTGACTCAGGAGCAATAGTCCTGGTGTTGATGTGGATGAAAAGTCGTGATAACAATAGCCCTGCTGTTGATGTGGATGAACAGTCTCAGGAACAATAGCCCTGGTGTTGATGTGGATGAACAGTCTCAGGAACAATAGGCCTGGTGTTGATGTGGATGAACAGTCTCAGGGACAATAGGCCTGGTGTTGATGTGGATGAACAGTCTCAGGAAAAATAGTCCTGTTGTTGATGTGGATGAACAGTCTCAGGAACAATAGTCCTGGTGTTGATGTGAATGCTCAGTCTCAGGAACAATAGTCCTGATGTTGATGAGAATGAACAGTCTCAGGAACAATAGGCCTGGTGTTGATGTGGATGAACAGTCTCAGGAAGAATAGTCCTGGTGTTGATGTGGATGAACAGTCTCAGGAACAATAGTCCTGATGTTGATGTGAATGAACAGTCTCAGGAACAATAGTCCTGGTGTTGATGAGAATGAACAGACTCAGGATCAATAGTCCTGGTGTTGATGTGAATGAACAGTTTCAGGAACAATAGTCCTGTTTTTGATGAGAATGAACAGACTCAGGATCAATAGTCCTGGTGTTGATGTGAATGAACAGTTTCAGGAACAATAGTCCTGGTGTTGATGAGAATGAACAGTCTCAGGAGCAATAGTCCTGGTTTTGATGTGAATGAAAAGTCTCAGGAACAATAGCCCTGGTGTTGATGTGAATGATCAGCCTCAGGAACTATAGTCCTGGTTTTGATGTGAATGAACAGTCTCAGGATCAATAGTCCTGGCGTTGATTTGGATGAAAAGTCTCAGGAACCATAGTCCTGGTTTTGATGTGGATGATCAGTCTCAGGAACAATAGTCATGGTTTTGATGTGAATGAACAGTCTCAGGAACAATAGTCCTGGTGTTGATATGGATGAACAGTCTCAGGAACAATAGGCCTGATGTTGATGTGGATGAACAGTCTCAGGAACAATAGTCCTGGTGTTGATGTGGATGAAAAGTCTCAATAACAATAGTCCTGGTTTTGATGTGGATGAACAGTATCAGGAACAATAGTCCTGGTGTTGAGGTGGATGAACAGTCTCAGGAACAATAGGCCAGGTGTTGATGTGGATGAACAGTCTCAGGAACAATAGTCCTGGTGTTGATGTGGATGAAAAGTCGTGATAACAATAGCCCTGGTGTTGATGTGGATGAACAGTCTCAGGAACAATAGGCCAGGTGTTGATGTGGATGAACAGTGTCAGGAAAAATAGTCCTGGTGTTGATGTGGATGAACAGTCTCAGGAACAATAGTCCTGGTGTTGATGTGGATGAAAAGTCGTGATAACAATAGCCCTGGTGTTGATGTGGATGAACAGTCTCAGGAACAATAGGCCAGGTGTTGATGTGGATGAACAGTGTCAGGAAAAATAGTCCTGGTGTTGATGTGGATGAACAGTCTCAGGAACAATAGTCCTGGTTTTGATGTGAATGAACAGTCTCAGGATCAATAGTCCTGGTGTTGATATGGATGAACAGTCTCAGGAACAATAGCCCTGGTGTTGATGTGGATGAACAGTCTCAGGAACAATAGGCCTGGTGTTGATGTGGATGAACAGTCTCAGGAACAATAGTCCTGGTGTTGATGTGGATGGACAGTCTCAGGGACAATAGTCCTGGTGTTGATGTGGATGAAAAGTCCCAGGAACAATAGTCCTGGTGTTGATGTGGATGAACAGTCTCAGGAACAATAGGCCTGATGTTGATGTGGATGAACAGTCTCAGGAACAATAGTCCTGGTGTTGATGTGGATGAAAAGTCTCAATAACAATAGTCCTGGTTTTGATGTGGATGAACAGTATCAGGAACAATACTCCTGGTGTTGAGGTGGATGAACCGTCTCAGGAACAATAGGCCAGGTGTTGATGTGGATGAACAGACTCAGGAACAATAGTCCTGGTGTTGATGTGGATGAAAAGTCGTGATAACAATAGCCCTGCTGTTGATGTTAATGAACAGTCTCAGGAACAATAGCCCTGGTGTTGATGTGGATGAACAGTCTCAGGAACAATAGGCCTGGTGTTGATGTGGATGAACAGTCTCAGGGAGAATAGGCCTGGTGTTGATGTGGATGAACAGTCTCAGGAAAAATAGTCCTGTTGTTGATGTGGATGAACAGTCTCAGGAACAATAGTCCTGGTGTTGATGTGAATGCACAGTCTCAGGACAATAGTCCTGATGTTGATGAGAATGAACAGTCTCAGGAACAATAGTCCTGGTGTTGATGTGAATGAACAGTCGTGATAACAATAGCGCTGGTGTTGAAGTGGATGAACAGTCTCAGGAAAAATAGTCCTGGTGTTGATGTGGATGAACAGTCCAAGAACAATAGTCCTGGTGTTGATGTGAATGAACAGTCTCAGGAAAATAGTCCAGGTGTTGATGAGAATGAACAGTCTCAGGATCAATAGTCCTGGTTTTGATGTGAATGAAAAGTCTCAGGAACAATAGCCCTGGTGTTGATGTGAAAGATCAGTCTCAGGAACTATAGTCCTGGTTTTGATGTGGATGATCAGTCTCAGGAACAATAGTCATGGTTTTGATGTGAATGAACAGTCTCAGGAACAATAGTCCTGGTGTTGATGTGGATGCACAGTCTCAGGAACAATCGGCGTGGTGTTGATGTGAATCAACAGTCTCAGGAACAATAGTCCTGGTGTTGATGTGGATGAAAAGTCGTGAAAGCAATAGTCCTGGTGTTGATGTGAATGAACAGTCTCAGGAACAATAGTCCTGGTGTTGATGTGAATGAACAGTCTCAGGAGCAATAGCCCTGGTGTTGATGTGGATGAACAGTCTCAGGAACAATAGTCCTGGTGTTAATGTGGATGAAAAGTCTCAATAACAATAGTCCTGGTTTGGATGTGAATGAACAGTCTCAGGAACAATAGTCCTGGTGTTGATGTGGATGAACAGTCTCAGGAACAATAGGCCTGATGTTGATGTGGATGAACAGTCTCAGGAACAATAGTCCTGGTGTTGATGTGGATGAAAAGTCTCAGTAACAATAGTCCTGGTTTTGATGTGGATGAACAGTCTCAGGAAGAATAGTCCTGGTGTTGATGTGGATGAACAGTCTCAGGAACAATAGGCCAGGTGTTGATGTGGATGAACAGTCTCAGGAACAATAGGCCTGATGTTGATGTGGATGAACAGTCTCGGGAACAATAGTCCTGGTGTTGATGTGGTTGAAAAGTCTCAATAACAATAGTCCTGGTTTTGATGTGGATGAACAGTATCAGGAACAATACTCCTGGTGTTGAGGTGGATGAACCGTCTCAGGAACAATAGGCCAGGTGTTGATGTGGATGAACAGACTCAGGAACAATAGTCCTGGTGTTGATGTGGATGAAATGTCGTGATAACAATAGACCTGCTGTTGATGTGGATGAACAGTCTCAGGAACAATAGCCCTGGTGTTGATGTGGATGAACAGTCTCAGGAACAATAGGCCTGGTGTTGATGTGGATGAACAGTCTCAGGGACAATAGGCCTGGTGTTGATGTGGATGAACAGTCTCAGGAAAAATAGTCCTGTTGTTGATGTGGATGAACAGTCTCAGGAACAATAGTCCTGGTGTTGATGTGAATGCACAGTCTCAGGAACAATAGTCCTGATGTTGATGAGAATGAACAGTCTCAGGAACAATAGGCCTGGTGTTGATGTGGATGAACAGTCTCAGGAACAATAGTCCTGGTGTTGATGTGGATGAACAGTCTCAGGAACAATAGTCCTGGTGTTGATGTGAATGAACAGTCTCAGGAACAATAGTCCTGGTGTTGATGAGAATGAACAGACTCAGGATCAATAGTCCTGGTGTTGATGTGAATGAACAGTTTCAGGAACAATAGTCCTGGTTTTGATGAGAATGAACAGACTCAGGATCAATAGTCCTGGTTTTGATGTGAATGAAAAGTCTCAGGAACAATAGCCCTGGTGTTGATGTGAATGATCAGTCTCAGGAACTATAGTCCTGGTTTTGATGTGTTTGAACAGTCTCAGGATCAATAGTCCTGGCGTTGATTTGGATGAACAGTCTCAGGAACCATAGTCCTGGTTTTGATGTGGATGATCAGTCTCAGGAACAATAGTCATGGTTTTGATGTGAATGAACAGTCTCAGGAACAATAGTCCTGGTGTTGATGTGGATGCACAGTCTCAGGAACAATCGGCGTGGTGTTGATGTGAATCAACAGTCTCAGGAACAATAGTCCTGGTGTTGATTTGGATGAAAAGTCGTGAAAGCAATAGTCCTGGTTTTGATGTGAATGAACAGTCTCAGGAACAATAGTCCTGGTGTTGATGTGAATGAACAGTCTCAGGAGCAATAGCCCTGGTGTTGATGTGGATGAACAGTCTCAGGAACAATAGTCCTGGTGTTAATGTGGATGAAAAGTCTCAATAGCAATAGTCCTGGTTTGGATGTGAATGAACAGTCTCAGGAACAATAGTCCTGGTGTTGATTTGGATGAAAAGTCGTGAAAGCAATAGTCCTGGTGTTGATGTGGATGAACAGTCTCAGGAACAATAGCCCTGGTGTTGATGTGGGTGAACAGTGTCAGGGTCAATAGTCCTGGTGTTGATGTGGATGAACAGTCTCAGGAACAATAGCCCTGCTGTTGAAGTGGATGAACAATGTCAGGAACAATAGTCCTGGTGTTGAAGTTCATGAACAGTCTCAGGAACAATAGCCCTGGTGTTGATGTGGATGAACAGTCTCAGGAACAATAGTCCTGGTGTTGATGTGAATGAACAGTCTCAGGAACAACAGCCCTGGTGTTGATGCGAATGAACAGTCTCAGGAACAATAGTCCTGGTGTTGATGTGGATGAACAGACTCAGTAACAATAGTCCTGGTTTTGATGTGAATGAACAGTCTCAGGATCAATAGTCCTGGTGTTGATGTGGATGAACAGTCTCAGGAACAAAAGTCCTGGTGTTGATGTGGATGAACAGTCTCAGGAACAATAGTCCTGGTTTTGATGTCACTGAACAGTCTCAGGAACAATAGCCCTGGTTTTGATCTGAATGAAGAGTCTCAGGAAGAATAGTCCTGGTTTTGATGTGAATGAACAGTCTCAGGAACAATAGCCCTGGTTTTGATGTGAATGAACAGGATCAGGAACAATAGCCCTGGTGTTGATGTGAATGAACAGTCTCAGGATCAATAGTCCTGGTGTTGATGTGGATGAACAGACTCAGGAACAATAGTCCTGGTTTTGATGTGAATGAACAGTCTCAGGATCAATAGTCCTGGTGTTGATGTGGATGAACAGTCTCAGGAACAATAGCCCTCGTTTTGATGTGAATGAACAGTCTCAAGAACAATAGCCCTGGTGTTGATGTGAATGAACAGTCTCAGGATCAATAGTCCTGGTGTTGATGTGGATGAACAGACTCAGGAACAATAGTCCTGGTTTTGATGTGAATGAACAGTCTCAGGATCAATAGTCCTGGTGTTGATGTGGATGAACAGTCTCAGGAACAATAGTCCTGGTTTTGATGTGAATGAACAGCCTCAGGAACAATAGCTCTGGTTTTGATCTGAATTAAGAGTCTCAGGAAGAATAGTCCTGGTTTTGATGTGAATGAACAGTCTCAGGAACAATAGCCCTGGTGTTGATGTGAATGAACAGTCTCAGGAACAATAGCCCTGGTGTTGATGTGAATGAACAGTCTCAGGAACATTAGCCCTGGTGTTGATGCGAATGAACAGACTCAGGAACAATAGTCCTGGTTTTGATGTGAATGAACAGTCTCAGGAACAATAGCCCTGGTTTTGATGTGGATGATCAGTCTCAGGAACAATAGCCATGGTGTTGATGTTCATGAACAGACTCAGGAACAATAGTCCTGGTTTTGATGTGAATGAACAGTCTCAGGAACAATAGCCCTGGTGTTGATGTGGATGATCAGTCTCAGGAACAATAGCCCTGGTTTTGATGTGAATGAACAGTCTCAGGAACAATAGCCCTGGTTTTGATGTGGATGATCAGTCTCAGGAACAATAGTCCTGGTTTTGATGTGAATGAACAGTCTCAGGAACAATAGCCCTGGTTTTGATGTGAATGAACAGTCTCAGGAACAATAGCCCTGGTTTTGATGTGAATGAACAGTCTCAGGAACAATAGCCCTGGTTTTGATGTGAATGAAAAATCTGAGGAACAATAGCCCTGGTTTTGATGTGAATGAACAGTCTCAGGATCAATAGTCCTGGTGTTGATGTGGATGATCAGTCTCAGGATCAATAGTCCTGGTGTTGATGTGAATGAACAGTCTCAGGAACAATAGCCCTGGTTTTGATGTGAATGAACAGTCTCAGGGTCAATAGTCCTGGTGTTGATGTGGATGCATAGTCTCAGGAACAATAGTCCTGGTTTTGATGTGAATGCACAGTCTCTGGAACAATAGCCCTGGTTTTGATGTGAATGAACAGTCTCAGGAACAATAGCCCTGGTGTTGATGTGAATGAACAGTCTCAGGAACAACAGCCCTGGTGTTGATGCGAATGAACAGTCTCAGGATCAATAGTCCTGGTGTTGATGTGGATGAACAGACTCAGGAAAAATAGTCCTGGTTTTGATGTGAATGAACAGTCTCAGGATCAATAGTCCTGGTGTTGATGTGGATGAATAGTCTCAGGAACAATAGTCCTGGTTTTGATGTGAATGAACAGTCTCAGGAACAATAGCTGGTTTTGATCTGAATGAAGTGTCTCAGGAAGAATAGTGCTGGTTTTTATGTGAATGAACAGTCTCAGGAACAATAGCCCTGGTTTTGATGTGAACGAACAGTCTCAGGAACAATAGCCCTGGTGTTGATGTGAATGAACAGTCTCAGGAACAATAGCCCTGGTGTTGATGTGAATGAACAGTCTCAGGATCAATAGTCCTGGTGTTGATGTGGATGAACAGACTCAGGAACAATAGTCCTGGTTTGATGTGAATGAACAGTCTCAGGATCAATAGTCCTGGTGTTGATGTGGATGAATAGTCTCAGGAACAATAGTCCTGGTTTTGATGTGAATGAACAGTCTCAGGAACAATAGCTGGTTTTGATCTGAATGAAGTGTCTCAGGAAGAATAGTGCTGGTTTTTATGTGAATGAACAGTCTCAGGAACAATAGCCCTGGTTTTGATGTGAACGAACAGTCTCAGGAACAATAGCCCTGGTGTTGATGTGAATGAACAGTCTCAGGAACAATAGCCCTGGTGTTGATGCGAATGAACAGTCTCAGGATCAATAGTCCTGGTGTTGATGTGGATGAACAGACTCAGGAACAATAGTCCTGGTTTTGATGTGAATGAACAGTCTCAGGAACAATAGCCCTGGTTTTGATGTGAATGAACAGTCTCAGGAACAATAGTCCTGGTGTTGATGTGGATGAACAGTCTCAGGAACAATAGTCCTGGTGTTGATGTGGATGAACAGACTCAGGAACAATAGTCCTGGTTTTGATGTGAATGAACAGTCTCAGGAACAATAATCCTGGTTTTGATGTGAATGAGCAGTCTCAGGAACAATAGCCATGGTGTTGATGTGGTTGAAAAATCTCAGGAACAATAGCCCTGGTGTTGATTTGGATGAACAGTCTCAGGAGGTACAACAGTCTGAGGTGCACAAAATCCTGAGAGGTATAGACAGGGTGGATAGCAAGAAGCTTTTTCCCAGGGTGGGGGATTCAATTACTAGGGGTCACGAGTTCAAAGTGAGAGGGGAAATGTTTAGGGGGGATATGCGTGAAAAGTTCTTTACGCAGAGGGTCTTGCGTGCCTGGAACGCGTTGCCAGCGGAGGTGGTAGACGCGGGCACGATAGCACCTTTTAAGATGTCTCTAAGATACATGAATGGGCAGGAAGCAAAGAGAAATAGACCGTTAGAAAATAGGCGACATGTTTAGATAGAGGATCTGGATCGGCGAAGGCTTGGAGGGCTGAAGGGCCTGTTCCTGTGCTGTAATTTTCTTTGTTCTTTGTTCTTTGTCTCAGGAACAACAGCCCTGGTGGTTATGTGGATGAACAGTCTCAGGAAGAATACCCTGGTGTTGATGTGGATGAACAGTCTCAGGAACAATTGCCCTGGTGTTGATGTGGATGAACAGTCTCAGGAGCAATAGTCCTGGTGTTGATGTGGATGAACAGTCTCAGGAACAATAGCCCTGGTGTTGATGTGGGTGAACAGTGTCAGGGTCAATAGTCCTGGTGTTGATGTGGATGAACAGTCTCAGGAACAATAGCCCTGCTGTTGAAGTGGATGAACAATGTCAGGAACAATAGTCCTGGTGTTGTAGTTCATGAACAGTCTCAGGAACAATAGCCCTGGTGTTGATGTGGATGAACAGTCTCAGGAACAATAGTCCTGGTGTTGATGTGAATGAACAGTCTCAGGAACAACAGCCCTGGTGTTGATGCGAATGAACAGTCTCAGGAACAATAGTCCTGGTGTTGATGTGGATGAACAGACTCAGTAACAATAGTCCTGGTTTTGATGTGAATGAACAGTCTCAGGATCAATAGTCCTGGTGTTGATGTGGATGAACAGTCTCAGGAACAATAGTCCTGGTGTTGATGTGGATGAACAGTCTCAGGAACAATAGTCCTGGTTTTGATGTCACTGAACAGTCTCAGGAACAATAGCCCTGGTTTTGATCTGAATGAAGAGTCTCAGGAAGAATAGTCCTGGTTTTGATGTGAATGAACAGTCTCAGGAACAATAGCCCTGGTTTTGATGTGAATGAACAGGATCAGGAACAATAGCCCTGGTGTTGATGTGAATGAACAGTCTCAGGATCAATAGTCCTGGTGTTGATGTGGATGAACAGACTCAGGAACAATAGTCCTGGTTTTGATGTGAATGAACAGTCTCAGGATCAATAGTCCTGGTGTTGATGTGGATGAACAGTCTCAGGAACAATAGTCCTGGTTTTGATGTGAATGAAAAGTCTCAGGAACAATAGCTCTGGTTTTGATCTGAATTATGAGTCTCAGGAAGAATAGTCCTGGTTTTGATGTGAATGAACAGTCTCAGGAACAATAGCCCTGGTTTTGATGTGAACGAACAGTCTCAGGAACAATAGCCCTGGTGTTGATGTGAATGAACAGTCTCAGGAACAATAGCCCTGGTGTTGATGTGAATGAACAGTCTCAGGATCAATAGTCCTGGTGTTGATGTGGATGAACAGTCTCAGGAACAATCGCCCTGGTGTTGATGTGGATGAACAGTCTCAGGAACAATAGCCCTGGTGTTGATGTGGATGAACAGTCTCAGGAGCAATAGTCCTGGAGTTAATGTGGATTATTTATCTCAGGAACAATAGTCCTGGTTTTGATGTGAATGAACAGTCTCAGGAACCATAGCCCTGATGTTGTTGTGGATGAACATTCTCAAGAAAAACAGCCCCGGTTTTGATGTGGATGAAAAATTTGAGGAACAATAGCCATGGTGTTGATGTGGATGAACAGTCTCAGGAACAATAGCCCTGGTTTTGATGTGGATGAACAGTCCCAGGAACATAAACCCTGGCATTGATTTGGATGAACAGTCTCAGGAACAATAGCCCTGGTATTCATGTGGATGAACAGTCTCAGGAACAATAGCACTGGTGTTGATGTGGATGAACAGTCTCAGGAACAACAGCCCTCATATTCATGTGGATGAACAGTCTCAGGAACAATAGCACTGGTGTTGATGTGGATGAACAATGTCAGGAACAATAGCCCTGGTGTTGAAGTGCATGAACAGTCTCAGGAACAATAGCCGTGGTGTTGATGTGGATGAAAAGTCTGAATAACAGTATCCCTGTTGTTGATTTGAATGAACAGTCTCAGGAACAATAGCCCGGTGTTGATGTGGATGAAAAAGTCTCAATGACAACAGCCCTGGTGTTGAAGTGGATGGACAACATCTGGAACAGTGGCCCTCGTGTTGATGAGAATGAACAGTCTCATTATCAATAGCCCTGGTGTTGATGTGGATGAAAAGTTTCAATAACAGTAGTCCTAGTTTTGATGTGAATGAACAGTCTCAGTATCAATAGCCCTGGTGTTGATGTGGATGAACAGTCGAAGGAACAATAGCCCTGGTGTTGGGCGGTGGTGTTGGGCGGTGGTGTTGCGCGGCACAGTGGCGCAGTGGTTAGCACTGCAGCCTCACAGCTCCAGGGACCCGGTTTCGATTCTGGGTACTGCCTGTGTGGAGTTTGCTAGTTCTCCCTGTGTCTGCGTGGGTTTTCTCCGGGTGCTCCGGTTTCCTCCCACAAGCCAATAAAGACTTGCAGGTTGGTAGGTAAATTGACCATTATAAATTGTCACTAGTATAGGTAGGTGGTAGGGAAGTATAGGGACAGGTGGGGATGTTTGGTAGGAATATGGGATTCGTGCAGGATTAGTATAAATGGGCAGTTGATGGTCGGCACAGAATCGGTGGGCCGAAGGGCCTGTTTCAATGCTGTATCTCTGATCTAATCTAATCTAATCTAAACAGTCTCAGTAACAACAGCACTTGTGTTGATGTGGATGAACAGTCTCAGGAAATACAGCCCTGGTGTTGATCTGGATGAACAGTCTCAGGTACAATAGTCCTGGTGTTGATGTGGATGAACAATCTTAGGAACAATAGTCCTGGTGTTGATGTGGATGAACAGTCTCAGGAACAATAGCCCTGGTATTGATGCGAATGAACAGTCTCAGGAACAATAGTCCTGGTTTTGATGTGAATGAACAATCTCAGGAACAATAGCCCTGGTGTTGATGTGAATGAACAGTCTCAGGATCAATAGTCCTGGTGTTGATGTGGATGAACAGTCTCAGGAACAATAGCCCTGGTGTTGATGTGAATGAACAGTCTCAGGAACAATAGTCCTGGTGTTGATGTGGATGAACAGTCTCAGGAACAATAGTCCTGGTTTTGATGTGAATGAACAGTCTCAGGAACAATAGCCCTGGTTTTGATGTGAATGAACAGTCTCAGGAACAATAGCCCTGGTGTTGATGTGAATGAACAGTCTCAGGAACAATAGCCCTGGTGTTGATGTGAATGAACAGTCTCAGGATCAATAGTCCTGGTGTTGATGTGGATGAACAGTCTCAGGAACAATAGCCCTGGTGTTGATGTGAATGAACAGTCTCAGGATCAATAGTCCTGGTGTTGATGTGGATGAACAGTCTCAGGAACAATAGCCCTGGTGTTGATGTGAATGAACAGTCTCAGGATCAATAGTCCTGGTTTTGATGTGACTGAAAAGTCTCAGGAACAATAGCCCTGTTTTTGATCTGAATGAAGAGTCTCAGGAAGAATAGACCTGGTTTTGATGTGAATGAACAGTCTCAGGAACAATAGCCCTGGTGTTGATGTGAATGAACAGTCTCAGGAACAATAGCCCTGGTGTTGATGCGAATGAACAGTCTCAGGATCAATAGTCCTGGTGTTGATGTGGATGAACAGACTCAGGAACAATAGTCCTGGTTTTGATGTGAATGAACAGTCTCAGGATCAATAGTCCTGGTGTTGATGTGGATGAACAGTCTCAGGAACAATAGTCCTGGTTTTGATGTGAATGAACAGTCTCAGGAACAATAGCTCTGGTTTTGATCTGAATGAAGAGTCTCAGGAAGAATAGTCCTGGTTTTGATGTGAATGAACAGTCTCAGGAACAATAGCCCTGGTGTTGATGTGAATGAACAGCCTCAGGAACAATAGCCCTGGTGTTGATGTGGTTGAAAAATCTGAGGAACAATAGCCATGGTGTTGATGTGAATGAACAGTCTCAGGAACAATAGCCCTGGTTTTGATGTGAATGAACAGTCTCAGGAACAATAGTCCTGGTGTTGATGTGGATGAACAGTCTCAGGATCAATAGTCCTGGTGTTGATGTGGATGAACAGACTCAGGAACAATAGCCCTGGTGTTGATGTGAATGAACAGTCTCAGGAACAATAGCCCTGGTGTTGATGTGAATGAACAGTCTCAGGATCAATAGTCCTGGTGTTGATGTGGATGAACAGACTCAGGAACAATAGCCCTGGTGTTGATGTGAATGAACAGTCTCAGGAACAATAGCCCTGGTGTTGATGTGGTTGAAAAATCTGAGGAACAATAGCCATGGTGTTGATGTGAATGAACAGTCTCAGGAACAATAGCCCTGGTTTTGATGTGAATGAACAGTCTCAGGATCAATAGTCCTGGTGTTGATGTGGATGAACAGTCTCAGGAACAATAGTCCTGGTTTTGATGTGGATGAACAGTCTCAGGAACAATAGTCCTGGTTTTGATGTGACTGAACAGTCTCAGGAACAATAGCCCTGGTTTTGATCTGAATGAAGAGTCTCAGGAAGAATAGTCCTGGTTTTGATGTGAATGAACAGTCTCAGGAACAATAGCCCTGGTGATGATGTGAAAGAACAGTCTCAGGATCAATAGTCCTGGTGTTGATGTGGATGAACAGACTCAGGAACAATAGCCCTGGTTTTGATGTGAATGAACAGTCTCAGGAACAATAGCCCTGGTTTTGATGTGAATGAACAGTCTCAGGAACAATAGCCCTGGTTTTGATGTGAATGAACAGCCTCAGGAACAATAGCCCTGGTGTTGATGTGAATGAACAGTCTCAGGATCAATAGTCCTGGTTTTGATGTGAATGAACAGTCTCAGGATCAATAGTCCTGGTGTTGATGTGGATGAACAGTCTCAGGAACAATAGTCCTGGTTTTGATGTGAATGAACAGTCTCAGGAACAATAGTCCTGGTTTTGATGTGAATGAACAGTCTCAGGAACAATAGCTCTGGTTTTGATCTGAATTAAGAGTCTAAGGAACAATAGCCCTGGTGTTGATGTGAATGAACAGCCTCAGGAACAATAGCCCTGGTGTTGATGTGAATGAACAGTCTCAGGATCAATAGTCCTGGTGTTGAGGTGGATGAACAGTCTCAGGAATAATAGCCCTGGTGTTGATGTGAATGAACAGTCTCAGGATCAATAGTCCTGGTTTTGATGTGACTGAAAAGTCTCAGGAACAATAGCCCTGTTTTTGATCTGAATGAAGAGTCTTAGGAAGAATAGTCCTGGTTTTGATGTGAATGAACAGTCTCAGGAACAATAGCCCTGGTGATGATGTGAATGAACAGTCTCAGGCACAATAGCCCTGGTGTTGATGCGAATGAACAGTCTCAGGATCAATAGTCCTGGTGTTGATGTGGATGAACAGACTCAGGAACAATAGTCGTGGTTTTGATGTGAATGAACAGTCTCAGGATCAATAGTCCTGGTGTTGATGTGGATGAACAGTCTCAGGAACAATAGTCCTGGTTTTGATGTGAATGAACAGTCTCAGGAACAATAGCCCTGGTGTTGATGTGAATGAACAGCCTCAGGAACAATAGCCCTGGTGTTGATGTGAATGAACAGTCTCAGGATCAATAGTCCTGGTGTTGATGTGGATGAACAGACTCAGGAACAATAGTCCTGGTGTTGATGTGAATGAACAGTCTCAGGAACAATAGCCCTGGTGTTGATGTGAATGAACAGTCTCAGGAACAATAGCCCTGGTGTTGATGTGGTTGAAAAATCTGAGGAACAATAGCCATGGTGTTGATGTGAATGAACAGTCTCAGGAACAATAGCCCTGGTGTTGATGGGAATGAACAGTCTCAGGAACAATAGCCCTGGTTTTGATGTGAATGAACAGTCTCAGGAACAATAGTCCTGGTTTTGATCTGAATGAAGAGTCTCAGGAAGAATAGTCCTGGTTTTGATGTGAATGAACAGTCTCAGGAACAATAGCCCTGGTGTTGATGTGAATGAACAGTCTCAGGAACAACAGCCCTGGTGTTGATGTGAATGAACAGTCTCAGCAACAATAGTCCTGGTTTTGATGTGAATGAACAGTCTCAGGAACAATAGCCCTGGTGTTGATGTGAATGAACAGTCTCAGGAACAACAGCCCTGGTGTTGATGCGAATGAACAGTCTCAGGATCAATAGTCCTGGTGTTGATGTGGATGAACAGACTCAGTAACAATAGTCCTGGTTTTGATGTGAATGAACAGTCTCAGGATCAATAGTCCTGGTGTTGATGTGGATGAACAGTCTCAGGAACAATAGTCCTGGTGTTGATGTGGATGAACAGTCTCAGGAACAATAGTCCTGGTTTTGATGTGACTGAACAGTCTCAGGAACAATAGCCCTGGTTTTGATCTGAATGAAGAGTCTCAGGAAGAATAGTCCTGGTTTTGATGTGACTGAACAGTCTCAGGAACAATAGCCCTGGTTTTGATCTGAATTAAGAGTCTCAGGAAGAATAGTCCTGGTTTTGATGTGAATGGACAGTCTCAGGAACAATTGCCCTGGTGTTGATGTGAATGAACAGCCTCAGGAACAATAGCCCTGGTGTTGATGTGAATGAACAGTCTCAGGATCAATAGTCCTGGTGTTGATGTGGATGAACAGACTCAGGAACAATAGTCCTGGTGTTGATGTGAATGAACAGTCTCAGGAACAATAGCCCTGGTGTTGATGTGAATGAACAGTCTCAGGAACAATAGCCCTGGTGTTGATGTGGTTGAAAAATCTGAGGAACAATAGCCATGGTGTTGATGTGAATGAACAGTCTCAGGAACAATAGCCCTGGTGTTGATGTGAATGAACAGTCTCAGGAACAATAGCCCTGGTTTTGATGTGAATGAACAGTCTCAGGAACAATAGTCCTGGTTTTGATCTGAATGAAGAGTCTCAGGAAGAATAGTCCTGGTTTTGATGTGAATGAACAGTCTCAGGAACAATAGCCCTGGTGTTGATGTGAATGAACAGTCTCAGGAACAACAGCCCTGGTGTTGATGTGAATGAACAGTCTCAGCAACAATAGTCCTGGTTTTGATGTGAATGAACAGTCTCAGGAACAATAGCCCTGGTGTTGATGTGAATGAACAGTCTCAGGAACAACAGCCCTGGTGTTGATGCGAATGAACAGTCTCAGGATCAATAGTCCTGGTGTTGATGTGGATGAACAGATTCAGTAACAATAGTCCTGGTTTTGATGTGAATGAACAGTCTCAGGATCAATAGTCCTGGTGTTGATGTGGATGAACAGTCTCAGGAACAATAGTCCTGGTGTTGATGTGGATGAACAGTCTCAGGAACAATAGTCCTGGTTTTGATGTGACTGAACAGTCTCAGGAACAATAGCCCTGGTTTTGATCTGAATGAAGAGTCTCAGGAAGAATAGTCCTGGTTTTGATGTGAATGAACAGTCTCAGGAACAATAGCCCTGGTTTTGATGTGAATGAACAGTCTCAGGAACAATAGCCCTGGTGTTGATGTGAATGAACAGTCTCAGGATCAATAGTCCTGGTTTTGATGTGAATGAACAGTCTCATGATCAATAGTCCTGGTGTTGATGTGGATGAACAGTCTCAGGAACAATAGTCCTGGTTTTGATGTGAATGAACAGTCTCAGGAACAATAGCTCTGGTTTTGATCTGAATTATGAGTCTCAGGAAGAATAGTCCTGGTTTTGATGTGAATGAACAGTCTCAGGAACAATAGCCCTGGTTTTGATGTGAATGAACAGTCTCAGGAACAATAGCCCTGGTGTTGATGTGAATGAACAGTCTCAGGATCAATAGTCCTGGTTTTGATGTGAATGAACAGTCTCAGGATCAACAGTCCTGGTGTTGATGTGGATGAACAGTCTCAGGAACAATAGTCCTGGTTTTGATGTGAATGAACAGTCTCAGGAACAATAGTCCTGGTTTTGATGTGAATGAACAGTCTCAGGAACAATAGCTCTGGTTTTGATCTGAATTATGAGTCTCAGGAAGAATAGCCCTGGTTTTGATGTGAACGAACAGTCTCAGGAACAATAGCCCTGGTTTTGATGTGGATGATCAGTCTCAGGAACAATAGTCCTGGTTTTGATGTGAATGAACAGTCTCAGGAACAATAGCTCTGGTTTTGATCTGAATTATGAGTCTCAGGAAGAATAGCCCTGGTTTTGATGTGAACGGACAGTCTCACGAACAATAGCCCTGGTTTTGATGTGGATGATCAGTCTCAGGAACAATAGCTCTGGTTTTGATCTGAATTATGAGTCTCAGGAAGAATAGCCCTGGTTTTGATGTGAATGAACAGTCTCAGGAACAATAGCCCTGGTTTTGATGTGAATGAAAAATCTGAGGAACAATAGCCCTGGTTTTGATGTGGATGATCAGTCTCAGGAACAATATCCCTGGTGTTGATGTGGATGAAAAATCTGAGGAACAATAGCACTGGTTTTGATGTGAATGAACAGTCTCAGGATCAATAGTCCTGGTGTTGATGTGGATGATCAGTCTCAGGATCAATAGCCCTGGTATTGATGTGAATGAACAGTCTCAGGAACAATATCCCTGGTGTTGATGTGGATGAAAAATCTGAGGAACAATAGCACTGGTTTTGATGTGAATGAACAGTCTCAGGAACAATAGTCCTGGTGTTGATGTGGATGAACAGTCTCAGGGTCAATTGTCCTGGTGTTGATGTGGATGAATAGTCTCAGGAACAATAGTCCTGGTTTTGACGTGAGTGAACAGTCTCAGCAACAATAGCCCTGGTTTTGATCTGAATGAAGAGTCTCAGGAAGAATAGCCCTGGTGTTGATGTGAATGAACAGTCTCAGGAACGACAGCCCTGGTTTTGATGCGAATGAACAGTCTCAGGATCAATAGTCCTGGTGTTGATGTGGATGAACAGACTCAGGAACAATAGTCCTGGTTTTGATGTGAATGAACAGTCTCAGGATCAATAGTCCTGGTGTTGATGTGGATGAACAGTCTCAGGAACAATAGTCCTGGTTTTGATGTGAATGAACAGTCTCAGGAACAATAGCTGGTTTTGATCTGAATGAAGTGTCTCAGGAAGAATAGTGCTGGTTTTTATGTGAATGAACAGTCTCAGGAACAATAGCCCTGGTTTTGATGTGAACGAACAGTCTCAGGAACAATAGCCCTGGTGTTGATGTGAATGAACAGTCTCAGGAACAATAGCCCTGGTGTTGATGTGAATGAACAGACTCAGGAACAATAGTCCTGGTTTTGATGTGAATGAACGGTCTCAGGAACAATAGCGCTGGTTTTGATGTGAATGAACAGTCTCAGGAACAATAGCCCTGGTGTTGATGTGAATGAACGGTCTCAGGAACAATAGTCCTGGTTTTGATGTGAATGAACAGTCTCAGGAACAACAGCCCTGGTGTTGATGCGAATGAACAGTCTCAGGATCAATAGTCCTGGTGTTGATGTGGATGAACAGACTCAGTAACAATAGTCCTGGTTTTGATGTGAATGAACAGTCTCAGGATCAATAGTCCTGGTGTTGATGTGGATGAACAGTCTCAGGAACAATAGTCCTGGTGTTGATGTGGATGAACAGTCTCAGGAACAATAGTCCTGGTTTTGATGTGACTGAACAGTCTCAGGAACAATAGCCCTGGTTTTGATCTGAATGAAGAGTCTCAGGAAGAATAGTCCTGGTTTTGATGTGACTGAACAGTCTCAGGAACAATAGCCCTGGTTTTGATCTGAATTAAGAGTCTCAGGAAGAATAGTCCTGGTTTTGATGTGAATGAACAGTCTCAGGAACAATAGCCCTGGTGTTGATGTGAATGAACAGCCTCAGGAACAATAGCCCTGGTGTTGATGTGAATGAACAGTCTCAGGATCAATAGTCCTGGTGTTGATGTGGATGAACAGACTCAGGAACAATAGTCCTGGTGTTGATGTGAATGAACAGTCTCAGGAACAATAGCCCTGGTGTTGATGTGAATGAACAGTCTCAGGAACAATAGCCCTGGTGTTGATGTGGTTGAAAAATCTGAGGAACAATAGCCATGGTGTTGATGTGAATGAACAGTCTCAGGAACAATAGCCCTGGTGTTGATGTGAATGAACAGTCTCAGGAACAATAGCCCTGGTTTTGATGTGAATGAACAGTCTCAGGAACAATAGTCCTGGTTTTGATCTGAATGAAGAGTCTCAGGAAGAATAGTCCTGGTTTTGATGTGAATGAACAGTCTCAGGAACAATAGCCCTGGTGTTGATGTGAATGAACAGTCTCAGGAACAACAGCCCTGGTGTTGATGTGAATGAACAGTCTCAGCAACAATAGTCCTGGTTTTGATGTGAATGAACAGTCTCAGGAACAATAGCCCTGGTGTTGATGTGAATGAACAGTCTCAGGAACAACAGCCCTGGTGTTGATGCGAATGAACAGTCTCAGGATCAATAGTCCTGGTGTTGATGTGGATGAACAGATTCAGTAACAATAGTCCTGGTTTTGATGTGAATGAACAGTCTCAGGATCAATAGTCCTGGTGTTGATGTGGATGAACAGTCTCAGGAACAATAGTCCTGGTGTTGATGTGGATGAACAGTCTCAGGAACAATAGTCCTGGTTTTGATGTGACTGAACAGTCTCAGGAACAATAGCCCTGGTTTTGATCTGAATGAAGAGTCTCAGGAAGAATAGTCCTGGTTTTGATGTGAATGAACAGTCTCAGGAACAATAGCCCTGGTTTTGATGTGAATGAACAGTCTCAGGAACAATAGCCCTGGTGTTGATGTGAATGAACAGTCTCAGGATCAATAGTCCTGGTTTTGATGTGAATGAACAGTCTCATGATCAATAGTCCTGGTGTTGATGTGGATGAACAGTCTCAGGAACAATAGTCCTGGTTTTGATGTGAATGAACAGTCTCAGGAACAATAGCTCTGGTTTTGATCTGAATTATGAGTCTCAGGAAGAATAGTCCTGGTTTTGATGTGAATGAACAGTCTCAGGAACAATAGCCCTGGTTTTGATGTGAATGAACAGTCTCAGGAACAATAGCCCTGGTGTTGATGTGAATGAACAGTCTCAGGATCAATAGTCCTGGTTTTGATGTGAATGAACAGTCTCAGGATCAACAGTCCTGGTGTTGATGTGGATGAACAGTCTCAGGAACAATAGTCCTGGTTTTGATGTGAATGAACAGTCTCAGGAACAATAGTCCTGGTTTTGATGTGAATGAACAGTCTCAGGAACAATAGCTCTGGTTTTGATCTGAATTATGAGTCTCAGGAAGAATAGCCCTGGTTTTGATGTGAACGAACAGTCTCAGGAACAATAGCCCTGGTTTTGATGTGGATGATCAGTCTCAGGAACAATAGTCCTGGTTTTGATGTGAATGAACAGTCTCAGGAACAATAGCTCTGGTTTTGATCTGAATTATGAGTCTCAGGAAGAATAGCCCTGGTTTTGATGTGAACGGACAGTCTCACGAACAATAGCCCTGGTTTTGATGTGGATGATCAGTCTCAGGAACAATAGCTCTGGTTTTGATCTGAATTATGAGTCTCAGGAAGAATAGCCCTGGTTTTGATGTGAATGAACAGTCTCAGGAACAATAGCCCTGGTTTTGATGTGAATGAAAAATCTGAGGAACAATAGCCCTGGTTTTGATGTGGATGATCAGTCTCAGGAACAATATCCCTGGTGTTGATGTGGATGAAAAATCTGAGGAACAATAGCACTGGTTTTGATGTGAATGAACAGTCTCAGGATCAATAGTCCTGGTGTTGATGTGGATGATCAGTCTCAGGATCAATAGCCCTGGTATTGATGTGAATGAACAGTCTCAGGAACAATATCCCTGGTGTTGATGTGGATGAAAAATCTGAGGAACAATAGCACTGGTTTTGATGTGAATGAACAGTCTCAGGAACAATAGTCCTGGTGTTGATGTGGATGAACAGTCTCAGGGTCAATTGTCCTGGTGTTGATGTGGATGAATAGTCTCAGGAACAATAGTCCTGGTTTTGACGTGAGTGAACAGTCTCAGCAACAATAGCCCTGGTTTTGATCTGAATGAAGAGTCTCAGGAAGAATAGCCCTGGTGTTGATGTGAATGAACAGTCTCAGGAACGACAGCCCTGGTTTTGATGCGAATGAACAGTCTCAGGATCAATAGTCCTGGTGTTGATGTGGATGAACAGACTCAGGAACAATAGTCCTGGTTTTGATGTGAATGAACAGTCTCAGGATCAATAGTCCTGGTGTTGATGTGGATGAACAGTCTCAGGAACAATAGTCCTGGTTTTGATGTGAATGAACAGTCTCAGGAACAATAGCTGGTTTTGATCTGAATGAAGTGTCTCAGGAAGAATAGTGCTGGTTTTTATGTGAATGAACAGTCTCAGGAACAATAGTCCTGGTGTTGATGTGAATGAACAGTCTCAGGAACAATAGCCCTGGTGTTGATGTGAATGAACAGTCTCAGGAACAATAGCCCTGGTGTTGATGTGGTTGAAAAATCTGAGGAACAATAGCCATGGTGTTGATGTGAATGAACAGTCTCAGGAACAATAGCCCTGGTGTTGATGTGAATGAACAGTCTCAGGAACAATAGCCCTGGTTTTGATGTGAATGAACAGTCTCAGGAACAATAGTCCTGGTTTTGATCTGAATGAAGAGTCTCAGGAAGAATAGTCCTGGTTTTGATGTGAATGAACAGTCTCAGGAACAATAGCCCTGGTGTTGATGTGAATGAACAGTCTCAGGAACAATAGCCCTGGTGTTGATGTGAATGAACGGTCTCAGGAACAATAGTCCTGGTTTTGATGTGAATGAACAGTCTCAGGAACAATAGCCCTGGTGTTGATGTGGATGAACAGTCTCAGGAACAATAGTCCTGGTTTTGATGTGGATGATCAGTCTCAGGAACAATAGTCCTGGTTTTGATGTGAATGAGCAGTCTCAGGAACAATAGCCATGGTGTTGATGTGGTTGAAAAATCTCAGGAACAATAGCCCTGGTGTTGATTTGGATGAACAGTCTCAGGAGGTACAACAGTCTGAGGTGCACAAAATCCTGAGAGGTATAGACAGGGTGGATAGCAAGAAGCTTTTTCCCAGGGTGGGGGATTCAATTACTAGGGGTCACGAGTTCAAAGTGAGAGGGGAAATGTTTAGGGGGGATATGCGTGAAAAGTTCTTTACGCAGAGCGTCTTGGGTGCCTGGAACGAGTTGCCAGCGGAGGTGGTAGATGCGGGCACGAGAGCACCTTTTAAGATGTCTCTAAGATACATGAATGGGCAGGAAGCAAAGAGATATAGACCCTTAGAAAATAGGCGACATGTTTAGATAGAGGATCTGGATCGGCGAAGGCTTGGAGGGCTGAAGGGCCTGTTCCTGTGCTGTAATTTTCTTTGTTCTTTGTTCTTTGTCTCAGGAACAACAGCCCTGGTGGTTATGTGGATGAACAGTCTCAGGAAGAATACCCTGGTGTTGATGTGGATGAACAATCTCAGGAACAATTGCCCTGGTGTTGATGTGGATGAACAGTCTCAGGAGCAATAGTCCTGGTGTTGATGTGGATGAACAGTCTCAGGAACAATAGCCCTGGTGTTGATGTGGGTGAACAGTGTCAGGGTCAATAGTCCTGGTGTTGATGTGGATGAACAGTCTCAGGAACAATAGCCCTGCTGTTGAAGTGGATGAACAATGTCAGGAACAATAGTCCTGGTGTTGAAGTGAATGAACAGTCTCAGGATCAATAGTCCTGGTGTTGATGTGGATGAACAGACTCAGTAACAATAGTCCTGGTTTTGATGTGAATGAACAGTCTCAGGATCAATAGTCCTGGTGTTGATGTGGATGAACAGTCTCAGGAACAATAGTCCTGGTGTTGATGTGGATGAACAGTCTCAGGAACAATAGTCCTGGTTTTGATGTGACTGAACAGTCTCAGGAACAATAGCCCTGGTTTTGATCTGAATGAAGAGTCTCAGGAAGAATAGTCCTGGTTTTGATGTGAATGAACAGTCTCAGGAACAATAGCCCTGGTTTTGATGTGAATGAACAGTCTCAGGAACAATAGCCCTGGTGTTGATGTGAATGAACAGTCTCAGGATCAATAGTCCTGGTTTTGATGTGAATGAACAGTCTCAGGATCAATAGTCCTGGTGTTGATGTGGATGAACAGTCTCAGGAACAATAGTCCTGGTTTTGATGTGAATGAACAGTCTCAGGAACAATAGCTCTGGTTTTGATCTGAATTATGAGTCTCAGGAAGAATAGTCCTGGTTTTGATGTGAATGAACAGTCTCAGGAACAATAGCCCTGGTTTTGATGTGGATGAACAGTCTCAGGAACAATAGTCCTGGTGTTGATGTGGATGAACAGTCTCAGGAACAATAGTCCTGGTTTTGATGTGACTGAACAGTCTCAGGAACAATAGCCCTGGTTTTGATCTGAATGAAGAGTCTCAGGAAGAATAGTCCTGGTTTTGATGTGAATGAACAGTCTCAGGAACAATAGCCCTGGTTTTGATGTGAATGAACAGTCTCAGGAACAATAGCCCTGGTGTTGATGTGAATGAACAGTCTCAGGATCAATAGTCCTGGTTTTGATGTGAATGAACAGTCTCAGGATCAATAGTCCTGGTGTTGATGTGGATGAACAGTCTCAGGAACAATAGTCCTGGTTTTGATGTGAATGAACAGTCTCAGGAACAATAGCTCTGGTTTTGATCTGAATTATGAGTCTCAGGAAGAATAGTCCTGGTTTTGATGTGAATGAACAGTCTCAGGAACAATAGCCCTGGTTTTGATGTGAATGAACAGTCTCAGGAACAATAGCCCTGGTGTTGATGTGAATGAACAGTCTCAGGATCAATAGTCCTGGTTTTGATGTGAATGAACAGTCTCAGGATCAACAGTCCTGGTGTTGATGTGGATGAACAGTCTCAGGAACAATAGTCCTGGTTTTGATGTGAATGAACAGTCTCAGGAACAATAGTCCTGGTTTTGATGTGAATGAACAGTCTCAGGAACAATAGCTCTGGTTTTGATCTGAATTATGAGTCTCAGGAAGAATAGCCCTGGTTTTGATGTGAACGAACAGTCTCAGGAACAATAGCCCTGGTTTTGATGTGGATGATCAGTCTCAGGAACAATAGTCCTGGTTTTGATGTGAATGAACAGTCTCAGGAACAATAGCTCTGGTTTTGATCTGAATTATGAGTCTCAGGAAGAATAGCCCTGGTTTTGATGTGAACGGACAGTCTCAGGAACAATAGCCCTGGTTTTGATGTGGATGATCAGTCTCAGGAACAATAGCTCTGGTTTTGATCTGAATTATGAGTCTCAGGAAGAATAGCCCTGGTTTTGATGTGAATGAACAGTCTCAGGAACAATAGCCCTGGTTTTGATGTGAATGAAAAATCTGAGGAACAATAGCCCTGGTTTTGATGTGGATGATCAGTCTCAGGAACAATATCCCTGGTGTTGATGTGGATGAAAAATCTGAGGAACAATAGCACTGGTTTTGATGTGAATGAACAGTCTCAGGATCAATAGTCCTGGTGTTGATGTGGATGATCAGTCTCAGGATCAATAGCCCTGGTATTGATGTGAATGAACAGTCTCAGGAACAATATCCCTGGTGTTGATGTGGATGAAAAATCTGAGGAACAATAGCACTGGTTTTGATGTGAATGAACAGTATCAGGAACAATAGTCCTGGTGTTGATGTGGATGAACAGTCTCAGGGTCAATTGTCCTGGTGTTGATGTGGATGAATAGTCTCAGGAACAATAGTCCTGGTTTTGACGTGAGTGAACAGTCTCAGCAACAATAGCCCTGGTTTTGATCTGAATGAAGAGTCTCAGGAAGAATAGCCCTGGTGTTGATGTGAATAAACAGTCTCAGGAACGACAGCCCTGGTTTTGATGCGAATGAACAGTCTCAGGATCATTAGTCCTGGTGTTGATGTGGATGAACAGACTCAGGAACAATAGTCCTGGTTTTGATGTGAATGAACAGTCTCAGGATCAATAGTCCTGGTGTTGATGTGGATGAACAGTCTCAGGAACAATAGTCCTGGTTTTGATGTGAATGAACAGTCTCAGGAACAATAGCTGGTTTTGATCTGAATGAAGTGTCTCAGGAAGAATAGTGCTGGTTTTTATGTGAATGAACAGTCTCAGGAACAATAGCCCTGGTTTTGATGTGAACGAACAGTCTCAGGAACAATAGCCCTGGTGTTGATGTGAATGAACAGTCTCAGGAACAATAGCCCTGGTGTTGATGTGAATGAACAGTCTCAGGATCAATAGTCCTGGTGTTGATGTGGATGAACAGACTCAGGAACAATAGTCCTGGTTTTGATGTGAATGAACGGTCTCAGGAACAATAGCGCTGGTTTTGATGTGAATGAACAGTCTCAGGAACAATAGCCCTGGTGTTGATGTGAATGAACGGTCTCAGGAACAATAGTCCTGGTTTTGATGTGAATGAACAGTCTCAGGAACAATAGCCCTGGTGTTGATGTGGATGAACAGTCTCAGGAACAATAGCCCTGGTTTTGATGTGGATGATCAGTCTCAGGAACAATAGTCCTGGTTTTGATGTGAATGAGCAGTCTCAGGAACAATAGCCATGGTGTTGATGTGGTTGAAAAATCTCAGGAACAATAGCCCTGGTGTTGATTTGGATGAACAGTCTCAGGAGGTACAACAGTCTGAGGTGCACAAAATCCTGAGAGGTATAGACAGGGTGGATAGCAAGAAGCTTTTTCCCAGAGTGGGGGATTCAATTACTAGGGGTCACGAGTTCAAAGTGAGAGGGGAAATGTTTAGGGGGGATATGCGTGAAAAGTTCTTTACGCAGAGGGTCTTGGGTGCCTGGAACGAGTTGCCAGCGGAGGTGGTAGATGCGGGCACGATAGCACCTTTTAAGATGTCTCTAAGATACATGAATGGGCAGGAAGCAAAGAGATATAGACCCTTAGAAAATCGGCGACATGTTTAGATAGAGGATCTGGATCGGCGAAGGCTTGGAGGGCTGAAGGGCCTGTTCCTGTGCTGTAATTTTCTTTGTTCTTTGTTCTTTGTCTCAGGAACAACAGCCCTGGTGGTTATGTGGATGAACAGTCTCAGGAAGAATACCCTGGTGTTGATGTGGATGAACAGTCTCAGGAACAATTGCCCTGGTGTTGATGTGGATGAACAGTCTCAGGAGCAATAGTCCTGGTGTTGATGTGGATGAACAGTCTCAGGAACAAGAGCCCTGGTGTTGATGTGGGTGAACAGTGTCAGGGTCAATAGTCCTGGTGTTGATGTGGATGAACAGTCTCAGGAACAATAGCCCTGCTGTTGAAGTGGATGAACAATGTCAGGAACAATAGTCCTGGTGTTGAAGTGAATGAACAGTCTCAGGATCAATAGTCCTGGTGTTGATGTGGATGAACAGTCTCAGGAACAATAGTCCTGGTGTTGATGTGGATGAACAGTCTCAGGAACAATAGTCCTGGTTTTGATGTGACTGAACGGTCTCAGGAACAATAGCGCTGGTTTTGATGTGAATGAACAGTCTCAGGAACAATAGCCCTGGTGTTGATGTGAATGAACGGTCTCAGGAACAATAGTCCTGGTTTTGATGTGAATGAACAGTCTCAGGAACAATAGCCCTGGTGTTGATGTGGATGAACAGTCTCAGGAACAATAGCCCTGGTTTTGATGTGGATGATCAGTCTCAGGAACAATAGTCCTGGTTTTGATGTGAATGAGCAGTCTCAGGAACAACAGCCATGGTGTTGATGTGGTTGAAAAATCTCAGGAACAATAGCCCTGGTGTTGATTTGGATGAACAGTCTCAGGAGGTACAACAGTCTGAGGTGCACAAAATCCTGAGAGGTATAGACAGGGTGGATAGCAAGAAGCTTTTTCCCAGAGTGGGGGATTCAATTACTAGGGGTCACGAGTTCAAAGTGAGAGGAGAAATGTTTAGGGGGGATATGCGTGAAAAGTTCTTTACGCAGAGGGTCTTGGGTGCCTGGAACGAGTTGCCAGCGGAGGTGGTAGATGCGGGCACGATAGCACCTTTTAAGATGTCTCTAAGATACATGAATGGGCAGGAAGCAAAGAGATATAGACCCTTAGAAAATCGGCGACATGTTTAGATAGAGGATCTGGATCGGCGAAGGCTTGGAGGGCTGAAGGGCCTGTTCCTGTGCTGTAATTTTCTTTGTTCTTTGTTCTTTGTCTCAGGAACAACAGCCCTGGTGGTTATGTGGATGAACAGTCTCAGGAAGAATACCCTGGTGTTGATGTGGATGAACAGTCTCAGGAACAATTGCCCTGGTGTTGATGTGGATGAACAGTCTCAGGAGCAATAGTCCTGGTGTTGATGTGGATGAACAGTCTCAGGAACAAGAGCCCTGGTGTTGATGTGGGTGAACAGTGTCAGGGTCAATAGTCCTGGTGTTGATGTGGATGAACAGTCTCAGGAACAATAGCCCTGCTGTTGAAGTGGATGAACAATGTCAGGAACAATAGTCCTGGTGTTGAAGTGAATGAACAGTCTCAGGATCAATAGTCCTGGTGTTGATGTGGATGAACAGACTCAGTAACAATAGTCCTGGTTTTGATGTGAATGAACAGTCTCAGGATCAATAGTCCTGGTGTTGATGTGGATGAACAGTCTCAGGAACAATAGTCCTGGTGTTGATGTGGATGAACAGTCTCAGGAACAATAGTCCTGGTTTTGATGTGACTGAACAGTCTCAGGAACAATAGCCCTGGTTTTGATCTGAATGAAGAGTCTCAGGAAGAATAGTCCTGGTTTTGATGTGAATGAACAGTCTCAGGAACAATAGCCCTGGTTTTGATGTGAATGAACAGTCTCAGGAACAATAGCCCTGGTGTTGATGTGAATGAACAGTCTCAGGATCAATAGTCCTGGTTTTGATGTGAATGAACAGTCTCAGGATCAATAGTCCTGGTGTTGATGTGGATGAACAGTCTCAGGAACAATAGTCCTGGTTTTGATGTGAATGAACAGTCTCAGGAACAATAGCTCTGGTTTTGATCTGAATTATGAGTCTCAGGAAGAATAGTCCTGGTTTTGATGTGAATGAACAGTCTCAGGAACAATAGCCCTGGTTTTGATGTGGATGAACAGTCTCAGGAACAATAGTCCTGGTGTTGATGTGGATGAACAGTCTCAGGAACAATAGTCCTGGTTTTGATGTGACTGAACAGTCTCAGGAACAATAGCCCTGGTTTTGATCTGAATGAAGAGTCTCAGGAAGAATAGTCCTGGTTTTGATGTGAATGAACAGTCTCAGGAACAATAGCCCTGGTTTTGATGTGAATGAACAGTCTCAGGAACAATAGCCCTGGTGTTGATGTGAATGAACAGTCTCAGGATCAATAGTCCTGGTTTTGATGTGAATGAACAGTCTCAGGATCAATAGTCCTGGTGTTGATGTGGATGAACAGTCTCAGGAACAATAGTCCTGGTTTTGATGTGAATGAACAGTCTCAGGAACAATAGCTCTGGTTTTGATCTGAATTATGAGTCTCAGGAAGAATAGTCCTGGTTTTGATGTGAATGAACAGTCTCAGGAACAATAGCCCTGGTTTTGATGTGAATGAACAGTCTCAGGAACAATAGCCCTGGTGTTGATGTGAATGAACAGTCTCAGGATCAATAGTCCTGGTTTTGATGTGAATGAACAGTCTCAGGATCAACAGTCCTGGTGTTGATGTGGATGAACAGTCTCAGGAACAATAGTCCTGGTTTTGATGTGAATGAACAGTCTCAGGAACAATAGTCCTGGTTTTGATGTGAATGAACAGTCTCAGGAACAATAGCTCTGGTTTTGATCTGAATTATGAGTCTCAGGAAGAATAGCCCTGGTTTTGATGTGAACGAACAGTCTCAGGAACAATAGCCCTGGTTTTGATGTGGATGATCAGTCTCAGGAACAATAGTCCTGGTTTTGATGTGAATGAACAGTCTCAGGAACAATAGCTCTGGTTTTGATCTGAATTATGAGTCTCAGGAAGAATAGCCCTGGTTTTGATGTGAACGGACAGTCTCACGAACAATAGCCCTGGTTTTGATGTGGATGATCAGTCTCAGGAACAATAGCTCTGGTTTTGATCTGAATTATGAGTCTCAGGAAGAATAGCCCTGGTTTTGATGTGAATGAACAGTCTCAGGAACAATAGCCCTGGTTTTGATGTGAATGAAAAATCTGAGGAACAATAGCCCTGGTTTTGATGTGGATGATCAGTCTCAGGAACAATATCCCTGGTGTTGATGTGGATGAAAAATCTGAGGAACAATAGCACTGGTTTTGATGTGAATGAACAGTCTCAGGATCAATAGTCCTGGTGTTGATGTGGATGATCAGTCTCAGGATCAATAGCCCTGGTATTGATGTGAATGAACAGTCTCAGGAACAATATCCCTGGTGTTGATGTGGATGAAAAATCTGAGGAACAATAGCACTGGTTTTGATGTGAATGAACAGTCTCAGGAACAATAGTCCTGGTGTTGATGTGGATGAACAGTCTCAGGGTCAATTGTCCTGGTGTTGATGTGGATGAATAGTCTCAGGAACAATAGTCCTGGTTTTGACGTGAGTGAACAGTCTCAGCAACAATAGCCCTGGTTTTGATCTGAATGAAGAGTCTCAGGAAGAATAGCCCTGGTGTTGATGTGAATGAACAGTCTCAGGAACGACAGCCCTGGTTTTGATGCGAATGAACAGTCTCAGGATCAATAGTCCTGGTGTTGATGTGGATGAACAGACTCAGGAACAATAGTCCTGGTTTTGATGTGAATGAACAGTCTCAGGATCAATAGTCCTGGTGTTGATGTGGATGAACAGTCTCAGGAACAATAGTCCTGGTTTTGATGTGAATGAACAGTCTCAGGAACAATAGCTGGTTTTGATCTGAATGAAGTGTCTCAGGAAGAATAGTGCTGGTTTTTATGTGAATGAACAGTCTCAGGAACAATAGCCCTGGTTTTGATGTGAACGAACAGTCTCAGGAACAATAGCCCTGGTGTTGATGTGAATGAACAGTCTCAGGAACAATAGCCCTGGTGTTGATGTGAATGAACAGTCTCAGGATCAATAGTCCTGGTGTTGATGTGGATGAACAGACTCAGGAACAATAGTCCTGGTTTTGATGTGAATGAACGGTCTCAGGAACAATAGCGCTGGTTTTGATGTGAATGAACAGTCTCAGGAACAATAGCTCTGGTGTTGATGTGAATGAACGGTCTCAGGAACAATAGTCCTGGTTTTGATGTGAATGAACAGTCTCAGGAACAATAGCCCTGGTGTTGATGTGGATGAACAGTCTCAGGAACAATAGCCCTGGTTTTGATGTGGATGATCAGTCTCAGGAACAATAGTCCTGGTTTTGATGTGAATGAGCAGTCTCAGGAACAATAGCCATGGTGTTGATGTGGTTGAAAAATCTCAGGAACAATAGCCCTGGTGTTGATTTGGATGAACAGTCTCAGGAGGTACAACAGTCTGAGGTGCACAAAATCCTGAGAGGTCTCGACAGGGTGGATAGCAAGAAGCTTTTTCCCAGGGTGGGGGATTCAATTACTAGGGGTCACGAGTTCAAAGTGAGAGGGGAAATGTTTAGGGGGGATATGCGTGAAAAGTTCTTTACGCAGAGGGTCTTGGGTGCCTGGAACGAGTTGCCAGCGGAGGTGGTAGATGCGGGCACGATAGCACCTTTTAAGATGTCTCTAAGATACATGAATGGGCAGGAAGCAAAGAGATATAGACCCTTAGAAAATAGGCGACATGTTTAGATAGAGGATCTGGATCGGCGAAGGCTTGGAGGGCTGAAGGGCCTGTTCCTGTGCTGTAATTTTCTTTGTTCTTTGTTCTTTGTCTCAGGAACAACAGCCCTGGTGGTTATGTGGATGAACAGTCTCAGGAAGAATACCCTGGTGTTGATGTGGATGAACAGTCTCAGGAACAATTGCCCTGGTGTTGATGTGGATGAACAGTCTCAGGAGCAATAGTCCTGGTGTTGATGTGGATGAACAGTCTCAGGAACAATAGCCCTGGTGTTGATGTGGGTGAACAGTGTCAGGGTCAATAGTCCTGGTGTTGATGTGGATGAACAGTCTCAGGAACAATAGCCCTGCTGTTGAAGTGGATGAACAATGTCAGGAACAATAGTCCTGGTGTTGAAGTGAATGAACAGTCTCAGGATCAATAGTCCTGGTGTTGATGTGGATGAACAGACTCAGTAACAATAGTCCTGGTTTTGATGTGAATGAACAGTCTCAGGATCAATAGTCCTGGTGTTGATGTGGATGAACAGTCTCAGGAACAATAGTCCTGGTGTTGATGTGGATGAACAGTCTCAGGAACAATAGTCCTGGTTTTGATGTGACTGAACAGTCTCAGGAACAATAGCCCTGGTTTTGATCTGAATGAAGAGTCTCAGGAAGAATAGTCCTGGTTTTGATGTGAATGAACAGTCTCAGGAACAATAGCCCTGGTTTTGATGTGAATGAACAGTCTCAGGAACAATAGCCCTGGTGTTGATGTGAATGAACAGTCTCAGGATCAATAGTCCTGGTTTTGAAGTGAATGAACAGTCTCAGGATCAATAGTCCTGGTGTTGATGTGGATGAACAGTCTCAGGAACAATAGTCCTGGTTTTGATGTGAATGAACAGTCTCAGGAACAATAGCTCTGGTTTTGATCTGAATTATGAGTCTCAGGAAGAATAGTCCTGGTTTTGATGTGAATGAACAGTCTCAGGAACAATAGCCCTGGTGTTGATGTGAATGAACAGTCTCAGGAACAATAGCCCTGGTGTTGATGTGAATGAACAGTCTCAGGATCAATAGTCCTGGTTTTGATGTGAATGAACAGTCTCAGGATCAATAGTCCTGGTGTTGATGTGGATGAACAGTCTCAGGAACAATAGTCCTGCTTTTGATGTGAATGAACAGTCTCAGGAACAATAGCTCTGGTTTTGATCTGAATTATGAGTCTCAGGAAGAATAGCCCTGGTTTTGATGTGAACGAACAGTCTCAGGAACAATAGCCCTGGTTTTGATGTGGATGATCAGTCTCAGGAACAATAGTCCTGGTTTTGATGTGAATGAACAGTCTCAGGAACAATAGCCCTGGTTTTGATGTGAATGAAAGATCTGAGGAACAATAGCCCTGGTTTTGATGTGGATGATCAGTCTCAGGAACAATATCCCTGGTGTTGATGTGGATGAAAAATCTGAGGAACAATAGCACTGGTTTTGATGTGAATGAACAGTCTCAGGATCAATAGTCCTGGTGTTGATGTGGATGATCAGTCTCAGGATCAATAGTCCTGGTGTTGATGTGAATGAACAGTCTCAGGAACAATAGCCCTGGTTTTGATGTGAATGAACAGTCTCAGGAACAATAGCCCTGGTTTTGATGTGAATGAACAGTCTCAGGGTCAATAGTCCTGGTGTTGATGTGGATGAACAGTCTCAGGAACAATAGCCCTGGTTTTGATCTGAATGAAGAGTCTCAGGAAGAATAGTCCTGGTTTTGATGTGAATGCACAGTCTCAGGAACAATAGCCCTGGTTTTGATCTGAATGAAGAGTCTCAGGAAGAATAGTCCTGCTGTTGATGTGAATGAACAGTCTCAGGAACGACAGCCCTGGTGTTGATGCGAATGAACAGTCTCAGGATCAATAGTCCTGGTGTTGATGTGGATGAACAGACTCAGGAACAATAGTCCTAGTTTTGATGTGAATGAACAGTCTCAGGATCAATAGTCCTGGTGTTGATGTGGATGAACAGTCTCAGGAACAATAGTCCTGGTTTTGATGTGAATGAACAGTCTCAGGAACAATAGCTGGTTTTGATCTGAATGAAGTGTCTCAGGAAGAATAGTGCTGGTTTTTATGTGAATGAACAGTCTCAGGAACAATAGCCCTGGTTTTGATGTGAACGAACAGTCTCAGGAACAATAGCCCTGGTGTTGATGTGAATGAACAGTCTCAGGAACAATAGCCCTGGTGTTGATGTGAATGAACAGTCTCAGGATCAATAGTCCTGGTGTTGATGTGGATGAACAGACTCAGGAACAATAGTCCTGGTTTTGATGTGAATGAACGGTCTCAGGAACAATAGCCCTGGTTTTGATGTGAATGAACAGTCTCAGGAACAATAGCCCTGGTGTTGATGTGAATGAACAGTCTCAGGAACAATAGCCATGGTGTTGATGTGGTTGAAAAATCTCAGGAACAATAGCCCTGGTGTTGATTTGGATGAACAGTCTCAGGAACAATAGTCCTGGTTTTGATGTGAATGAGCAGTCTCAGGAACAATAGCCATGGTGTTGATGTGGTTGAAAAATCTCAGGAACAATAGCCCTGGTGTTGATTTGGATGAACAGTCTCAGGAGGTACAACAGTCTGAGGTGCACAAAATCCTGAGAGGTATAGACAGGGTGGATAGCAAGAAGCATTTTCCCAGGGTGGGGGATTCAATTACTAGGGGTCACGAGTTCAAAGTGAGAGGGGAAATGTTTAGGGGGGATATGCGTGAAAAGTTCTTTACGCAGAGGGTCTTGGGTGCCTGGAACGCGTTGCCAGCGGAGGTGGTAGATGCGGGCACGATAGCACCTTTTAAGATGTCTCTAAGATACATGAATGGGCAGGAAGCAAAGAGATATAGACCCTTAGAAAATAGGCGACATGTTTAGATAGAGGATCTGGATCGGCGAAGGCTTGGAGGGCTGAAGGGCCTGTTCCTGTGCTGTAATTTTCTTTGTTCTTTGTTCTTTGTCTCAGGAACAACAGCCCTGGTGGTTATGTGGATGAACAGTCTCAGGAAGAATACCCTGGTGTTGATGTGGATGAACAGTCTCAGGAAAAATTGCCCTGGTGTTGATGTGGATGAACAGTCTCAGGAGCAATAGTCCTGGTGTTGATGTGGATGAACAGCCTCAGGAACAATAGCCCTGGTGTTGATGTGGGTGAACAGTGTCAGGGTCAATAGTCCTGGTGTTGATGTGGATGAACAGTCTCAGGAACAATAGTCCTGGTGTTGATGTGGGTGAACAGTCTCAGGAACAATAGCCCTGGTGTTGATGTGAATGAACAGTCTCAGGAACAATAGCCCTGGTTTTGATGTGGATGATCAGTCTCAGGAACAATAGCCCTGGTGTTGATGTGAATGAACAGTCTCAGGAACAATAGCCCTGGTTTTGATGTGGATGAACAGTCTCAGGAACAATAGTCCTGGTGTTGATGTGGGTGAACAGTCTCAGGAACAATAGCCCTGGTGTTGATGTGAATGAACAGTCTCAGGAACAATAGCCCTGGTGTTGATGTGAATGAACAGTCTCAGGAACAATAGTCCTGGTGTTGATGTGGATGAACAGTCTCAGGAACAATAGTCCTGGTGTTGATGTGGATGAACAGTCTCAGGAACAATAGTCCTGCTGTTGATGTGGGTGAACAGTCTCAGGAACAATAGTCCTGGTGTTGATGTGGATGAACAGTCTCAGGAACAATAGTCCTGGTGTTGATGTGGGTGAACAGTCTCAGGAACAATAGCCCTGGTGTTGATGTGAATGAACAGTCTCAGGAACAATAGCCCTGGTTTTGATGTGGATGATCAGTCTCAGGAACAATAGTCCTGGTTTTGATGTGAATGAACAGTCTCAGGAACAATAGCCCTGGTTTTGATGTGAATGAACAGTCTCAGGAACAATAGCCCTGGTGTTGATGCAAATGATCAGTCTCAGGAACAATAGTCCTGGTTTTGATGTGAATGAACAGTCTCAGGAACAATAGCCCTGGTTTTGATGTGAATGAAAAATCTGAGGAACAATAGCCCTGGTTTTGATGTGGATGATCAGTCTCAGGAACAATATCCCTGGTGTTGATGTGGATGAAAAATCTGAGGAACAATAGCCCTGGTTTTGATGTGAATGAACAGTCTCAGGATCAATAGTCCTGGTGTTGATGTGGATGATCAGTCTCAGGATCAATAGTCCTGGTGTTGATGTGAATGAACAGTCTCAGGAACAATAGCCCTGGTTTTGATGTGAATGAACAGTCTCAGGAACAATAGTCCTGGTGTTGATATGGATGAACAGTCTCAGGAACAATAGCCCTGGTGTTGATGTGAATGAACAGTCTCAGGATCAATAGTCCTGGTTTTGATGTGAATTTACAGTCTCAGGGACATTAGCCCTGGTTTTGATGTGAATGAACAGTATCAGGAACAATAGCCCTGGTGTTGATGTGAATGAACATTCTCAGGAACAATAGCCCTGGTGTTGATGTGAATGAACAGTCTCAGGATCAATCGTCCTGGTGTTGATGTGGATGAACAGTCTCAGGAACAATAGCCCTGGTGTTGATGTGAATGAACAGTCTCAGGAACAATAGCCCTGGTTTTGATGTGAATGAACAGTCTCAGGGTCAATAGTCCTGGTGTTGATGTGGATGAATAGTCTCAGGAACAATAGTCCTGGTTTTGACGTGAGTGAACAGTCTCAGGAACAATAGCCCTGGTTTTGATCTGAATGAAGAGTCTCAGGAAGAATAGTCCTGGTTTTGATGTGAATGCACAGTCTCAGGAACAATAGCCCTGGTTTTGATGTGAATGAACAGTCTCAGGAACAATAGCCCTGGTGTTGATGTGAATGAACAGTCTCAGGAACAACAGCCCTGGTGTTGATGCGAATGAACAGTCTCAGGAACAATAGCCCTGGTGTTGATGTGGATGAACAGTCTCAGGAGCAATAGTCCTGGTGTTGATGTGGATGAACAGTCTCAGGAACAATAGCCCTGGTGTTGATGTGGATGAACAGTCTCAGGAACAATAGTCCTGGTGTTGATGTGGATGAACAGTCTCAGGAACAATAACCCTGGTGTTGATGTGGGTGAACAGTGTCAGGGTCAATAGTCCTGGTGTTGATGTGGATGAACAGTCTCAGGAACAATAGCCCTGCTGTTGAAGTGGATGAACAATGTCAGGAACAATAGTCCTGGTGTTGAAGTGAATGAACAGTCTCAGGAACAATAGCCCTGGTGTTGATGTGGATGAACAGTCTCAGGAACAATAGTCCTGGTGTTGATGTGGATGAACAGTCTCAGGAACAATAGTCCTGGTGTTGATGTGGGTGAACAGTCTCAGGAACAATAGCCCTGGTGTTGATGTGAATGAACAGTCTCAGGAACAATAGCCCTGGTTTTCATGTGGATGATCAGTCTCAGGAACAATAGTCCTGGTTTTGATGTGAATGAGCAGTCTCAGGAACAACAGCCATGGTGTTGATGTGGTTGAAAAATCTCAGGAACAATAGCCCTGGTGATGATTTGGATGAACAGTCTCAGGAGGTACAACAGTCTGAGGTGCACAAAATCCTGAGAGGTGTAGACAGGGTGGATAGCAAGAAGCTTTTTCCCAGGTTGGGGGATTCAATTACTAGGGGTCACGAGTTCAAAGTGAGAGGAGAAATGTTTAGGGGGGATATGGTGAAAAGTTCTTTACGCAGAGGGTCTTGGGTGCCTGGAACGCGTTGCCAGCGGAGGTGGTAGACGCGGGCACGATAGCACCTTTTAAGATGTCTCGAAGATACATGAATGGGCAGGAGGCAAAGAGATATAGACCCTTAGAAAATAGGCGACATGTTTAGATAGAGGATCTGGATCGGCGAAGGCTTGGAGGGCTGAAGGGCCTGTTCCTGTGCTGTAATTTTCTTTGTTCTTTGTTCTTTGTCTCAGGAACAACAGCCCTGGTGGTTATGTGGATGAACAGTCTCAGGAAGAATACCCTGGTGTTGATGTGGATGAACAGTCTCAGGAACAATTGCCCTGGTGTTGATGTGGATGAACAGTCTCAGCAGCAATAGTTCTGGTGTTGATGTGGATGAATAGTCTCAGGAACAATAGCCCTGGTGTTGATGTGGGTGAACAGTGTCAGGGTCAATAGTCCTGGTGTTGATGTGGATGAACAGTCTCAGGAACAATAGTCCTGGTGTTGATGTGGGTGAACAGTCTCAGGAACAATAGCCCTGGTGTTGATGTGAATGAACAGTCTCAGGAACAATAGCCCTGGTTTTCATGTGGATGATCAGTCTCAGGAACAATAGTCCTGGTTTTGATGTGAATGAGCAGTCTCAGGAACAACAGCCATGGTGTTGATGTGGTTGAAAAATCTCAGGAACAATAGCCCTGGTGATGATTTGGATGAACAGTCTCAGGAGGTACAACAGTCTGAGGTGCACAAAATCCTGAGAGGTATAGACAGGGTGGATAGCAAGAAGCTTTTTCCCAGGTTGGGGGATTCAATTACTAGGGGTCACGAGTTCAAAGTGAGAGGGGAAATGTTTAGGGGGGATATGGTGAAAAGTTCTTTACGCAGAGGGTCTTGGGTGCCTGGAACGCGTTGCCAGCGGAGGTGGTAGACGCGGGCACGATAGCACCTTTTAAGATGTCTCGAAGATACATGAATGGGCAGGAGGCAAAGAGATATAGACCCTTAGAAAATAGGCGACATGTTTAGATAGAGGATCTGGATCGGCGAAGGCTTGGAGGGCTGAAGGGCCTGTTCCTGTGCTGTAATTTTCTTTGTTCTTTGTTCTTTGTCTCAGGAACAACAGCCCTGGTGGTTATGTGGATGAACAGTCTCAGGAAGAATACCCTGGTGTTGATGTGGATGAACAGTCTCAGGAACAATTGCCCTGGTGTTGATGTGGATGAACAGTCTCAGGAGCAATAGTCCTGGTGTTGATGTGGATGAACAGTCTCAGGAACAATAGCCCTGGTGTTGATGTGGGTGAACAGTGTCAGGGTCAATAGTCCTGGTGTTGATGTGGATGAACAGTCTCAGGAACAACAGCCCTGGTGTTGATGTGGATGAACAGTCTCAGGAACAACAGTCCTGGTGTTGATGAGGACGAACAGTCTCAGGAACAATAGCCCTGCTGTTGAAGTGGATGAACAATGTCAGGAACAATAGCCCTGGTGTTGAAGTTCATGAACAGTCTCAGGAACAATAGCCCTGGTGTTGATGTGGATGAACAGTCTCAGGAACAATAGTCCTGGTGTTGATGTGGATGAACAGTCTCAGGAACAATAGTCCTGGTGTTGATGTGGGTGAACAGTCTCAGGAAAAGTAGACCTGGTGTTGAAGTGCATGAACAGTCTCAGTATCAATAGTCCTGGTGTTGATGTGGATCAACAGTCTCAGAAACAATAGTCCTGGTGTTGATGTGGATGAACAGTCTCAGGAACAATAGTCCTGGTGTTGATGTGGGTGAACAGTCTCAGGAACAATAGTCCTGGTGTTGATGTGGATGAACAGTCTCAGGAACAATAGCCCTGGTTTTGATGTGAATGAACAGTCTCAGGAACAATAGTCCTGGTGTTGATGTGGATGAACAGTCTCAGGAACAATAGCCCTGGTTTTGATGTGAATGAACAGTCTCAGGAACAATAGCCCTGCGGTTGATGTGAATGAACAGTCTCAGGATCAATAGTCCTGTTGTTGATATGGATGAACAGTCTCAGGAACAATAGCCCTGGTGTTGATGTGAATGAACAGTCTCAGGATCAATAGTCCTGGTTTTGTTGTGAATTTACAGTCTCAGGGACATTAGCCCTGGTTTTGATGTGAATGAACAGTATCAGGAACAATAGCCCTGGTGTTGATGTGAATGAACAGTCTCAGGAACAATAGCCCTGGTTTTGATGTGAATGAACAGTCTCAGGATCAATAGCCCTGGTTTTGATGTGAATTTACAGTCTCAGGAACAATAGCCCTGGTGTTGATGTGAATGAACAGTCTCAGGAACAATAGCCCTGGTTTTGATCTGAATGAAGAGTCTCAGGAAGAATAGTTCTGGTTTTGATGTGAATGAACAGTCTCAGGAACAATAGCCCTGGTTTTGATGTGAATGAACAGTCTCAGGAACAATAGCCCTGGTGTTGATGTGAATAAACAGTCTCAGGAACAATAGCCCTGGTGTTGATGTGAATGAACGGTCTCAGGAACAATAGCCCTGGTGTTGATGTGAATGAACAGTCTCAGGATCAATAGTCCTGGTGTTGATGTGGATGAACAGACTCAGGATCAATAGTCCTGTTTTTGATGTGAATGAACAGTCTCAGGAACAATAGCCCTGGTTTTGATGTGAATGAACAGTCTCAGGATCAATAGTCCTGGTGTTGATGTGGATGAACAGACTCAGGAACCATAGTCCTGGTTTTGATGTGGATGATCAGTCTCAGGAACAATAGTCCTGGTTTTGATGTGAATAAGCAGTCTCAGGAACAATAGCCCTGGTGTTGATGTGGATGAAAAATCTGAGGAACAATAGCCCTGCTGTTGATGTGGTTGAAAAATCTCAGGAACAATAGCCCTGGTGTTGATTTGGATGAACAGTCTCAGGAAGTACAACAGTCTGAGGTGCACAAAATCCTGAGAGGTATAGACAGGGTGGATAGCAAGAAGCTTTTTCCCAGGGTGGGGGATTCAATTACTAGGGGTCACGAGTTCAAAGTGAGAGGGGAAAAGTTTAGGGGGGATATGCGTGGAAAGTTCTTTACGCAGAGGGTCTTGGGTGCCTGGAATGCGTTGCCAGCGGAGGTGGTAGACGCGGGCACGATAGCGCCTTTTAAGCTGTCTCTAAGATACATGAATGGGCAGGAAGCAAAGAGATATAGACCCTTAGAAAATAGGCGACATGTTTAGATAGAGGAGCTGGATCGGCGAAGGCTTGGAGGGCTGAAGGGCCTGTTCCTGTGCTGTAATTTTCTTTGTTCTTTGTTCTTTGTCTCAGGAACAACAGCCCTGGTGGTTATATGGATGAACAGTCTCAGGAAGAATACCCTGGTGTTGATGTGGATGAACAGTCTCAGGAACAATTGCCCTGGTGTTGATGTGGATGAACAGTCTCAGGAGCAATAGTCCTGGTGTTGATGTGGATGAACAGTCTCAGGAACAATAGCCCTGGTGTTGATGTGGGTGAACAGTGTCAGGGTCAATAGTCCTGGTGTTGATGTGGATGAACAGTCTCAGGAACAACAGCCCTGGTGTTGATGAGGACGAACAGTCTCAGGAACAATAGCCCTGCTGTTGAAGTGAATGAACAGTCTCAGGAACAATAGCCCTGGTGTTGATGTGGGTGAACAGTCTCAGGAACAATAGTCCTGGTGTTGATGTGGATCAACAGTCTCAGGAACAATAGTCCTGGTGTTGATGTGAATGAACAGTCTCAGGAACAATAGTCCTGGTGTTGATGTGGATCAACAGTCTCAGGAACAATAGTCCTGGTGTTGATGTGGATGAACAGTCTCAGGAACAACAGTCCTGGTGTTGATGTGCATGAACAGTCTCAGTATCAATAGTCCTGGTGTTGATGTGGATGATCAATGTCAGGAACAATAGTCCTGGTGTTGATGTGGATGAACAGTCTCAGGAACAATAGTCCTGGTGTTGATGTGAATGAACAGTCTCAGGAACAATAGTCCTGGTGTTGATGTGGATCAACAGTCTCAGGAATAATAGTCCTGGTGTTGATGTGGATGAACAGTCTCAGTATCAATAGTCCTGGTGTTGATGTGGGTGAACAGTCTCAGGAACAATAGCCCTGCTGTTGAAGTGAATGAACAGTCTCAGGAACAATAGCCCTGGTGTTGATGTGGGTGAACAGTCTCAGGAACAATAGTCCTGGTGTTGATGTGGATCAACAGTCTCAGGAACAATAGTCCTGGTGTTGATGTGAATGAACAGTCTCAGGAACAATAGTCCTGGTGTTGATGTGGATCAACAGTCTCAGGAACAATAGTCCTGGTGTTGATGTGGATGAACAGTCTCAGGAACAACAGTCCTGGTGTTGATGTGCATGAACAGTCTCAGTATCAATAGTCCTGGTGTTGATGTGGATGATCAATGTCAGGAACAATAGTCCTGGTGTTGATGTGGATGAACAGTCTCAGGAACAATAGTCCTGGTGTTGATGTGAATGAACAGTCTCAGGAACAATAGTCCTGGTGTTGATGTGGATCAACAGTCTCAGGAATAATAGTCCTGGTGTTGATGTGGATGAACAGTCTCAGTATCAATAGTCCTGGTGTTGATGTGGATCAACAGTCTCAGGAACAATAGTCCTGGTGTTGATGTGGATGAACAGTCTCAGGAACAATAGTCCTGGTTTTGATGTGAATGAACAGTCTCAGGAACAATAGTCCTGGTGTTGATGTGGATCAACAGTCTCAGGAACAATAGTCCTGGTGTTGATGTGGATGATCAATGTCAGGAACAATAGTCCTGGTGTTGATGTGGATGAACAGTCTCAGGAACAATAGTCCTGGTGTTGATGTGAATGAACAGTCTCAGGAACAATAGCCCTGGTGTTGATGTGCATGAACAGTCTCAGTATCAATAGTCCTGGTGTTGATGTGGATCAACAGTCTCGGGAACAATAGTCCTGGTGTTGATGTAGATGAACATTCTCAGGAACAATAGTCCTGGTGTTGATGTGAATGAACAGTCTCAGGAACAATAGTCCTGGTGTTGATGTGGATCAACAGTCTCAGGAACAATAGCCCTGGTGTTGATGTGCATGAACAGTCTCAGTATCAATAGTCCTGGTGTTGATGTGGATCAACAGTCTCAGGAACAATAGACCTGGTGTTGATGTGGATGAACAGTCTCAGGAACAATGGTCCTGGTGTTGATGTGGATGAACAGTCTCAGGAACAATAGCCCTGGTGTTAATGTGCATGAACAGTCTCAGTATCAATAGTCCTGGTGTTGATGTGGATCAACAGTCTCAGGAACAATAGACCTGGTGTTGATGTGGGTGAACAGTCTCAGGAACAATAGTCCTGGTGTTGATGTGGATGAACAGTCTCAGGAACAATAGCCCTTGTGTTGTCGTGGATGAACAGTCTCAGGAACAATAGCCCTGGTGTTGATGTGGATGAACAGTCTCAGGAACAATAGTCCTGGTGTTGATGTGGGTGAACAGTCTCAGGAACAATAACCCTGGTGTTGATGTGGATGAACAGTCTCAGGACCAATAGACCTGGTGTTGATGTGGTTGAAAAGTCTCAATAACAATAGCCCTGGTGCTGAAGTGGATGAACAGTCTCAGCAACAATTGCCCTTGTATTGATGTGGATGAACAATGTCAGGAACAATAGCCCTGGTGTTGAAATGGTTAAACATTTTCAGGGGCAATATTCCTGGTGTTGATGTGGATGAACAGTCACAGTATCAATTGCCCTGGTTTTGAAGTGGACGATCAGTCTCAAGAACAACAGTCCTGGTGTTGATGTGGGTGAACATTCTCAGGAACAATAGTCCTGGTTTTGATGTGAATGAACAGTCTTAGGAACAATAGTCCTGATGTCGATGTGGGTGAACAGTCTCAGGAACAATAGTCCTGGTGTTGATGTGGGTGAACAGTCTCAGGAACAATAGTCCTGGTGTTGATGTGGGTGAACAGTCTCAGGAACAATAGCCCTGGTGTTGATTTGGATGAACAGTCTCAGGAACAATAGTCCTGGTTTTGATGTGGATGATCAGTCTCAGGAACAATAGTCCTGGTTTTGATGTGAATAAGCAGTCTCAGGAACAATCGCCCTGGTGTTGATGTGGATGAAAAATCTGAGGAACAATAGCCCTGCTGTTGATGTGGTTGAAAAATCTCAGGAACAATAGCCCTGGTGTTGATTTGGATGAACAGTCTCAGGAAGTACAACAGTCTGAGGTGCACAAAATCCTGAGAGGTATAGACAGGGTGGATAGCAAGAAGCTTTTTCCCAGGGTGGGGGATTCAATTACTAGGGGTCACGAGTTCAAAGTGAGAGGGGAAAAGTTTAGGGGGGATATGCGTGGAAAGTTCTTTACGCAGAGGGTCTTGGGTGCCTGGAATGCGTTGCCAGCGGAGGTGGTAGACGCGGGCACGATAGCGCCTTTTAAGCTGTCTCTAAGATACATGAATGGGCAGGAAGCAAAGAGATCTAGACCCTTAGAAAATAGGCGACATGTTTAGATAGAGGAGCTGGATCGGCGAAGGCTTGGAGGGCTGAAGGGCCTGTTCCTGTGCTGTAATTTTCTTTGTTCTTTGTTCTTTGTCTCAGGAACAACAGCCCTGGTGGTTATATGGATGAACAGTCTCAGGAAGAATACCCTGGTGTTGATGTGGATGAACAGTCTCAGGAACAATTGCCCTGGTGTTGATGTGGATGAACAGTCTCAGGAGCAATAGTCCTGGTGTTGATGTGGATGAACAGTCTCAGGAACAATAGCCCTGGTGTTGATGTGGGTGAACAGTGTCAGGGTCAATAGTCCTGGTGTTGATGTGGATGAACAGTCTCAGGAACAACAGCCCTGGTGTTGATGAGGACGAACAGTCTCAGGAACAATAGCCCTGCTGTTGAAGTGAATGAACAGTCTCAGGAACAATAGCCCTGGTGTTGATGTGGGTGAACAGTCTCAGGAACAATAGTCCTGGTGTTGATGTGGATCAACAGTCTCAGGAACAATAGTCCTGGTGTTGATGTGAATGAACAGTCTCAGGAACAATAGTCCTGGTGTTGATGTGGATCAACAGTCTCAGGAACAATAGTCCTGGTGTTGATGTGGATGAACAGTCTCAGGAACAACAGTCCTGGTGTTGATGTGCATGAACAGTCTCAGTATCAATAGTCCTGGTGTTGATGTGGATGATCAATGTCAGGAACAATAGTCCTGGTGTTGATGTGGATGAACAGTCTCAGGAACAATAGTCCTGGTGTTGATGTGAATGAACAGTCTCAGGAACAATAGTCCTGGTGTTGATGTGGATCAACAGTCTCAGGAATAATAGTCCTGGTGTTGATGTGGATGAACAGTCTCAGTATCAATAGTCCTGGTGTTGATGTGGATCAACAGTCTCAGGAACAATAGTCCTGGTGTTGATGTGGATGAACAGTCTCAGGAACAATAGTCCTGGTTTTGATGTGAATGAACAGTCTCAGGAACAATAGTCCTGGTGTTGATGTGGATCAACAGTCTCAGGAACAATAGTCCTGGTGTTGATGTGGATGATCAATGTCAGGAACAATAGTCCTGGTGTTGATGTGGATGAACAGTCTCAGGAACAATAGTCCTGGTGTTGATGTGAATGAACAGTCTCAGGAACAATAGCCCTGGTGTTGATGTGCATGAACAGTCTCAGTATCAATAGTCCTGGTGTTGATGTGGATCAACAGTCTCAGGAACAATAGTCCTGGTGTTGATGTGGATGAACATTCTCAGGAACAATAGTCCTGGTGTTGATGTGAATGAACAGTCTCAGGAACAATAGTCCTGGTGTTGATGTGGATCAACAGTCTCAGGAACAATAGCCCTGGTGTTGATGTGCATGAACAGTCTCAGTATCAATAGTCCTGGTGTTGATGTGGATCAACAGTCTCAGGAACAATAGACCTGGTGTTGATGTGGATGAACAGTCTCAGGAACAATGGTCCTGGTGTTGATGTGGATGAACAGTCTCAGGAACAATAGCCCTGGTGTTGATGAGCATGAACAGTCTCAGTATCAATAGTCCTGGTGTTGATGTGGATCAACAGTCTCAGGAACAATAGACCTGGTGTTGATGTGGGTGAACAGTCTCAGGAACAATAGTCCTGGTGTTGATGTGGATGAACAGTCTCAGGAACAATAGCCCTTGTGTTGTCGTGGATGAACAGTCTCAGGAACAATAGCCCTGGTGTTGATGTGGATGAACAGTCTCAGGAACAATAGTCCTGGTGTTGATGTGGGTGAACAGTCTCAGGAACAATAACCCTGGTGTTGATGTGGATGAACAGTCTCAGGACCAATAGACCTGGTGTTGATGTGGTTGAAAAGTCTCAATAACAATAGCCCTGGTGCTGAAGTGGATGAACAGTCTCAGCAACAATTGCCCTTGTATTGATGTGGATGAACAATGTCAGGAACAATAGCCCTGGTGTTGAAATGGTTAAACATTTTCAGGGGCAATATTCCTGGTGTTGATGTGGATGAACAGTCACAGTATCAATTGCCCTGGTTTTGATGTGGACGATCAGTCTCAAGAACAACAGTCCTGGTGTTGATGTGGGTGAACAGTCTCAGGAACAATAGTCCTGGTTTTGATGTGAATGAACAGTCTTAGGAACAATAGTCCTGATGTTGATGTGGGTGAACAGTCTCAGGAACAATAGTCCTGGTGTTGATGTGGGTGAACAGTCTCAGGAACAATAGTCCTGGTGTTGATGTGGGTGAACAGTCTCAGGAACAATAGCCCTGGTGTTGATTTGGATGAACAGTCTCAGGAACAATAGTCCTGGTTTTGATGTGAATGAACAGTCTTAGGAACAATAGTCCTGATGTTGATGTGGGTGAACAGTCTCAGGAACAATAGTCCTGGTGTTGATGTGGGTGAACAGTCTCAGGAACAATAGTCCTGGTGTTGATGTGGGTGAACAGTCTCAGGAACAATAGCCCTGGTGTTGATTTGGATGAACAGTCTCAGGAAGTACAACAGTCTGAGGTGTACAAAATTATGAGAGGTATAGACAGGGTGGATAGCAAGAAGCTTTTTCCCAGGGTGGGGGATTCAATTACTAGGGGTCACGAGTTCAAAGTGAGAGGGGAAATGTTTAGGGGGGATATGCGTGGAAAGTTCTTTACGCAGATGGTGGTAGGTGCCTGGAACGCGTTGCCAGCGGAGGTGGTAGACGCGGGCACGATAGCGCCTTTTAAGATGTATCTAGACAGATACATGAATGGGCAGCAAGCAAAGAGATATAGATCGTTAGAAAATAGGCGACATGTTTAGATAGAGGATCTGGATCGGCGCTGGCTTGGAGGGCTGAAGGGCCTGTTCCTGTGCTGTAATTTTCATTGTTCTTTGTTCTTTGTCTGAGGAATAACAGCCTTGGTGGTTATGTGGATGAACAGTCTCAGGAAGAATACCCTGGTGTTGATGTGGATGAACAGTCTCAGGAACAATAGTCCTGGTGTTGATGTGGATGAACAGTCTCAGGAACAATAGTCCTGGTTTTGATGTGAATGAACAGTCTCAGGAACAATAGTCCTGATGTTGATGTGGGTGAACAGTCTCAGGAACAATAGTCCTGGTTTTGATGTGAATTTACAGTCTCAGGGACATTAGCCCTGGTGTTGATGTGAATGAACAGTCTCAGGAACAATAGCCCTGGTTTTGATCTGAATGAAGAGTCTCAGGAAGAATAGTCCTGGTTTTGATGTGAATGAACAGTCTCAGGAACAATAGCCCTGGTTTTGATGTGAATGAACAGTCTCAGGAACAATAGCCCTGGTGTTGATGTGAATAAACAGTCTCAGGAACAATAGTCCTGGTTTTGATGTGAATTTACAGTCTCAGGGACATTAGCCCTGGTGTTGATGTGAATGAACAGTCTCAGGAACAATAGCCCTGGTGTTGATGTGAATGAACAGTCTCAGGATCAATCGTCCTGGTGTTGATGTGGATGAACAGTCTCAGGAACAATAGCCCTGGTGTTGATGTGAATGAACAGCCTCAGGAACAATAGCCCTGGTTTTGATGTGAATGAACAGTCTCAGGATCAATAGTCCTGGTGTTGATGTGGATGAACAGTCTCAGGAACAATAGTCCTGGTGTTGATGTGGATGAACAGTCTCAGGAACAATAGCCCTGGTGTTGATGTGGATGAACAGTCCCAGGAACAATAGCCCTGGTTTTGATGTGAATAAACAGTCTCAGGAACAATAGCCCTGGTGTTGATGTGAATGAACAGTCTCAGGATCAATAGTCCTGGTGTTGATGTGGATGAACAGACTCAGGATCAATAGTCCTGTTTTTGATGTGAATGAACAGTCTCAGGAACAATAGCCCTGGTTTTGATGTGAATGAACAGTCTCAGGATCAATAGTCCTGGTGTTGATGTGGATGAACAGACTCAGGAACCATAGCCCTTGTGTTGTCGTGGATGAACAGTCTCAGGAACAATAGCCCTGGTGTTGATGTGGATGAACAGTCTCAGGAACAATAGTCCTGGTGTTGATGTGGGTGAACAGTCTCAGGAACAATAACCCTGGTGTTGATGTGGTTGAAAAATCTCAGGAACAATAGTCCTGGTGTTGATGTGGATGAACAGTCTCAGGAACAATAGCCCTTGTGTTGTCGTGGATGAACAGTCTCAGGAACAATAGCCCTGGTGTTGATGTGGATGAACAGTCTCAGGAACAATAGTCCTGGTGTTGATGTGGGTGAACAGTCTCAGGAACAATAACCCTGGTGTTGATGTGGATGAACAGTCTCAGGACCAATAGACCTGGTGTTGATGTGGTTGAAAAGTCTCAATAACAATAGCCCTGGTGCTGAAGTGGATGAACAGTCTCAGCAACAATTGCCCTTGTATTGATGTGGATGAACAATGTCAGGAACAATAGCCCTGGTGTTGAAATGGTTAAACATTTTCAGGGGCAATATTCCTGGTGTTGATGTGGATGAACAGTCACAGTATCAATTGCCCTGGTTTTGATGTGGACGATCAGTCTCAAGAACAACAGTCCTGGTGTTGATGTGGGTGAACAGTCTCAGGAACAATAGTCCTGGTTTTGATGTGAATGAACAGTCTTAGGAACAATAGTCCTGATGTTGATGTGGGTGAACAGTCTCAGGAACAATAGTCCTGGTGTTGATGTGGGTGAACAGTCTCAGGAACAATAGTCCTGGTGTTGATGTGGGTGAACAGTCTCAGGAACAATAGCCCTGGTGTTGATTTGGATGAACAGTCTCAGGAACAATAGTCCTGGTTTTGATGTGAATGAACAGTCTTAGGAACAATAGTCCTGATGTTGATGTGGGTGAACAGTCTCAGGAACAATAGTCCTGGTGTTGATGTGGGTGAACAGTCTCAGGAACAATAGTCCTGGTGTTGATGTGGGTGAACAGTCTCAGGAACAATAGCCCTGGTGTTGATTTGGATGAACAGTCTCAGGAAGTACAACAGTCTGAGGTGTACAAAATTATGAGAGGTATAGACAGGGTGGATAGCAAGAAGCTTTTTCCCAGGGTGGGGGATTCAATTACTAGGGGTCACGAGTTCAAAGTGAGAGGGGAAATGTTTAGGGGGGATATGCGTGGAAAGTTCTTTACGCAGATGGTGGTAGGTGCCTGGAACGCGTTGCCAGCGGAGGTGGTAGACGCGGGCACGATAGCGCCTTTTAAGATGTATCTAGACAGATACATGAATGGGCAGCAAGCAAAGAGATATAGATCGTTAGAAAATAGGCGACATGTTTAGATAGAGGATCTGGATCGGCGCTGGCTTGGAGGGCTGAAGGGCCTGTTCCTGTGCTGTAATTTTCATTGTTCTTTGTTCTTTGTCTGAGGAATAACAGCCTTGGTGGTTATGTGGATGAACAGTCTCAGGAAGAATACCCTGGTGTTGATGTGGATGAACAGTCTCAGGAACAATAGTCCTGGTGTTGATGTGGATGAACAGTCTCAGGAACAATAGTCCTGGTTTTGATGTGAATGAACAGTCTCAGGAACAATAGTCCTGATGTTGATGTGGGTGAACAGTCTCAGGAACAATAGTCCTGGTTTTGATGTGAATTTACAGTCTCAGGGACATTAGCCCTGGTGTTGATGTGAATGAACAGTCTCAGGAACAATAGCCCTGGTTTTGATCTGAATGAAGAGTCTCAGGAAGAATAGTCCTGGTTTTGATGTGAATGAACAGTCTCAGGAACAATAGCCCTGGTTTTGATGTGAATGAACAGTCTCAGGAACAATAGCCCTGGTGTTGATGTGAATAAACAGTCTCAGGAACAATAGTCCTGGTTTTGATGTGAATTTACAGTCTCAGGGACATTAGCCCTGGTGTTGATGTGAATGAACAGTCTCAGGAACAATAGCCCTGGTGTTGATGTGAATGAACAGTCTCAGGATCAATCGTCCTGGTGTTGATGTGGATGAACAGTCTCAGGAACAATAGCCCTGGTGTTGATGTGAATGAACAGCCTCAGGAACAATAGCCCTGGTTTTGATGTGAATGAACAGTCTCAGGATCAATAGTCCTGGTGTTGATGTGGATGAACAGTCTCAGGAACAATAGTCCTGGTGTTGATGTGGATGAACAGTCTCAGGAACAATAGCCCTGGTGTTGATGTGGATGAACAGTCCCAGGAACAATAGCCCTGGTTTTGATGTGAATAAACAGTCTCAGGAACAATAGCCCTGGTGTTGATGTGAATGAACAGTCTCAGGATCAATAGTCCTGGTGTTGATGTGGATGAACAGACTCAGGATCAATAGTCCTGTTTTTGATGTGAATGAACAGTCTCAGGAACAATAGCCCTGGTTTTGATGTGAATGAACAGTCTCAGGATCAATAGTCCTGGTGTTGATGTGGATGAACAGACTCAGGAACCATAGTCCTGGTTTTGATGTGGATGATCAGTCTCAGGAACAATAGTCCTGGTTTTGATGTGAATGAGCAGTCTCAGGAACAATAGCCCTGGTGTTGATGTGGATGAAAAATCTGAGGAACAATAGCCCTGGTGTTGATGTGGTTGAAAAATCTCAGGAACAATAGCCCTGGTGTTGATTTGGATGAACAGTCTCAGGAAGTACAACAGTCTGAGGTGCACAAAATCCTGAGAGGTATAGACAGGGTGGATAGCAAGAAGCTTTTTCACAGGGTGGGGGATTCAATTACTAGGGGTCACGAGTTCAAAGTGAGAGGGGAAAAGTTTAGGGGGGATATGCGTGGAAAGTTCTTTACGCAGAGGGTCTTGGGTGCCTGGAATGCGTTGCCAGCGGAGGTGGTAGACGCGGGCACGATAGCGCCTTTTAAGCTGTCTCTAAGATACATGAATGGGCAGGAAGCAAAGAGATATAGACCCTTAGAAAATAGGCGACATGTTTAGATAGAGGAGCTGGATCGGCGAAGGCTTGGAGGGCTGAAGGGCCTGTTCCTGTGCTGTAATTTTCTTTGTTCTTTGTTCTTTGTCTCAGGAACAACAGCCCTGGTGGTTATATGGATGAACAGTCTCAGGAAGAATACCCTGGTGTTGATGTGGATGAACAGTCTCAGGAACAATTGCCCTGGTGTTGATGTGGATGAACAGTCTCAGGAGCAATAGTCCTGGTGTTGATGTGGATGAACAGTCTCAGGAACAATAGCCCTGGTGTTGATGTGGGTGAACAGTGTCAGGGTCAATAGTCCTGGTGTTGATGTGGATGAACAGTCTCAGGAACAACAGCCCTGGTGTTGATGAGGACGAACAGTCTCAGGAACAATAGCCCTGCTGTTGAAGTGAATGAACAGTCTCAGGAACAATAGCCCTGGTGTTGATGTGGGTGAACAGTCTCAGGAACAATAGTCCTGGTGTTGATGTGGATCAACAGTCTCAGGAACAATAGTCCTGGTGTTGATGTGAATGAACAGTCTCAGGAACAATAGTCCTGGTGTTGATGTGGATCAACAGTCTCAGGAACAATAGTCCTGGTGTTGATGTGGATGAACAGTCTCAGGAACAACAGTCCTGGTGTTGATGTGCATGAACAGTCTCAGTATCAATAGTCCTGGTGTTGATGTGGATGATCAATGTCAGGAACAATAGTCCTGGTGTTGATGTGGATGAACAGTCTCAGGAACAATAGTCCTGGTGTTGATGTGTATGAACAGTCTCAGGAACAATAGTCCTGGTGTTGATGTGGATCAACAGTCTCAGGAATAATAGTCCTGGTGGTGATGTGGATGAACAGTCTCAGTATCAATAGTCCTGGTGTTGATGTGGATCAACAGTCTCAGGAACAATAGTCCTGGTGTTGATGTGGATGAACAGTCTCAGGAGCAATAGTCCTGGTGTTGATGTGGATGAACAGTCTCAGGAACAATAGTCCTGGTTTTGATGTGAATGAACAGTCTCAGGAACAATAGTCCTGATGTTGATGTGGGTGAACAGTCTCAGGAACAATTGTCCTGGTGTTGATGTGGGTGAACAGTCTCAGGAACAATTGTCCTGGTGTTGATGTGGATGAACAGTCTCAGGAACAATAGTCCTGGTGTTGATGTGGGTGAACAGTCTCAGGAACAATAGTCCTGGTGTTGATGTGGATGAACAGTCTCAGGAACAATAGTCCTGGTTTTGATGTGAATGAACAGTCTCAGGAACAATAGTCCTGATGTTGATGTGGGTGAACAGTCTCAGGAACAATTGTCCTGGTGTTGATGTGGATGAACAGTCTCAGGAACAATAGTCCTGGTGTTGATGTGGGTGAACAGTCTCAGGAACAATAGTCCTGGTGTTGATGTGGATGAACTGTCTCAGGATCAATAGCCCTGGTGTTGATGTGAATGAACAGTCTCAGGAACAATAGTCATGATGTTGATTGTGGTGAACAGTCTCAGGAACAATTGTCCTGGTGTTGATGTGGGTGAACAGTCTCAGGAACAATTGTCCTGGTGTTGATGTGGATGAACAGTCTCAGGAACAATAGTCCTGGTGTTGATGTGGGTGAACAGTCTCAGGAACAATAGTCCTGGTGTTGATGTGGATGAACAGTCTCAGGAACAATAGCCCTGGTGTTGATGTGGATGAACTGTCTCAGGAACAATAGTCCTGGTGTTGATGTGGATGAACAGTCTCAGGAACAATAGTCCTGGTGTTGATGTGGATGAACAGTCTCAGGAACAATAGTCCTGGTGTTGATGTGAATGAACAGTCTCAGGAACAATAGTCCTGGTGTTGATGTCGATCAACAGTCTCTGGATCAATAGTCCTGGTGTTGATGTGGATGAACAGTCTCAGGGACAATAGTCCTGGTGTTGATGTGGATGAACAGTCTCAGGAACAATAGTCCTGCTGTTGATGTGGATGAACAGTCTCAGGAACAATATTCCTGGTGTTGATGTGGATGAACAGTCTGAGGAACAATAGTCCTGATGTTGATGTGAATGAGCCATCTCAGGTACAATGGCCCTGGTGGGAAGCTGGGAACAATTCCAGTGCCGGGGACCAGCATGTGTGCTGGAGGTATCTCCAGCTGCAGTTCCTGGAAGCCCGGGTTTCAGAGCTCAAGCGGTGGCTGGGGGCATTGTGGAGCATCCATGAGTCAGAGAGTATCATGGAAACCACGTACAGAGAGTTGGTCACACCGCAGTCTCAGATTCCACAGGCAGAATGGTAATGGGTGACCACCAGGCAGAGCAAGAGTAGGCAGGCAGTGCAGGAATCTACTGTGGCTAATCCCCTGCAGAACAGGTATACTGCTTTGGATACTGTTGGGGGGAGAGGCCTCTCAGGGGAAAGCAGCAACCCAATTCGTTGCACCACGGTTGTCTCTGCTGCACAGAGGAGGAGTAATAAGTGTGGGAATGCAAACGTTCTGGAGGATTCAACTGTAAGGGGTTCAGATAGGCATTTCTGTGTCCACAAAAGAGATTCCAGGATGGTATGTTGCCTCCCTGGTGCTCGGGTCAAGAATGTCTTTGAGCGGTTACAGAATATTCTGAAGGGGGAGGGTGAACATCCAGTGGTCGAGTACACATTGGTACAAACGAGAGAGGTAAAAAAAAGGATGAGGTCCTAAAAGAAAATTATAGGGAGTTAGGAAGTAAGTTGAAAAGTAGGACCTCAAAGGTAGTGATCTCAAGATTACGACCAGTGCCACGTGCTAGTCAGAGTAGAAATAGCAGGATATATCGGATGAATACATGGTTGAAGAGTTGGTGTGAGGGGCAGGGTTTTAGATTCCTGGGGCATTGGGACCGGTTCTGGAAGAGGTGGGAACAGTACAAACTGGACGGGTGACACCTGGGCAGGACTGGGACTGATGTCCGAAGCGGAGTATTTGCTGGAGTGGTTGGGGAGGATTTAAACTAAAATGGCAGGGGGATGGGGACTTTTGCAAGGAGTCAGAGGAGGGGGGATCAAAGACAAGAACAAAAGACAGTAAGGGGAATAAGAAAAGTGATAGGCAGAGAAATCAAGCGCCAAAATCAAACAGGGCCAAAGTGAAAAATAGTGGGAAGAGGACAGGTAATGTTAAAGAGACAAGCCTTAAGGCTTTGTGCCTTAACGCGTGGAGCATTCACAATAAAGTGGATGAATTAATCGCGCAAATAGATGTAAACAGGTATGATATAATCAGGATTACGGAGACATGGCTGCGGGGTGACCAGGGATGGGAAATGAACATCCAGGAGTATTTAGTATTTAGGAAGGACAGAGTAAAAGCAAAAGGCGGTGGAGTTGCATTGTTGGTTAAAGAGGAAATTAACGCAATCGTGTGGAAAGATATTAGCTCTGACGATGTGGAATCTGTATGTGTAGAGCGGGGAAACACTAAGGGGCCAAAAACGTTAGTGGGGGTTATATACAGACCCCCAAGCCAGAGTGGTGATGTTGGGAATGGCATTAAACAGGATATTCGAGACGCATGCGATAAAGAAACGTCTGTAATTATGGGTGACTTTGATCTGTATATAGAATGGGCAAATCAAATTAGTAACAATACCGTAGAGGAAGAATTCATGGAGTGCATATGGGATGGTTTTCTGGACCAATATGTTGAGGAACCAACTGGAGAACAGGCCATCCTAGACTGGGTATTGTGTAATGAGAGAGGAATAATTGACAATCTAGTGGTGCGAGATCCCTTGCAGATGAGCGACCATAATATGATAGAATTCTACATCAAGATGGAGAGTGACGTAGTTGATTCTGAGACCAGGGTCCTGAATCTTAATAAAGGAAACTACGAAGGTATGAGGCGCGGGTTGGCTGTGATCAATTGGGATACGTAAAGGTATGATGGTGGATAGGCAATGGCAAACTTTCAAAGAGCGCATGGATGAACTGCAACAATTGTTTATTCCTGTCTGGCGCAAAAGTAAAATGGGAAAAGTAGCCAAACCATGGCTTCCAAGGGAAATTAAAGATAACATTAGATCCAAGGAAGAGGCATACAAATTCACCAGAAAAAAACAACAGACCTGAGGATGGGGAACAGTTTAGAATTCAACAAAGGAGGACCAAGGGATTGATTAAGAAGGGAAAAATGGAGTACGAGAGTAAGCTTGCGGGGAACATAAAAACTGACTGTAAAAGTTTCTATAGGTATTTGAAGAGAAAAAGATTAGTGAAGACTAATGTAGGTCTCTTTCAGTCAGAAACAGGGGAATTTATTATGGGGAACAAAGAAATAGCTGACCAACTGAATGCATACTTTGGTTCTGTCTTCACAAAGGAGGACACAAATATCATACCAGAAATGTTTGGGAACACAGGGCTTAGTGAGAGAGAGGAACTGAAGGAAATCAGTATTAGTAGAGAAATGGTGTTGGGGAAATTGATGGGATTGAAGGCCGATAAATCCCCAGGGCCTGATAATCTACATCCCAGAGTACTTAAGGAAGTGACGCTAGAAAGAATGGATGGTGGTCATCTTCCAAGATTCGACTGACTCTGGAACAGTTCCTACAGATTGAAGGGTAGCTAATGTAACCTCATTATTTATAAAGCGAGGTAGAGAGAAAACAGGAAAGTATAGACCAGTCAGCCTGACGTCAGTAGTGGGGAAAATTCTAGAGTCCATTATCACAGATTTTATCGCAGAGCACTTGGTGAACAGTGGTAGAATCGGATAGAGTCAGCATGGATTTACGAAAGGGAAATCATGCTCGACAAATCTACTAGAATTCTTCGAGGATGTAACTAGTAGAGTTGATGAGGGGGAGCCAGTGGATGTGGTTTATTTGGACTTTCAGAAGGCTTTCGACAAAGTCCCCATAAGAGATTAGCGTGTAAAATTAAAGTGCATGGGATTGGAGGTAGTGTATTGCGATGGATAGAAAATTGGTTGGTGGACAGGAATCAAAGAGTACGGATAAATGGGTCTTTTTCCAAATGGCAGGCAGTGACTAGTGGGGTACCGCAGGGATCGGTGCTTGGACCCCAGCTATTCATAATATATATTAATGATTTAGATGAGGGAACTAAATGTAATATCTCCAAATTTGCAGATGACACAAAACTGGGTGGGAGGGTGAGTTGTGAGGAGGATGCAGAGAGGCTTCAGGATGATTTGGACAAGTTAAGTGAGTGGGCTAATGCCTGGCAGATGCAGTATAATGTGGATAAATGTGAGGTTATCCACTTTGATCGCAAAAACAGGAAGGCAGATTATTATCAGAACGTCTATAAACTGAGAGAAAGGAATACACAACGAGACCTGAAGGTAAGCATGCAGGTGCAACAGGCCGCAAAAAAAGGCAAATAGTGAGAGGATTCGAGTATAGGAGCAGGGATTTGATTTTTGATTTTGATCTGATTTACAGCACTGAAACAGCCCTTTGGCCCACCGAGTCTGTGCCAACCATTAACCAACCATTTATACTAATCCTACACTAATCCCATATTCCTACCACATCCTCACCTGTCCCTATATTCCCCTATCACCTACTTATTCTAGGGGCAATTTATAATGGCCAATTTACCTATCAACTTGCAAGTCTTTTGGCTGTGGGAGGAAACCGGAGCACCCGTAGGAAACCCACGCAGTCACAGGGAGAACTTGCAAACTCCACACAGGCAGTACCCAGAATTGAACCTGGGTCGCTGGAGCTGTGAGGCTGCAGTGCTAACCACTGCTCCACTGTGCCGCCCTTGCTGTCTTGCTGCAATTATACAGGGCCTTGGTGAGGCCACGCCTGGAATATTGTGTGAAGTTTTGGTCTCCTTATCTGAGGAAGAATGTTCTTCCTCTAGAGGGAGTCCAGCGAAGGTTTACCAGACTGATTCCTGGGATGGCGGGACTGACGTGTGAGGAGAGATTGAGTTGGTTAGGATTATATTCGCTGGAGTTCAGAACAGTGAGGGGGGATCACATAGAAACATATAAAATTGTAACAGGACTTGACAGGGTAGATGCAGGAAGGATGTTCCCAATGGTGGGGGAGTCCAGAACCAGCGGTCATAGTCTGAGGATACAGGGTAAACCGTTTAGGACTGAGATGAGGAGAAATTTCTTCACCCAGAGAGTGGTGAGCCTGTGGAATTCACTACCACAGAAATCAGTTGAGGCCAAAACATTGTATGTTTTCAAGAAGGAGTTAGATAGAGCTCTTGGGGCGAAAGGGCTCAAAGGATAGGGGCGGAAAGCCGGAACAGGTTACTGAGTTGGATGATCAGCCATGATCATAGTGAATGGCGGAGAAGGCTTGAAGGGCCGAATGGCCTACTCCTGCTCCTATTTTCTATGTGTCTATTACCGGGTCGCCATACTGCTGGGTGACATTACCAGGTGGCCCTACTGCTGGGTGACATTACCAGGTGGCCCTACTCCTGGGTGACGTTACCGAGTGGCAATACTGCTGGGTGACATTACCGGGTGACCATACTGCTGGGTGACATTACAGAGTGGCCATTCTGCTGGGTGACATTACTGGGTGACCATACTGCTGGGTGACATTACCGGGTGGCCATACTGCTGGGTGACGTTACAAAGTAGCCATACTGCTGGGTGACGTGGGTCTCATGTATCGTGATTGCCTGCTCTGCTCTGCAGAACTTCTCCCTGCAGAGTGGGGAGGCTTTGAATGAAGAGCACATGATTGACCGCTGGTCCTCAATCGATGAGGAAGATGCGGAGGAGACTAATGAGTAGGCGGCACTGGATCTTGTACCCCTTACACCAGAGGCCAGGTACATTGAGAGATGGGCCAAGGAGGGGAGAGACAATCTCATACTTACCCACTTCCATCCACCATGACGGCCTCTCAAAGTGAACTCAATAAAGACTCACATAAATGGATTCAGTCAATCGCCTCCTTTCTCTTTGGGTTCCCAGCCAAGCGCCCAGCTTAACCACGTGCTTTGACCCATCTGAGACACTTACCAAAGGAGGGCTGTGCCTACACTGGCTGCACAATGAGGCAGCAGCTCACAATCAAGGCATGACAGGATAAGCATTTTCCACAACGAATGTCAAGTTCAATAACAAAATAAATTAATTGCACAAAAGAAATGGAACATGTCAAACACCCCTGAAACCTCAAGTGTGTCTAGGTTGTTTTCTTTACACATTTGAATGTTTCTACAAGGTGTGAATGCAGCACCAGCAGCTGTGATGGAGGCAGGCTGCTGACCAGGCGGCCCCTTGGTTTGGGATGACTTCAGCAGACGTCCTCTGGCTGCAGGACGACTCGGGGGTCCCTGGATATCAGGCAAAGCTATGCAACAAAATCAAAAAAAAACAAAGACTGCCCAGTCTCCAACATGGTTGTGTGAGCATCTCCAGCTGACTGGTGATGGAGCAGCGATGTGAACTGGTGAATCAGATTGGCAACCTGCAAAATCCAGAAGTTATTCTGGCTTAGATCAATGTAGATCAGCCACTGGTCAGTGTTGATACTGAGGAGCTGAGTGTATATCACTCAATGGTCAGGGTGGAAACCGGGGAGCTGAGTGTAGATCAGCCACTGGTCAGTGTTGATACTGAGGAGCTGAGTGTATATCACTCAATGGTCAGGGTGGAAACCGGGGAGCTGAGTGTAGATCAGCACTGGTCAGGGTGGATACCGAGCAGCTGAGTGTATATCACTGACTGGTCATTGTGGATACCGAGCAGCTGAGTGTATATCACTCACTGGTCATTGTGGATACCGAACAGCTGAGTGTATATCACTCACTGCTAAGTGTGCATACTGGAGAACTGAGTGTAGATTAGTCAATGTTCAGCGTCGATACTGGGCAGGTAAGTGCAGATCAGACACTAATCAGTGTGGAGACCGAGCAGCTGAGTGTAGATCAGCCACTGGTCAGTGTTGATACCGAGCAGCTGAGTGTAGATCAGCCACTGGTCAGTGTGGATACCGAGCAGCTGAGTGTAGATCAGCCACTGGTCAGTGTGGATACCGAGCAGCTGAGTGTAGATCAGCCACTGGTCAGTGTGGTTACCGAGCAGCTGAGTGTAGATCAGCCACTGGTCAGTGTGGATACCGAGCAGCTGAGTGTAGATCAGCCACTGGTCAGTGTGGTTACCGAGCAGCTGAGTGTAGATCAGCCACTGGTCAGTGTGGTTACCGAGCAGCTGAGTGTAGATCAGCCACTGGTCAGTGTGGTTACCGAGCAGCTGAGTGTAGATCAGCCACTGGTCAGTGTGGTTACCGAGCAGCTGAGTGTAGATCAGCCACTGGTCAGTGTGGTTACCGAGCAGCTGAGTGTAGATCAGCCACTGGTCAGTGTGGTTACCGAGCAGCTGAGTGTAGATCAGCCACTGGTCAGGGTGGATAACGAGCATCTGAGTGCAGATCAGTCACTGCTCAGGGTGGAAACCGGAGAGCTGAGTGTAGATCTGTCACTGGTCAGTGTGGATACCGAGCATCTGAGGGTAGATCATTCACAGGTCAGTGTGATCAATAAGCAGCTGAGTGTAGATCAGCCACTGGGCAGGGCGGATACTGGGCAACAGTGTGTAGATCAGCCACTGGTCAGGGTGGAAAATGGGAAGGTGAGTGTAGATCAGCTGCTGGTCAGTGTGCATATTGGACAGCTGAGTGTATTAGTTTAGAGATACAGCACTGAAACAGGCCCCTTCGGCCCACCGAGTCTGTGCCGACCATCAACCACACATTTATACTAATCCTACACTAATCCCATATTCCTACCACATCCCCACCGGTCCCTATATATTTCCCTACCACCTACCTATACTAGGGGCAATTTTATAATGGCCAATTAACCTATCAACCTGCAAGTCTTTGGCATGTGGGAAGAAACCGGAGCACCCGGAGGAAACCCGCGCAGACACAGGGAGAACTTGCAAACTCCGCACAGGCAGTACCCAGAATCGAACCCGGGTCCCTGGAGCTGTGAGGCTGCGGTGCTAACCACTGCGCCACTGGTCAGGGTAGATACTGGGCAACTGAGTGTAGATCAGCCACTGGTCAGGGTGGATACTGGGCAGCAGAATGTCCATCAGCCACTGCAAAGGGTGGATACCAAGTTGCTCAGTGTAGGTCAGACACTGTTCAGGGTGGATACTGGGCAGCTGAGTATAGATTAGCCGCTGGTCAGGGTGGATACTGGGCAGCTGAGTATAGATAAGCCGCTGGTCAGGGTGGATACTGGGCAGCTGAGTATAGATAAGCCGCTGGTCAGGGTGGATACTGGGCAGCTGAGTATAGATCAGCCACTGGTCAGGGTGGATACTGGGCAGCTGAGTGTAGATCAGCCACTGGTCAGGGTGGATACTGGGTAGCTGAGTTTACATCAGCCACTGGTCAGGGTGGATACTGGGCAGCTGAGTGTAGATCAGCCACTGGTCAGGGTGGATACTGGGTAGCTGAGTTTACATCAGCCACTGGTCAGGGTGGATACTGGGCAGCTGAGTGTAGATCAGCCACTGGTCAGGGTGGATACTGGGCAGCTGAGTATAGATCAGCCACTGGTCAGGGTGGATACTGGGCAGCTCATTGTAGATCAGCCATGGGTCAGGGTGGATACTGGGCAACTGAGTGTAGCTCAGTCACTGGTCAGAGTGGATACCGAGCAGCTGAGTTTAGATCAGCCACTGGTCATGGTGGATACCGAGCAGCTCAATGCAGATCAGACAATGGTCTGGGTGGATACTGTGCCAATGAGTGTAGATCTGTCACTGGTCAGAGTGGATACCGAGCAGCTGACTGTAGATCAGCCACTGGTCAGGGTGGATACTGGGCAGTTGAGTGTCGATCAGCCACTGGTCAGAGTGGATGCTGGGCAACTGAGTGTAGATCAGCCACTGGTCAGGGTGGATACTGGGTAGCTGAGTTTACATCAGCCACTGGTCAGGGTGGATACTGGGCAGCTGAGTATAGATCAGCCGCTGGTCAGGGTGGATACTGGGTAGCTGAGTTTACGTCAGCCACTGGTCAGAGTGGATACCGAGCAGCTGAGTTTAGATCAGCCACTGGTCATGGTGGATACCGAGCAGCTCAATGCAGATCAGTCAATGGTCAGGGAGGATACTGAGCTGTTGAGTGTAGATCAGCCACTGGTCAGGGTGGAAAATGGGAAGGTGAGTGTAGATCAACTGCTGGTCAGGGTGGAAAATGGGCAGGTGAGTGTAGATCAGCTGCTGGTCAGTGTGCATATTGGACAGCTGAGTGTATTAGTTTAGAGATACAGCACTGAAACAGGCCCCTTCGGCCCACCGAGTCTGTGATGACCATCAACCACACATTTATACTAATCCTACACTAATCCCATATTCCTACCACATCCCCACCTGTCCCTATATTTCCCTACCACCGACCCATACTAGGCGCAATTTTATAATGGCCAATTAACCTATCAACCTGCAAGTCTTTGGCATGTGGGAAGAAACCGGAGCACCCGGAGGAAACCCGCGCAGACACAGGGAGAACTTGCAAACTCCGCACAGGCAGTACCCAGAATCGAACCCGGGTCCCTGGAGCTGTGAGGCTGCGGTGCTAACCACTGCGCCACTGGTCAGGATAGATACTGGGCAACTGAGTGTAGATCAGCCACTGGTCAGGGTGGATACTGGGCAGCTGAATGTCCATCAGCCACTGCAAAGGGTGGATACCAAGTTGCTCAGTGTAGGTCAGACACTGTTCAGGGTGGATACTGGGCAGCTGAGTATAGATCAGCCACTGGTCAGGGTGGATACTGGGCAGCTGAGTATAGATTAGCCGCTGGTCAGGGTGGATACTGGGCTGCTGAGTATAGATTAGCCGCAGGTCAGGGTGGATACTGGGCAGCTGAGTATAGATTAGTCACTGGTCAGGGTGGATACTGGGCAGCTGAGTATAGATTAGTCACTGGTCAGGGTGGATACTGGGCAGCTGAGTATAGATTAGCCGCTGGTCAGGGTGGATACTGGGCAGCTGAGTATAGATCAGACACTGGTCAGGGTGGATACTGGGCAGCTGAGTATAGATTAGTCACTGGTCAGGGTGGATACTGGGTAGCTGAGTATAGATAAGCCGCTGGTCAGGGTGGATACTGGGCAGCTGAGTATAGATCAGCCACTGGTCAGGGTGGATACTGGGCAGCTGAGTATAGATTAGCCGCTGGTCAGGGTGGATACTGGGCAGCTGAGTATAGATCAGACACTGGTCAGGGTGGATACTGGGCAGCTGAGTATTGATTAGTCACTGGTCAGGGTGGATACTGGGCAGCTGAGTATAGATTAGTCACTGGTCAGGGTGGATACTGGGCAGCTGAGTATAGATTAGTCACTGGTCAGGGTGGATACTGGGCAGCTGAGTATAGATTAGTCACTGGTCAGGGTGGATACTGGGCAGCTGAGTATAGATTAGCCGCTGGTCAGGGTGGATACTGGGCAGCTGAGTATAGACTAGCCGCTGGTCAGGGTGGATACTGGGCAGCTGAGTATAGATTAGTCACTGGTCAGGGTGGATACTGGGCAGCTGAGTATAGATTAGTCACTGGTCAGGGTGGATACTGGGTAGCTGAGTATAGATAAGCCGCTGGTCAGGGTGGATACTGGGCAGCTGAGTATAGATCAGCCACTGGTCAGGGTGGATACTGGGCAGCTGAGTATAGATTAGCCGCTGGTCAGGGTGGATACTGGGCAGCTGAGTATAGATTAGCCGCTGGTCAGGGTGGATACTGGGCAGCTGAGTATAGATTAGTCACTGGTCAGGGTGGATACTGGGCAGCTGAGTTTTGATTAGTCACTGGTCAGGGTGGATACTGGGCAGCTGAGTATAGATTAGCCACTGGTCAGGGTGGATACTGGGCAGCTGAGTTTACATCAGCCACTGGTCAGGGTGGATACTGGGCAACTGAGTGTAGATCAGCCACTGGTCAGAGTGGATACCGAGCAGCTGAGTGTAGATCAGCCACAGGTCAATGTGGATACGGGGCAGCTGAGTGCAGATCAGTCAATGGTCAGGGAGGATACTGAGCAGCTGAGTGCAGATCAGCCACTGGTCAGAGTGGATACCGAGCAGCTGAGTATAGATCAGCCACTGGTCATGGTGGATACCGAGCAGCTCAATGCAGATCAGACAATGGTCTGGGTGGATACTGTGCCAATGAGTGTAGATCTGTCACTGGTCAGGGTGGATACTGAGCAGCTCAGTGCAGATCAGCCACTGGGCAGGGCGGATACTGGGCAACAGTGTGTAGATCAGCCACTGGTCAGGGTGGATACTGGGCAGCTGAGTGTAGATCAGCCACTGGTCAGGGTGGATACTGGGTAGCTGAGTTTACATCAGCCACTGGTCAGGGTGGATACTGGGCAGCTGAGTGTAGATCAGCCACTGGTCAGGGTGGATACTGGGCAGCTGAGTATAGATCAGCCACTGGTCAGGGTGGATACTGGGCAGCTGAGTGTAGATCAGCCACTGGTCAGGGTGGATACTGGGTAGCTGAGTTTACATCAGCCACTGGTCAGGGTGGATACTGGGCAGCTGAGTGTAGATCAGCCACTGGTCAGGGTGGATACTGGGCAGCTGAGCATAGATCAGCCACTGGTCAGGGTGGATACTGGGTAGCTGAGTTTACATCAGCCACTGGTCAGGGTGGATACTTGGCAGCTCATTGTAGATCAGCCATGGGTCAGGGTGGATACTGGGCAACTGAGTGTAGATCAGTCACTGGTCAGAGTGGATACCGAGCAGCTGAGTTTAGATCAGCCACTGGTCATGGTGGATACCGAGCAGCTCAATGCAGATCAGACAATGGTCTGGGTGGATACTGTGCCAATGAGTGTAGATCTGCCACTGGTCAGAGTGGATACCGAGCAGCTGACTGTAGATCAGCCACTGGTCAGGGTGGATACCGAGCAGCTGACTGTAGATCAGCCACTGGTCAGGGTGGATACTGGGCAGCTGAGTATAGATCAGCCGCTGGTCAGGGTGGATACTGGGCAGCTGAGTATAGATCAGCCGCTGGTCAGGGTGGATACTGGGTAGCTGAGTTTACATCAGCCACTGGTCAGGGTGGATACTGGGCAGCTGAGTTTACGTCAGCCACTGGTCATGGTGGATACCGAGCAGCTCAATGCAGATCAGTCAATGGTCAGGGAGGATACTGAGCTGTTGAGTGTAGATCAGCCACTGGTCAGGGTGGAAAATGGGAAGGTGAGTGTAGATCAACTGCTGGTCAGGGTGGAAAATGGGCAGGTGAGTGTAGATCAGCTGCTGGTCAGTGTGCATATTGGACAGCTGAGTGTATTAGTTTAGAGATACAGCACTGAAACAGGCCCCTTCGGCCCACCGAGTCTGTGACAACCATCAACCACACATTTATACTAATCCTACACTAATCCCATATTCCTACCACATCCCCACCTGTCCCTATATTTCCCTACCACCGACCCATACTAGGCGCAATTTTATAATGGCCAATTAACCTATCAACCTGCAAGTCTTTGGCATGTGGGAAGAAACCGGAGCACCCGGAGGAAACCCGCGCAGACACAGGGAGAACTTGCAAACTCCGCACAGGCAGTACCCAGAATCGAACCCGGGTCCCTGGAGCTGTGAGGCTGCGGTGCTAACCACTGCGCCACTGGTCAGGATAGATACTGGGCAACTGAGTGTAGATCAGCCACTGGTCAGGGTGGATACTGGGCAGCTGAATGTCCATCAGCCACTGCAAAGGGTGGATACCAAGTTGCTCAGTGTAGGTCAGACACTGTTCAGGGTGGATACTGGGCAGCTGAGTATAGATTAGTCACTGGTCAGGGTGGATACTGGGTAGCTGAGTATAGATAAGCCGCTGGTCAGGGTGGATACTGGGCAGCTGAGTATAGATCAGCCACTGGTCAGGGTGGATACTGGGCAGCTGAGTATAGATAAGCCGCTGGTCAGGGTGGATACTGGGCAGCTGAGTATAGATTAGCCGCTGGTCAGGGTGGATACTGGGCAGCTGAGTATAGATTAGTCACTGGTCAGGGTGGATACTGGGCAGCTGAGTATAGATTAGTCACTGGTCAGGGTGGATACTGGGCAGCTGAGTATAGATTAGCCGCTGGTCAGGGTGGATACTGGGCAGCTGAGTATAGATTAGTCACTGGTCAGGGTGGATACTGGGCAGCTGAGTATAGATTAGTCACTGGTCAGGGTGGATACTGGGCAGCTGAGTATAGATTAGTCACTGGTCAGGGTGGATACTGGGCAGCTGAGTATAGATTAGCCGCTGGTCAGGGTGGATACTGGGCAGCTGAGTATAGATCAGACACTGGTCAGGGTAGATACTGGGCAGCTGAGTTTTGATTAGTCACTGGTCAGGGTGGATACTGGGCAGCTGAGTATAGATTAGCCACTGGTCAGGGTGGATACTGGGCAGCTGAGTTTACATCAGCCGCTGGTCAGGGTGGATACTTGGCAGCTCATTGTAGATCAGCCATGGGTCAGGGTGGATACTGGGCAACTGAGTGTAGATCAGCCACTGGTCAGAGTGGATACCGAGCAGCTGAGTATAGATCAGCCACTGGTCATGGTGGATACCGAGCAGCTCAATGCAGATCAGACAATGGTCTGGGTGGATACTGTGCCAATGAGTGTAGATCTGTCACTGGTCAGAGTGGATACCGAGCAGCTGAGTGTAGATCAGCCACAGGTCAATGTGGATACGGGGCAGCTGAGTGCAGATCAGTCAATGGTCAGGGAGGATACTGAGCAGCTGAGTGCAGATCAGCCACTGGTCAGGGTGGATACTGAGCAGCTCAGTGCAGATCAGCCACTGGGCAGGGCGGATACTGGGCAACAGTGTGTAGATCAGTCACTGGTCAGGGTGGAAAATGGGCAGGTGAGTGTAGATCAGCTGCTGGTCAGTGTGCATATTGGACAGCTGAGTGTATTAGTTTAGAGATACAGCACTGAAACAGGCCCCTTCGGCCCACCGAGTCTGTGACAACCATCAACCACACATTTATACTAATCCTACACTAATCCCATATTCCTACCACATCCCCACCGGTCCCTATATATTTCCCTACCACCTACCCTTACTAGGCGCAATTTTATAATGGCCAATTAACCTATCAACCTGCAAGTCTTTGGCATGTGGGAAGAAACCGGAGCACCCGGAGGAAACCCGCGCAGATACAGGGAGAACTTGCAAACGCAGCACAGGCAGTACCCAGAATCGAACCCGGGTCCCTGGAGCTGTGAGGCTGCGGTGCTAACCACTGCGCCACTGGTCAGGATAGATACTGGGCAACTGAGTGTAGATCAGCCACTGGTCAGGGTGGATACTGGGCAGCTGAATGTCCATCAGCCACTGCAAAGGGTGGATACCAAGTTGCTCAGTGTAGGTCAGACACTGTTCAGGGTGGATACTGGGCAGCTGAGTATAGATCAGTCACTGGTCAGAGTGGATACCGAGCAGCTGAGTTTAGATCAGCCACTGGTCAGGGTGGATACTGGGCAGCTCATTGTAGATCAGCCATGGGTCAGGGTGGATACTGGGCAACTGAGTGTAGATCAGTCACTGGTCAGAGTGGATACCGAGCAGCTGAGTTTAGATCAGCCACTGGTCAGGGTGGATACCGAGCAGCTCAATGCAGCTCAGACAATGGTCTGGGTGGATAATGTGCCAATGAGTGTAGATCAGCCACTGGTCAGTGCGCATTTTGGGCAGCTGAGTGTAGATCAGTCACTGGTCAGGGTGGATACTGGGCAGTTGAGTGTCGATCAGCCACTGGTCAGAGTGGATGCTGGGCAACTGAGTGTAGATCAGCCACTGGTCAGGGTGGATAGCGAGCAGCTGAGTGTAGATCAGCCACTGGGCAGGGCGGATACTGGGCAACAGTGTGTAGATCAGCCACTGGTCAGTGCGCATATTGGGCAGCTGGGTGTAGATCAGCCACTGGTCAGGGTGGATACTGAGCAGCTGAATGTCCATCAGCCACTGCAAAGGGTGGATACCAAGTTGCTCAGTGTAGGTCAGACACTGTTCTGGGTGGATACTGGGTAGCTGAGTATAGATTAGCCGCTGGTCAGGGTGGATACTGGGCAACTGTGTGTTGATCAGCCACTGATAAGGGTGGATACTGGGCAGCTGAGTTTACATCAGCCACTGGTCAGAGTGGATACCGAGCAGCTGAGTATAGATCAGCCACTGGTCATGGTGGATACCGAGCAGCTCAATGCAGATCAGACAATGGTCTGGGTGGATACTGTGCCAATGAGTGTAGATCTGTCACTGGTCAGAGTGGATACCGAGCAGCTGACTGTAGATCAGCCACTGGTCAGGGTGGATACTTGGCAGCTGAGTTTACATCAGCCACTGGTCAGGGTGGATACTGGGCAGCTGAGTTTACATCAGCCACTGGTCAGAGTGGATACTGAGCAGCTGAGTATAGATCAGCCACTGGTCATGGTGGATACCGAGCAGCTCAATGCAGATCAGACAATGGTCTGGGTGGATACTGTGCCAATGAGTGTAGATCTGTCACTGGTCAGAGTGGATGCCGAGCAGCTGACTGTAGATCAGCCACAGGTCAATGTGGATACGGGGCAGCTGAGTGTAGATCAGCCACTGGGCAGGGTTGATACTGAGCAGCTCAGTGCAGATCAGCCACTGGGCAGGGCGGATACTGGGCAACAGTGTGTAGATCAGCCACTGGGCAGGGTGGAAAATGGGAAGGTGAGTGTAGATCAACTGCTGGTCAGGGTGGAAAATGGGCAGGTGAGTGTAGATCAGCTGCTGGTCAGTGTGCATATTGGACAGCTGAGTGTATTAGTTTAGAGATACAGCACTGAAACAGGCCCCTTCGGCCCACCGAGTCTGTGACGACCATCAACCACACATTTATACTAATCCTACACTAATCCCATATTCCTACCACATCCCCACCGGTCCCTATATATTTCCCTACCACCTACCTATACTAGGCGCAATTTTATAATGGCCAATTAACCTATCAACCTGCAAGTCTTTGGCATGTGGGAAGAAACCGGAGCACCCGGAGAAAACCCGCGCAGACACAGGGAGAACTTGCAAACTCCGCACAGGCAGTACCCAGAATCGAACCCGGGTCCCTGGAGCTGTGAGGCTGCGGTGCTAACCACTGCGCCACTGGTCAGGATAGATACTGGGCAACTGAGTGTAGATCAGCCACTGGTCAGGGTGGATACTTGGCAGCTCATTGTAGATCAGCCATGTGTCAGGGTGGATACTGGGCAGCTGAGTTTAGATCAGCCACTGGTCAGGGTGGATACTGGGCAGCTGACTGTAGATCAGCCACCGGTCAATGTGGATAGGTGGCAGCTGAGTGTAGATCAACCAATGGTCAATGTGGATACTGGGCAGCTGAGAGTTGATCAGCCACTGGTCAGGGTGGATACTGAGCAGCTCAGTGCAGATCAGTCAATGGTCTGGGTGGATACAGAGCAGCTGAGTGTAGATCAGCTACTGGTCAGTGTACATACCGGGCAGCTCAGTGTAGGTCAGCCTCTGTTCAGGGTGGATACTGGGCAGCTGAGAGTAGATCAGTCACCGGTCAGGCTGGATACTGGGCAGCTGAGTGTAGATATGCCACTGGTCAGGGCAGATACTGGGTAGCTGAGCATAGATCCGCCGCTGGTCAGGGTGGATACTGGGCAGCTGTGTGTTGATCAGCCACTGCTAAAAGTGGATACCGAGCAGCTGAGTATAGATCAGCCACTGGTCAGGGTGGATACCGTGCAGCTCAGTGCAGATCAGACAATGGTCTGGGAGGATAGCGAACAGCTGAGTGTAGATCAGCCACTGGTCAGGCTGGATACCGAGCAGCTCAGTACAGATCAGACAATGGTCTGGATGGATACTGTGCCAATGAGTGTAGATCTGTCACTGGTCAGAGTGGATACCGAGCAGCTGACTGTAGATCAGCCACCGGTCAATGTGGATACGGGGCAGCTGACTGTAGATCAGCCACCGGTCAATGTGGATACGGGGCAGCTGAGTGTAGATCAGCCACTGGTCAGGGTGGATACTGAGCAGCTCATTGCAGATCAGTCAATGGTCAGGGTGGATACTGAGCAGCTCAGTGCAGATCAGCCACTGGTCAGGGTGGATGTTGGCAGCTGAGTGTAGATCAGCCACTGGTCAGGGAGGATACTGGGCAGCTCAGTTGAGATCAGCCACTGGTCAGGGTGGATACTGGGCAGCTGAGAGTAGATCAGCCACTGGTCAGGCTGGATACTGGGCAGCTGAGTGTAGAGATATCACTGGTCAGGGTGGATACTGGCCAGCTCAGTGTAGATCAAGCACTGGTCAGGGCAGATACTGGGTAGCTGAGCATAGATCCGCCGCTGGTCAGGGTGGATACTGGGCAGCTGTGTGTTGATCAGCCACTGCTAAAAGTGGATACCGAGCAGCTGCGTATAGATCAGCCACTGGTCAGGGTGGATACCGAGCAGCTCAGTGCAGATCAGCCAATGGTCTGGGTGGATACTGGGCAGCTCAGTGTCGATCAGCCACTGGTCAGTGCGCATTTTGGGCAGCTGAGTGTAGATCAGTCACTGGTCAAGGTGGATACTGGGCAGTTGAACACCTGAAGCTTCTGCTGGAGATGTTTGTGGCCCTGCAGCAGCTCCTCCACTCGGTCACCCAAGAACCTCTCAGAATCAAAGGGCATCTGCAGTAGTTGCTGCTGGACTTCCTGAGGGAAACACAAGCTGCACCAACACTGGACAATAGATCGAGTTCCTTCACTGAGGGCACCCAAACAAGCTGCTACTGCACTGATTTTCTCTGAAGGTGCTCCTCACTCTGTGGCAGGGATTGTTCCCTGAACTCTCCTGCCAGGCATTAGCCTGCTCAGAAGTAAAGCCAGTCCCAGTGGATTTGATGACAGGGACTATGGATATGCATCAAACCCTGCAGGAAGCTCTGTCAGATCCCACATGTGACACCATCTGGATTCTGGTGGATGGAGCAGAACTAGTTTCCTTGGTGGTTCTCTTACTGCTGATGTTTTCACAACTGAAGTTCTCCAGCTGAATCAGTGACTGAAATGTGTGAAGCAGGGTGACAGAGGCTCTATGAACACTGTCTACCTTGGCCATTACCAAAGGTTGCTTTATCAAGTCTACCCAAGCTGACCTGGAGATTGGTAGGTCGGTGCCTGAGGCCTTTGCCAAGCCCCAAGCAAAGATTTAACCCTCCAAATGCCGAGAGTTTCAGACTCTGGGTCGCCCTTATGTTGAATACATGAGAAAGCCCCTGCAACTGGTGGTTGTGCTCCCACTCTGGCTCCCAACTTGGTTTTGAAGGTGGGGAGACTCCGGGCAGCTTCCTGGAACTGAACCGGCTATACGGACTGGATCTGAACTAGTGTCAGTGCAGTAAACCCTGAGCAGTGCTGAGCTGAGCCTAGAGTTGGAGCAGGGTTGGTGCTTGATGCCTATGTGGGGACATTGATAGCTGGACATCAAAGCCCAGCCCAGGGGATTGGGAGGTTAGGCTTGTATTCGCTAGAGTTTAGAAGAACGAGAGGAGATCTCATAGAAATGTACAAAATTCTAACAGGACTGAACAGACTAGATGCAGGAAGGATGTTCCCGATGACAGGGGGGGGATCCAGGACCAGGGGTCACAGACTAAGGATAAGGGGTAAGCCATTTAGGACTGAGATGAGGAGAGATTTCTTCACCCAGAGAGTGGTGAACCTGTGGAATTCTCGACCACGGAAAGCAGTTGAGGCCAAATCATTAAATATATTCAAGAGTTAAATATAGTTCTTCGGGTTAAAGGGATCAAGGGATCCAAGAAGAAAGCGGGAACAGGTTACTGAGCTTGGATGATGAGCCATGATCGTATTGAATGGCGGAGCAGGCTCGAAGGGCCGAATGGCCTGCTCCTGCTCCTATTTTTCCATGTTTTAACGTTTTCTAGGTTTATCCATCATGCTCTGTGGTCAAGTTGAACTAAAGTTTCAGTGTGTTCGCAAAACAAGAAAGTCAGCATAAGTGATGGTCTGCAAACGGTGAAAATATCTACCAGATCAGAGGAGGTTGAACCAATGGCCAAGACTTGCAAACAAAAGCCAACATGGCAGACCCGGATACTCGGGAGTACTGCTCGTGCTTTGGGGTAAAATTCCGAGAGGTTTGAGGTCAGACCCCGAGAACTGTTGCACAAGCATGGAACAATAGTGGATGCGTCAAACAGTCATAGGCCAAACCTCCTGCCTCACCCCATCTATTAACTGCATATGAGCTTGAAGAAACCGAGTAACTTTGTTACAGACAAAGAGAGGAGTGACCTGGTCAGTCTCTAAAAAGACTACAATCAACATGGGCTTGACCGCTCATGGGTGATTATAGGTGTACTGTCTGTGTATCTGTTTAATGGATAAATAGTTCGTTACGTTTCAACAGTGTGGCCTATAGTTGAAGTACATGAGGACCTGACAGTTGAAAAGCTTCCAAATAAATGGTTGTGGTTTGACTCCTGTCTGACTGGTCGAGTCGTGTCCTTAGTAAACCTTGTGGCTGAACTGACGAACAGGTATGAGTTACAGTATGTATCCAGTACATTCCCTTCTGAAAGCCGTCACCTGAGCCAGTGTCAGAAGTCTTGTGGGCAGGTACCAAGCTCAGTCAATGCAGCTTCAGTGTGATTACTGACAAGGAGGAACTCTTCTTTGGCCTCCTTATCTCGAGAGACAACGGGTAAGCGCCTGGAGGTGCTCAGTGATTTGTGAAGCAGCGCCTGGAGTGGCTATAAAGGCCAATTCTAGAGTGACAGGCTCTTCCACAGGTGCTGCAGAAAAATTTGTTTGTCGGGGCTGTTACACAGTTGGCTCTCCCCTTGCGCCTCTGTCTTTTTTCCTGCCAACTGCTAAGTCTCTTCGACTCGCCACAATTTAGCCCCGTCTTTATGGCTGTCCGCCAGCTCTGGCGAATGCTGGCAACTGACTCCCACGACTTGTGATCAATGTCACAGGACTTCATGTCGCGTTTGCAGACGTCTTTAAAGCGGAGACATGGACGGCTGGTGGGTCTGATACCAGTGGCGAGCTCGCTGTACAATGTGTCTTTGGGGATCCTGCCATCTTTCATGCGGCTCACATGGCCAAACCATCTCAAGCGCCGCCGGCTCAGTAGTGTGTACAAGCTGGGGATGTTGGCCGCCTCGAGGACTTCTGTGTTGGAGATACGGTCCTGCCACCTGATGCCAAGGATTCTCTGGAGGCAGCGAAGATGGAATGAATTGAGATGTCGCTCTTGGCTGACATACGTTGTCCAGGCCTCACTGCCGTAGAGCAAGGTACTGAGTACACAGGCTTGATACACTCGGACTTTTGTGTTCCATGTCAGTGCGCCATTTTCCCACACTCTCTTGGCCAGTCTGGACATAGCAGTGGAAGCCTTTCCCATGCGCTTGTTGATTTCTGCATCTAGAGACAGGTTACTGGTGATAGTTGAGCCTAGGTAGGTACATCCAACCCTAAAGGCCCACTTGGAGACTCAGTAAATATCAGTAACCGCACTCCAGGCCGAGGCCTAACTGTTGGTAAAGTCACAGGAGATCTCCCAGTGACAACAAGTGAAACACTCGACCCTGCTGTACCTCAGTGTTACTGAATCCCTTCAAATCTTCATACGGTAGAGTACGCTCTATATTCTCACTGGACCAAAGGCTGACCATTTGGAATGCCTACCTGTGCCCGTTCATTCCATCCTGAAACTGCCCTCTGATTGGGACACTGTTCAACACCAAATAACATTTATATTGGGAGACTCTGGACTGTTTATATTGTTTATCATACTGTTATTATACTGTTTATTAGACTGGGCTCGCGTTAAGTCTGTCCACTGTTTAAATTGTGAATTCGGGCTGAGCTGTCCTACAGACTATCTCAGAGCATTTGAGACTCTATCTCCACAGTTACTAGAGGGAACAACACAAGCCAGAACAACAGGTCGAAATAAACCTTCTACAGAAACAACCTTCCGAATGTTAGCTGGCAGTGAAATTTCCATTGTTCACACTCCCTTCACAAAGTAAAGCTGTTCCAAACTTTTACCTGGTCACTTTCACTCCTCGATAGATCAGCTGGTTAGTCACAGTCAGTGCAGCTCCCTTTCCTTCACTGAAACTGCTTGTGCAGCCTCCTGTCTCAAACTGACCCAGTTTACAAACTGATTGTGATGTTTGATCTCACTGTGATGCACAATGTGACGGGGAGGTTTGCTTTGTGATGTCACAGTTTGGCTCGTCTAGTTAAAGGGGCCTCACCTTTAATGAAACAGTGTTTGACAAACACTTGGGCTTCATTTAGGTTCCAATGACTCGATGTGCTGGAATACAATAACAGGTTTCCATGTGGTTACCACCTTGAGAACAGGGTGTGCAGGTGATGGGCAGTGATGGGATTGTTTGCCTCCTGCCAATGATGTTAATTAGTTATCAACAGTTACAGCAGCAGGTGGAGGCCATTCAGCCCCTCACGTACATTCTGTCATTTAATTAGATGATGACTGATCTGTATCTGAACTCCACGTACCTTCCTGGGTTCCATATCCCTGTGAGTGAGGGCCATTGATGGGATTGTTTGCCTCCTACCAATATTTGAAGAGATCCAGGAGCGGTGAGGCACAGCAGGGACGAGAGCTCCACTACAAAAGCAAAATGCTGCGGATACTGGAAATCTGAAATGCTGAAAATACTCAGCAGGTCTGACAGCATATGTGGAGAGAGAAACAGAGTAAATGTTTCAAGCATGTGACCATTCATCACCTTCAATTGTCACTGTGAGATCTCCTCTGACTTTACGCACAGATAGGCCAAGGCCTGGAGTGCGGTTACTGATATATACTGGACCCCCCCAAGTAAACACTGAGAGCTGGATCTTCCTCCTGGACAGTAACCCCACTGGAACTGTGTCGACCGAGATTGGTACCTGATAACACGGTTCCTGACACCAGCCAGCTATTAACGTTCAAAAGGAGACATTTGCCAGGCTATGGGGAAAGAGCAGGGCAGTGGGATTAATTGGATAACTCTTTCAAACATGTGGCACTGACATGATGGGCTGAATGGTCTCCTTCTGTGCTGTATGATTCCATGATTCTAGTTGTATACATTTACACAAGTGGAAGCCATTCTGTCATTTCAGTAGATTATAGTTGATTTGTATCTCACCTCCATTTCCTCACCATGGCTCTACATGCTTTGATAAAACTCAGCAAGATAGGAGTAGGCCATTCATCTGCTTAAGTCTTTTCTACCATTCAGTTATTCAATGTATGATCTGTATATTCACTTGATCTATCTACTTTGCCTACATATCCATTCATTACCTTAACTAACAAAAATCGATCAAACTCAGGTGTGAAATTTTCAATAGACCTAACCGCAAAAGCTTTTTAGGCTGAGAGTTCAAGATTTTGACTGCAATTTGTGTGAATACATAAAAACAGAGAGACATAGAAATTTACAACGTAGGAGGAGGCCACTCAACCCTTCATGTCCATGCTGGCTGGAAAAGAGCCATCCAGCCTGACTCCATCTTCCAGCTTTTGTATGTAGCTCTGTAGGGTGCAGCATCTCAAGGGCATATCCAAGTATCTAGAGGCATAGCATCGTACAGCATAGAAACAAGCCCTTCAGCCCACCACGTCTATGCCGAACATAATGCCTATCTATACTAATCCCACCTGCCTGCATTAATTCCATATTCCTCTATGCCTTTCTCATTCAAGTACCTGTCCAGATGCCTCTTAAATGTCGCTACTGTCCCTGCCTCCACCACCTTCTCAGGCAGCTCATTCCAGATACCCACTATTCTTTGTGTGAAAAAGTTACCCCTTTGATCCCCTTTAAACCTCCTCCCTCTCACCTTAAATCTACGCCCTCCAGTTTTAGTCACCCCTACCATGGGAAACAGATTCTGACTATCTACCCTATCTATGCCTCTCATAATTTTATATACCTCTATCATGTCCCCTCTCAGCCTCCTTCACTCCAGGGAAAACAGACCCAGCCTATCCAATCTCTCTTTATAACACAAGCCCTCCAAACCAGGCAACATCCTTGTGAATCTTTTCTGCACCCTCTCCAGCTTAATCACATCTTTCCTCAAGTGCGGCCTAATCAACGTTATGTACAACTGTAACATGACGTCCCAACTCTTGTACTCAATGCCTCGGCCGATGAAGGCAAGCATGCCATACACCCTCTTCACTACCCTGTCTACCTTTGTTGCCACTTTCAGGGAACTATGTACTTGCACCCCAAGGTCTCTCTGCTCAAGAACACTCCCCAGGGCCCTGCCATTCACTGTATATGTCCTGCCCTGGTTTAACTTCCCACAATGAATCACATCGCACTTGTCTGCATTAAATTCCATTTGCCAATTCCTTGCCCACTTTCCCAGTTGATCTATATCCTGTTGTAACCTTAGACAACCTTCTTCACTGTCCACTATACCACCAATTTTGGTGTCATCTGCAAACTTACTAATCATGCCCCCTACATTCACATCCAAGTCATTAATATATATGACAAACAACAGAGGGCCCAGCACCGATCCCTGCAGCACACCACTGGTCACCGGCCTCCAATCTGAAAAACAACCCTCCACTACCACCCTCTGCCTCCTATGTATCCAATTGGCTATATACAATTGGCAATATACAAACTGGGTGGTTTTATTTTAATAAAAAAAGGTCAACAGATGAAACTCTCCGCCGAACAAAGGATCCCATGTGTTTGAACCTTCTGGACCAGCCTACCATGCAGGACCTTGTCAAAGGCCTTGTTAAAGTCCATGTCGACAACGTCCATCGCCCTGCCCTCGTCAATCCTCTTGGTCACCTCCTCGAAAAACTGAATCAAATTCGTCAGACATGATTTCCCACACACAAAGCCATGCTGACTATCCCTAATCAGACCTTGCCTTTCCAAATGCATATAAATCCTGTCTCTCAGAATCCCTTCCAATAACTTTCCCACCACTGATGTAAGGCTCACCAGCCTGTAGTTCCCTGGCTTATCCCTGCTGCCCTTCTTAAATAAAGGCATAACATTAGCTATCCTCCATTCTTCCAGCACCTCACCTGTGGCTAACGACGATACAAAAATCTCTGCCAGGGCCCCAGCAATCTCCTCCCTTGCTTCCCATGGCATCCGAGGATATACCTGGTCAGGTCCTGGGGATGTATCCACCTTAATGTGCTTCAAAACCTCAAACACCTCCTCCTTTGTAATGTTGATATGCTCCAAGATATCGGTGTTCCCTCCCTTGAACTCACTAGCTTCCATGACCTTCTCTACAGTAAATAAAGACGAGAAGTATTCATTTAAGACCTCGCCCATTTCCCGTGGCTCCACACATAGATTACCACACTGATCCTTAAGGGGACCTACTCTCTCCCTAGCTACCCTTTTACTTTTAATATACTTATAGAATCTTTTAGGATTCTCCTTTATCTTATCTGCCAGGGAAATCTCATGGCCCCTTTTCACCCTCCTAATTTCCTCCTTAAGTGTAGTCCTACATCCCCTATACTCCTCGAGGGACTCGCTTGATCCCAGCTGCCTATACCTGACATATGCCTCCTTCTTTGTCCTGACCAGACCCTCAATATCCATCGTCAACCAAGGTTCCCTAAACTTGCCAGCCTTGCCCTTCAATCTAACAGGAACATGTCGTCCCTGAACTCTTCCTATCTCACTTTTAAAAGCCTCCCACTTGCCAGAATTCCCTTTACCTGTAAACAGCCTCTCCCATTCAACTTTTGAGAGTTCCTGTCTGATGCCATCGAAATTAGCCTTCCCCCAATTTAGGACTTCAACCTGAGGACCAGTCCTATCCTTTTCCATAACTATCTTGAAGCTAATAGAGTTATGGTCACTGGTCCCAAAGTGCTCCCCCACTGACACATCAACCACCTGCCCATCCTCATTTCCTAAGAGGAGGTCGAGTGTAGCCCCTTCTCTAGTAGGGCCATCCACATACTGCTTCAGAAAACTATCCTGGACACACTTAACAAATTCTTCCCTATCTGATCCCTTAGCACTAAGGCAGTCCCAGTCAATATTAGTGAAGTTAAAATCACCTACTATTACAACCCTATAATTCCTACACTTATCTGTGATTTCCCTACATATATGCTCCTCCACTTCCCTCTGACTATTGGGGGGCCTATAGTATAATCCCATCAAAGTGATCACCCCTTTCTTATTTCTAAGTTCTACATCTAATCAATGAAAGAGTGAAAAAATAACTTCAGAAAAGATGTAGAAGAACAAATTTTCAGGGAAATTACAGAGAGGAGCAAAACCTATAGAGTAGTGATATTGGGGGATTTTAGTTGTACTAATATACACTGGAATAATAATAGTGTATAGGACAGAGAGGGGGAAAAAGTTTCTGATGCGTGTTCAGGAGAATTTTCTTGATCATTATGTTTCCAGCCCAATGAGGAAGGAAGCATTGCTGGATCTGCTCTGGAGAATGAGGTGGGTCAAGTGTCAGTAGGGCAACATTTAGAGAACAGTGATCATAGTACCATAAGATTTAGGATAGCTTTGGAAAAGGGAGAAGGACCAATTCAGAGTTAAAATAATTAATTGGGGAGGGGCAATTTCCGTGGGTTGAGAGCAGATCTGTCCCAGGTAAACTGGAATCAAGGATTGGCAGGCAGATCAGCAATTGACCAATGGGCTGCCTTTAACGAGGACATGATTCAGGCATAGCCAAGGCACATTCCCACAGGGGAAAGGTAAGGCAACCAAAAGCAGAGCTCCCTGGAAGTTGAAATAGACAGAGTATAAGATGAAGCAGAAGAAGGGGGTTCATGACAAATATCAGATTGATAGTGCAAGTAAGAACCAGATTGAATTATAGAAAATTCAGAAGGGAAGTGAACAAGGAAATAAGAGAAGTAAAGAGAGACAATGAGAAGAGACTGGCAGCTAGCATAACAGGGAATCTAAAAGTCTTCTATCAGCATTTAAATAGTGAAAGAGCATAAGAGGAGGGGTGGGATCAAATAGGGACCAACAGGGGAACTACGCATGGAAGCAGAGGGCATGGCTGAGGTACTAAATTAGTACATTGCATTTGTCTTTACCAAGGAAGAAGATGCTGCCAAACTCATAGGGAAAGAGGAGGTAGTTGAGACATTGGATGTGCTAAAAATTGATAAAGAAGAGGTATTAGAAAGGCTGGCTGTACTTAAAGTTGATAAGTCACCAGGGCCAGATTGAATACATCCAAGGATACTGAGGGAAGTGAGGATGGAAATTGCAGAGGCACTGGCCCTAATCTTCCAATTCTTCTTCGATACAGGATGATTCAAGAGGACTGCAGAATTGCAAATGTTACACCCTTGTTCAAAAAAGGCAGGTGAGGATAAACACAGCAACTATAGGCCATGAATCTTTCTAAAGTACTGGTTCAGCCTTGACAGAGCACCGCACTTTAGGAAGGATGTGAAGGCTTTAGAAAGGGTGCAGAAAAGTTATGAGAACAGGGTTCAGGGATGAAGGACTTCAGTATAGTGGATAGATTGGAGAAGCTGAGGTTGTTCTCCTTCGCAAAGAGAAAGTTCAGAGAAGATTTGATGGGGTGAAGTGATTTATGACTTTAACCCTTTATAGGGACTAAACCAAATCAGGAGTACATCCCTTGAATCTCCTTTAATTAAGTTCAAACCAGACAAATTTTTATAGACGTTTATCTGGGTCCAAGGAATTGAACTAGCTTTCCCACAAAGAAAGAAAACTAACAGAGAATATTACCATCTTTCGGATAGCCTATTTTTAATATTTATGACTGTCATAAATATCCCAGATATTATAAGGGTTTGGGAAACTCACTTCAATACGTATCTCTCCACTTAAAGAGACATAGAGAGGGGGTTCTTGTAGTTGTATACAGAATACTACATGAGATGATTTATTAACTTTTATATATTTATTAATGAATTTAATATGCCGTACACTGTTAAGTGGATAAGTATATCACAATATGAAATATGACAGAGATGTAACACATAATCTTATTTCTAACATAGAATCCAAAAGTTTAACCCTGCTAATGTTACAGCAAAATATCAGAGAATATCCATCAAACTTTAAAGTAAAATTTTACCTTAAATTCCCCGAATAAGGCATATGGTGAGAAATATTTTTTGAGGAATTCAACACTTCTAATTTTTGCTTCAGATATCCTCATGTTTATACTATTTATAAGGTGTCATATGACCTTTTAGCAGACAGGTGTTACCTTTCTGTGTGTGTTTCTCTTGTTTTCAAGATCCATATTTAGGACTATCATTAACTAATATCACCACTTAATGTTTTCCTGGAAATTCCCTGCTCTTGAAGTTGTGAGCATTTATCTAGTCATAATATTTATAATTGTGTTTACTTGACCTCTTGTTCCCATAAGTACTGTTCCATTTTATTGTTTTATTGTCTATAATTGTGTTTTATGGTAGGTTGAACCCTTTTTGTGGGTCAATCTGCTTACATTTACCAAGACCATCAATTAATTAAATTTATGGCTACCTTTTACTGTTGTCACACAGGATATTTCAATGTGTGTTTGTCCTCCAATTCCCTGGCCACAGAGGCACTGAAATGAATTTCCCAACTTAAAAGTTGTTTTTGGTTCATATTCTATTGTAACAGGGACCTTGAAAAACCTTGACATTTTTTAACTCTATCTTCTTAAAGGGGAATGTCAGTGAAAGTTGAAAACTGACCATTTATTCAATCTTTAATTCTAAAAGCCATAATATATTAACTATATCTAAATTCTACCTAATTAAGCCTATTATACCTATATTCCATCACAGGAGGTGTTCAAAATCATGATGGGTCTAGGCAGAGTAGATAGAAACTGCTCCTATTGGTGGAAGGTGGAGAAACAGAGCACACCAATTACAGGAAAATGGTAACAAAACCAAAGGTGACATGAAGAAAATGGTTTTTTTTCATGCAGCAAGTGGTTAGGATCTGGAATGCATTGCATGAGAGTGCAGTGGAGGCAGGTTCATTGGGAAAATTCAAAACGGAATTTGAAGAGAAAAAAGCTGGAAAGGCTATAGCGAAAGGGCAGAGGGGCAGGGTGGTTGGACTGGCTGAGTTACTCTTGGAGAGTCAGCATGGACAAGATGGGCCAAATGGTCTCCTTGAGTGCTGCAACCATTCTAAGATCCTTTGATTCTAAGTTAGTCAGACACGACATGAGGTTTGGCTTCCTGACCTGTAATTACTCTATCCCCTGCTCCTTCTTTTAAACAACAATGCAATATTAGCAGTCCTGCAGTTCTTCAGCACCACACCTGTGGAGAAAATTGACAATGATGATCAGAGCCTCTACTATTTCCCCCTTGCTTCTCTTAGCAGCCTGGGATACATTTCATCCAAGCCTGGTAATTTATTCTCTTTCAAGGATGCTCAACACCTTAATAGTTCCACTTTCACAAGGTTTATCCAATATTTCACACTCCCCCTCTTTGATTACAATGTCTGCTTTGTCCCTCCATTTTGAGAAAATCACACCAAGTGTTGATTAAGAACCATGCCCATTTCTTCCACCTACATACACTATTTACCTTTTTGGTCTCAAATCGGCCCTACTCATTCCTTCATTATCCTTTTGCTATTTATGTATTTATAAAATGTCTTGGGGTTTTCCTTGATTTTACTTGCTATTATTATTCCATGCCCTCTCTTTGCTTTTCTAATTTCCATTTTAATTTCACCTCTGAACTTACTATACTCCTCCAGTATTCTATACTTCTGCAGCATTGAGCTCTTGGCATCTAACATAAGCTTTCTTTTTTGCCTTGTCCTACTTTGTTTGCTCATTGTGCAGATTTGGGAGTCCCACCCTTTTCTTAGTGGGAACATATTTGTTCTGAACCCTCTCTATCTCCTCCTTGAATGGCTACCACAGTTCTGACGCTAATTTTTCTTCAAGTAGCTGTTTCCAGTCCATATTTACCAAATTATATCCAGCTTAGTAAAATTGACATTTCCACAATTAGAACTTTTATTCCTGGTCTATCTTTATCCTTTTCCATTACTAATCTAACATATTTATTATCACTACCACAAAATGCTCTCCCACTGATACCTCTTCCACCTGTCCAGATTCATTCCCTAAAACTCCATTCAGAACTGTCCCTTCCCTTGTTGGGCCTGATACACACTGGCTACAAATGGTATCCAGGGCACATTTTAAGAATTCAGCACCCTCTGTAAACACCAGTGTTTAAAAAAAATCAGAATCTGCCAGAAAACTCCAAATCTGTGGGATGTTGGGAAACTGCTCTTCCTGATGACAGCAGCTGTCAGCTGTGAAATTGACACCTGTGATGTTTTGGTTAAAAAAACTGACCAACCATCTGATGTGTGTTCCCATTCTCTGCAACTGCCAGAGAGAGAGAGGGCGACAGAGAGAGAAAGAGAGTGAGAGAGCAACAGAGAGAGAGAGAGGGCGGGTGACAGAGAGAGAGAGAGAGCGGGAAAGAGAAAGAGAGCAGCAACAGAGAGAGAGAGATAGGATTATTAATGATCTCATAGCTAAGGCATCCCTAGGTAGCAGCTACCATAATATGATTGAATTTTACATTCAGTTTGAGGGAGAGAAGAGTGGGTCCAAGTCCAGTATTTTAAACTTAAATAGTGGCAATTATGAGGGCATGAAAGCAGAGCTAGCTAAAGTAAACTGGCAATCAGGTTAAGGGATAGGTCAACAGAGATGTGGTGGCAGACATTTAAGGGGATATTTCAGAATACACAGAATAGATACATTTCAACAAGAAAGAAACATTCCAAGGGAGGACCCACTATCCATGGTTAACTGAAACAGTTAAAGATAGTATCAAACTTAAAGAAAAAGTCTATATTTGCACAAACATGGGAGGCAGGTCAGAAGATTGGACAGAATATAAAAAACAGCAAAGAATGACTAAAAGATTGATAAGGAAGATAAAATTAGAGTATGAGAGAAAGCTGGCAAGAAATATAAAGATAGATAGTAAGAGTTTCTATAAATATTTTAAAAAGATGGCAGATGAATTGAACAGATATTTTGCATCGGTCTTCACTATTGAGGATACAAGTAACATCCCAATATTAGCTGGAAGTCAAGAAATGGAAGGGAGGGAGGAACTCAAGAAACATACAATCACCAGGGAAGTGGTACTGAACAAATTGTTGGAGCTGCAGGCTGACAAGTCCCCAGGTCCTGATGGACTTCATTCTAGGGTCCTAAAAGAAGTGGCTAGTGAGACAGTTGATCCGTTAGTTTTACTTTTCCAGAATTCCCTAGATTCAGGGAAAGTTCCGCTAGACTGGAAAATAGCGAATGTAACTCCTTTATTCATAAAGGAGGGAGACAGAAAGCAGGAAACTACAGGCCAGTTAGTTTAACATCTGTCATGGGGATGATGTTAGAAGCTATTCTTAAAGACGTTGTTGCAGGGCCCTTAGAAAAGTTCAAGATAATCAGAGTCAACGTGGTTTTGTGAAAGGGAAATCATGTTTAACCAATTTATTGGAGTTCTTTGAGGGAGTTACATGTGCTCTGGATAAAGGGGAACCGGTGGATGTATAGTACTTAGATTTCCAGAAGGCATTTGATAAGGTGCCACATCAAAGGTTCTTGCAAAAAATAAAAGCTCATAGTGTAGGGGGTAACATATTGGCATGGATAGAAGATTGGTTAGCTAACAGGAAACAGAGAGTAGGCATAAATGAGTCATTTTCTGGCTGGCAAGATGTAACAAGTGGTGTGCCGCAAGGATCTGTGTTGGGGCCTCAACTTTTTACAATTTATATAAATGACTTAGATGAGGGGACCGAAGGTATGGTTGCTAAATTTTCTGATGGCATAAAGATAGGTAGGAAAGTAGGTTGTGAAGAGGATGTAAGGAGGCTACAAAGGGATATAAATAGGTTAAGTGAGTGGGCAAAAATCTGGCAGATGGAGTATAATGTTGGAAAATGTGAAGTTGTCCATTTTGGCAGGAAGGATAACAAAGAAGCATATTATCTAAATGGTGAGAGATTTCAGAGCTCTGAGATGCAGAAGGATCTGGGTGTCCTGGTGCATGAATTGAAAAAGGTTAGTATGTAGGTATAGCACGTAATTAGGTTAGTTAATAGAATTTTATCATTTATCGCGATGGGAATCGAACAGAAAAGTAGGGAGGTTATGCTTCAGCTATACAGGGCATTGGTGAGACCACATCTGGAGTACTGTGTATAGTACTGGTCTACATATTGAAGGAAGGATGTAAATACGTTGGAAGCAGTTCAAAGAAGGTTTACTTGGACAATACCTGGAATGGGTGGGTGTTTTATGAGGAAGGATTGGACAGGCTAGGCTTGTATCTGCTGGAATTTAGAAGAGTAAGAGGCGACTTGATTGAAACATATAAGATCCTGAGGAGTCTTGACAGGGTGGATGTGGAAAGGATGTTTCCCCTTGTGGGAGAATCTCAAACTAGGGGTCACTGTTTAAAAATAAGGGGTCGCTCATTTAAGACAGAGATGAGGAGAAATTTTTCCTCTGAGGGTTGTGAGTCTTTAAAATTCTCTTCCTCAAAAAGGTGGTGGAAGCAGAGTCTTTGAATATTTTAAAGACAGAGATAGATTCTTGATAAGCAAGGGGGTGAAATGTTATTGGGGGTAGGTGGTAATGTGGAGAAATCAGTTCAGCCACGAACTTATTGAAAGGCAGAGTAGACTCGAGGACCGAGTGGTCTACTCCTAATTCATGTGGTTGGATGTTCAAGAGAGAGAGGGTCAGCGAGAGAGAGTAAGAGAGAGAGAGAGAGAGAGAGAGGGCGGGCGACAGAGAGAGCGAGAGAGGGGGCAGGCGACAGAGAGAGGGGGCGGGTGGGCGACAGTGAGAGAGGGTGACAGAGAGAGAGAGAGAGAGCAACAGAGAGAGAGGAAGAAAGAAATAGAGAGTCACTGAGAGACAGAGAGTGGGATAGAGAGGGGGCAACAGAGAGGGAAGGGGGCAACAGAGAGAGAATGTGAGAGATACTGCCTGTGTGGAGTTTGCAAGTTCTCCCTGTGTCTGCGTGGGTTTCCGCCGTGTGCTCCGGTTTCCTCCCACCTCCAGAAGACTTGCAGGTTGATAGGTAAATTGGCCATTGTAAATTGCCCCTAGTGTAGGTAGGTAATAGGAGAATGGTGGGGATGTGGTCGAGAATATGGGATTAATGTAGGATTAGTATAAATGGGTCGGCACAGACTCGGTAGGCCGAAGGGCCTGTTTCAGTGCTGTATCTCTAAATAAATAAATAAATAGAGAGAGAGAGGGCAGAGAGAGAGAGGGGGCATATAGAGTGAGGGCAGAGAGAGATGGCAGGGCAGAGAGAGAGAGAGAGCGCGAGGGAGAGAGGGCAGAGAGAGAGAGTGCAAGGGAGTGAGGGCAGAGAGGGCAGAGAGGGCAGAGAGAGAGGGGCTAAGAGAAAGAGAGAGAGGGGGCAGAGAAAGAGGGGGCAGAGAGAGGGGGCAGAGAGAGGGGCATAGAGAGAGGGGCATAGAGAGAGAAGGGCATAGAGAGAGAAGGGCATAGAGAGAGAGGGTGCATAGAGAGAGAGGGTGCATAGAGAGCGGGGGCAGAGAGGGGGCAGAGAGAGAGGGGAGTCAGAGAGTGGGGAGTCAGAGAGGGGGCAGAGAGAGAGGGGGCAGAGAGAGAGGGGGCAGAGAGACAGAGAGGGGGCAGAGAGAGAGGAGGCAGAGAGACAACATTGAGAGAAAGAGGGGGTAGAGAGAGTGGGGCATAGAGAGAGAGGGGCATAGAGAGAGAGGGTGCATAGAGAGAGGGGGCAGAGAGAGAGGGGGCAGAGAGAGGGGGGTCAGAGAGAGGGGGGTCAGAGAGAGGGGGCAGAGAGAGGGGGCAGAGAGAGGGGGCAGAGAGACAGTGAGGAGGCAGAGAGAAAGGGGTGAGAGAGCGAGGAGGCAGAGAGTGGGGTAGAGAGAGGGGGCAGATAGACGACATTGAGAGAGAGAGGGGGCAGACGGAGAGGGGCAGAGAGAGAGTGATGGCAGATAGAGGGGGCAGAGAGAGGGGGCAGATAGAGGGAGGGGGCAGAAAGAGTGATGGCAGATAGAGGGAGCAGAGAGAGGGGGCTGAGAGAGAGGGGGCAGATAGAGGGAGGGGGCAGAGAGAGAGAGATGGCAGAGAGAAGGGCTTGAGAGAGCGACGAGGCAGTGAAAGGGGGGTAGAGAGAGGGGGCAGATAGAGAGCATTGGGAGAGAGGGGGCAGAGAGAGGGGGCAGGGAGGAGAGGGGGCAGGGAGGAGAGGGGGCAGACAGAGAGAGGGGGCAAAGAGAGAGGGGACAAAGAGAGAGGGGACAAAGAGAGAGGGGACAAAGAGAGAGGGGGCACAGAGAGAGGGGGCACAGAGTGAGTGGGGGCACAGAGTGAGGGGGGCACAGTGAGAGAGGGCACAGGGAGGGGGCAGGGAGAGAGGGGGCAGGGAGACAGGTGGCAGAGAGACAGGTGGCAGAGAGAGAGGGGGCAGAGAGAGAGGGGGCAGAGAGAAGGGGCCTGAGAGAGAGACAGAGAGAGAGGGGCATAGAGAGGGGGCAGAGCAAGTGGGTTCAGAGAGAGGGGGGGGGTGCAGAGAGAGGGGGGCAGAGAGGAGAGGGGGCAGAGAGACAGGTGGCAGAGAGAGGGGGCAGAGAGAGGTGGCAGAGAGAGGGGAGGCTGAGAGAGAGACAGAGAGAGAGAGGGGGTATAGAGAGAGGGCAGAGAAAGTGGGTTCAGAGAGACTGGGTGCAGAGAGATGGGGGGCAGAGAGGAAAGGGGCAGAGAGAGATTGAGCAGAGAGTGGGGGGGGGGAAGAGAGAGGGTGGCAGATAGAGAGAGAGAAAGGGCATAGAGAAGGGGCACAGAGAGAGGGGGCAGAGAGAGAGATGGGGGCAGAGAGAGCGAGCTGGCAGAGAGAGAGGGGGGAGAGCGAGAGTGGGGGGCAGAGAGAGAGAGAGGGAGACGGCAGACAGGACAGAGAAAGAGAGAGGGGGCAGAGAAATAGAGGGGTGGCAGAGAAAGATAGGGAGAGGGGGTAGAGAGAGAGGGCCGAGAGAGTGGGGGCAGTGAGAGACAGGGGGCAGTGAGAGAGAGGGGGCAGAGAGAGAGAGTGATGGCAGATAGAGGGGGCAGAGAGAGGGGGCAGAGAGAGAGTGATGGCAGATAGAGGGGGCAGAGAGAGGGGGCAGAGAGAGAGGTGGCATATCGAGGGAGGGGGCAGAGAGAGAGAGATGGCAGAGAGAGGGGGGTGAGAAAGCGAGGAGGCAGTGAAAGGGGGGCAAAGAGAGAGGGGTAAAGAGAGAGGGGGCAGGGAGAGAGGTGGCGGAGAGAGGGGGGGCTGAGAGAGAGGTGGTAGAGAGAGAGGGGACAGAGAGAGAGGTGGCAGAGAGAGGGGGGGGGCTGAGAGAGAGACAGAGAGAGGGGGCATAGAGAGGGGGCAGAGCAAGTGGGTTCAGAGAGAGAGGGGGTGCAGAGAGGGGGGCAGAGAGGAGAGGGGCAGAGAGAGATCGGGCAGAGAGTGAGGGGGGCATAGAGAGAGGGTGGCAGATAGAGAGAGAGAAAGGGCAGAGAGAAGGGGCACAGAGAGAGGGGGCAGAGAGAGAGATGGGGGCAGAGAGAGAGAGCTGGCAGAGAGAGAGAGCTGGCAGAGAGAGAGAGAGGGGGCAGAGCGAGAGAGGTGGGCAGAGAGAGAGAGACAGAGAGAGGGAGACGGCAGACAGGACAGAGAAAGAGAGAGGGGGCAGAGAAATAGAGGGGTGGCAGAGAACGAGAGAGAGGGCTCAGAAAGAGGGAGAGGGCAGAGAAAGAGCGAGGGGGCAGAGAAAGATAGGGAGAGGGGGTAGAGAGAGAGCGCAGAGAGAGAGAGAGAGGGCAGTGAGAGACAGGGGGCAGTGAGAGAGAGGGGGCAGAGAGAGGGGGGTCAGAGAGAGGGGGGTCAAAGAGGAGGCAGAGAGAGAGGGTGCAGAGAGAGGGCAGAGAGAGAGGGCGGCAGAGAGAGAGGGGGCAGTGAGAGAGGGGGCTGCCGGAGAGGGGGCATAGAGAGGGGGGGTCAGAGAGAGGGGGGGTCAGAGAGAGGGGGCAGATAGAGGGGAGTCAGAGAGGGGGGAGTCAGAGAGGGGGAAGAGAGAGGGGGTCAGAGAGAGAGGGGGCAGAGAGAGAGGGGGCAGTGAGAGAGGGGGCAGATAGAGAGAGGGCAGAAAGACAGAGAGGGGGACAGATAGAAAGGGGTGAGAGCGCGAGGAGGCAGAGAGAGTGGGGTAGAGAGAGAGGGCAGATAGACTACATCGAGAGAGAGAGGGGGGCAGAGAGAGAGGGGGGCAGACAAAGAGTGATGGCAGATAGAGGGGGCAGTGAGAGGGGCAGATATATATATATGTATATATATGTATAGCACGTAATTAGGTTAGTTAATAGAATTTTATCATTTATCGCGATGGGAATCGAACAGAAAAGTAGGGAGGTTATGCTTCAGCTATGCAGGGCATTGGTGAGACCACATCTGGAGTACTGTGTATAGTACTGGTCTACATATTGAAGGAAGGATGTAAATACGTTGGAAGCAGTTCAAAGAAGGTTTACTTGGACAATACCTGGAATGGGTGGGTGTTTTATGAGGAAGGATTGGACAGGCTAGGCTTGTATCTGCTGGAATTTAGAAGAGTAAGAGGCGACTTGATTGAAACATATAAGATCCTGAGGGGTCTTAACAGGGTGGATGTGGAAAGGATGTTTCCCCTTGTGGGAGAATCTCGAACTAGGGGTCACTGTTTAAAAATAAGGGGTCGCTCATTTAAGACAGAGATGAGGAGACATTTTTCCTGAGGGTTGTGAGTCTTTAAAATTCTCTTCCTCAAAAGGTGGTGGAAGCAGAGTCTTTGAATATTTTAAAGACAGAGGTAGATTCTTGATAAGCAAGGGGGTGAAAGGTTATTGGGGGTAGGTGGTAATGTGGAGAAATCAGTTCAGCCACGAACTTATTGAAAGGCAGAGTAGACTCGAGGGCCGAGTGGTCTACTCCTAATTCATATGGTTGGATGTTCAAGAGAGAGAGGGTCGGCGAGAGAGAGTAAGAGAGAGAGAGAGAGAGAGGGCGGGCGACAGAAAGAGCGAGAGAGAGGGCAGGCGACAGAGAGAGGGGGCGGGTGGGCGACAGTGAGAGAGGGTGACAGAGAGAGAGAGAGAGAGCAACAGAGAGAGAGGAAGAAAGAAATAGATGGCAGATAGAGGGGGCAGTGAGAGGGGCAGATAGAGCGAGGTGGCAGAGAGAGAAAGTGATGGCAGTGAGAGGGGGTGTGAGAGAGGGGGCAGAGAGAGAGGGGGCAGAGAGAGGGGGCAGAGAGAGGGGGCAGAGAGAGAGGTGGCAGAGAGAGAGGTGGCAGAGAGAGGGAGGGGGCAGAGAGAGAGCGATGGCAGAGAGAGGGGGGTGAGAGAGCGAGGAGGCAGTGAAAGGGGGGTAGAGAGAGGAGGCAGATAGAGAGCGTTGGGAGAGAGGGGGCAGAGAGAGGGGGAAGGGAGGAGAGGGGGCAGAGAGAGAAGGACAGAGAGAGAGGGCAGATAGAGGGAGCACAGAGTGAGAGGGAGCACAGAGTGAGAGGGGGCAGGGAGAGAGGGGGCAGGGAGAGAGGGGGCAGGGAGAGAGGGGTCAGGGAGAGAGGGGTCAGGGAGACAGCTGGTAGAGAGAGAGGAGGCTGAGAGAGAGGAGGCTGAAAGAGAGAGACAGAGAGGGAGGGGGCATAGAGAGGGGGGGGGCAGCCAGAGAGGGGGTAGAGAGAGGTGGGGGCAGAGAGGAGAGGGGGCAGAGAGGGCAGAGAGACAGGTGGTAGAGAGAGGGGGCAGAGAGAGAGGGGGCATAGAGAGAGGGGGCAGCCGGAGAGGGGGTAGAGAGAGGTGAGGGCAGAGAGGAGAGGGGTCGGTGAGAGAGGTGGTAGATAGAGAGGGGGCAGAGAGAGAGTGATGGCAGATAGAGGGGGCAGAGAGAGGGGGCAGATAGAGGGAGGGGGCAGATAGAGGGAGGGGGCAGAGAGAGAGATGGCAGAGACAGGGGTGTGAGAGCGAGGAGGCAGTGAAAGGGGGGGTAGAGAGAGGAGGCAGATAGAGGGGGCAAAGAGAGAGGGGCACAGAGTGAGAGGGGGCACAGAGAGAGGAGGCAGAGAGAGGGGGCAAAGAGAGAGGGGCACAGAGTGAGAGGGGGCACAGAGAGAGGAGGCAGAGAGAAGGGGCAGGGAGAGAGGGGGCAGACAGAGAGGGGGCAGACAGAGAGAGAGGGGGCAGAGAGAGAGAGGGGGTAAAGAGAGAGAGGGGGCAAAGAGAAAGAGGGGACAGGGAGAGAGAGGCAGAGAGAGAGAGAGGGGGCAGAGAGAGAGGGGGTCGAGAGAGGGGGCAGGTAGAGAGGGTTCAGAGAGAGAAAGGGCGCAGAGAGAGTGGGGGAGTCGTAGCGAAGATGGGTGGGAGAGACAGGTGATAGAGAGAGTGGGCAGAGAGAGAGGGGGCAGAGAGAGAGGGGGCAGAGAGAGAGATGGGGCATAGAGACGGGGCAGAGAGAGAGGGCCCAGAGAGAGAGGCGGCAGAGAGAGAGAGGAGGTTGAGAGAGAGAGGGAGCAGAGAGTGGGTGCAGAGAGAGGGAGCAGGTAGAGAGGGTTCAGAGAGATAGAGGAGGCAGAGAGCGAGGGGGGCAGAGAGATGGAGGCGGCAGAGAGAGATGGGCAGAGAGAGAGGGGGCAAAGAGAGAGGGGGCAGAGAGAGAGAGCGGGGGGGAAGAGAGGGTGTGAGAGTGGGACGAGAGTGAGAGAGGGAGGGCAGAGAGAGAGGGGGCAGAGAGTGTGGGCAGAGAGAGAGGAGGCAGAGAGAGAGAGGGGGCAGAGAGAGAGGAGGCAGAGAGTGAGAGGGGGCAGAGAGTGAGGGGGGCAGATAGAGAGTGGGGGCAGAGAGAGAGTGGGGGCAGAGAGAGAGTGGGGGCAGAGAGAGAGTGGGGGCAGAGAGAGGGGGCGGAGAGAGGGTGCAGAGAGAGAGGCGGCTGAGAGAGATGGGCAGAGAGAGAGGGGGCAGAGAGAGAGGGGGCAGAGAGAGAGGGGGCAGAGAGAGAGGGGGCAGAGAGAGAGGGGGCAGAGAGAGTGGGGGCAGAGAGAGAGGGGGCAGAGAGAGAGGGGGCAGGGGGCAGATAGAGAGGGTTTAGAGAGGGAGGAGACAGAGAGAGAGGGGGCAGTGGGAGAGGGGACAGAGAGAGCGGGAGGGGGCACAGAGAGAGTGGGGGCAGAGAAATAGGGAGGGGGGGGCAGAGAACAAGAGCGAGGGCACAGAGAGAGGGAGAGGGCACAGAGAGAGCGAGGGGGCAGAGAGAGATAGAGAGGGGGCAGAGAGAGAGTGACAGAGAGAGAGAGAGTGGGGGCAGAGAGAGGGGGCGGAGAGATGGGGAAGAGAGAGGGGGCAGAGAGAGAGGCAGCAGAGAGAGTTGGGCAGAGAGAGAGGGGGCAGAGAGAGGGGGGGTCAGAGAGAGGGGCGTCAGAGAGAGAGGAGGCAGAGAGGGGGGAGTCAGAGAGGGGGCAGAGAGAGGGGGGTCAGAGAGAGAGGGGGCAGAGAGAGAGGGGGCAGAGAGAGAGGGGGCAGAGAGAGAGGGGGCAGAGAGAGAGGGGGCAGAGAGAGAGGGGGCAGATAGAGAGAGGGCAGATAGAGAGAGGGCAGAGAGAGAGGGGGCAGATAGAGAGAGGGCAGATAGAGAGAGGGCAGAGAGACAGAGAGGGGGGCAGAGAGAAAGGGGTGAGAGCGCGAGTAGGCAGAGAGAGTGGGGTAGAGAGAGGGGGCAGATAGACTACATTGAGAGAGAGGGGGGCAGAGAGAGAGGGGGCAGACAGAGAGTGATGGCAGATAGAGGGGGCAGTGAGAGGGGCAGTTAGAGGGAGGTGGCAGAGAGAGAGTGATGGCAGTGAGAGGGGGGTGAGAGAGGGGGCAGAGAGAGAGGTGGCAGAGAGAGGGGGCAGAGAGAGAGGAGGCAGAGAGAGAGCGATGGCAGAGAGAGAGCGATGGCAGAGAGAGGGGGGTGAGAGAGCGAGGAGGCAGTGAAAGGGGGGTAGAGACAGGAGGCAGATAGAGAGCATTGGGAGAGAGGGGCAGACAGAGGGGGAAGGGAGGAGAGGGGGCAGAGAGAGAAGGGCAGAGAGAGGGGGCAAAGAGAGAGGGGCACAGAGTGAGAGGGGGCACAGAGAGAGGAGGCAGAGAGAAGGGGCAGGGAGAGAGGGGTCAGAGAGACAGGTGGTAGAGTGAGGGGGGGCAGAGAGAGAGGGGGCTGAGAGAGAGACAGAGAGAGAGAGGGCATAGAGAGGGGGCAGAGCGAATGGGTTCAGAGAGAGGGCGGGTGCAGAGAGAGGGGGGCAGAGAGGAGAGGGGGCAGAGAGACAGGTGGTAGAGAGAGGGGGCAGAGAGAGAGGGGGCATAGAGAGAGGGGGCAGCCGGAGAGGGGGTAGAGTGAGGTGGGGGCAGAGAGGAGAGGGGTCGGTGAGAGAGGTGGTAGATAGAGAGGGGGCAGAGAGAGAGTGATGGCAGATAGAGGGGGCAGAGAGAGAGGGGGCAGATAGAGGGAGGGGGCAGAGAGAGAGAGATGGCAGAGACAGGGGCGTGAGAGAGCGAGGAGGCAGTGAAAGGGGGGTAGAGAGGAGGCAGTTAGAGAGCATTGGGAGAAAGGGGCAGAGAGAGGGGGAAGGGAGGAGAGGGGGCAGAGAGAGAGGGCAGAGAGAGGGAGCAAAGAGAGTGGGGCACAGAGTGAGAGGGGGCACAGAGAGAGGAGGCAGAGAGAAGGGGCATCGAGAGAGGGTCAGAGAGACAGGTGGTAGAGAGAGAGGGGGCAGAGAGAGAGGTGGCAGAGAGAGGGGGCTAAGAGAGAGACAGAGAGAGAGGGGGCATAGAGAGTGGGCAGAGCAAGTGGGTTCAGAGAGAGGGGGGTGCAGAGAGAGGGGGGCAGAGAGGAGAGGAGGCAGAGAGACAGGTGGTAGAGAGAGAGGAGGCAGAGAGAGAGGTGGCAGAGAGAGCGGGGGCTCAGAGAGAGAGAGAGAGGGGGCAGAGCAAGTGGGTTCAGAGAGAGAGGGGGTGCAGAAAGAGGGGGGCAGAGAGGAGAGGGGCAGAGAGAGATCGGGCAGAGAGTGAGGGGGCATAGAGAGAGGGTGGCAGATAGATAGAGAGAGAAAGGGCATAGAGAAGGGGCACAGAGAGAGGGGGCAGAGAGAGAGATGGGGGCAGAGAGAGAGAGCTGGCAGAGAGAGAGGGGGCAGAGAGAGTGAGGGGCCAGAGAGAGAGAGACAGAGAGAGAGACGGCCGACAGGACAGAGAAAGAGAGAGGGGGCAGAGAAATAGAGGGGTGGCAGAGAACGAGAGAGAGGGCTCAGAAAGAGGGAGAGGGCAGAGAGAGAGCGAGGGGGCAGAGAAAGATAGAGAGAGGGGTTAGAGTGAGAGGGCAGAGAGAGAGAGGGGCAGTGAGTTAGAGGGGGCAGTGAGAGAGAGGGGGCAGAGAGAGAGAGGGCAGAGAGAGAGAGGGGGCAGAGAGAGGGCAGTGAGAGAGGGGGGCATGAGAGGGGGTCAGAGAGAGAGGGGGCAGGAAGAGAGAGAGTGGGGCAGAGAGAGAGAGAGGGGGCAGAGAGAAAGAGAGAGAGGGGGCAGAGAGAGAGAAGGGGCAGAGAGCGAGAGGTGGCAGAGAGAGAGAGAAGAGTGAGAGAAAGAGTGGGCAGAGAGGGGGGGCCGAAAGAAAGAGGGGCAGAGCGAGGGCACAGAGAGAGGGGGCAGAGAGAGGGGAGCAGACAGAGAGGGGCCGGAAAGAGAGAGAGGGCAGAGCGAGGGCACAGAGAGAGGGTGCAGAGAGAGGGGGGTCAGAGAGAGGGGGGTCAGAGAGAGGGGGCAGAGGGAGAGGAGGCATAGAGAGAGGGGGCAGAGGGAGAGGGGGGCAGAGAGAGAAGGGGCAGAGAGAGGGTGGTGAGAGAGAGGGTGGTCAGAGAGAGGGTGGTCAGAGAGGGGGCAGAGAGAGAGGGGGGTCAGAGAGAGGGGGGTCAGAGAGGAGGCAGAGAGAGAGGGGGCAGAGGGAGCAGGGGCATAGAGAGGGGGGTCAGAGAGAGAGGGGGCAGAAAGAGAGGGGCCAGAGATACGGGGGTCCTAGAGAGGTGGCAGAGGGAGAGGAGGCATAGAGAGAGGGGGCAGAGGGAGAGGGGGGCAGAGAGAGAAGGGGCAGAGAGAGGGGGTCAGAGAGAGGGGGGTCAGACAGGGGCAGAGAGAGAGGGGGCAGAGAGAGGGGGGTCAGAGAGAGGGTGGGTCAGAGAGGAGGCAGAGAGAGAGGGGGCATAGAGATGGGGGGGTCAGAGAGAGAGGGGGCAGAGAGAGAGGGGGCAGAGAGAGAGGGGGCAGAGGGAGAGCGGGCAGAGAGAGGGGGAGCAGAGGGAGAGGGGGCAGAGAGAGAGGGGGCAGAAAGAGAGGGGGCAGAGAGAGAGGGGGCAGAGAGAGAGGGGTGAGAGAGCAAGGTGGCAGAGAGAGTGGGGTAGAGTGGCGGGCAGATAGACAACATTGAGAGAGGGGGGGGACAGAGAGAGAGGGGGCAGGGAGGAGAGAGGTCAGAGTGGGGGCAGAGAGAGGGGGGGCAGAGAGAGAGTGATGGCAGAGAGAGGGGCAGAGAGAGAAAGAGGGGGGCTGAGAGAGACAGAAAGAGAGAGACAGAAAGAGCGAGAGAGATGGCAGAGAGGACAGAGAGAGAAAGAGAGGGGTGGCAGAGAACAATAGAGAGGGTGCAGAGAGGGGGAGAGAGGGTCAGAGAGAGGAGGGGTTAGCGAGATAGGTGGTAGAGAGAGAGTGGCAGAGAAAGAGGGCAGAGAGAGAGGGCAGAGAGAAAGGACATGGAGAGGGGGCAGAGCGTCAGGGGGCAGAGCGAGTGGGTTGAGAGAGAGAGGGTTTGCAGAGAATGAGGGGGCAGAGAGGAGAGAGGGCAGAGGAGTGAGGGGGACACAGAGAGAGGGGGCAGAGAGAGAGAGCTGGCAGAGAGAGAGGGGGCAGAGATAGAAGGGGGGGCTGAGAGAGAGAGACAGAGAGAGAGGCGGCAGAGAGAACAGAGAGAGAAAGCGGGGCAGAGAAATAGAGATGGGTGGCAGAGAACGAGAGAGAGGGCTCAGAAAGAGGGAGAGGGCAGAGAGAGAGTGAGGGGGCAGAGAAAGATAGAGAGAGGGGGCAGAGAGAGAGCGCAGAGAGAGAGAGGGGGCAGAGAGAGAGAGGGAGGGCAGAGAGAGAGAGAGAGGAGGGCAGAGAGTGTGGGCAGAGAGAGAGAGGAGGCAGAGAGAGAGGAGGCAGAGAGAGAGGAGCAGAGAGAGAGGGGGCAGATAGAGAGTGGGGGCAGAGAGAGAGAGGGACGGAGAGATGGGGAAGAGAGAGGGGGGGGCAGAGAGAGTGAGAGAGGGGGGCAGAGAGAGAGGGAGGAAGAGAGGGAAAGCGAGGGGGCAGAGGGAGAGGGAGGCAGTAAGAGAGCGGGCAGAGAGAGAGGGGACAGAGAGAGAGGGGGCAGAGAGAGAGGGGGCAGAGAGAGGAGAGAGGGGGCAGAGAGAGGGGGGCCAGAGAAAGAGGGCGGGCTGAGAGAGAGAGACAGAGAGAGAGAGAGACGGCAGAGAAGACAGAGAGAAAGGAGGTGCAGAGAAAGAGAGGGGGGCAAAGAAATAGAGAGGGGTGGCAGAGAACGAGAGAGAGGGCTCAGAAAGAGGGAGAGGGCAGAGAGAGAGTGAGGGGGCAGAGAAAGATAGAGAGAGGGGGCAGAGAGAGAGCGCAGAGAGAGAGAGGGGCAGTGAGAGAGAGGGGGCAGAGAGAGAGAGGGAGGGCAGAGAGAGAGGGGGGCAGAGAGAGAGAGAGAGAGGGGGCAGAGAGAGAGAGAGAGGAGGGCAGAGAGAGAGTGTGGGCAGAGAGAGCGAGGAGGCAGAGAGAGAGAGGAGCAGAGAGAGAGAGAGAGGGGGGCAGAGAGAGAGGGGGGCAGAGAGAGAGGGAGGAAGAGAGGGAAAGAGAGGGGGAAGAGAGAGAGAGGGGGCTGAGAGAGCGGGGGGGGGGACAGAGAGAGAAAGGGAGGACAGAGAGAGAGAGAGAGAGCGGACAGAGAGATAGAGGGGGCAGAGGGAGAGGGGGGCAGTAAGAGAGCGGGCAGAGAGAGCGGGGGCAGAGAGTGAGGGGGCAGAGAGTGAGGGGGCTGATGGAGATGGTTCAGAGAGAGAGAGGGGGCAGAGAGAGAGCGCAGGCAGAGAGAGAGAGGGGGGGACAGAGAAAGAGGGCAGGCTGAGAGAGAGAGACAGAGAGAGAGACGGCAGAGAAGACAGAGAGAAAGGGGGTGCAGAGAAAGAGAGGGGGGCAAAGAAATAGAGAGGGGGGCAGAGAATGAGCGAGGGCTCAGAGAGAGGGAGAGGACACAGAGAGAGCGAGGGGGCAGAGAGAGATAGAGAGAAGGGGCAGAGAGAGAGGAACAGAGAGAGAGAAAGAGGGGGGGGCAGAGAGAGTGAGAGAGGAGGCAGAGAGAGAGAAACAGAGCGAGAGAAAGGGGGGGCAGAAAGAGTGAGAGAGGGGGCAGAGAGAGAGGGAGGAAGGGAGGGAGAGAGAGGGTGAAGAGAGGAAGAGTGGGGAGAGAGAGAAAGAGAGGGGGCAGTGAGAGAGAGAGGGGGCAGAGAGAGAGATGGGGCTGAGAGAGAGATGGGGCTGAGAGAGAGATGGGGCTGAGAGAGAGATGGGGCTGAGAGAGAAAGGGAGGGCAGAGGGAGAGGGGGGCAGAGAGAAAGAGGGGCAGAGAGAGGGGGCAGAGAGCAAGAGGGGCAGAGAGAGAGGGGGCAGAGAGCAAGAGGGGCAGAGAGAGAGGGGGCAGAGAGAGACAGCGTATGGGCGGGGGGGGGGGGGGTGGATTGCGGAACAACACGGGGGGGAAGAGAAATGACATGGTGTGAGGGTGGAGGAAAACGACATGGGGGGAAATGACACAGTTGGAGAGTGGGGGGGAAGATCACTCCTGTTAGATGATAATCTATCCAGAATACTCTGCATCGCTACAAGCAGTGTGCAGGCAAACATTGATTAATTGTGCAAGCAAAAAAACTGCCAGGTAACTCACTAAATCAGTGCCCAACAGAATCTTCTCATTTAAAACCTCTTCACAAAAAAACACATTTTTTGTTGTTTTGATTAACAGTACGATAAATTTTCAAAATTTCCAAAATTGTCTCACAGGCCCCCTGCGTAGGACAAAAATTGTAATGTGGCCTCCACGGGAAATGTTTGGACATCCCTGTTTTGTACTGATTTTATCCCAGCTAATTCTCGGGTGCTGAGATTCATTCTGTTACTACCCTGTTGCTTCTGCACCTCTCAGAGATTTGCCTATATATTTGCTCTTCTAGCTCCTTTGGACTGTTTGAGGGTCTATAATACACCCCTAGCAGTGTGACTGCCTCTCATTTGTTTATCAGCTCAACCCATGTGACTTCATTTAATGATCCTTCTTGAATATCATCCCTGCTCACAATTGTGATTCATTCTTTAACCAATACTGTGTCCGGGCCCCCTTTTTATATCCCCTCTCTCTCCTGTCTAAAAACCCTGTAACCAGGAATGTTGAGCTGCCATTCCTGCCCTTCCTTAAGCTATGTTTCAGTAATGGTCATGATATCATTCTTCCCAGTGTCTATCTGTGCCTTCAGCTCATCAGTTTCATTCACTAGACTCCTTGCATTGAAGAACATAGGCGTGGTTCAAATCTTCCAGGATCTGGATCTGGCACCTCACATACGTGCCTAGGGACCCTACGAGCTGCAGGACCCTCAGCGCGCCCTTCTCTTTGTATGTCCACCACGGGGCCGGGTCCACGATGGCCTGACTGAGATGGGACTCCAAGTCAAGCACCTCCCTCTCCAGGCGCCTGATCTCAGCCTCCCATCTCTAAGTCAATCCTTTTGCGTACTCCTGACAGAAGACACAGATGTGAATCTTGCCCACATCTCACCATAGCCTCAAGGAGGGGAAGCCCCCCTGCTTCCTTCTCCAGTTGGCCTAGAATTGACGGACGAGTCCCGGAATTGGTCATCCTCCAACAGCCGGTTATTAAAGTGCCAGTACGTGTACCCCGCTGGCGTGCGGAGTAGAGCATGGCTACCTGACCCAAACCTGACCAGACCAGATGACGTGTGTTGGGTTTGGGTGGGGTCGGGTCTCTCTTCTGGGTCTGGCATTCGGGCTCGGCTCGGGTCGGGCCGGGTTGGACTCAGTGCTGCCTTTTGCTCAGGGAGGGAAAAGCTACAAAATTTGAACAGCCAGGACGTCAAGGCGGGAAACGTGTGTCTGGAGTCTGCAGTGATTCCAGGACTCATTCTGTCAATTCTAGGCCAACTGGAGAAGGAAGCAGTAGGGGGATTTCCCTCATTGAGTCTGTGGTAGATCACAACCTCTTTGATATAATCAACCTTATTCCGGTAGTCGTGCCGGGCGCGGGAAAAAAATGAAAGGACTCAGGCCGGGTCGGGTTCGAGTTGCATGTGGTTCTGTCCGGCCCGGATCAGGTTTCAATTGCATACCTGAGCAGTCCTTTAGTGCGGAGAGGTGTGAGCTCCACCCACACCAGGTGGTGGTCTGAGAATGGCTGAGACACAGGAGATGTCTGCCTGCGAAATGTAGAGGCAGTCGTTTTGGTGAAAGTGAAGTGCTGGAGTCAGGATGGAGATTCCACCAGGCGTCCACCAAGCTGGGGAGCTGACCATTTTCCTCAACTTCTCCACCGACACTTGGCCGTGCCAGGGACTGGAGCGATCCCTCACCTCGAGGGTACAGTTAAAATCCACCCCCCCACGGAGTGGCATGTTACCCAGGCAAATGGCAATGTGCAGCAAATAGCACAAGCTCCTTGAGCCCCAAGATCTCCAGCTGACAAGTCGGAACCAGCAAGATAGCCACCTCACTAGAAATACGGGTGAGGTGACTCATGTAGACCCCACCCTGCCACTCCAGGAGCCAGGTGGCTTCATCTCCCGGAACAGTGTGGGTTTCCTGCAGAAAGCTCACCACATACCTCCCTTCCCTGAGGACTGAGAGATTGTGAAATCTGCGGAGAGACTCCCTGCTGCCATTGAATTTGAGGCTGCTATAGTTATCTTCATGTCAAAAGTACTTTGATCACGTCACCAATACCTCACTGTGAGGAGGGAATGGAAGTGCACCTCACCTTCCCCTCCCCCAGCAACCCAGAGAGGAACATTCTTCTAAAGTCTATAGAATACAGGCCCAGTCTCCTCAATCTCTCCTCGTAGGACGATCCCACCATCCCAGGAGTCAGTCGATGAACCTCTGTCATGCTCCCTCTATGGCAAGTATATCCTTCCTTAGGTAAGGAGACCAAAACTGTATACAATACTCCAGGTGTGGTCTCACTAAGGCGCTATACAATTGCAGCAAGACTTCTTTTCTCCTGTAGTCAAATCTTCTTGCAACAAAGGACAACATACCATTTGCCTTCCTAACTGCTTGCTGTACCAGCATGTTAGCTTTCAGTGACTCATGAACAAGGACACCCAGCTCCCTTTGGACATCAACACATCCCAATCACTCACTATTTAAGAAATACTTTATTCCTGTTTTTCCTACCAAAGTGGAAACTTCACATTTTTCCACATTATATTCCAGATGGCATATTATAGGTGGTCACAGATGAGTTGGATATTGAGAGAGTGAATCCCTTCCAGTTGAAGGAGGCCTGTGGCTGGCCTGTGGGAGCCCTGAGGCCACATGTGTGCAGTCAATTTCTCCTTGGACTAGAGGGAGTCCAGCAATGGTGCTGAAGCTTTTGGCTCTCTGGGTCTGACTGTCTGCATCAGTTGTAAACTTGATGCATTGGTTGGCCCTTCTGAAGAAGACATCAGTCACAATGTTGATGCAGTGACATGTGGCTAATTGGAAGATGCCTCACATGTCACCAGTGGCAGCTTGTGATGAACCTGAGGCAGCAGACCTTCCCTGTCATCATCTAGCACAGAGCTACCACAGTCTCTCGGGACAGGTATAGTAATTGAAGACACTGACACTCTGACATTGCAAGGAAGGATGTCCACTGCCGGTACACCCTGCCTACTGGGTAGCCTCGTCTCCTGGCATGTCTTAGCACCCAGTCCACTCTGGGCCTCTGCCCCTCCCCCATCACCAGGCTGCACCAGCGGGTGACCAGCATGTCACTGTTGCCCATGGCAGCCTGCCCGCCTCTCCCTCCTTCACCAGATCTCCTCCTCACTGGAGGAGTCTCCTCTGAAATGGACAATGCCTATTGCAGCTGTGCACCAAATATCTAATGTGGAGAGCTTTCTAGGTATGCTGAGAGGAAAAGCAATTCCAAGCCTCTCTTAGAAATCTCCTCTGCGAGGTCCCTGCCAGGAGGACCACTTGCTCAAGTGGGCCCTGGTGAGCCAGCGCTTTTAATCCTAAACTTTAACTGCCTTCAACTGACAGCCTCAACCTCACAAGGCAGACTCCCTCAAGCTCCTTCATCTACTGGACTGTGTCCGCTTATTTAAATCTGCCGAGGTTCTGAGCCTCTGTTCGGCCCGTCCACGCCCATGAAATGGCGTGGGACATGTGAAATTGAAGCGTATTTCTTTTTAAATGATCTTAATTGGTCTTTAATTGTTTGCCATCAGATTAAAGGCGGAGTTCCAATCACTTTTGCAATCCATCGCTCGGAAAATGGTATCAGGCATCATGACGTCAGGAGACTGAGCCAATGTCATGACTCGACATTGTTTTGTTCTCTCCACCTTTGAGGACATTTACTTTTACACTTTTACAAGGGAAAATTCCAACTGTCAATTTTAAACACAGCCAGCCTACATAATAGCTCCTCTTTATCCATTTTTAGCCCATCCAGTGTCTCAACTACCTCCTCTTTCACAAAGATTTGGGCAGCATCTTCTTCCTTGGAAAAGACAGTTGCAAAGTATTCATTTAGTATCTCAGCCATGCCCCCTCCCTCCATGCATAAATTGCCTTTTTGTTTCCCAATCAGTCCCATTCCTCCGTTTACCACCATTTTACTATTTATATGCTTATAGATTTTTGCATTCCCGTTTACGTTAGCTGCCAGTCTCTTCTCATACTCTCCCTTTGCTTCTCTTATTCTTTTTCCATTTCCCCTCTGAACTTACTATGTTCAGCCTGGTTCTTAATTATATTATCCACTTGACATCTGTCATATACACCCTTTTGTCTGCTTCATCTTAACCTCTATCACTGTCATCATCCAGGGAACTCTGCATTTGTTTGCCCTACCTTTCCCCCTCGGGGGAATATACTCTGACTGTACCCAGACTTTTGCCTCTTTAAAAGGTACCCCAGTTTTGCCAGCCAATCTTTGATTCCAGTTTACCTGGGCCAGATCCAACCCCATTGAAGTTGACCATCCCCAAATGAACTATTTTTACTCTGGATTGCTTCTTGTCCTTTTCCATAGCTAATCTAACCTGATGCTATGATCACCATCCACTAAATGTTTCCCGACTGACACTTGATCCACTTGGCCCACCTCATTCCCAGAACCAGATCCAGCCTCCTTCCTCATTGGACTGGAAACATACTGATCTAGAAAATTCTCCAGAACACACTTCATAAACTCTTGCCCTCACCCTGTCTTTTACACGATTGCTATCCCAGTCTATATTGGGCTAAATTAGTCCTCCATTATAAGTACTCTGTAGTTCTTGTACCTGTCTGTAATTTCTAAGCAAATTTGTGTCTCCATATGTTTCTCCACAACCCACAATTTAAAGACCAATTATATGAGGAACTCCATAATATCATTAGTAGCATTCCTAATACCGAACATTTGTTCCTGCTGGGGGACTTTAATGCCAGGGTTGGGGCCGACCATGACTCATGGCCCTCCTGCCTTGGGCGCTATGGCATTGGAAGGATGAATGAGAATGGACAGAGACTGCTTGAGTTGTGTACCTATCAACCTCTGCATCACCAACTCGTTCTTTTACACTAAACCCTATCACCAGGTTTCTTGGAGGCACCCAAGATCATGTCGTTGGCACCAGCTGGACCTCATCGTCACAAGGCGAGCCTCTTTAAACAGTGTCCAAATCACACGCAGCTTCCACAGTGTGGACTGCGACACTGACCACTCCCTGGTGTGCAGCAAGGTTAGCCTCAAACCAAAGAAGCTGCATCACTCCAAGCAGAAGGGCCGCGCCCGCATCAACACGAGCAGAATTTCTCATCCACAGCTTTTTTTTTTAGATTTAGAGATACAGCACTGAAACAGGCCCTTCAGCCCACCAAGTCTGTGCCGACCATTAACCACCCATTTATACTAATCCTACACTAATCCCATATTTCTACCACATCCTCACCTGTCCCTATATTCCCCTACCACCTACCTATACTAGTGGCAATTTATATTATGGCCAATTCACCTATCAACCTGCAAGGAAACCGGAGCACCCGGAGGAAACCCACGCAGACACAGGGAGAACTTGCAAACTCCACACAGGCAGGACCCAGAATTGAACCCGGGTCACTGGAGCTGTGAGGCTGTGGTGCTAACCACTGCGCCACTGTGCCGCCCACAGATGTTACATAAGTTTCTAAATTCACTTGAAAAAGCCCTTCAAAACACTCCCACAGGGGATGCAGAGACCAAGTGGGCCCACATCAGAGACGCCATCTATGACTCAGCCATGACCACCTATGGCAAAAGTGAGAAGCAGAATGCAGACTGGTTTCAGTCTCACTTTGAAGAGCTGGAACCTGTCACAGCCGCTAAACGCATTGCAGTGCTGAACTACAAGAAAGCCCCCAGCGAGTTAACATCCGTAGCACTTAAAGCAGCCAGAAGCGCTGCACAAAGAACAGACAGGTGCTGTGCAAATGACTACTGGCAACACCTATGCAGTCATATTCAGCTGGCCTCCGACAGCGGAAACATCAGAGGACTGTATGATGGCATTAAGAGAGCTTTTGGGCCAACCATCAAGAAGATCGCCCCCCTCAAATCTAAATCAGGGGACACGATCACTGACCAACGCAAGCAAATGGACCGCTGGGTTGAGCACTACCTAGAACTGTACTCCAGGGAAAATGTTGTCCCTGATACTGCCCTCAATGCAGCCCAGTCTCTGCCAGTCATGGATGAGCTGGACGTACAGCCAACAAAATCGGAACTCAGTGATGCCATTGATTCTCTAGCCAGTGGAAAAGCCCCTGGGAAGGATGGCATTATCCCTGAAATCATCACGAGTGCCAAGCCTGCTATACTTTCAGCACTGTACAAACTGCTTTGCCTGTGCTGGGACGAGGGAGCAGTACCACAGGACATGCGCGATGCCAATATCACCACCCTCTATACAAACAAAGGTGACTGCTGTGACTGCAACAACTACCGTGGAATCTCCCTGCTCAGCATAGTGGGGAAAGACTTTGCTCGAGTCGCTTTAAACAGGCTCCAGAAGCTGGCTGAGCGTGTCTACCCTGAGGCACAGTGTGGCTTTCGAGCAGAGAGATCCACCATTGACATGCTCTTCTCCCTTCGCCAGCTACAGGAGAAATGCCGTGAACAACAGATGCCCCTCTACGTTGCTTTCATTGATCACACCAAAGCCTTTGACCTCGTCAGCAGACGTGGTCTCTTCAGACTACTAGCAAAGATCGGATGTCCACCAAAGCTACTAAGTATCATCACCTCATTCCATGACAATATGAAAGGCACAATTCAACATGCTGGCTCCTCATCAGAGCCCTTTCCTATCCTGAGTGGCATGAAACAGGGCTGTGTTCTCGCACCTACACTGTTCGGGATCTTCTTCTCCCTGCTGCTCTCACATGCGTTCAAGTCTTCAGAAGAAGGAATTTTCCTCCACACAAGATCAGATGGCAGGTTGTTCAACCTTGCCCTTCTTAGAGCGAAGACCAAAGTACAGAAGGTCCTCATCAGGGAACTCCGCTTTGCTGAGAGTGTCGGCAGACACTCAGCGACAGGATTGCGGCTGCCTGCAACGAATTTGGCCTCACCATCAGCCTAAAAAAAATGAACATCATGGGACAGGACATCAGAAATGCTCCATCCATCAATATTGGCGACCATGCTCTGGAAGTGGTTCAAGAGTTCACCTACCTAGGCTCAACTATCACCAGTAACCTGTCTCTAGATGCAGAAATCAACAAGCGCATGGGAAAGGCTTCCGCTGCTATGTCCAGACTGGGCAAGAGAATGTGGGAAAATGGCGCACTGACACGGAACACAACAGTCCGAGTGTATCAAGCCTGTGTCCTCAGTACCTTGTTCTATGGCAGCGAGGCCTGGACAACGTATATCAGCCAAGAGCGACGTCTCAATTCATTCCATCTTCGCTGCCTCCAGAGAATCCTTGGCATCAGGTGGCAGGACCGTATCTCCAAAACAGAAGTCCTCGAGGCGGTCAACATCCCCAGCTTATACACACTACTGAGTCAGCGGCACTTGAGATGGCTTGGCCATGTGAGCTGCATGGAAGATGGCAGGAACCCCAAGGACACATTGTACAGCGAGCTCGTCACTGGTATCAGACCCACCGGCCGTCCATGTCTCCGCTTTAAAAATGTCTGCAAATGCAACATGATGTCCTGTGACATTGACCACAAGTTGTGGGAGTCAGTTGCCAGTGATCGCCAGAGCTGGCGGGCAGCCATAAAGGCAGGGCAAAAGTGTGGCGATTCGAAGAGACTTAGCAGTTGGCAGGAAAAAAGACAGAAGCGCAAGGGGAGAGCCAACTGTGCAACAGCCCCGACAAACAAATTTCTCTGCAGCACCTGTGGAAGAGCCTGTCACTCTAGAATAGGCCTTTATAGCCACTCCAGGCGCTGCTCCACACACCACTGACCACCTCCAGGCGCTTACCCATTGTCTCTCGAGATAAGGAGGCCAAAGAAGAAGACACCTAATTTCGACCCTAATTCATTCCCTTTTACTCTGACCCCATCTAATACTATTTCCTACTCTAATGCTATCTATCTCTCTCAATTCTGTGTTCCTTGTTTTTCCTCAGCAATATTAACTCCTGGTTCTCACACCCCTGCCAAGTTAGTTTAAACCCTCTCTGATAGCGGTACCAAATCACCCCACAAGGCCATTTGTCCCAGCTCTGTTCAGATGGAACCCGTCTGTCCTGAAAAGATTCCATCTCCCTCAGAACCAGTCCCAATTACCGACGAATCTGAAACCCTTCCTCGTGCACCATCTCTCCATCCATTCATTCATCTGCTCCATCCTCCTATTTCTATACTCACTAGTGCGTGATACTGGGAATAATCTGGAGATAACCACTTATGAGGTCCTGCTTGCTAGTTTCTTTCCTAGCTTCCTAAACTCTGCCTGCAAGACCTCATCCCTCTTTCTATCTATGTCGGTGGCACTAATATGGACCACGACTGCTAGCTGTTAATCCTCCCTTCAGAATGCTCTCCAGCCACTCTGACATCCTTGGTGCTGGCACCAGGGAGGCAACATTCCATTCTGGATTTACGTCTGCGGCCTGTCTGTTCCCCTAATATTCAAATCCCCTATCGCTCTTGATTTCCCAATCATCCTCCTGTCCCCTGTACAGCTGAGCCACCCATGGTGGCATGGACTTGGCTTGGGTTGCATTCCTCAGAGGGACCATCACTCTCCCCAGTATTGAGAATTGAATGCTGATTGGATAGTGAGATGCACTCAGGGAACACTTGCATTCCCTTCCTGGTCCTTCTACACTGCCTGGCAGTTATCCATGCCTATGAAATGTTTTCGTAAACTCTTACTATCTAAAAACCTTAGATCTTAATTTCCTGAAAAATCTCAGATCTTTCGCGTTACTATCACTTGTTATTTAATTTTAATTTCATCCTCTGAATCTTCATGGGTGGAGAGTTATCCTCCATTCTGCTGGAGAGTTGTCTGCTCTTGCCTTGGCCCTGAGAAGATTAATTCGAGGATAATGGGTATTCCATCACTCCATTCAGACTACTCCTAGTCTGGAGCCCTATGTGACCTGTGCTGGACACATGAGCACTATGCCTCATGTTTGCCAGAGGCTCACTTGTGCCCATCCATGTGGCCACTCACTCTCTCATGTCTCCACTCCTGTCTCACCATCTGCAATGGAAAGGCCCCCCATGCTGTCCTCCAGGCTCTAGTGCCTCCTCCTCCTCCATGGGGTTCAGGATTGTGAGGAACAGGATGCCACACTGGTCTTCACCCTATGCTTTGCATTTTTTGGGATGTCTTCTCGTGCAAGCACTTGGTTGAGCCCAGCAAAGGTGCAAGCGATGCCTATGCTGGTGGCCACCTGACTCTGCACAATGATGCCACTGGAATGCCCCCTGAATGCAGCCACTCAGAAGTGGCAGTGCAGCAGGCAACTCTGACAGATCGGGGCCACTCACTGAGATGCTGCCATGCGGGTGACAGGCAATGTTTCAGCCTGGCCTCATTTCCAATGACTGGTTTGGCATTCCTTTTCTAGGAAGTTTATCCTCAAGCATAGGCACATTCACCTTAGTGGATTGCATCAGGTCCTTCCGCACTCCAGCTGTGTTCGAGAGATGCCCCACAGCTGCTGACCTCATCGGCGATCTCTGTCCAGGCTTGCTGGATCTGGCAGGCAGGCTTCCTCCTTCCATCCTGGGCAAGAGGACCTCCCACCTTGCCCGAGGGAGAATTACCAGGGGGGCTAAACCATGGGGTCACCCGGGATCTTGCCTCTGCAAGTCTTCTGTAGCAGGTTGACCTGGCAGTGTACCCACACAGCAGCGGCCTCTCCTGATGCCAGTAAAATGCTGGCGGGGAGGGTCTTGACTAATAATTGGCCAATTAATTGGTTTATTTGGCTGCCTGCCACCCCTTGGTGGGCAGCCACACCATTGAGGTTCCTGCCGTTGGTAATATACCATGGCAGCAGGAAGATGTTGGGCTCCCCTCCCTGGCTTTCCACTGCCATTTAATGAGACATCCTGCCTCCCAGACCACCACCAGAAAGCTGGTAAAATGCAGCCCGTGGAGCATTATGACACAGAAGGAGGACATTTACCCTTTGAATCCATGCTGGCTTTCTGTAGAGCAATCCAGTCAGTCCCATTCCCCTGCTCTTTCCCCATAATCCTGCGAGTTTATTTTCCTCAAGTACTCATCCAATTTCATAGAACAGTACAGCACAGTTTGGAAATCATTGATTGTCTCCATTTCTACCACCCTCCTTGGCACCAAGTTCCAAGTCATTAGCACGCGCTGTGTAAAAAAGTTCTTCTTTCTACAGAGGGGCCTGTATCTGTTGCCCAAAACCTTAAAACTGTATCCCCTAGTTCTTGTACCACCAGCTGATGGGGGCAGGCATCTCATGGTTTGCCCCTTTAGTTAAACCGTTCATGCACATTTAAGTTTTTGAATTCTTTTGCCCACAGTGTTGTTGGAAGTGTGAGCTGATAGCACAGAAAGGGCAGCTGGAATCTTGGTGAACAAAGGGACGAACATCACCTTAACTAATGTGATTTAAGGATAGTGAAATTAATAGAGCAAGATGCACTGCAGCAATGCACCAAGGCTCCTTAAACAGCACCTTTCAAACCCACGGCTTCTCCCACCTAAAAGGAAAAGGGCAGCAGATACATGGGAACACCACCACCTGCAAGTTCCCCTCCAAGTCACACACCAACCTGACTTGGAACTATATCACCGTTCCTTCACCGTCACTGGGTCAAAATCCTGGAACTCCCTTCCTAACAGCATTAAATGGAGTGATGGAATACCCATTATCCTCGAATTAATCTTCTCAGGGCAAAGGCAGGAACAGACAACTCTCCAGAGACTGGAGGATAACTGTCCACCTATGAAGATTCAGAGGATGAAATTAAAATTAAATAACAAGTGATAGTAACACAAAAGACTTGAGATTTTTCAGGAAATTAAGATCTAAGTTTTTTTAGATAGTAAGAGTTTACGAAAACATTTCATAGGCCAGGCAGTGTAGAAGGACCAGGCAGGGAATGCAAGTGTTCCCTGAGTGCATCTCACTATCCAACCAGCATTCAATTCTCAATACTGGGGAGAGTGATGGCTCAAGGACAACTAGGGATGGGCCACAAATGCTGGCCAAGCCAGCGACACCATGAAACTAATAAAAAAAAAGGCCTAAAAAGACGGCAAATTAGACTGAGTGAATTCAATGTCCAAGTCAAGTAGAGAAAGAGTGGCAAGGAAAAGTATTAAGAAAGAGAGAAAAAAAGACAAAGGAAAAGTAATAATTTCATTGTAGAATAATTAAAATTGGACTTTTGAAAATGCCCTAAAATGACTCACACCCTGAAGAAATTAGACTCTACACTTCTGTTATATATTTAATTTCTAGGCAATTGAGGTTGATTGGCAGTCATTAACAATTATCACATAGTTAGAAGGGTTAATTAGACTTAATGGCTGCAAAATTCAGCTGCATCGTGCCACTGGAACTTGTGCCATGGAAGCCAGAGGCCCTCAAAATGTCGGATGCAATGCTTTTGGCATGGCCCATGAGGCATCTCATGCCTGGATGGACACTTGGATAAATATGCATACGACAGAAGGGTGCAGGGTGACATTTGTTACGGCCGACCGCTCCAGTAAAAGTCCCCAATTAAAATATATGACTCTGATTGTGGTGGGAGAAACGCACTGTTAATTCAATCCTGCCCCTCCACAGATCGCCTAACATATCATTTTAAACTTTCCAAATGAAAGACCCAGCCAAATTGTACCATCTATTAACCCCACCACCACCACCGCTCCCCACTCCCTCCACCACCGAATGAGGCTAACCAAACCAGGTGTCTTTAAATCAACAAATTAACTGTTTAATTAGAAAAACAAAATTCTTAAACACTACTAAGATACAAAATAGAACATTTAAAATAGAAAAAAATTAGAGTCCTTGCAGATTTACGCTCCTGCCGGATATGGAACAGTCCAAGGTTGCTTTGAAGTCCTCACAGCCGTCCAACAGGGAAAAAAAGGTTCTTCAACAGTAGAACAGTCCGTCGTCTAATTCAGAAGTTGAAATAGTTGCTCCTTCTCCAGTGATGAATTTCAACAATTAACAACTTGCAAACACTTTTTAATGAATCAATTTGGCTTTAAAATTTTTGAGGGATAAAAGATTGTCACAGTCAAACTTCCCTTCCTTCCGTTTAAATTATCAGAGATCTGTGTTTTGGTTTGACTTTTTAGAATTTTGAGAGAGAATAATAAATAAACAGACTAAATTCTCTTCCTTCAGCTTAAATGATCTAAGAGGTCTCCTTTCAGGTGGTAACACACAGCTGTCTGTTTTCATCACTTGTTAGAACAGTCCGTCTCAACTAAAATGCCAGTTCAAAGATAAATTGTAACATTGTATCTCACATTGATTATAGGACGATATAGATGGACTGGTAAGATGGGCAGCGCAGTGGCAAATGGAATTTAATCCTGAGAAGTGTGAGGTGATGCATTTTGGGAGGACTAACAAGGCAAGGGAATATACAATGGATGGTAGGACCCTCGGAAGTACAGAGTGTCAGAAGGACCTTGGTGTACTTGTCCATAGATCACTGAAGACAGCAGCACAGGTAGGTAAGCTGGTTAGGAAAGCATATGGGATACTTGCCTTTATTAGCCGAGGCATTGAGTATAAGAGCCGGGAGGTTATGATGGAGCTGTGTAAAATGCTGTTAGGCCACAGCTGGAGTACTGTGTACAGTTCTGGTCACCACACCATAGGAAGGACGTAATTGCGCTGGAGAGGGTGCAGAGGAGATTTACCAGGATGTTGCCTGGGCTGGAGCATGTCAGCTATGGAGAGAGACTGGATAGGCTAGGGTTGCTTTCCTTAGAGCAGAGAAGGCTGAGGGGGGACATGATTGAGGTATGCAAAATTATGAGAGGCATTGATAGGATAGAAAGGAATAAACTTTTTCCCTTAGCGGAGGGGTCAATAACCAGGGGGCATAGATTTAAGGTAAGGGGCAGGAGGTTTAGAGGGGATTCGAGGAAACAATTTTTCACCAAGAGGGTGTTTGGAATCTGGAACGCACTGCCTGAAGAGGTGATAGAGGCAGGAACCCTCACAACATTTAAGAAGTATTTAGATAAGCACTTGAAACGCCACAGCAGACAAGGCTACAGGCCAAGTGCTGGAATATGGGATTAGAATAGATAGGTGATTGATGGCCATCACAGACACGATGGGCCGAAGGGCCTGTTTCTGTGCTGTATAACTCTATGACGTTCTCTGGTCCTGAATGGCTGCATCTGAAAATGCATTCTTTGACTCAGTTTTTTGGAGCATGCTGCCTTAAAGCAGTTTGCTCCCATTCCTTAGAGACACACTGCATTCTTCCCGAAAAAAAAAAACTACAGGATCATAACACATTAAACAGCCTCTCAGGCAATTATGTTCAGCTCTAAGAAGAGAAACAGCCATTGCCACCAGTGCGATTTAAAGGGACAGAAATCCAACTTGCTGGGGAGGTGTCTTTAAATTTGTTCTTGCAAAATTTGTGGAAATATTTGGAGGAGTTTTGGTGACTTGTTTAGTTTAGTTTAGTTTAGAGATACAGCACTGAAACTTGCTGGCTTTGGTATGGGATGTTGGTGCATCCTGACAGGAATGGCAGAGAGTTTTGTGACCTGTCCACAGAAAGACTGCTGCAGTTATGAGGACCCTCTTGGTCTGTAAAATGACAGAGATGTGGAGCTGAGGCTGCAGAGAGGAGAAAACTGCATGCGGAGGGAGGAGGAGGAAGGCTCACTGAGGCCTTGGCCACCAAGGGTCATAGAAACATAGAAAAATAGGAGCAGGGGTAGGCCATTCGGCCCTTTGAGCCTGCTCCGCCATTCAATACGATCATGGCTGATCGTCCAAACTCAGTACCCTGTTCCCGCTTTCTCCCCATATCCCTTGATCCCTTTAGCCCTAAGAACTATATCTAACTCTTTCTTGAATATATTAATGATTTGGCCTCAACTGCTTTCTGTGGTAGAGAATTCCACGGGTTCACCACTCTCTGGGTGAAGAAATCCCTCCTCATCTCAGTCCTGAATGGCTTACCCCTTATCCTTAGGCTGTGACCCCAATTTCTGGACTCCCCCATCATCGGGAATATCCTTCCTGCATCTAGTCTGTCCAGTCCTGTTCGAATTTTGTAGGTTTCTATGAGATCCCCTCTCATTCTTCTAAACTCTAGCGTATACAAGCCTAATCGACCCAATCTCTCCTCATACGTCAGTCCTGTCATCCCAGGAATCAGTCTGGTGAACCTTCGCTGCACTCCCTCCATAGTAAGAACATCCTTCCTCAGATAAGGAGACCAAAACTGCACACAATATTCCAGGTGTGGCCTCAGCAAGGCCCTGTATAATTGCAGCAAGACATCCCTGCTCCTGTACTTAATGCAGGAAAGCATGAGGTTATGCACTTTGGAAGGAAGAATCAAAAGGCAGACTCTTATTTAAATAGAGAGGGACTCCAAAAAAGTGCAACACAGAGGGATCTGGGTGTTCTTGTGCATGAAACACAAAAAGTTAGAATGTAGGTGCAGCAAGTAATTAAGAAGGCAAATGGAATTTTGGCCTTTATTGCTCGGGGATTTGAGTTTAAAAATAGGGAAGTCTTGTTACAACTGTACAGGGTGTTGGTGAGGCTTCACCTGGAGTACTGTGTACAGTTTTGGTCCCCGTATTTAAGAAAAGATATTGGCGGCATTGGAGGCAGTTCAAAAGAGATTCACTAGGCTGATTCCTGAGATGAAGGGGTTGTCTTATCAAGAACGACTAAACAGGTTAGGCCTTTATTTATTAGAGTTTAGAAGAATGAGGGGTGATCTTATTGAAACGTACAAGATTCTGAGGGGGCTTGACAGGGTCGATGTTGAGAAGATGTTTCTACTAGTGGGGGAATCCTGAACAAGGGGACATAGTTACAGAATAAGGGGACACTGATTTAAAACTTAGATGCGAAGGAATTTCTTCTCTCAGAGGGTAGTGAATGTCTGGAATTCTCCACCCCAGAGAGTTGTGGAGGCTAGATCACTGAAAGTATTTAAAGAGAAGGTAGATGGATTTTTAAAATATCGGGGAGTTGAGGGCTATGAGCAGCTGGCATGAAAGAGGAGTTGAGGTCTGGGGCAGATCAACCATGATCTTATTGAATGGCGGGGCAGGCTTGAGGGGCCGAATGGCCTACTCCTGTTCATATTTCTTATGTTCTTATGTTCTAACAGTTCGACCAAATCCTTGAGTTTAGCCTTGGTTAGGTGTCTCAAATCACTCAGAGATACATCCTCCTTCCCCAGAAAAGTCACAGCAACTATTAAAGACATTCCAGTAGTGTAAACTTTATTCCATCGCACCTGGTTCTTTTTTTCTTTTTCAATTATTATTACCCCCCCCCCCCCCCCTTATAATTGTATGTCGTCGGTGTTCGGTTTATCCCGGCAAGAGAGCCCCCAATTATATGTTACGACTGAGGCAGGAGGAGTGCACTGCTCATTCTAGTCCTCTCCACAGGTCACAGCATATATTTTAAATTTTCCCACTTATTGATTTGGTCAATCGTATACACTATTTTTCCCAGAATGGAACACACTATCTGGGTTTCTTTAATGAATTTATCAGTTTATTATAAAACAAGTCTTAACTAGTAATGAAGTAAAACATAAACACACAGATCAAAATTTTAAAGTTCCCCTTTTTTACCTTAGTCCCTTCACACACACACACATACACTGGTTAACCAAAAAAAATAATGTAAGGGGAAACTGGCCTCTGGGGGGATCATGGGATACTTGGCATTACTTAGGTCCCTGAAACTTGAGAAAAGCTTGCCTGCTAGACACACAAATCACATGAATAACCTAATGAAGAGGTTGACGAGGTGAATAACCCAATCAAGGCAGGATGAGATTAGGGAAGACAGCAGATGGGAGATGATGTAATTAAAGAAACAACTCATCAAGTAGACCTCCTGTAAATGTATAAGATGACTGTTCAAACATTGTACTAGTAGAATCCCTACAATCATTCGTGAGAGTAGGACTTCTCCTTGCATGCTCGTAATAAAAATTGCTCGTTTGAACAAGTCATCCGACTCTCGAGGTGTTTTTGGGTACTGGTGCAAACCCTCACCCTTACAATAAAAATGGCTTTTTAAAAATAAATTCAAAGCTCTGTTACAGCCAAAGCAAAAACTTGGGCTGATTACTTACTTGTTTTTGAAGAAAACAGCAGATGAGATATGTTGTTCCAAAACTGGCATACAGTCTAACTTCTGAATACACGTAGACAGGTCACGAGGATCTTTTAGAACAGTTCTCTTCAGGCGGCGTTGAAAAGTAATTTTAGAAAAGTAATTTCTTCAAAGACAGGAAATGAGATGAATTGACACAGTGGACTTCTTGGGGTCCTTCAGAGATGTGCTGTAAAACGAAGCTGGGTTGTGGTCTTCTCTCCTTTTTACACTTCTTCGGCAGACTTCACTGTATCAGTCACTCAGTCCAGAAGGTAAAACACACACTGACCCACAACCAAAAAGCCTGAGTTTTCTGCCCATCCCAGGTGCGTGCTGCTGCTGCCAATGGGCTTGTCCAATCAAAGGACGCTGTCACTTGTCTGCCCATTACCAGAGTTTCTGTTCTATCTTTAGCTTGAGTCATGTGGCAACCAGCAACATTGTTGTCCACCCAGTTCCTTCAGTGCTCCTTGATGGCTCTCTTTTTTAAAAATAAAAATACTGGTGGTGGAGGCAGAAACTCTCCATTCTTTTAAAAGATACTTGGAGATTCACCTGAAGTGCTGTAACCTGCAAGGCTATGAACCAGGTGCTGGAAGGTGGAATTAGATTGGGTGGCTTGTTTTTTCAGCCGGCACGGACACGATGGGCTGTATGGCCTCCTTCTGTTCTGTAATTATTCTATGGTTCAACATTTATTCAGTTTATCTATAAATTCCTTTAAAAATATTTTTAACAAAAACAGAATTACTTTTATAGAGGAATAGTCTCAAATATTAAATCAAATTAACAGCGAGAGAGGAAGTATTCAGGGGTTTGACATCTATGAAAGTAGATAAATCTCCAGGCCCGGATGAAATGTATCCCAGGCTTTTAAGGGAAGCAAGAAAGGAAATCACTGAGGTTCTGACCATCATTTTCCAATCCTCTCTGGCACCACAACTGTACCATTGTTTAAAAAGGGAGAAAGCGATAGACTGAGTAATTGCAGGCCAGTCAGCCTAACCTCGGTGTTGGGAACATTTCTGGAAAATATTTGGAGTGACAGGATAAATCTTCATTTAGAAAGACCAGGATTAATCAAAGACAGCATGAATTTATTTATGGAAGATCGTATCTGACTAACTGTTGATTTTTTTGAGGAGTTCACAAGGAGGGTCAATGAGGGTAGTGGCATTTGATACAGCTCTACATGGATTTAGCAAGGCTTTTAGTAAGGTTCCACAAGACAGACTGCTCCTGAAAGTATAGGACCCAAGGCAAAGTGGCAAGTTGTATCCAAAATTGGCTCAGAGGCAAGAAGCAAAAGGTAATGGTCAATGAATGTTTTTGTGATGGGAAGGCAGTTTCCAGTGGGGTTCCGCAGGGCTTAGTACCAGGTCCCTTTCTTTTTGTAGTATATATCAATGATTTGGACTTGAATGTTAGAGGGTGTAATTAAGAAGTTTTCAAATACAAAAATTAGCCATGTGGTTGATAATGAAGAAGAAAGCTGTAGACTGCAGGAAGATATCAATGGTGGGGAGAACAGGGGCAAATGGAGTTCAGTCGAGAGAACTGTGAGGTAATGCATTTGGGGAAAGGTGACAAGGCAAGGGAATAAACAATAAATGGTTGAATACTGAGAAATGTAGCGGAACAGAGGGACATTTGGAGTGCCTGTCCACAGATCCCTGCGGATGGCTGGGCAGGTAGATAAGGTTGTCAAGAAGGCATATGGGATACTTGTCTTTATTAACCAAGGCAAAGAATATGACAAGCTACAAGGCTATGCTGGAACTGTATAAAACACTAGTTGGGCAACAGCTAGAGTACTGTGTACAGTTCTGGTCACCGCACTATAGCAAGGATGTGATTGCACTAGAGAGGGTACAAAGTAGATTTACGAGAATGTTGCCTGGACTGTCGAATTTTAGTTATGAGATAATATTGAATAGGCAAGGGTTGTTTTCTTTGGTAAAGAGGCGGCTGAGAGGAAACATAATTGAAGTGTACAAAATTATGAGAGAATGGACAGAAATGCCTTATTATTATTTCGGGGACCATAATAAGGGCGCATAGATTTAGATAAGGGGTTGGAGGTTCAGGCAGGATTTGACAGTCAAATCTTTTTTCACCCAGATAGATCTGGAACTCACAGCTGAAAGAGTGTTACAGGCAGAAACCCTCCTGACATTTCACAAGTACTTGGATATGCGCTTGAAGTGCTGTAATTTACAAGGCTGAATAGCAAGAGCCAGAACAGAAAGTAGAATTCGGCTAGATGGGTACTTGTCGGATGGCGCGGACACAATGGGCCAAATGGCCATCTTTCTGTGCTGTATGTTTCTATGATTCTATGCTATGAAAATTAAAACATCCCAAGAAAGACTCAATTTTTTTTTTGGACAGGGCAGAAAATGTTTTAACTCAGAGGGAAAAACAACATACATGCAAAAAAATCAAAACATGTCTCGTGATTAAAAATGTTGACATCCACAGAAATACTAGTACATGACAGAGAGACTTTTAACTTAATGAGGTAAGCACCTCGTGCAAGAAAATCAAAACTCAAGATGCATCTCAGAGTTCAAACTTTTTCTATATGTACTACTAAAGTTCAAAGAATTGAGTCCTTCCAGACATGTCACTGAATTAAAACCTTTCTATCATGTACTATTATTTTCATGAAGGTGGGAAAAATTGAGTCGCTCTTGCATGTAATTGTTTATCTTACTGGGTTAAAACTTCTTCTGTGATGTAGTACACATTTTCTGAGTGTCCAAACAATTGTGTAGTTCTTGATAGGTTTCGATTTTCTTGCATGAATATATTTATCCCACTGAGTTAAAACTTTATTGGCCATGTACTACCATTTCATAAGAGTCCAAAGATTTTGAGCCCTTATTGGAACATTTTAGTTTTCTTGCATGAACGTGCTTTATCCCTCTCTGTTAAAACCTTACCTGTCCAGTGCTACTACTTTTATGTAAGTCCAAAAAAAATCGAGTCGTTCTTAGGAAGCTTTGATTTTCCTGCGTGGATACTTTTCTCACTAAGTTAAATGTTTCACTAACATGTACTGGTATTTTTATGCAAGTCCAAAATTCTTTTGAGCCGTTTTGATTTTCTTGCATGAAAGTCGATATCCCCGAGTTAAAACATTTCCTGTTTGATGCCACTTATGAAACTGCAAAACACTTGGAGGAGGTGTTGGAGGTTTTGAAATGCATTAAGGTGGATAAGTCCCCAGGGCCTGACCAGGTGTATCCTAGGATGCTATGGGAAGCAAGGGAGGAGATTGCTGGGGCCCTGGCAGAGATTTTTGTATCATTGTTAGCCAGGGGTGAGGTACCGGAAGACTGGAGGATAGCTAATGTTGTGCCTTTATTTAAGAAGAGCAGCAGGGATAAGCCAGGGAACTACAGGCTGGTGAGCCTTACATCACTGGTGGGAAAGTTATTGGAAGGGTTTCTGAGAGACAGGCTTTATATGCATTTGGAAAGGCATGGTCTGATTAGGGATAGTCAGCATGGCGTTGTGTGTGGGAAATCATGTCTCACGAATTTGATTGAGTTTTTGCGAGGATTGACGAAGGCAGGGCGATGGACATTGTCTACATGGACTTTAACAAGGCCTTTGACAAGGTCCCGCATGGTAGGCTGGTCCAGAAGGTTCAAGCACATGGGATTCAGGGTGAGCTAGCCAATTGGATACAAAATTGGCTTGGTGATAGGAGGCAGAGGGTGGTAGTGGAGGGTCGTTTTTCAGATTGGAGGCCGGTGACCAATGGTGTGCAGCAGGGATCGGTGCTGGGCCCTCTGTTGTTTGTCATATATATTAATGACTTGGATGCGAATGTAGGGGGCATAAGTAATTTTACAGATTACACCAAAATTGGTGGTATAGTGGACAGCGAAGAAGGTTGTCTAAGGTTACAACAGGATATAGATCAGCTGGGAAAGTGGGCAAGGGATTGGCAAATGGAAATTAACGCAGACAAGTGTGAAGTGATGCATTTCGGAAAGTTAAACCAGGGCAGGACATATACAGTGAATGGCAGGGCCCTGGGGAATGTTGTTGAGCAGAGAGACCTTGGGGTACAAGTACATAGTTCCCTGAAAGTGGCAACACAGGTAGACAGGGTGGTGAAGAAGGCATATGGCATGCTTGCCTTCATCGGCCGAGGCATTGAGTACAAGAGTTGGCACGTCGTGTTACAGTTGTACATAACGTTAGTTTGGCCGCATTTGGAGTACTGTGTGCAGTTCTGGTCGTCGCACTACAGGAAAGATGTGATCAAGCTAGAGAGAGTGCAGAAAAGATTCACAAGGATGTTGCCTGGTTTGGAGGGTTTGAGTTATAAAGGGAGATTGGATAGGCTGGGTCTGTTTTCCCTGGAGTGAAGGCATGATAGAGGTATATAAAATTATGAGAGGCATGGATAGGGTAGATAGCCAGAGTTTGTTTCCCATGGTAGGGGTGACTAAAACTAGAGGGCATAGATTTAAGGTGAGAGGGAGGAGGTTTAAAGGGGATCAAAGGGGTAACTTTTTCACACAAAGAATAGTGGGTATCTGGAATGAGCTGCCTGAGGAGGTGGTGGAGACAGGAACAGTAGCGACATTTAAGAGGCATCTGGACAGGTACTTGAATGAGCAAGGCATAGAGGGATATGGAATTAATGCAGGCAGGTGGGATTAGTATAGATAGGCATTATGGTCGGCATGGATGCGGTGGCTGAGGGCCTGTTTCTATGCTGTACGACTCTATGACTTTGAGGACTTCTTGAGAAGTTTTGATTGTCTTGCATAAAAGTGCTTGAGTTATAAAATTTTCTGTCATGTACTACCAGCTTCATGAATGTCCAAAAAAGAATTAGGGTTGTTGTCGAGAGGTTTTAATTTTCTTGAAAGTGTTTATCTTGCATACAAGCTATTTTCTGTCATGCACTATTACTTTTATGAAAGTCCAAAAAATTCTGAGTTGTTTTGATTTTCTTGCATGAAGAGCTCAACTCACTGAGATGAATCTTTTTTCTGTCACGTACTGCTACTTACTTTAAGTAAGTGCAAAAAATTCTGAACAGTAGAATGGCAGAACCCTTAGGAGTATTGACAGGCAGAGAGATCTGGGCGTACAGGTCCACAGATCACTGAAAGTGGCAACTCAGGTGGATAAGGTAGTCAAGAAGGCATGCCTGCCTTCATCGGTCAGGGCATAGAGTATAAAAATTGGCAAGTCAAGCTGCAGCTGTGCAGAACCTTAGTTAGGCCACACTTGGAATATTGCATGCATTTCTGGTCGCCACACTACCAGGATGTGGAGGCTTTGGAGAGGGTGCAGAAGAGGTTTACCAGGATGTTGCCTGGTCTGGAGGGTATTAGCTATGAGGAGAGGTTGGATAAACTCAGATTGTTTTCACTGAAACGACCGAGGTGGAGGGGCGACATGATGGAGGTTTACAAAGTTATAAGTGGCATGGACAGAGTGGATAGTCAGAAGCTTTTTCCCAGGGTGGAAGAGTCAGTTACTAGGGGACATAGGTTTAAGGTGCGAGGGGCAAAGTTTGGAGGGGATGTGCGAGGCAAGTTTTTTTTTTTACAGAGGGTGGTGAGTGCCTGGAACTTGCTGCCGGGGCAGGTGGTAGAAGCAGGTACGATAGCGATGTTTAAGAGGCATCTTGACAAATACATGAATAGGATGGGAATAGAGGAACTAGGACCCCAGTAGTGCAGAAGGTTTTAGTTTAGACAGGCATCATGATCGGCGCAGGCTTGGCGGGCCGAATGGCCTGTTCCTGTGCTGTACTGTTCTTTGTTCTTGGGAAGTTTTGATTTTCTTGCATGAAGTGCTTTTCTCACTGGGTTAAAACTCATGTGCTACTAATTTAATGAAAGTCCTTGATAACTTGAACAGTAATATGGTCCAAGGTTGGTGGGCAGTGATTTATATTAGCCCCCATTATGAAAGTACCCCCAATGTCCATAATTGGCAGCTTTTTTCATCACAGCATAATTTGTCCACACATTTCATCAGGAAAACTAAAATCTTTTCCTTTATTATGACAACTTGGCATCAGTTACTACAGGTCTTAGATGGGAAACCAACTGAACAATTTGCAAAAAAGAGTCACTGTTAACAAATTGAGAATTTCCTTGAAAATCAGAAATTTCAAAGTGGAAGGAAATCAACTTGTAGAACACAACAGACAATTTTTTTTTAACCCAATAATAAAAATATTTTACAACGGCGATGTAGGACTTTGCAGGGCACAGATTCGCTGCCATGCTTCTGACATTACAACAGTTATATCACTTCAAATGTACTTTGTTGGGTGTAAGCCCTCTGTGACATCCTGGGCTTGTGAAAGGCATTATGTAAATGCAAGTCTTTTTACGTAAACCTTTTATGCTATGATTACATCTTTTCGCCAATGGCCATGCTGCAACACTTCCACTCGACAGTGCAACAAATTTACACTTGCAGTTTCCATTGTAAATGTGGCGATAGGAGTTCATAAACGGAAAAAGCGGACAAAAAGTGCACGTAGTCATAAGATTAATATATTCTACATGTTTTAACATTTACAAATTTTGATAGAAAACTGATCAGATTTCTAATTCTTACAAAATGAGATTTAAAATATGCTGAGAAGAGCTATTGTCTTGCTAACATATTATTAGCTACAATAATTTTCCCATCAAAGCAAATACATGTGAGAGTGCAAGAACGAGCAAGTGCCATTCTTCTTCCTTGCAAAACTACTTCAATTCCATTGCAACATGTTCACTTTAGATAAAGAAGCTCAGGACATCCAAACCTGTGAAATTGCTTCACACTCGCTCCAATGTGATACTGGTATGAAGTAAAAATAGATGGGTGAAGTGATAAGTTAAGTATTTTTTCGCTAAAATGTACGGTCCTGCTGCACCAGGACAACCACAAGGATGCATGCATTTCAAATAATGTAGTTTTATAGTTAGTGCAGTAAAAATCATAGCAAATTATTTAAAAAACAGGCAAAAGCAAAGTAGAACACTTGCACAGTGAGTCTTACTCAAAGTTTCATCTTTACTCAACTTTTACTTACAGTTGGAATCGATATTTAATTATATTCTGTAAAAATGAATATAACCTTGCATAAATATTTACTTTTAATACAACAACAGACTCATTTATATATAATTCTTTGGGGCTCTGACCAAATGCTTGAGAAAAGGCGCCTGAAGGTGACCCAATAAATGTCTTTAAAATTATGAAAGGTTCTGATCGAGTGGATACAGAGATAATGGGAGGGATTTTATGCTCTTCCCCGTGTTGGGTTTGGCTTCCCGCCTCCACCTTTGAATGGCCTTACCGCCCCGCTGCCAATTGAGGCCCTTAACTGGGCAATTAATCCCCAATTAAGGGCCTCATCCCACTGCCATTAGCCATGCGGCAGGCAGCCCAGTCACCGCATGGGAAACACAGTATGAAAAGCTGTGCAGGCAGCTTCCTGGCTCAGTGGGGGGAGGGGCGGGGGGGTGTCCTCATTAAAAAGCACTTTGTGCCCAAACAAGGGACCTGGAATCGGGAAGGGAAAGGTGGGGGGCCCGTTGAGAGCTACTGCCCGACCCTGGATAGTGACCTCCGTACACATCTTCCTCCATAGCTCCTACCCCAAGAGACCCCTCCCACCCTAACCTACCAATGGCCTGGATCCAGTGCCGCTCCTGGGCCTCCGATAGGTGCTCATCTGGCAGCAGCCACCACCGCTGCCATGGTGCTGCAGCTGCCGGCCTCCGATTGGCTAGCAGTTCTTCAAAGGCAGGACCTCTGGTGACAGGGTCCTTGATCCTGTGGAAGGCCCATCGCTGTCCACTTAAGTGTCTGATTAGCACTAGATTTGGCGTGCCTTCTGGAGAAGAGATGCAGGGATCTTGCCGTTGCTTTTTCCGTACGTCAATCCCCCTGTTGCCAGCATAAAATCCCAGCCAATGTTTCTATTTGTGGGGAAGAGTATAATTAGTAGCCATAAATATTAGAGCGTCACCAAAATATCATAAGAAACCTCTTTTCCCAAAGAGAAGTGAGAATGTGGAACTTGCTACCATGGGGAGTGGTGAAACAAATAGTATAGATGCATTTAAGGTGAAGCTGGACAAGCGTATGAGGGAGAAGGGAATAGAGGGTTTATGATGATGGATTTAGATGAGGCAAGATGGGAGGAGGTTCAAGTGGAGCATAAATGCTGGCATGGACTGGTTGGACCGAATAGCCTGTTTTTGTGCCGTATATCCAATGTAATTATTATTTACACAAAAACAAGAAATGCTGGAATCACTCAGCAGGTCTGGCAGCATCTGTGGAAAGAGAAGCAGAGTTAATGTTTCGGGTCAGTGACCCTTCTTCGGAACTGACAAATATTAGAAAAGTCACAGATTATAAACAAGTGAGGTGGGGGTGGGGCAAGAGATAACAAAGGAGAAGGTGCAGATTGGACCGGGCCACATAGCTGACCAAAAGGTCACGGAGAAAAGGCAAACAATATGTTAATGGTATGTTGAAAGACAAAGCATTAGTACAGATTAGGTGTGCATACACTGAATATTGAACAGCAGCAAGTGCAAACCTGAAGAAAAACAACCTGAAAAAAAACAGTGGGTAATTATTACTTACTCCTTTTGTGTGAGCTGGAAGATCTGAAACTTGATTTATTAGCCTGAATTTGTCGCTTCAAAAACTTCTAAGATTTCAAATTAGTGACTTCAAAATCAGAGGCTTTCCCCAAACTACTTGCCACAATTTGGACAATCTCGTAGTTTTACTTAAGTGTACAAAAGCTATTACTTAATCTCGCAAATAGTAGACATCATCCAGCAAATGTTCATTGGTATCACTCTTGCCTCTGAGTCAGAAGATAATGAATTCAAAACCTACTCCAGCAACTTGAACACATAATCCAGGCTGACAATCCAGTGCAGTACTGAAAAGGTGTTGCATTGGTGGAGGTGCTGTCTTTGGGATGAAATGTTAAATCGACACCCTATCATCTAAGGTGAGCATAAAAGATCACATGGCATTATTCAAAGTTGTCTTGGCCAACATTCCAAAAGAGGTTATCTTGGTTATTTACCTCATTTATTGTTTGTTCGATCCTGCTGTGCACAAATTGGCTGCTATGTTTGCCTACAATATAAGGGTGACTGCATTCTGAAAGGAATTCATTGCAGTGTACATTTTGTTTTCTTTTTTAATCAATAATCAATATTAATGAAATTACCACGACATAACATGAAGTTAAATATATTTTTTTGTCTAAAACTAAAAAGCATGGTGAAATACCCCAAAAGTATTAAATTGTACCAAAAAAGATAAAAATATATTTATATATATTAAGCCACAGTATTTACAGATACTCATAAATAACCACCAAGATCAGAGATCTTTCTGTATAGAACTATCTGCATCATATATCAAATTTTACTCACTTCAGACACTTACAGGGAAGAATGTAAAATTTTTCGTAGATTCATGAAGTATTGATAAAAATTTTGAATTGCATTAGATGTTTTTTGAACAACATAATATTCATGCAACAGTACCACAAGATAAATGTTACAGCGTTCACACAGGAAACACACAATATTAGTCTGCAGTAATTTGTCTACAAATATATTTGAAATACACAATCGGGCCACTTGGTGATGATCAGCCCAATCCATGCAGATTAAAGTCAATCTCCCATCCACAGGAAGGAAACTAAACTAGGGAAATATTTTATAGTGTTCGCACTGTTACAGGGTAGAGCAGTGACAAATGTTCTGCTCCTTTAATGGGTAGCCTTCTGGTTGTATAGTAATGTATGACCTCAGGAACACTGTCAAATGGAAGGCTGTTCTGTCCCAAGATGTATTTATCTTTGGTTCTGGTCAGTTTCATGTGCATGAAACCTTGGCTGCTCCTGTAAATAAGCAGAATTACAAAGAAAGATCAACTACAATTCACTGAAATGTATAATTAGATGTAAATGAATACATAGTGTTACGACCAGGTATGAAAGGTGTCTAGGGGTCTTTCTCAGCTGACACCTGTTCTTATTGCAACAGGGTTTAATTTTCAACACACTGTATTTTGAGCTCCCCCTTGGTGAATCCTTGTTCACCGCTTTCCAATTATAAGGCAAAGAAATGAGCACAAACAGGCCTTCTTAAGTTTAAAGAAAAAAACTGAAATTTATTAAAACTTAAACTCTAATTCACTTAACGCCTATGGTGGTTGCTGCTGGGACGGAAGCCCAGCTGACGTCATGGGGCCAGGAGGGAAGGTAAGTTGGGCATGCCGCACCAGGGAGATCAGTCCTTCCCTGGTGAGGCTGGAGTGGTCGTTTGCGGGGAGGGGGTATCTTGGGTCCCGGGGATGGGTTGGGAGGCATGGCGGCCCTCAATTGGGCACCCTGTACCAGACTGCCATGCCCCCCCACCCCAGTGCGCGCAAAGGCCGGCAGCTATTGCTGGACGGCCTTTCACGTCCCCAGCACGCCCACTTGCCACGTTAAGTGGCCACTTAAGGGCCTTGATTGGCCACGGGCGGGCGGGCCATATTCCCCATGTCCGACTGCCGTAAAGTTGATTGGAGGCGGGAGTGGGGCAGGTAGGCCTCCCGGAGCCTCCCGCTCAATTTTACGCCGCCCCCACACCACCATCCGACCCGCTGGTGCAGCGTAAAATTCAGCCCAACGTCCCTCATTCTTGGCAGGTAGGGGTCTGCATGACAATAGCCTTATTGAGGTTTCTCTCCAGTGAATTGGCTCCATTCCGTCATAGCAAGATCACAACAAGCAAAGTTGTTGGAATGGCCTCAATGACTCAATTTACATTTCAATTCCATAGCATGGATGAATTTCTTAGGATAATTGCTTTGTATGCATTTTCTGTTAAATAAATTGTCAACATCTTATTGTGCCATATAAGTAACATAAAAATATCACACTGCTTGCATTCTGTTGATTACCTTCCCAGGTAAGAAAAGTTACTCTAAAGATTATTAATTAAAATAGCAAACAGCACCAGCACTGAATTTTGAGTTTTGCATTTGCATTGATCTACATAAAATCCATTATAAAGCAGTAAAGAAAATATACAGGTGAAGTAGATTACATTGTTAATAACCTTGGTACGAACAAGTTGTGTCTGGTCTGTCTAAGACACTCTTAACTTACGGATTACAAGTCACTGTGAAATGCACATGAAGTAATTTATTGTCCAAAAACCGTGAGCAAACTAAAAGCACAGGATGGGGTATAACCATAATTTTTGAATAGGGCCTTTTTTGATGTTCATTATGTACACAATAATAATGCTTATTGTCTTCAACAAGAGTTCAAGAGGAATTTTGCTGCAGTATGGGACTGATCCCAAACATTTGCTATCTGGAATAGACTTGATTTTCCTTTTCAAAGGAAAGTAGATCAAAACATAACCAGTTTTATATGCTGCTCACAGCTGTGGTCTAAATGCTTTTGTAGTTATGCTGTTGAGCAGCTGGCTAAACCAAGTATCCTTCGCAGTCCAATAGCTCAGGAAGACTGTCTGCTCTCCTACACCTCCCCAGATATACCTCTGGACTCAAAACTTAGCATATAAGAAACCAAAAATGCAAAAACCTCTCCAGTTATGCCCCAAACCAATCCCACCTCCCTGTCCAGGACAAATCTACTGTATATGGCCCAAACATTTGTCCAGCTGGTTTCCAGAAATTTGCAGCTTGCAGCCAATACAAAAATGTGTGAAAATTGCTGCAAATGCTGACACCACCCTGTTCCCTCTAGCATTCACCTGCCTGTCACTGCTTCAACACACTCAAAAAAAAAAATCTCCCAATGTAAACCTTACTGAAAAATGTTATGCTTGAAATGGCAGGACTTAGTATTCTGCTAACTGAGGAGTGGAGCTAGTGCTGGGATGCAGAGTAAAGGACAACTGGCAGATGGAGTACGACTTCATGGGATGTAGGTATCCCACTCAGCCAAGGCTGCAAGGAAAATAAAAGTAATAATTTAGCACTGAAGCAAAAATAATCCATGAGCAAAAATAATTTACAAATAAAGAGTAAGACGATAATAGTATAATCAGAGTAACAGAACAGGCAGGCAGTGATTCACCACAAACCCCGAGTTAAGTAATCTGTAGAAACACTACTTCTTCAAGCTGGAATCATAGAAAGTTTATGGCACAGAAAGACGCCACTTGGCCCATCGTGTCTGTGCCAGCCAATAAAAAGCCACCCAGCCTAATCCCACTTTCCAGCACTTGGTCCGTAGCCCTGCAGCTTACGGCACTTCAGGTGAATATCCAGGTCCCTTTTATATGAGATGAGGTTTTCTGCCTCTACCACCCTTTCAGACAGCGAGTTCCAGAACCCCACCACCCTCTGAGTGAAAACATCTTTCCTCATCTCCCCTCTAATCCTTCTACTAATTACTGTAAATCTATGCCGCCTAGTCACTGACTCCTCTGCTGAGGTATATATGCCCTTTCCATCCACTCTATCTAGGCCCTTCACAATTTTGTACCTCTCAATCAAATCTCCCTTCAGCCTCCTCTATTCCAAGGAGAACAACCCCAGCCTATCCAATCTTCCCTCATAGCTGCAATTTTCCAGTCCTGCAACATCCTTTCTATAATGAGGTGACCAGAAATGCACACAGTACTCAAGTTGGGGCCTAACTAATGTTTTATATAATTCCAGCATAATTTCCCTACCCTTAAATTCCATACCTCGGCTAATAAAGGAAAGGATTCCATATGCCTTCTTAACCACCTTATTGACCTGTCTTGCGACCTTCAGGGATCTGTGGACATACACTCCAAGATCCCTCACTTCCTCTATATCTCTCAGTATCCTCCCATCTATTGTGTATTCCTTTGCCTTGTTTGACCTCCCCACACTTCTCAGGGTTAAATTCCATTTGCCACTTTTCTTCCCATCTGACTAATCCATTGATATCTTCCTGTAGTGTTTATTTTGTTTATGTTGAGAGATACAGCACTGAAACAGGCCCTTCGGCCCACTGAGTCTGTGCCGACCATCAACCTCCCATTTATACTAATCCTACACTAATTCCATATTCCTACCACATCCCCACCTGTCCCTATATTTCCCTACCACCTACCTATACTAGGGGCAATTTATAATGGCCAATTTACCTATCAACCTGCAAGTCTTTTGGTGGTGGAAGGAAACCGGAGTACCCAGCGAAAACCCACGCAGACACAGGGAGAACTTGCAAACTCCACACAGGCAGTACCCAGAAATGAACCCGGGTCGCTGGAGCTGTGAGGCTGCGGTGCTAACCACTGCGCCACTATGCCGCCCTTGTACTTTTTTTTTAAAACAAATCTGCCATGTGGTACCTTGTCAAAAGCCTTGCTTTTGTGATCACATCAACTGCACTACCCTCACCAATCTTCCTTGTTAGTTCTTCAAAAAATTTGATCAATTTGGTCAGACAAGATCTTCCCTGAATAAATCCATGCTGACTATCCTTGATTAATCTGTGCCCTTCTAAGTGACAGTTTATCCTGTCTCTCAGAATTGATTCCAATAATTTGCCCACTACTGAGGTTAGACTGACTCCCTGCAATTATTCGGTCTATCCCTCGCTCCCTTTTTAAACAAAGGTACAGAGTTAGCAGACCTCCAATCCTCCAGCACCACACCTGGATCCTGTGAGGACTGTGTTGTATATTGTTACTATCATTTCAGATGCTAGGTTAAGCTTTGCTTAGTCATTGTAAATCTGAACAGGAACTCATTTTATTATATTTACATGGACTATATACACTTTCCACAAGCCTGTTTATTTTCTGCTACTCATGATACTTCTCCCAAGCCTATTACTCATGTGATCTCTTACATCATTATCACAGTAGGAGGTGTTACTCTCATTGTCCCAAACATTAACCCTTTCAGAGCCTTATACTAGAGATTAGAAAATGATGGTCAGACCTTCAGCTATTTCCTCCCTGGCTTCTTTTAACAGCCTGGGGTACATTTCATCCTGCTCTGATGATTTATCCACTTTCAAGGATGCTAATCCCGTTAACGTTTTCCCTCTCCCTATGTTTATCACATCAGTACTTCAAAATCCTCCTCCATAACTACAATGTCTGCACCGTCCCCTTCCTTTTGAAGACAAGAAGAAAGTATTCATTAAGAACCAACCCACATCTTCTGCCTCTACACATAGGTTACCATTTTGGTCTTTTATGGGCCCTACTCTTTCCTTAGCTATCCTCTTACTCTAATGTATTGATAAAACATCTTTGGGTTCTCCTTGGTTTTGCTTGCCAAAATTCTTTCATGCCCTCTTTTTGTTTTCCTAATTTCCTTTCTGATTTCACCCCTGCACTTTCTATACTCCTCTTGGCTTTCTTCAGTATTGAGTTCTCGGTGTCTTTGGTTTTCTGTCTTTCATACCCCGTAAGCTCCTTGACATCTAGGGGGCTCTAGAGTTGGCTGCCCACCCGTTTTTGTGCAAACATGTTTACTCTGAACCTCCCCTTTGAATGCCTCCCACTGCTCTGACACTGATTTGCTTTCAAGTAGCTGTTTCCAGTCCACCTTTCACTCAGTCATTCCTCAGCTTAGTAAAATTGGTCTTACCCCAATTTAGATCTTTAACTCCTGTTCTATCTCTGTCCTTTTCCATAATTAAGTTAAAACTGACTGAATTATGATCACTGCCACCAGAATGCTCTCCACTGCCACTCCTTCCAGTTGCCCAGCTTCATTACCTAAAACCAAGTCCAGAACCAGACCCTCTCTTGGTGGACTTGTCCAATAGTGGCCAAAACAGCTCTCCTGAATGCATCGTAAGAATTCTGTTTCCTCCATTGCTTTCACACTAAAACCTTCCCAGTTAATATTGGAGTAGTTAAAATCCCATCCTATTACTGCCCTATTGATTTTGCACTTTTCAGAGATTTGCCTACATATTCGCCCCTCTATCTCTCTCTGACTGTTCAGGGGTCTATAGTAACACTCCCAGCATTGCGACTGTCCCTCTTTTGTTCCTAAGCTCGAGCCATATGGGATCAATTGAAGATCCTTCTAACATACCATCCCTTCCCACAGCTGTAATTGTTTCTTAAACCAAAACTGTCATGCCCCTCTGCTCCCTTTCTTATCCGCCTCTCCATCTCGTCTGAAAACCCTGTAACTAGGAAGGTTGAGCTGCCATTCCTGTCCCTCTTTCAGCCATGTTTCTGTAATAGCTAGGATATCATACTGCGACATATCTATCTGTGCCTTCAGCTTGTCTGCTTTATTTGCTATACTCCTTACATTGAAGTATATACCCGAGATCACTGACAAACTTTACATCTTTTTTTATTCTATGTTTCCTCTGCCTTTCAGCCTCATTCGCTAATTTTCTGCCTTCCATTTCCATTTCTGATTTTGCCCCGTCTGAGTTTACCCTCAGGTTCCCATCTCCCTGCCAAACTAGGTTAAACCCTGCTCAACAGCACTAGCAAACCTTCTGGCAAGGATATTGGTCCCAGCTCTACTGAGGTGCAAACCGTCCTGCTTGTACAGGTCCCACCTCCCCCAGAACCAGTTCCAATGCCTCAAAAATCTAAAGCCCATCTCTTGTACCATCTCTTCAGCCGTACATTCATCAGTTCCAACCTCCTATTTCAATGCTCACTAGCGCGTGGCACTGTCAATAATCCAGAGATTACAACCTCTGAGGTCCTGCTTTTTAATTTCTTACCTAGCTCCCAAAAAATGCCTTCAGGACCTCATCCCCCATTTTACCTCTGTCATTCATACCAATGTGAACCACGACCTCTGTCTGTTTATCCTAAGACCTGGCTACCCGACCCGAACCCGACTAGACCCGACAACATGTGTCAGGTTGGGGTTGGGTCAGATTTATATTCTGAGTCCAGCAGTTGGGCTCGGGTCAGGTCAGGCTGGACACTGCTGCTTCCGGAAAGTCATGGGAATCAGGCTTACCTATGATTCCCACAATTTCATCTTCAGGAATAGCCTGCTGCCGGAACCAATGAAGGATGTTCGTGTCGGGTCAGGTGCGAAAAATAATTAAGGGAGTCGGGTTTGGGTTGGCTGTGGTAGGGTCAGGCCTGGGTCGGGTTTTAATTTTATACCCGAGCCAGGCTTTAGTTCACCCTCCCCCTTAAAAATGTCTTGCAGCCGCTCTGTGACATCCTTGACCCTGGCACCAGGGAGGTAACATACATGGAGTCATGTCTCCGGCCACAGAAATGCCTGTCTGTTCCCTGACCTATCGAAGCCCCTATCACTATTTCTCTCCCATTCTTCTTCATTCCCGCCCGTTCAGCTGAGCCACCTGTGGACTTGGCTCTTGCTACGCACTCCTGAGGAACCATCACCCTCAACAGTGTCCAAAATGGAAAACCGGTTTGTGAGCGAGATAGACTCAGAGGACTCCTGCACTACCTGCCTGGTCCTCCTAGACTTTCTGGTGGTCACCCATGAAAGGCATTTGGGATATCTCTCGTATTTTTGTTATGCTGTGAGGCATTTGTTAATATCTCCTGTATTTTTGTTCATAAGTAAAATGCGACCAATTGTGGTATGGATCAGCGTTTGGAGCCCACTGGGTGAAAACGTGGAGGCGAAGGATATTGGGAGGAAGGGACAAGAATTCTGACTGAAGACATCATCACTGGGGTTCATATTGGACTTTTTAAAAATAAAGGACAATGCAAGTGAACTAGGAAGCCCACATATATATACACACAGACAGACAGACGAATCAGGACAGGGCACTGATGTGATAGCCTGGACTGTTGGACATTAAAGAGCTTGTCTACAACAACACTCAGGGAGAATGGCCTTTTGAAATATGTTTGAATGGTTTCCTTCTTGCCTTACCAAGATGCAGATATCACATCCATGGGTAGCATGCACCTAAGAACTCTCCCTGCTAAGAGCAGCATATGATCACAAGCAGGTGGTCTTGCATAGCCAGGGTGGGATTGATAAGGCACTGAAACCCAATCGGATGACCCAATTCAAAATATTACCTTATATGTCAAGGGGCCAAGGTCAGAAATGGGTATCAAGCCACAGCTCACAAGGATATTGCTGCTGCAGCCAGGAAGTGTGACTTTGTCAGTCATAGGAAGTCGTGCAGGAGATGTCATTCAGAGGAGGTATAGAATATAGGAGCAGGGAGGTAATGCTGGAACTGTATAAATCATGAGTTAGGCCACAACTTGCAGTTCTGGTCACCTCATTACAAAAAGGAGATTTACGAAGATGTTGCTGGGACTGGAAAATTACAGCTATGAGGAAAGATTGGATAGGCTGGGGTTGTTGGCCTTGGAACAGAGAAGGCTGAGGGGAGATTTGATTGAGAAGTACAAAAGTGTGAGGGGCCTGTATAGAGTGAATGGGGAGGGCCTATTTACCTTAGCAGAGAGGTCAGTGACTAGGGGGCATAGATTTAAAGTGATTGGTAGAATGATTAGAGGAGAGATAAAGAAAATGTTTCTCAGCCCAAGGGCAGCGGCGGTCTGGAACTCACTACCTGGAAGGGTGGCAAGAGGCAGAAAACATCAAAAGGTGCCTGGATGAGCATTTGAAGTGCTGTAATCTGCAGGGCTACGGACAAAATGCTGGAAAGTGAGTTTAGGCTGATGGCTTTTTTTTTCTGGCCGCGCAGTCATGATGGGCCAAGTGGCTTGTTTCTGTCCCATAAACTTTCTATGATTCTACGTCTCCTTGTTTACGATCTGAAATTCTGGGAGGGTGGAACCCATTGTTCTTCAGTCTCGGTTTTCCAAAAAAGGTCTTTGATTGGGATTCTTTGTTGCCCTGGTAACCAAGATCCGGTTTTCTCTTTAAACAGAATTGATGTGAGGTCACCTAACTTCTCTGACTCCATCTTAAACTACATTAAAAAAAATCAATTTTTAAAACATAACCATGATATAAAGTCCAGTATTCATAACAAAAGTTTGAAAGATGGATTGGATTTTCACTAAGGCAGATCTAATTAACAAGCTATATGGTATTTAACAATATAATAGGAGTGACAAAAGTAAAATAAAATAAAAGCAAATGCCCTACAGCTTAACCATTTTCTATTCTTTTGTTTTGCTTCATGTCATTCATTCTTGCTGCTCAAATTGGCAAATGGTGGGAAGTGGTGTTCCACAAGGATCTGTGCTGGGACCACTGTTGTTCATCATTTACATAAATACTTGGGAAGCAGAAGTACAATTTCAAAATTTGCTGACAAAAAACAGGGAAGTGCAATTAATACAGAGGAGGGCTGCGACAAAGTACAGGAAGACATTAATGCACTGGCACAATGGGCATTTAATTGGCAAGTTAACTTTAATATAGATAATTGTGATATCGTACATTTCAGTAGGAAAAATAAGAAGGCCACATGCTCATGGGAAAATAAGTGTCAAATGGGGTACGGAGGGATCTGGAGGTAGAGATACACAAATTGCAAAATAAAATCTATGCAGGTTAATAAGGCCAGAGAAAAGCAAACAAAGCAACTAGGGTTCATTTCTAATGGGACAGAATTGAAAAGCAGAGAAGTTATGTTAAACTTACATAGAAGCTTGGCTAGAACACACTAGGAGTACTCAATACAGTTCTGTTCTCCATATTATAAAAAGGAGATACAGGCTCCGGAGAAGGTGCAAAGTACTTTTATTAGAACTAAGAGGTTATACCTATCAGGAAAGATTTAATGATGACCTAATAATCATCAGGAATATGGAAGAGTTTGATAGGGTAGACATAGAGAAGATGTTTCCATTTGTGAATGAGGTGAGAACTAGGGGCCATCAATATAACACAAAAGCAAATTACTGCGGGTGCTAAAAATCTGAAATATAAACAGAAAATACTAGAAAGACTCAGCAGGCCAGGCAGCATCAGTGAGAGAGAAACAATTAACATTTCAGGTTTATGACCTTTCATCAGCAAGTGAAAGGGGGCAGGGTGGGAAAATGAACAAAAAGGAAGGTCTGTGATTGGGTGAAAGGCAAGGGAGATTAAATGACACAAGTGGTTGGTGGTGCAGGGCCAAAGAGACAAGTAAAGAAACCAAATCAAAGATCGGCAGGCTAGATTGTAAGAAAATAATGGGCTGTCTTTAAAGAGGAGATGGCTCTGGAATAGTCAAGCTAACATTCCCATCAGGGGAAAGGAAGGACAATCAAAGCCAGAGCCCCCTTGGTGAGGAAAGAAATAGAAAGTAAGATGAAGCAGTAAAAGGGTGCATTTGACAGATGTCATAGAGTCGTACAGCATAGAAACAGGCCCTTTGGCCCACCGCGTCCATGCCGACCATAATGCCTATCTATACTAATCCCACCTGCCTGCATTAATTCCATATCCCTCTATGCCTCTCTCATTCAAGTACCTGTCCAGATGCCTCTTAAATGTTGCTACGGTTCCTGCCTCCACCACCTCCTCTGGCAGCTCATTCCAGATACCCACTATTCTTTGTGTGAAAAATTTACCCCTTTGATCCCCTTAAATCTATGCCCTCTAGTTTTAGTCACCCCTACCATGGGAAACAGACTCTGGCCATCTACCCTATCTATGCCTCCCATAATTTTATATACCTCTATCATGTCCCCTCTCAGCCTTCTTCGCTCCAGGGAAAACAGACCCAGCCTATCCAATCTCTCTTTATAACTCAAGCCCTCCAAACCAGACAACATCCTGGTGAATCTTTTCTGCACATTCTCTAGCTTAATCACATCTTTCCTGTAGTGCGGCGACCAGAACTGCACACATTACTCCAAATGCGGCCTAACCAACGTTATGTACAACTGTAACATGAAGTCCCAACTCTTGTATTCAGTGCCTCGGCCGATGAAGGCAAGCATGCCATATGCCTTCTTCACCACCCTGACTACCTGTGTTGCCACTTTCAGGGAACTATGTACTTGCACCCCAAGGTCTCTCTGCTCAACAACACTCCCCAGGGCCCTGCCATTCACTGTATATGTCCTGCCCTGGTTTAACTTCTCACAATGCATCACTTCGCACTTGTCTGTGTTAAATTCCATTTGCTAATCCCTTGCCCACTTTCCCAGTTGATCTATATCCTGTTGTAACCTTAGACAACCTTCTTCACTGTCCACTATACTTGCAGGTTGGTAGGTAAATTGGCCATTATAAATTGTCCCTAGTATAGGTAGGTGGTAGGGAAATATAGGGATAGGTGGGGATGTGGTAGGAATATGGGATTAGTGTAGGATTAGTATAAATGGGTGGTTGATGGTCGGCACAGACTCGGTGGGCCGAAGAGCCTGTTTCAGTGCTGTATCTCTAAACTAAACTCTAAACTAAACTATACCACCAATTTTGGTGTAATCTGCAAACTTACTAATCATGCCCTTTACATTCACATCCAAGTCATTAATATATATGACAAATTATATATGTCAGATGGATAATACAAGTGAATATAGGTTGAATATAGAAAGTTCAGAGGGGAAGTGAAAAATTAATGGGAAGCAAAGAGACAGTATATGCAACTGGTAATTAACATAAAAGGGAATCCAAAAGTCTTCTACAGGCATATAAATAGTAATATGGTAGAAAAAAGAAGCTGGCGCCAAATTTGGGACCAAAAAGTGGATTTATGCATAGAGGCAGAGGGAATGACTGAGGTACTAAATGAATACTTTGCATCTGTCTTTATCAAAGAAGATGATGCTGTTCAAAATTCCAGTGAAAGACGAGGGTTGACACACAGGATGGGCTAGAAATTAATAGAGGAGCTATTATAAAGGCTGGTTGTACTTAAAGTTGATAAGTCACCAGGACTGGATCAGATGCATCTGAGGATATTAAGGTAATTAAGGGTGAAAATTGCAGATGCAGTTCCATAATCTTCCAATCCTCCTTACATACAGGGGTGGTGCCATAAGACTGGAGAATAGTAATTTATTTTTACGCGTTCATGGGATGTGGGTGTCGCTGGCGAGGCTAGTATTTATTGCCCATCCCTAATTGACCTTGAACTGAGTAGCTTACTAGGCCATTTCAGAGGGCAGTTAAGAGTCAACCACATTGCTGTGGGTCTGGAGTCATTGTAGGCCACAGCAGGTAAGGACAGCAGATTTTCTTCCTCAAAGGACATCAGTGAATGTTAACCCTGTTTCTAAACAAGTCTGTAAGAATAAGCCCAGCAACTACAGGACAATCAGTTTAACCTAGGTGGTGGGAAAGCTTTTAGACATGATAATCTGGGCCAAAATTACATCACTTGGACAAATGTGGAATAAATGAGGTGAAGTCAGCACCAGTTTGTAAAAGGCAAATTGTATTTAACTAACTGAGATTTTTGAAGAAGTAATGGGGGGGGGGGGGGGGGTGGGCGGCACAGTGGCGCAGTGGTTAGCACCGCAGCCTCACAGCTCCAGGGACCCGGGTTCAATTCCGGGTACTGCCTGTGTGGAGTTTGCAAGTTCTCCCTGTGTCTGCGTGGGTTTTCTCTGGGTGCTCCGGTTTCCTCCCACAAGCCAAAAGACTTGCAGGTTGATAGGTAAATTGGCCATTATAAATTGTCACTAGTATAGGTAGGTGGTAGGAAAATATAGGGACAGGTGGGGATGTTTGGTAGGAATATGGGATTAGTGTAGTATTAGTATAAATGGGTGGTTGATGTTCGGCACAGACTCGGTGGGCCGAAGGGCCTGTTTCAGTGCTGTATCTCTAATCTAAGCTAATTATTAATAGAGGGTTGATGAGGGTAATGAAGTTGATGTGCTGTACATGGACTTCCAAAAGGCATTTGATAAAGTGCCACATAACAGCAAAGTTAAAATATATGGAATAAAAGGGACAGTGGCAGCATGGATAGGAAATTGGCTGAGTGACAGAAAACAGAGAGTAGGGAACAGTTGTTTTGGACTGGACGAAGGCAGAGAGTGCGGTTCCCTACGGGTTGGTACCAGGACCACTACTTTTCTTGATCTGTATTAATAACCTAGACAGGGGTGTGCAGAGCATGATTTCAAAATCTGCAGATGACACAAAATTTAGAAGTAATGTGAACTGTGATTGACTTCAAAAGGACGTAGACAGGTTGGTGGAATTGATGGATACATGGTAGAGAGTAATTAGGGAGCCTGGATTTCACAGCATCACAGAATTGTTACAGCACAGGAGGGCCGCCATTTGGCCCATCGTGTCTGCACTGGCTCTCCGAGTGAGCAATTCACTTAGTTCCATTCCCCTGCCTTCCCCCCATAACCCTTCACATTCTTCCTTTTCAGATAACAGTCTAATTTCCTTTTGAGTGCCTGGATTGAACTTGCCTCCGCCGCACTCTCTGGCAGTGCATTCCAGATCCTAAACTACTCGCTGTGTGAAAAAGTTTTTCCTCATGTCATCATTGTTTCTTTTGTCAATTACCTTAAATCTGTGCCCTCTCGTTCTTGATCCTTTCAAGAATGGGAACAAGCTCTCTGGCTGGGATTTTACCCTAGGCAGACGAGAGCCGTCCACCAACTGAAAAGTTGGTGGCGAACCCGCTTCTACCTAGCCTGGGGATCCGACCTGATTTTACGGTTCCCCGGGATTTAATTAGTCTGAAGCGGGATTTCCATCCGCTTGAGGTAGGAAGTCCCAACTAATAGAGCTGGACGCAATACTCCAGCTGAGGCTGAACTAGTGTCTTATACAAGGTCAACATAACCTCCGTGCTCTTGTACTCTATATCCCTATTAATAAAGCTCATGGTACTGTATGTTTTATCAAAGTGATTGATGACAACGCTACGTCATCAGGATGCACCGCGGTGCGCACATGGTCTCAGGCCCTCTGCGCATGCGCTGCGGTCCGGATTGCCAGGACCAGTTTGCGCATGCGCAGATGACGTCATCGCGAACGTCATCTTCCTCGGGGAACAGGCCAGGTTGGCCTCTGCGCATGCACAAACTGGTCCTGGTAATCCGGAAAGCAGCGCATGCGCAGAGGGCCTGAGACCGTGTGCGCATGTGCGTCAATCTTCCGAAAACTTCGGCGCGAGTTTTTAAAAATGG